>NW_022681468.1:101766540-102966540 GCF_009764315.1 Trachypithecus francoisi
ATACAAAAAATTTTGTATGATTCAATAAAGAAAACACCAAGGTATAATAAAAATAAAAACAAAACAAAACTAACTAAATAAACTATGAATACACAATGAAGTATTATACTAGTGTGTAATTAAACATATATGTGTATGCTGCTGCTCTTATATGATCTTTGGGATGTATTAAATAAAAAACAATAAAACTATTGGAAACATTTTTGTATAATATGGCACAACATTTAATTGAGAAAGACGGGACTAATATATATTTTATATCTACATATATCCATATATTCATATGTATATTTACATGTACACATAAATATATATTAAAGGATATATATACATAAATCCTTTAAAGTGGATAGATATGGAATATAAAATGACATATATACATATAAATCCTTTACTTAAAAATGGAAGAAAAAACATATTTTATGATTTTTTTTAGCAGAGAATAGCAGAGACAAGATTGATTGAAGTTAGACTTTTCTAATACATTTTGTTTTGTAGGTTTGACTTTAATACCATGTAAATGCATATACTTTTGAAATAAAATTACATAAGACTTAAAAAAAATTGCTAGTAATTAAAAAAAAAACCTTTGAATTGAGTTGTCGGAAAAATGATGCAGAGAGAAACTGTTTCAAATAACTTTAAAATGCAGTAATTGTATTGCATGCCTTTAACAGATTAAATTCAGAAGATAACAATAATTAAAACAAAACATAAACACACCCAAGCTTATTGTTAGTCAGTTGTGTGTATGTGTACAGAAAATAGTTATGTGAACAAACAAAGATTTTCAATGTTAAAGAAGAGATCATATCTAAAATCAAATAAGATATGCCAAGAAGTATAATCCCACATTTCAATGAAAATACCAGTATGAACTCATGTTGTATTTTCTTCAGTAGGAAAAAAAATACTTGAAATCATGACTGAAGCAGTAGCAATGAGCACCCCTAATGCTCAGATTATGAACTTAATCACAACATTAATCAGGGATCCTTGAAAATATGACCGATTCCTAATTTGAGGTAGAAAATGAGTCTACATCATTGAAAATATGAAAGTTACAAAAGACAGTTGGAGTTCGATTCAAAATGATTCAGATAAAATTTTAAGAGACTTCCACTGTCCAAAAATGGAAAAATTGAGTGTTAAGGATATTAAAATACAGCAATATTTTAAAATTCATCAGTTTATAATATCAAAAAACAAAACACAAAAATATCCTTATTGCTTACCTATGGAGAAGTAGAAAATCAACTCATTATTTGAAAACTGAGAGGCAAGAAAAAGTTTATATGGCAAAACATATGATCATTAATTAGAAAAAAATTTTGAGAAAATATTATGATAAAGTATTTGTACTCTCCAATAATAAAATATTATAGAATATTTAAACCATGTGGCTTTAGTACAATAATAATAGAGCAATAAAATAAAATATACATCCAAGTATATCTATTATTCATATGATACATTTAGCATTCAAATTATTGACAAAGTGCTAGATTGTTTAATAAGTAGTTCAGACATAATTGGTTAACTATTTGAAGAACTAACTTTCATTCTTACCCTGTACCATAACAACATCAATTCCAGATCTAATGAAGAGAATGTAGAAGTTAGGGAAGGGGAAAAGGAAAGGAAAGAGGGTGAAGAAGAAAAAGAGAATGAAAAAAAAGAAAGTGAAGAGTTGGATAAAGAGAGGAGTGTAAGAAAAAAAAAATCCAGTATTAGAGTGGGTCAAGACTTTCTAGGCAAATGCCTCAAGAAAAAAGAATAAAATATGCAATAAAATGAACTCTAGAATCAGATTCTCCAATTTTAAATACCAAGCTCTAACACATAATAATTGGTATGCAACTTGGGAAAGACACTGAACTGCTCTGTGTCTCAGTTTCCCCACTGAAATAAGGATAATTATTGTATGCATTTTAAAGGTGGTTTAAAGATTAAATAAAATTGCATGTATTAAAAATTTAGTACAATCTGAAATCTATAGAAAAACTACATAAATGTGGGCTATTACTGAATACAATTTGAAATTTTGCATATTAAAAACTTTATAACAATAAATACAAATGACAAACTGAGAAAAACAACATGTAAATGTAATAGATTAAAGACTAATAAAATTATAACTATATAAAATAAATATACAAAGGAGAAATAATAAAAGATCAGTAATTTAAGAAATATCAATGACAAGACTTGAAAAAATATTACACGAATTAAAATCAAAGCAAAGGAAATTAAAATTAGATACTCGTTGTCTCCGAAAAAAAACTGAAGACAAGATTCAGTATTGGTGAAATTATACTAAAACTCCCAATTTCTTAACACTGCTGGGACAAATACATCATTAACACTCTGCAGGGTAATTTAGAGATGTGGGTCAAGTCTAAATTTATGCTAAGAAAATGCTTAGGAAATTAGTATACACAAATATTCTTTATACTATTATTTGTAATAGTGAAAACCTAGCATCAACCAATGTATCCAGTGTATCCAAAGATATGTGATTGGTCAAATGCATTTTGATATTTAGAAGAATTGTTAATGACATGTGTATGATATAAAGTTTTTAAAAAAGCAGGTCACAATGCTTTCGCCATGATACTGATTTTGAATAAATACATAGTGGTATTTTTTTCTTTTTACATGTACATTTAAAAAATTTTCTTCTGTGAAAACACATTTATTTTGTAATTTGTAAAATTTTTAAAAAGCTTCTCAAAGTTTGAAAAATAAGTTATTATAATTATACTAGCTTACCATGAGTTGGTAGTGATGTTTTTCTTACAAGTTAAATAAATAAAGAATAAATAGTGCTCATAGCTATGATTCCTGGTATCTCTTAAGGGCTATAATGAAGAAAAAGTCCAACCTGGCTGGCAGATTCTTATGAGTTTTTATAGACCATGGTGTCCCTCCTATATGACATCTTAAGCTGACCTAAAAAGGAATAAATTCTGAGAAAGGTTTACACAGAGTAAGCTTTTCTAAATATTGCAACATCTTTCCCAATCTTCATCTCAGCCTAGCAAACACCTATCACCTTCAAAAGTGACATCTCATAATAAGCACAGAGAGGACTATTTTCAAGAAAGTGGGGGTAATGGACTTGTTGATTTCAAAATCATACCCAGTTCAGAGTTGCTCAACCTTCAACGTCCTATCTAGTAATCAAATATTCTGTTTGTGGGGTCTTGGCATTTAGAATATGTCTCCTACTCTTTGGTAATGTATGCACCAGATTTTCCCATACTCTTCCAACATCTTGGTGTTGGGAATGTTGCTTAGACCCACATACCCTCTAATTATCCAGCATTCAAATTTCATAAGATTAATAACATTACTACATAAATCTTATATATCAAATAGGGAATAAGTGAAGAACTTGAATCTGTTTAACTATCCTAACATCAAAAGTAGACTGTAAAATATTCTAAGATAAATGGGGATGCAGTTCTATCATATGTAGACTCTCTTTATTGATAAGAAAATATAGACTATTAGAAAGGATTACAAGCCAAGGCAAATTTGAAATATCTTACCCATTAAGCTAATTGTCCAGCATTGCTTACTTTTAGTCACTCTGCAATATGCTCTGATATGGGCAGAAAGCTGGTTTAGTGACACCAAGCCAAGGGAATGACTAAACAAATTTGTTTTCTGATTAGACAAGTTTAAATATTATGATTCACTACACTAATTATTTTTTCAACAAGTATTTGCTGAACAACTACCACATGCCAGTCACTGTGATTAGTCTATGGGATACATCACAGAACTTTGGAATTAACATCTTAGTGATGATCTTTTGGCATTAGTGAAAGGAATTTCTAAATGTTTACATCAGGAATCAGCAAACTACAACTTGCAGGCCAAATTTAGCTTTACTACCTGTTCCTGTTAATAAAACTTAACAAAACACAGCTATAGTCATTCATTTATATATTACCTATGGCTGTTTACATACTACAATGGTGGTTTAGTTACAACAGAGACCATATGTAATGCAAAGCCTAAAATATTTACTGTTTTGTCACTTATAGAAAAAGTTTGCTGACCTTTGATTTAGATAACACTAAAATCTCAGGTTTCCTTATAAATTCCCATGATTCATTCACCCCAATCTATTCTTCAAACAACCTCTAGAGTCATCCTTTTTATATGAAAATGGGATGATATTACTGTGCTCTTAAAAATGACAATGACTTTTCATGCTCTTACAATGAATACTACATTCTGCCACAATGCCTGTTGTTTTTTTTTTTTTTTGCTTTTTTTTTTTTTTTTTTTTGGTTGCTGTAACTGAATACCCAAGACTGGGTAATTTATAAAATATATATATATATATTTACTTCTTACAGTTCCAGAGGCTGAGAAGTCCAAGTTTAAGGGACTGTATCTGGTGAGGCCCTTCTTGCTGATGAGAACTCTCAGCAAAGTCCTGAGACAGCACTGGATATCACATGGTGAGGAGACAAGAGCAGTCCTACTCAGGTCTCTCTTCCTCTTCTTATAAAGCTGCCAGTCCCATCATTAGGGCCATATTCTTATGACCTCATCTAATCCTGATTATGTCCCAGAGACCCCCACCACCAATTAATGTAAGAATTTGGGGATTAACTTTCCAACACATGAAATTTGAGGGACACATTCACACCACAGCAACCTTCAAAGTCCAGCTTCTTTAAGTTGTGGTGGCCTCCTTTCAATTCCTTGAGCAGATCACTCTCTTTATAAACTTTTTCTTTAGTCTTTTTTCACTTAAATCTTAGTCTCCCAACTCATTCTTTATTCTTGGATTAAATTTCACTTCTCAGAGAAGATTTCACAGCCATGTTATTTACAGTAATTATTACTACACCACTACTCTGCCCTGTCATTTTATCTTGTACTCTTATTTTCTTTTATGACATGTCTTAAAATTTGTTTGCAGATATTCATTTATTGGTTTGTATGACACATGTTTATACCACTGGACTATAAACTCAATGAAGTTAATAATTATGTTAATTTTCTTAACTAAGCACCCTATACTCATCTACAGATATCCTGGACAATATTAGTTATGTTATAATTTTTTTGAATGAAGAATGGAGGAATATATTATGATATCAGTTGAGTGGAACTAGACTTTTTTATTAAAGCAGAGAAATGTCAGATGTGTTTGAATTTCTTGAATAAAACAAAAGATTGTAGTGCAGTACTCAGAAAACTTGTCTAGGTCTTCTAAACCATGATTTCTGAAATAAATAAAAAGTAACAAATAAATTGGTTGAGAGGTTAATCACTGCCAAGACCTAAATTCATAACCTGGAACACTATTTAGAAGAAATATCTCAAATGACACAGAGATGAAAAACATGAGATAACAGATAAGAGATTTGGAGAATAAACCTCAGAGATCAAAAGTACAAATGACAGGATTTCAGGAGGAGAGAAAAAAAATAAAAGAGAGGCAATAAGTGCCTATAGGAACATTTCCCTGAGGGATATGGGTAGGGCAAATGAAAATGACAGAAGTTCCAGTCAGATTTGGTGAGAAAAGACACATACACTTAAGTTCATTCTAATAAAATTATAGAGTTCCAGTGCTAAAGAGAAAATCTTACAAACTTTCAGATAAAATAAAAAAGGATCTGTATTACGTGGCCTGGGCTACCATGACAGAATGACAGACTTGTTGGCTTAAACAACATGAATTTATTTTCTCACAGTTCTGGTGGCCAGAAGTTCAAGATCAAAGCATCAGGATGGATGGTTTCTAGTGAGACCTCTTTCTGGCTTGCAGACAGCTGTGTCTTCACGTTGCCTTTCCTTTAGCTGCACAAGCAAAGAAAGAGAGAGAGACAGAGAGACAGAGAGATTTGGCATCTTTTTTTTCTTTTTATCAGTCCTGTTTGATTATGACCACACCCTAATGATGTCGTTTAACCTCTCTTACCTCCCAAAAGGCCCTATCTCCAAATGTATTGCATTGGAATTGGGCTTCAACATATAAAATTTCGTGGGACACAATTTAGTACATAACAACATTTATAATGAAAAAATAATGAGACCACCATTGCTCTGATTGTCTAAAAGGCTGGAAGCTAGATGAGTTTAGGATAATATTTGAAGACTACTGAGAGGAAGGACTACAACTGAACTATCCTGTGCCTAGTCAAGTTATTATTTGTCTCTTGGGAGTAAAAGAAATATATTTATAAAGACATTAGGATTGAAAGAATAGATCACTCAGTTCATCGGAAGAAAACACTCAATGACCAACTCCAACAAATAGATCCATCATAATAGAAATCTCAAGGTAAGAAAAATGGAGGAACAGAGAAACATGTGGTGAGCAAAGAACCCTGGTTTACACGTATAAATCTAAATGGATGGTGATAGACTTTCTAGTAATGTGAAATAGAGCAATAATATGGTTTATTAAAATAGAAGGAGCATCTGCAAGGAAATTATAATAGCTTACATCTGAACATACTTCATTAGGTCTGTGAAACCAGAGTTGGATGGTAGTTGGGAGGGAAAGGGAAGAAGTATTCTAAAAATGTCATCTGGGTGAGACTTGAGCAGTGGAAAGAAAAGAAAGAGAGAGAGAGAGACAAAAGAAAGAAAGAAAGAAAGAAAGAAAGAAAGAAAAGAAAGAAAGAAAGAGAGAAAGGAGGGAAGGAGGGAGGGAAGGAAGGAAGGAAGGAAGGAAGGAAGGAAAAAGTAGTGTAAGATTTCATCTCATAGAAGGGTAAGGAGATGAGGTTAATAGAATATTTGGTATAGGAAAGAGTTGGAATCATATTAGTAGATAAATAGGGTCTGATTATGAGTCCTTGAAAAGGGAAAATGATCAGTTAGAATATAAAACATGTACTAGAACTTCTAAATTTAAAAGTCAAGAAATGAAATAAAGACCAACTTTAGCAAATTGGTGAAAAAAAAAAAAAAAAAAAAAACCAGGGGGAAAAAAAAGAAATCACTAACGACATTAGGTGGTAAATACAAAGATGGCAGGAATACAATTAATGTATGAATTTAGGAATGAATTAAATTCTTCCATTAGAAGCAAGAGATTGATAGGGTTAAAAATTGGATGAAAATGTGCTGTTTATTTAAAAAGATATATTTAATGCATTTCTAAAATTAAAAATAGATAAAGAGAGATATTAGGCAAATGAGAACAAAACTAACAGCAGAAGTGGCAATTATATTTTACCTAATATAATCTAGGTGAAATGTTGTATTAAAAACACCAAACAGAGGGGCATAATATAATAATAGAGATAGCTGATGTTGAAGATACTTCTATCATAAACCTCTACATACTAAATAACAGCTATATGTGTAAATCTGTTAGAAAATCAAGGAGAATTTGATAAGCCTTCAAGATAGAATATTTCACTATACTTATTTTGAAATCAGAGAAAATTAAGGACATGAAGGAAATTAATAATATAATAATTATATTCAATTATGTAGGCTCATATATGTCTAAAAGAAATAGTATTCATTTTCTGTAGGTTCATGGAACATTTACATAAATTGAGCTGAATCTGATTACCAAGAAGATTTGATAGGCCATATGCTCTGATTAAAAATATAAAATTCAAAGATTACCAGAATAATGTCATCTACTTGGAAACTGAGAAACAATTCCAATAGATAATTGGAATAGATATTCCTTAAATCATAAAGAAGATCAAACCAACAATACAGACTATCCAGAAAGCAATGAAAAGAATATTTAACAAGGCCGGGCGCGGTGGCTCAAGCCTGTAATCCCAGCACTTTGGGAGGCCGAGACGGGCGGATCACGAGGTCAGGAGATCGAGACCATCCTGGCTAACACGGTGAAACCCCGTCTCTACTAAAATATACAAAAAATTAGCCGGGCGAGATGGCGGGCGCCTGTAGTCCCAGCTACTCGGGAGGCTGAGGCGAGAGAATGGCGTAAACCCGGGAGGCGGAGCTTGCAGTGAGCTGAGATCCGGCCACTGCACTCCAGCCTGGGCGACAGAGCGAGACTCCGTCTCAAAAAAAAAAAATAAAAAAAAAAAAAAAAAAAAAAGAATATTTAACAAAAATATAAAACAGCATTTTGATGAATTTGTTAATAAAAATATAACAAAATCTAAATTGAATGTAAATTACTCATCTCATGATTGTAGAAAAAGAACATCAACAACACAACCAAAAAAAAGGCCAAGAAGGAAGAATTCATTTTAAAAAGTTGAAATTAATTAAAATTCATGCTAAAATAGCAAAAAAGTTTATAGACATTAAAACAGATACTGCTTGAAAAATTATAAAATACCTCATGAGCCTGATGAGATACCTAAAAGAAGAAATAGGAGGAGTTTGATGAGGAGGAGGAAAAGGAGCAATAAAGGGAAAAAACAAAATACAAGATTAAGATTGAAAAAAAGTATTATCACAAACACAATGGTAGAGGAAAAATTGACAGGATAAGAAAATACATGACAAACATTTGAAATCCTAGGAGAATGGATTATTTTTTAGAAAAATATGTTATTAAAATTTATCCCCAAAAAGTGACAACTTAAATTGATCAATTACTATAAAAATGAATAAACAATTACATATCTCACACTGAAAAAGTCACCAAATGGGTTCACAGCAAAATTCTAGCTCGTCTTTAAGGAAAAGACAATTACAATATTATAAAACTATTACACACCACCAAAAAGATGAAAAATTTTCTCACATCGTTTTAAGAAGGCGTCTTAGTTTTAATTCCAAAATTCAAATACATACATTTTTTAAAAGAAAGTTGATTCAACAATAAAAAGAAATGAAATAGTAATACATACTGAAACATACATGACCTCAAAAACATTATGTCAAGAGAAAGGAGCAAGATGTACAGACCACATAATGTGTGACTTATTTACATAAAATGTTCTGTTTCTGTAGACACAGAAAACGGATTACTGATGGCCTGGAACTGGAGGAACAGAAATTGGCTGTATATGGGCACATCTTTTCAAGGTGATGGAAACTGGATTGTGGTGATGGTTGTACAATTATAAATTTACTGAAAGTCATTGAATTGCATACATAAAATGGGTGAATTTTATAGTATGTAAATTGCATTTCAGTAAAGCTTTTTTCTGTTTGTTTTTTGAGACAGGGGTTCACTCTCACCCAGGCTGGAGTGCAATGGCATGAACCTAGCTCACTGCAGCCTTGATCTTGTGGGTTTTGGTGATCCTCCAACCTCAGCCACCCAGGTTGCTGGGACTATACATGCGTGCCAGCACACCTGGCTAGTTTTTGAATTTCTTGTGGATGGTGATTCACCATGTTACCCAGGCTGGTCTTGAACTCCTGGGCTCAAGGGATCTGCCCACCTTGGCCTCCCAAAGTGCTGGGAATGCACTTACCCTAAAGCTCCTTCATAAAGTAAATGAATATTAGATAAAGTAAATCGGGAATATTATTTATAAATACACATGAAAAAAGTCTAAAATACACATGAAAAATTTCTAAAGTAAATCAAGATTATTTATATATACACATGCAAAAATGTATAAATACACATGCAAAAGGTCTAAAATATAAACTAGCAGATTTTATGAAGATATATAAAGGTATTGTCATACTATGAAGAAATAGCATTTCTTTCAGGAAATCAAATAAAAAAAGTCATTAGCCATTCTTTAAAAAGCAAAATGGGATTACAAATACATTAATTACATTTGCCAACAGTCAATAGCAAATATTATTTCAATCACAAATCAGTATAATTATTTTACTTTTAAATCAAGAACTAGATAAAGATGTCCGTTGTTAGTCAATATTTTATTGGAAGTTCTAAAAATGCAGTAGAAAAATAAAAAAAATACAAATGTAAAGGAAAAGTGATAAACCTATCTCTTTTAGATAAAATTATTTGATACCTAGAAGACTCTCTAGAGTATAGTTAAAACAAAAAGTTCTCCTTCGATTAAAAAGAATTTGGTAAGAAGGTTGTAATATGATAAAATTAAAAAAAGAAAGTCTTGTATCTGGTATACCAATAAGCATCTAGAAATTAAAGTAGAACAAAAATTACATTCATAATGGCAAACAATATAAAATCTTAGGAATAAACATAAGAAAGTAAGAAAATTTTAAGAATTAAATTAAAAAATGTATATTAAATGATATAAATCAAGATCTGAACAAATAGATATCCAGTGATAGATAAATTTTATAAAAATGCCAATTCTTCTGCAATCAATGCATAGTTAATACAATGCCAATTATAATTCCAGTATATATTTTTTATAACTGGACAAAATTATTCTGCACTTACATAAATGAAAGCCAGAGAATTGCCAAGAAAAGCGTGTGAAAGAAAACTAGAAATGGAGAATATGACTTATATAAAAGATGATTCAAAATATCCACTCAAAAAAGTTTTTCATAGTATATAAACAGACACATAGATTAGTGTAACACATTGGAAAATCCAGAACTATATCTAAAAGTACATGAAAATGTAAATCACAATGACATTAATATTTGAACCAGTAAGAAAACACAGATTATTTACAAATGGTACAGACATAACTGGCTATCCCTCCAGAAGAAAACACAGTTAATCCTTCTTTTACCCAAAGCATAAAATAATGCTGGAAGGATTAAAGATTTGAACTAAAAAATAATAAGACAACATTATAAAAGTAACATTTAAGACACCTCATATGTTGTTTAGCGTCTGCACATAGCAAAATATGTATAAGGACCATACAAAATTTAACAACCTTTGTATGTAGAAAGATTCCACAAATAAATGAGAACAGAAAACAATGATGAATCTGGGAAAATTTTTAATATAAATGATAGGAGTTAATGTTTATTTTATGTAAAGAACCCTTTCAAACATTCCAGTAGAAAGATTAGCAAAGAAGCAGTGCACAAAAAAGCAATTCCAAATGGCCGACAAACATTAAGATACTCAACCTCACCAATTGCCAGTGAATGCAAATTAAAATAATGAGATATCCCTTTTGCCCATGATACTGACAGACATTGAACAGAGCAATAACACCTATTGCTAGCGGGAAAAAGGGATACTTGAATATACTGCTGGCAAAAAATGTGCATTATCGTAACTCTTTTTGAAAACAATCTGGCAATATCTATTAAATTAAAAATATTCTTTGAACCAGAAACTTAATTATAGGAACCTAACTCAGAGGAAAATATGCAGCAGGAGGTAAAAATACATGAACAAGAATATTTATTGCATCGTTATTTGTTGTGCCAAAAGACTGGTAGCTTGGTGAATTCCTATTGGTAGTAGAATGACTGGATATTGTGAATGTTAGAGAACATTATACAATGTAGTACTATATTGCTTGAGTTGGAAACATTTCCATGATGTATTCAAGAAAAGCAGAATGAAAAAAAACAAAAAGGGTGTAAACAATAGACAAGCAGAGAGCCAAATCATGAATAAACTGCCATTCACAATTGCTACAAAGAGAATAATAATATCTAGGAATATAGCTAACAAGGGGAGTGAAGGACCTCTTCAAGGAGAACTACCAACCACTGTTCAAAGAAATAAGAGACAACGTAAACAAATGGAAAAACATTCCGTCCTCATGGAGAGGAAGAATCAATATTATGAAAATGGCCATACTGCCCAAAGTAATTAATAGATTCACTGCTATTCCCATCAAACTACCATTGAGATTATTCACAGAATTAGAAAAAATGGGAAAAAAAACTACTTTAAATTTCATGCAGAACCAAAAAAAAAGCCCATAAAGCCAAGACAATCATAAACAAAAACAACAAAGCTGGAGACATCATGCTACCTAACTTCACACTATACTACAAGGCTGTAGTAACCAAAACAGCATGGTGTTGGTACCAAAACAGACATATAGACCAATGGGACAGAACAGTGACCTTAGAAATAACACCGCACATCTACAGCCATCTGATCTTCAACAAATGTGACAAAAACAAGCAATGGGGGAAAGCATTCCATATTTAATAAATGATGCTGGGAAAACTGACTAGCCATATGCAGAAAACTGAAACTGGACCCCTTCCTTACACCTCATACAAAAATTAACTCAAGATGGATTAAAGATTTAAGTGTAAAACCCAAAACCATAAAGACCCTAGAAGAAAACCTAGGCAATACCATTCAACACATAGGCACGGGCAAAGACTTCATCACAAAAATGCCAAAAGCAATTACAGCAAAAGCCAAAATTGACAAATGGGATCTAATTAAAGTAAAGAACTTCCACAAAGCAAAAGAAACTATCATCAGAATGAACAGGCAACCTTCAGAATGGGAGAAAAATTTTTCTATTTACCCATCTGATAAAGGCCTAATATCCAGAATCTGCAAGGAACTTAAACAAATTTTCAAGAAAAAGCAACCCCATCAAAAAGTGGGCAAAGGATATGAACAGACACATCTCAAAAGAAGAGGTTTATGCAGCCGAAAAACATGAAAAAAAAGCTCAACATCACTGATCATTAGAGAAATGCAAATCAAAACCAGATGAGTGAGATACCATCTCATGCGAGTCAGAAGGGCAATTATTAAAATGTCAAGAAACAATAGATGCTGGTGAGGCTGTGGAGAAATAGGAAGGGCTTTCTCTGTTGGTGGGAATGTAAATTAGTTCAACCACTGTGGAAGACAGTGTGGAGATTCCTCAAGAATCTAGAACCAGAAATACCATTTGACCCAGCAATCCCATTACTGGGTATATAACCAAAGGAATATAAAGCATTCTACTACAAAGACACATGCACATATATGTTTACTGTTTACAATAGCAAAGCCATGGAAACAACCCAAATGCTAATCAATAATAGACTGGATAAAGAAAATGTGGTACGTATACACCATGGAATACTATGCACCCCTCAATAGCAATGAGACCATGTGCTTTGCAGGGCCATGGATGAGTCTGGAAGCTATCATCCTCAGCAAATTAACACAGGAACAGAAAACCAAGCACCTCATGTTCTCCCTCATAAGTGGGAGTTGAACAATGAGAATACACGAACACAGGGAGGGGAGCAACATACACTGGGGCCTGTTTGTGGGGTTTGGGGCAAGGGGAGGGAACCTGGATGATGGATTAATAGGTGCAGCAAACCCTTCTGGCATACATATACCTTTGTAACAAACCTACATGTTCTGCACATGTATTCCAGAAATTAAAATAAAAAATCACAAGCATGTAATATTATCTCATTTGTTAAATGAAATACACACATGCACATACATGCATATATATGTACATATATATGTTTTCATATATCCATTATCTATCTGTATCTGACTGAAGAAAAATATGAGATTATACAAGCTGGCATGCTAAAATGTATCTCCTGTGCATAGCAATGGAGGATGATCCAGGTAAAGGGCTATACAAAGGGAAATGAGGGAATCACAGCAAAACATGGGAAAAATAAACTAAAATTCAGCATGTGTGATTTGACCTCATCTGTGACAGACAGACTCTAACATGGCCCCACATGACTGCTTTTTTCTAGTATTCATGCCTTATATAATCTCTTCCTCTTGAATGTGGGTAGGCCTGTGATGTATTTCTAACCAATAGAATGTAGCAGAGTTGATGGGATGTCATTTTCACAATTATGTTACTTCTAACTTGTAGCTTCCATCTTGCTAAAAAACTCTTTATTGACTTTTCCCTTTGTTGGCTTTAATGACATAAGCTGCCACGTAAAAAGGTCCATGTGGCAAGAAACTGAGGGCAGCTTCCAACAAACAGCAAGGAACTGAATCCTGCCAACAACCACAGGAGCTTGGAAGTCAGTCTGTCCTCAGTTGAACCTTCAAATGAGACCCCAGCCTGGCTAACACCTTGATAGCAGACTTGCAGAGGATGTAGCTTAGCTAAGCTGTTCCTGTACTCTTGACCCATAGAAAATATGAGATAAGAAATAATATTGTTCTAAGATGCTAAATTTGTGGTATATGTGTATGCCGCACTAGATAGCTAGTATATCATTTAGCCATTTATATAAAGTCACATATGTGTTAGAAAAATTAAGCACAGCTGCTATTTATTGAAAACCAACAACCCTCCAAAAACTAAATAATTATATCAAAGCCTAATGAAAACCTCTGTGAAATAATATCACCTCCATCTCATAAGGGAGGAACCTGAGACTTGGAAGTTAACTTATAGGAGGTCAGGTAGCTGGTGTTTGGCCAAGTGGAGGTTAGAACCCTGGATGTCCAACTCAAAAGTCCCTTTGTTTTGTGTATGTATGTAAGTGCTTTTCACTCATCCCATTGGCAGTCCAAACAGGCAAAATATCTGGATTGTCCATGGTCCAATTATCTGAAAAACTGCTACAAGCACTCTGAGCTTCTAAACTCTAAACTGCTACAAGCACTCTAAGCTTCTAAGCCCTAAAGACTAAAGATGCTTGCTGTACAGGATAGTTGGCCCCCAATCCATGCCTAAGCAGCCTTTTGGCTTATGTCTACTTAGAATATTATCTAAAACCAACAAGTCAGCTCATGGGGTGGCACTGAGCTCTGTACTTCAGAGCATAAAGAACGGTATTTCCACATGCCTGAAAGCCAAAAGACAGAAGCAACACAATGTGTAAGAGACAGAGCAAGACATGTAGACAGAATGTCAGTACTTGCAGAAAGAAGCTTTAACTTAGTGTTTTCTAAGAGGATCCTGTGAAGATGTTAAATGAGTGTTTTATAGAAAGCCAAATGAAAGAATCAATGGTCACCTAGTTTGCAAAATGCTGAGTTGAAATTAAATGTCTCTTATTACCAGTTTTCCCAGAAAATTTAATATGCTACTATACATTGAGCATTAACATTAATTTAAATATATGTAAATTCAGAAAATTTGGTTTGTACAACCAATTTTGTACAATATTGTACAATATTGTATAACCAATATTAATGTATAAAATGGTTGAACATTTTTTACATTAATACTACATTTTTGAAAAATGAAAAGTGGAAAATGGTTTTATATTATTTCTGCCTTCTTCAATACATGTTCCCTGTCTCTCTAAAGCTGATCTGACATTGCATTTTCTCTCTCCTCCTCCTAAACTTGTGGCATTCGAAAGCAGTGAACTACTCTGGGAACAGAAATTGTGATAACCATTTTAGAATTTTCTCTAAATATTCCCTAAAAGATCCAAAATATATATTGGAATTGGACAAATCATCTTTTCAAAAACAAAATCTAGTGTATCTGTATTCTTCAAAAACTACAGATATCAATTCTAGGCATTATCTCCAAAGACTAAACACTAAAAAGGAGTTCTAGAGGAGACCTAGAGAAGCGTAAGGAACTAAGTCAAGATTTTTATATTTATAAGCAACAATATTGATAATATTGCTTTATATATGTGCACTTTGAATATTACATTCATAACACTAATCTCATTTAATTACCACAATGATTCACTGGCACTTATCTATTATTAGTTCCAATTTTAGATATTTTGTTTTAAAAAAGAAGAAATCATGAGATTATATGCTCAAGGTTATAATTCTATCAAATGAGTTAATTAAAATTGAAAATAGATTTTACTTTTGGTAAATTTTGTAAGGAAAGTGTTTTACATTCTAGGTGACTTTCAGAGATCAATTTAATAATTCATTAATTCACCCTTCAGCTATATCCAGTCTGCCATTCAAATTAACCACGGAAGTTTTGTTCTATTTTTTTAACGTCTCTCTTTTTTTTTTACCTTGAAATTCAATTTAGTTCTTAAAATTAATGGCTTGTTTTTGCTTTGTTTTTCCCCTTCCTTTCCCTGTTTTATAAAATCAATTTGAATGTTTTAATCATGCCTATTTAAAAACCCTTTTATATTGTTCTTTCCTCTTAGTTTTAGAATGCACATTCTCATCTCTTTCTCTGTGACTCTCCCTCACGGTAGTTGTTTAACTCATGGCTATGAAATTTTCTAATGTAAATATGTCTACCTTTATGTGTTTCTGTAGTATTCTCACATCTCTTGGGTGGGAGGTTAGGGAAAACAGAAAGGAACTCATGGATTTTCAAATCCTAGGCTAGGCTAATTTTTGTACTATTTTATCTGCTTATGGATGATATCTGCTTAGGTATGATAAGAGGATCCTATGAAGATCTTAAATGAGTGTTTTATAGAAAGCCAAATAAAAGAATCAATGGTCAACTAGTTTGCAAAATGCTGAGTTGAAATTAAACAAATGTCTCTTATTGCAAGTATAAATTTGGGAAGTATACATTTGGATTTCAAAATCACGTATGATGTAACCCTCAACTCTTTGTTGTTTGCAGGTAATTTCTTTTACACAAATAGCTCCTGTAAGACGTTAAATTTCTTTACCTCTTACATATGCCCCTGACTGAGTAGTTTTGTTTTTTGGGGTTTTTTTAAAGTCATGTTGCAGGTATGGAAAAATCTTTTGTAAAGGCCAACTTAGTGCTACCTAGTAATTCCAACTCCCTTTATGCAGGAGTGTGTGGTTTTTATCCCCCCAAATTAGTAGGAAGTTCATCAGGAGCCTCAGCTTCAGCCATTGCTTATTGTCCCACCTCTCTGCTTCCTTTTGGTTTCTTTCACTATGTACTTGAGAATTTTCCTTTCTTGATTACTGGTTCAGCTGTTTCTGCTTATTGCTTAAGTCTGTCTATCTATCTATCTATCTATCATCCATCCATCCATCCATCCATCCATCCATCCGTCTAGCTATTCATTAAGTCAGTTAGTCAATTGTTTATGGTTTAAACTAGGAAAGGAAATTTCTTCTTAGCCATATTAAATTGGTATCTATCCCCTATGTCTTAAATCACGTCACTTCTCAATATTAATCTTTCCCTTTACAATCCATAAAATAATTGATATTATGGAAACAGTAATTGTAGCTTGTTCATAAAATCTCAGAAGACTAGATTTAGAAAGAAGATTATGAAATCAAAAGAAGCAGTTTAAAAATAAATGAAAAGAAATATTATATTACTACTTTCCACAACAGATAGCAAACCTACAAAAGTGCTTCTCTAAGTGGTATTTTAGATCAGTTAATGATGTGTTAGGCATCTTAGGAGGTAATTCATGTGAAGGACTGTCTTTATTAAATCACAAATATACTTTGAGCAATATTCTGTGTTGGGCAGTGAGGATGCTATGGTTAACATGTAGGTAGGGTTGATGTCATGTGAAAAATGCAATGTAGTGAGAGTCAAGAGCATGGAAATCTCAGAGGACAGAGAATACATAGCAGGCCAGAGAAGTCTCAGAACAAATAATTTTTAAGGCAAAATTTGAATAATGAAAAGGAGATGGTGATTTCAGTTTTGGTCATGTTAAGCTTAGTGAAATCCTTTCAAGTGTGGATACCCAGTAGTCAGTTGAATAAACATGTCTGGAGCTTAGGTGGCAGTTCCGGATAGGAGATATTGATTTGGTCCTCTAGTTGAATGGTAATTTATTCGTCTATCATGTTTAATTTTAATTCCGTTTATATGCTATCCATGAATAATGTTTTGAAATCCAAAATGTATTGAAGTCTGCGCAATAAAAAGTGAGATTTCCTTCAACCTCTGTCACCCAAATATCCAAGTACCCTCCCAAAGACAGCCATTGCTACCAGTTTCTAGTGCAACTTTCTAGAGAGTAGCATATCCATGTTCATATTTCACACATATCATATCATATTATTCAAACCTTTCTGCATCTTGCATTTTGACTTAGCATTACATTCTGATGATGATTTTATATCAGTGCATATGGAGCCTCCTTATCTTTTTTTTTTTTTTTTTGGACAATTATGTATTATTCTATGGTGTATATAAATTAGTTCCACAGTTGTAGATATTGTTTCTCATCTTTAATGATATTTAAAAAATGTAAATCTCAGCTATATTTCTTCCTAATTAAAAGTCCTAAGTAGCTTCTCATATGATATTCAGAATAAAATGCAAACTTTTCACCCTAGCTCACAAAGCCATTGTTATCTGGTATCTGCCTTCTCCCCTGACTGTATCCTATAGTCCTCGTTTGCTAGCTCACAATGATCTAACCAAGTTAGCTTCTTTCTCTTTCCTTGCTATATCAAGATCTGCTTGCTTTACAGGTTTTGCAATTCTATACTCTTCCTGGCATGCTGTTCTCCCCAACTTTTATGTGACCAACTTCTTCAGATTTTATGACTAGTTAATGTAAAGTAGTCACCCAGTCACATTCTATAAATTGTCACCCTATTTGAATTGTCTACATAGGATTGTAAAGTCAAAAATGAACATGGACTGACTAGGAGCCTTGAGTGTGGCAGCCATAGGAACAAATCTCTCAGATCTCTGATGGCAGGGAGTTGAAGTGGTGGGTGGGGGGTCCAGCTGGTGTGCTCTAATATCTATGGCTTCATTTATACCAAGCTCACAGTTCCCTTGGGCTGCTCCAGACTATGACTGATAGTGGCAGGGATAGCAAGGCAGGCCTATTCTTGGGGGATATGGGGCTCTGTTGATAGGGAACTTTCATTTGAGGACTCTCAAATGGCCTTAAACTTTTCTTAGAATTGTACTACAATCTAGGACACTTCCACTCAAACTTTCTTCCTTCTTTTCTCCTCTTCCTCTTTTCCTTACAAGGGATGAATTCATGGATGTGTGTCCCGTGACTCTCTCCTTAATTTCATTCGTAGACAGTCCCATAATACATTTTTTATTTGCATTTTTAATATTGTCTTGGCTTCTGCTTCTTGGAGGATCAGGACTAAAACATCAAGAAACATGAACATATCAATATTGATTGAGAAAGTGGATCTCACAAAAGAGATAGAATAGGCATGCTCAGAGCAGTAAAAAGAAAAAATCTTGCATCATTAAAGAGACAGAAAAAAGAATACTTCAATAGGTGAGTAGCTATGAAACGTATACACTGCTGTTGTGAAATAAACACACTTAGGACTTCAAGCATCAGGCTTTTCTAAGCCGTGATCATGTTGAAGACATTAACATTGAAAATGTGAGGGTAAAGACTCAAATATAATTGTTTAAGGAGTGAGTGTAAGGCAAAGAAATGGTAGGCAAAAAGTATAGACAATTCTTTTAATACAGTTATATAAAGGAGAGGAGAAAAGTAAAGTGGCAACATGAGAAGGAGGAGATGGATATCAAAAGACTTTTGGATGTTTCTGTTTTTGTTTTAGGATAGAAGAGATTGCAGCATGTGAAAAAAATCTAGTAATGGTTGATAAATCCAAGACAGGAGAAAGGATAACTAAAGGAATAAAATTCTGTAGGTTATTGGAGTTGACAGGATACAGAATACAGATGAATTTATTGGCTTTAGCTCTTCTCTTTGTCAGAGAAATAAAGGAGGAAAAGTAAATGTTGGTATAAGCTTTGAGTTGAGAAGTTAAATTACCTCTTCCAATGGAATATTTTTTTCTCTCTCTCCATGAAATAAAACTCAAAGCTATATTTTGGGTGAGAGAGAGAAGAAAATGGAAGTCTTGAGGAAAATGGGATGTTTCAAAATCATTTTATAGGAAATGGAAGAGCAAATTGATACATTCCAGCTGTTACTGGGGACCATACATTTATAAATGCCTATCTGTTTAATTATGGAGTTTTATCCAGCAGTATGCAGCTACCTATGTACAAAAGTGAACACATAAACCAGCTATGTTCATTCAGACATGGGCTTTGGCCAGACTTCTGTGAAGCAAAGGCACTAACACAAAATCTTAGGGAACTGGTAAAAATGCAGAAGTGTCAGACCTTGAACCGTTAGCAAAATAAGAAGCGGGGTGAAGAAATAAAGAGGCTTACGTAATAAAAAGAAATCAAATAGCTGGAGACCCAATAAATTATAAACACAAAATGGTTTAGAAATAATTGGAAGAACCTGAATGAAAGACGACTGAACAAATTTGTCTGAATTTAATCATCAAGAGACGGCAGCACTTTGAGGGATTGAGAATGTCTAAGATATGCACATTAGAATTGGTAACTGGCAGGATATGGAAAAGAAATACACGGGAGATGAAGAGGTCAAGGAATTGAGACATCAGGGAATTGAATGGGCCACCCAAATGGACATTTAAATAATCCAAGATAATGACATGAGTATAAGGTGAAATAATAAAGTAAGATGAGTCAATGTCTTACAGAAATAAAGAGGATTATACTGATGAGGAGGCAAGGTGACCCAACCAAATAATGTGAACCTAGAAGCAAAAAATAAAAATAAAAATGTAACAGAAGTGGAAAAAGATGCCTGTATAGACATAAAACATATAGAAGATGCTTACAAACATTTGAGAGTGGTGACCCAAAGTCTTCAGGCAGAATATGCTCTGCTTCAGATTCTAGAGAGTATTGGATGGCCTGAGCCCTGGTCTTAGCCATATGTCTATGATGACCATGGTTTCAAAATTAAAAACTGAAACTTATAATGTGGCAATTATAGATGTACTTATAAAACATTGTGACAGAACGTTGAAAGTTGGCCTGGCAAAGAAAATAAGGAGCATATGGTATCCATAATTAGGGTATGGCTTACAGTTCAATGTGACAAAAAATGGGATGTAGAGACAGAGTCTACCAAACATTTGTCTCTCTGCTTCAGTTTTCTCCTCTGAGGCATGATTCTTTCATTGCCTAGCCAAAACTAGAACAGGCACAAAGAAAAGAAAGAAACCCAGTAAAAAATTCTTTAGATTTCTGACTTATGATTTTTTAAATTAAACTTCCTAGCAAATGAAGAACATGCACTTGAATATAGATGTGTTCCAGTGTTTTTTGTTGTTTTTGTTTTCTTCTGTTATCCATTCAGCAATATCTTTTGCCGCCTACTATGTACCAGGCATTGAATTATATCTGGGAGTCATTGATGAATACACATGGTTCCTGTTCCCATAGAGCTCACACTAAAAGAAAGACAAATGCTTTAAAAAAAAAAAAAAAGTAAAACTCTAATACAGTGCAATAATTCCCCAGTAAAGTTGTAAACATTGCCTTAAAATCAAGAAAATAGAATGGTTTATTTTGCCTTAAATTATGATCAAGCATAATAATAGCTACCATTTATTGAGCCTCCTACCCTCTGCCTGGTGCTGTCTGTACACTTCACTTTTATTTCTATGACCTCATTTAATCTTAACATCAGTAGAAGGTGAATATTTTCATTATTATTAGTTATAGTGTATGAATATATTAAGTAATATAAATGATAAATAATTTATCCAAAGATAAGTCACAAAATTGGAATGTGAACTCATGACTATCCAACCCAGAAGACTCATGAGTTATTATTTTAATGCCTCAAATGCATGATGCTTAAGTTTTAGTCTTATGCTAAATCTTTAACCAGACTTGAGATTCAAAATGACATGATTGCTGATATACTTCTGAGAACTTCAAAAACTATCTAGGTATCTGTAATTTTTTGTTGTTCCTCTAACGCTTTTCTAAATGACAGCACTAGTTCTGAAGTTTTCATCTCCTGAGGCCATGGCAGACATTGCTAATCAATCATGGCACTAGTTTCAAATGAGCAGAATGGGTCCTAGTGCTCTTTCACTTGGTACCCCAGCTAGGCATGATTAATTGATCAACACCAACAGTAAAAATAAACACATTTGCTTGCCATCGCTGTTCTAAAAGGTAAACCGCCCTGGTTAATACAAATTTAGGAGGAAGACACAATATTCAAGCAAGGTAAGAGAGAGGAGGCCCATGAAAAATAGCTAGATGAAGATTTAATACATCATAGGGACTTGTGAGTTAAGTAGGCTCTTGATAAATATATGCTGAATGCAACTAAAGAGAGATCTTTTCCTTTCTTTTGTCCACATTATTTAATTTCTTGAATTTTTGTGATATATCAAGAGGGCTTATAAATAGCCCCTCTACTTTTTCTTTTTTGAGAATATGAAGACTTCAACATGACTTGCTCTAGGATGACCAAAGGAAGGGGATCTGAATGAGCCATCTTAGAGGCTCCAAGGTGCCTGCTTCAGAACACTGATGGATGACTACATGCGGGCTGAAGGTAATGAGGTTGGTCAGCTGGAGGGCTTTCACCAGGCCCTTAATCTGTCACCCCCTTGACACCTGCCTTCCCCTGAAAAGTGACAAATGATGCATTGAGTCATGGTGGTAATGTAAACCTCAGTGTATTCTAGAATCCCACATCTACTGTTCTTATGACAAGCACTTCTTTTATGTACAATTCATTTTTCTCTGGAAAGCTCTGTCTAGACATAGTCTTAGTTTCCACGGATATCCCATATCTTTAATGCACTCTTCCAGGCTTGATGAACAAAGTACAGAGTAGGCAATGGGTTTTTCTGGAGGACTGAGTTAGGATTTGTTTAGAATCTGAACTATGGTTCACTCTGAATATACACCCCTTTTGCATATACCAGGACATAAGGATCTTAACAATGCCCGACTCCACACAATTGGTGTGAATTTGTTTCACTAAGCAAGTAATACTTAAAGATGACATTTCTATATCCTTTCCTCAATTGGTATTAAATGGATGGAATTCCATCAATATATAAAATATTTTCTACTTCTAAATATGTAAAATGGCACCTTCCTGCAGCCCCCTGCTTTCCTTATCACTCTTACCTGGGCTTTTTCTTTCCTTTTCCTTCATAATACTAATAATTTCTGACTTATTATATATTTATTTGACCTTTTGTTTATTGTTTCTCTTTTCACAAGAGCATGTAATAGAACAACAATTTTGTCCTTTTTGCTACAGTAACCTTGGAACATTGTACTTCCTTATTCATATTTGTTGAAGTCTGAATGAACTGCTAGTACCAAAATAATTCCTTAAAGCAGAAAAGTTTTCATGGTGAAGTGATAAGAATAGTGAATCTGGAGTCTGAGCCTGTTTGAGTTATTTTTCTTCTGGGCGTAACACTTTTATGTGTGTGCATGTGTGTGTATGTGCGTGCGTGTGCGTGTGTGTGTAAGTGACTTGGTCTAAGACTCCAGTTTCATTTCTAAAAGCAAGGAACATAATTCTTGTTCTACCCCGTGTCACAAGATTTCCATGAGGATCATGTGTTATGAAAACATCTTGAGAACCCTAAAGTGCTATACAAGCATCAATTATAGTCACACTATAATGTGATCATAAACTCAGGAATAAATAGCTGGTGGTGTCTGGGTAGCACCACAAATGTGCAGAGCTTCCAGGAGGAAGACAATGAGGCCTCGGTTGCTCAGTCCTTCCGAAGTGTTTTCTTGTCTAGTCTCCTGCTTTTAGCCTCCTCTATCTTTTCGTTCTTCCTTTCCCTCTTCCCTTCTCACTCATATGCATACTTTAATTTGTTCAAACAACAACATAACACTCTGCTTAAATTAAATTAAATAATTAGCAGTTTATGCCAATTACAAATTTATACTGTTAAGGTGAGTTGGGAGTTGAATTTTTTTTTAAAGTTAATTCAATGAAGATGAAAAACACCTTTCTATTTCGCCGTGCTGAACCAGTCTATTTCTAGTCAAAACCTGAGTTTGTCGTAACTGCAAGTAATCACAATTTTAGGCAGAATCATAGTCTTTCTCATGCAACAGAAATGGTGGATGAGCATATTGATGCCTGGACTCAAAGTCTCTCCAGGCTACAACTTTGAATCTACTGATATCTCTCTGTTGCCAATAGGAAAAAGGATTAGGGCTGTTCTTAATCCACATAGACAAAGGTTGGACTTGGACATTCTGTAGCTGGGGAAAGACTCAGAGCTTTGGAGTCAGAGCTGATGTTGAGTCAAGTTTGGCACTTGTTAGTTATGTATCTTTGAACAAATAAGTAAAGTCTCTAAAAACACAATGATATTCACCTTACTGGAGTGAGAGTTAATGGTCAAACTAAATGTAAATTGGGCATGGATTCTATGCCAAAAGCAATGGTCAGCGTTTAGGGTTTTTTTTTTTTTTTTTTTCATTTCTGACTTGTGGGCCCCAGCACACAACCTCCAGACACATACTATTTTATTCCCAAGATAATTCAAACTTAATGGGTCATTGTTATTGCCAATAATCCAGTTAATAAACATGAGCAGTTTATTCTAATTCATTTTAATAAGCTTATATAAAGATGGGAGGGTGG
This sequence comes from Trachypithecus francoisi, assembly GCF_009764315.1. NCBI lineage: Eukaryota > Metazoa > Chordata > Mammalia > Primates > Cercopithecidae > Trachypithecus > Trachypithecus francoisi. Next base: position 101,790,673 of record NW_022681468.1, read on the forward strand.
AGAATAATCTCAGAGGAACTTTCAGTTGACTAGAGCTTCCTAAAGCAAAGAATGAAATAAGCTGGTGATATATAAATTGATTTTCAATTGTACATCAGCAATACATTCAGTCTTCCTATATATTTTACTTTATTTACTAGAGAAAAGCCATGATAAGCCTGTCAAAATCATGATTGAGTTTATGTATATCACTACTTAGTGGAAAAAGTGCAATGAATTTAAAATATTAAGTAATTATACAGGTATTACAGTTACTTAATATTACAGAGATGGTGAAAAATCTGAAGCTAAAATTTAACTAACTAGATTGGAGAGTGGAATATTTTGACTAAAATTTACTCTGAACACCTATAAATCATGATATCAGATGAAAACATCACAGAAACATGGCTGAGGCTTGGATGTTCTGAGAGCATTGTTATATATGAATTTACTGACAGACCTGAGGATGACTGATTCGGAGAAAAGATCATTAAAGGAATATATGAAAATTTTATTTAGATATTAAAGGCTGTTCTGTGGAAGAAGAAGCAAACTTATTCTCAATTGATTCAGAGAAAAGACTAGGATTAATGGTCTAAAATTTCAGGAAAGTAGCTCTTCTAATCAATATAAGGGTGACCTTTTTAATAATTAGAATCATTTAGAATCAAGTTCTGTTCAGCTTCCTTGAGTTTCTCCTCTTCCTCCTTGCTGAATTCAAAGTTTTTCTAAACATTCCAGGTTCCTTTTCAACTGTCTCCTGTGCCAAAGTCACTCATACAAGGTTTCTTTTCCTTTCTATTTCCTCTGCATGGACATTAACAGAGATATTCTATGTAGAGCATAAGCACATCTTAATTGCTTAGGCTCTGTTCAATGATTTTTATTTGAAGTTAGATTTTCTGCATTTTGAAATAGGCTACAGTCCCTTCACAAAAGCCTGCTTTTTTGTTGTTGTTGTTGTTATACTTTAAGTTCTAGGGTACATGTGCACAATGTGCAGGTTTGTTACATATATATACATGTGCCATGTTGGTGTGCTGCATCCATTAACTTGTCATTTACATTAGGTATTTCTCCTAATGCTATCCCTCCCCCATCCCCTCACCCCACGACAGGCCTCGGTGTGTGATGTTCCCCACCAATCAACATAATTTTGAACTCCTCTTGTCTGTGGCTATGTAACTAGCTCAGAAAAAAATAAGTCTGAAAATGTGTCCTCACTTTGCTCACATGACCTTGAGCAGAACATTTCCCTTTTCTAGGTCTCAGTATCCTCATTTTCTACGATTAATCATTTGGACTAGGTGATCCCTAGAGTTTCTCCAAACTCTAATTTTCCATGATTCTATTAGTCAGCTTTCCCCACAGTGGTGTAGGCAAACTTAATTATCCAATGAAACTTTGATAGATTCTGTGTAAATAGTTGTAATTATTTCTTTGTGTTGTATTCATTCAGGCTCTGCCTAAAATAAATAGTCAGCTATCTAATTTAAAATTGTAAATCATGCTGCTATAAAGACACATGCACACGTATGTTTATTGCAGCACTATTCACAATAGCAAAGACTTGGAATCAACCCAAATGTCCATCAGTGACAGACTGGATTAAGAAAATGTGGCACATATACACCGTGGAATACTATGCAGCCATAAAAAAGGATGAGTTTGTGTCCTTTGTAGGGACATGGATGCAGCTGGAAACCATCATTCTCAGCAAACTATCGCAAGAACAGAAAACCAAACACCGCATGTTCTCACTCATAGGTGGGAATTGAACAATGAGATCACTTGGACACAGGAAGGGGAACATCACACACCAGGGCCTATTGTGGGGATGGGGGAGGGGGAGGGATAGCATTAGGAGATATATCTGATGTAAATAATGGGTGCAGCACACCAACATGGCACATGTATACATATGTAACAAACCTGCACGTTGTGCACATATACCCTAGAACTTAAAGTATAATAAAAACAAAAAAATCGTGTCCTCTGTCTGCTTAGTATTTATGTGTAGGTCTCATTGAGTGACAAAAAAAAAGTGGGCGGTAATACTTTATTCACAAATGTGAACTTTGTTCACAATATTGAACTTAAAAACCAACAGGAAAATGTCTTAAATTTTATTTTAAATATTTTGGCGAGAACTACAACTGGTTCCATGTCTAGGTGAAAATAATAAAATTTTTCTCTTTTAAGAAATTGATAATTTTATGTCTTTCCTAGAAATTCAAATATAGATCAAAGAAGAAAAGTTTTGGTGAAAAGTTATCATATGTATTTTAATAAAATATTTACTGGGATATAATTTATATACCATACAATACACAGATTTAAATATATAATTCAATTTTTTTCATGTATTCACAAAATTCTGAAACCATCACATTAATCAATTTTAGGACATCTTTGTCACCCCAAAAAGAAACCCCACACCCATTTGTAGTGAGTTTCCATCCTCCTCTTCCTCCTACCCCAACTGCCCCAGTCCTAGGCAACCATTAATATACTTTGTTTCTATAGATTTGCCTATTCAAACATTACACATAAATAGAATCAAGTACTGTGTCATCTTTTTTCACATGTTGGCTTCTTTGTGTGAAATTATTGGCGTGATTGGCTTCTTTCACTTAGTATACATTTTTAAAGGTTCATGAATGTTGTAGTATTTATCAGGACTTTGTTCCTTTTTATGGCTGAAGAGTATTTAATTTCATAGATATACCATATTTTGTTCATCCATTCATGGATTTACGGACCTGTGGGTTGTTTCCATCTTTTGATTATTATAAATAGTGCTGATAGAAACAATTATTTATGAGTTTTTGTGTAGATGTATGTTTTAATTTCTCTTGGGTGAATACCTGGGGGTGGAATTACTGAGTCAAGTGAAAGCTTTATGTTTAACTTTTTGAGGCACTGTCAGGCTCTTCCAGAATGTCTACACAATTTTACATTTCCACCAGCAATTAATGAGGGGTCTAACTTCTCCGCATACTAGCCAACACTGGTTATTATCCATCTCTTTTATTAGAGCCATCCTAGTGGATATGAAGTGGAATCTCATTGTGATTTTGATTTGTATTTCCTTGATGACAGATGATGTTGAGCACGTTTTCATGTATTTATTGGTCATTTGCATATTTTCTTTAGATAAATGTTTATGGAGACCTTTTGCTCAATTTATTTGGGTTGTTCGTCTTTTTAATAATTGATTTGTAGGAGTTCTTTACATATTCTAATGCTAGTTTCTTATCAGATAGATGATTTGATTTGCAAATACTGTTCTCCTGTTCTGTGGGTTGTTAGTCACTTTCTTAATAGTGTCCTTTGAAGCAAATAGTCTTTTCTTTAAGTTTGAAGAAATCCAATTTATCTATTTTTTTTCTCTCTTTCTACTTATGCTTTGGTGTCATGTCTGAGAATCCATTGCCAAATTAAAGGTCCTGAGAAGTTAACTTCTATGCTTTCTTCTAACATTCTATAGCTTTAGCTTTTCTATTTAGGTCTTTTATCTATTTTGAGTCAATTTTTGTACACAAAGCGGGGTAAGGATGAAAATTATTATTTTCCATATGCAATCCAGTTGGCTCAGAGCTGTTTATTAAACACGCTATTCGTATTTCATTGAATAGTCTTGGCACCGTTGTTGAAAATCAATTGACCTTAGATAATATGTATTTATTTCTGCATTCTTAGTTCTTATTCCATTGATCCATATGTTTATCCTTATGCTAGAACTGTACTGTGTTCATTACTGTCACTTTGTAGTATAGTTTGAAATTAGAAAGTGTGAATCCTCCAATTTTTTTTCTTTGTTAAGATTGTTTTGATTAATGTGAGGTCTTGAGTTTCTATATGAATTTGGGGGTCATCTTGTAAATTTCTACATAGAAATGAACTGGAATTCAGATAGAAGTTGTGTACAATATGCAGATTAATTTTGAAATATTACTATTTCAATAATATTAAGTCTTGTGATTCAGGCACATGAATGTTTTTCCATTTATTTAGATCTTTTTCCTTTTTTTGGTTAAAATTTGATTTTGTCAGTGTAATTTTTTTACTTCTTTAATAAATTTATTACTAAGTAGTTTTTCATGCTGTTAAAAATAGAATTATTAATTTTAATTTTAGGATTATTGTGTATCAGCAATTGATTTTTGTTTTACTGATTTTATATTCTACCATCTTGTCAAACTCCTATATTAGTTCTAATAGATTTTAGTTGATTCATTGGGTTTTCACATACTTGTTTATGAAAAAATGTATATATATAGATAAATAATGAACGTTATGTGCAAGTAGAGATAATGTTACTTTTTCCTTTCGAATTTAGATGTCTGGTATTTCATCTTCTTGTTTCATTGCCTGGCTAGAATTTTTACTAAAATGTTAGATAGAAGGGTGAGAGTACATATCTTTTTCTTCTTCCTAATCTTAGAGTGAAAACATTCATTCTTTTACCATTATGCATGATATTATTTATGGATTTTCATAAATACACTTTATCAGGCTGAGGAAATTCCCTTCTAGTTCATTGAGTGTTTTATTATGAAATGCTATTGGATTTTGTCAGATTTCTTTTCTGCATCTATAGAGATAATCATATGTTTTAAAAAATATTATATTATATTGCTATTGTGTATTATATTAATTTCTGGATTTTAAGCCAATCTTGCATTCTTGGGATACATGGCACTTCTGCATGCTCTATGTTCTTTTTTTAATGTTGCTGGATTTGAGTTCCTAGTATTTCTTGAGAATTTTTATGTCTATATTAATAATATGTATCAGTCTGTAGTTTTCTTATAATGTCTTTGCCTGATTTTAGTATCACTGTAATATCTCAGAAATAGTTGGAAACTGTTTCTCCTCTTCTAACATTTTTTAAAAATTTTGAAGAATTGATATTAATTCTTCTAAAAAATTTAGGTGGAATTCACCAGAGTAACCACCTGAACCAGGGCCTCTGTTTGTGAGCTTTCTTGCTTGCTTTCTTGCTTGCTTTCTCTCTCTTTTCTTTTCTTCTTTCTTTCTCTCTTTCTTTCTTTCTCTCCCTTCCTTCCTTCCTTCCTTCCTTCCTTCCTTCCTTCCTTCCTTCCTTCCTTCCTTCTCTGTCTTTTTTTTTTTTGTCTTCTGGACAGGGTCTTGCTCTGTTACCCAGACTAAAGTGAAGGGACATGATCATAGCTCACTGCAGTCTCAAACTCCTGGGCTAAAGGAATTCTCCTGCCTAGCCTCCTGTGTAGCTGAGACTACAGGTGCCCACACCACCATTCATGCCTAATTTTTATTTTTATTTTTATTTTTGTAATATGGGGTCTTACAATGTTGCCCAGGTTGATCTCAAACTCCTGGCTTCAGGTGATCCTCCTACCTCAGCCTTCCAAAGTGCTGGGATTACAAGTGTGAGCCACCACACTCAGCCTCAGCGTAGTTTTTGATTGCACATTCAATCTTTTTACTTTTTATAGGTCTATTCATATTTTCTAATTATTCTTGAAATAATTTAAATAGATTGTATCTTTCTAGGATTTGGTCTATTTCATCCAGGTTATCTAATTTGTTGATGTATAATTGTTCATAGTATTGTCTTAAATACTTTTTATTTCTAGAAGGTTGGTAATAGTGCCCCCTCCGTTATTTCTGATTTTAGTTATTTGAGTCCTTCTCTTTCTCTCTCTGTAAATCTACTTAAAGATTTACCAATTTAGTTGATCTTTTCAGAGAAGAAACTTAGTTTCATTAATCTTATCCACTCTTCTTTAATTCTCTATTTTATTTATATCCACTCATTTTTACTGTTTTCTTTCTTATTTTGGCTTTGAGATATAGTTCATTTTTCTTTTTCTAGTATCTTAAGGTAGACGATTGGGTTATTGATTTGAGATTGTCTTTAATATAGGTGTTTATAGCTATAAATTTCCTCCTGAACACTGCTTTTGTTGCATCCCATAATTTTTGGTATGTTGTTTTGTATTTCATTTATGTAAAAATATTTCTCATTTCTTTTGTGAGTTATTATTTTAACCAATGGTTATTTTAGGAGTGTGTTGTTGAATTTTCACATATTTGTGTTTCCCAATTTATTTATGTCATTTCATCTTAAAGAACTTTTTTTTAGTTTTCCTTGTAAAGTTGGTTTGTTAAGCAACAAAGTCTCTCAGTTTTTGTTTATCTGAGAATGTCTTATTTTTACTTGATTTATGAAAGATATCCTCCCAGTAGGTGTATGTTGCTGCATATAAGATTTTTCAGCATTTGTCTGAGGCTGTGTTTATTTTTCTTCATTCTTTTTTTTCTGTGTGTTCTTCAGGTTGTTTAATATCTATAGAGTTATCTTCAAGTTCACTAATTTTTTCCTTCTGGCAATTCAAATATGCCTTTGAGCATCTGTAGTGAATTTTTCTTTTTAGCTATTGTATTTTTAATTCCAGAATTTCCATTTCATTAATATTCTTTATAATACATTGTCATCATACCTTCTTTAACTTCTTAAATCATGGTTTCCTTTAGTTCTTTGAACATATTTATAATGGCTACTTTGAAGCCTTTGTCTGCTATGTCTGACATCTCCTTACTCTGCTTTTGTTACTTGCTTATGTTTTCCTGTCATTGGGTCAGAATTTCATGCTTCTTTACCTGCTTATAATTTTTGTTTCAGAAACCAGACATTTTATTTACTTTATTTTGATTTTCTGCCCCAATATGATCTGCAAAAAACAAACAAAAAATGGACATTTTGGATAATGTAGAAATTTCAGGTCCTTGCTCCCAATCCCCTTTGGGGCTTGTTATTGTTATTTAGTTATTTATGTGTTTAGTGACTGACTGTATTATTTTTGTGAAGTTTGTTTCCTTTGCAGTGAGTTAAATTACAGATGTGCATATAAAGTTGTATCCAGAATAGATTTTTAGTAAAATTGCAAAAGTAGCGTGCATAGAGCATGCTTCTAACTATGGAGGCAGAAACAAGAACCTCTGTGCATAGACTATTTCTGAAAAAAGAGCCAAGAAACTGGTAAAGTAGCTACTTCTGGGAAGGAGAATAAAGAACTGGTGGGCTAATATGAAGAGAAACTCATCTTTCCTTATATTTTTTTTTAACATATGTTTTGTTTTGCCAGGTATATGTGATTCTTCATAAATATACAAGGGCAGAACAAGTGAGATTTTTTAATTTTCATTAGAATAATAATCTTAGCAATCTCATAATAAATCATGAATATATAATTTAAATAAACATTAAATGACTTTATTTAGAAATTCTGCTTTGATTAGAGATTAATGGTGAGTGAACATGAATTTATCAAACTTATTTGATAGTTTTCAAAGTTAAACCAATCTTTGTCTACTGTTTTATCTAGTTAAGTCATTAATGATATTATAAACCTTAGCAAAGATGTCTGACTTTAGAACTAAATTGTTAACCTAGAGGAAATGCAGATACGTTTTCGTTATTTCCTTCTCTGCCCTGTTGGTAGCCTTCAGGGATGGCTATTACCTTGCCCTTGTGCTCACTTCCACATCACTGGGGTTTCCCCTTACATGGCCACTTCTCCTTGCTAAGTTTCAAGATCTTTTGTAGAGTGCATTTATTTCTCAATAATTGCAGGCAAGCAAGAAAACCGTGAACTCTTTCTCAAACTTTATTGTCTGAGTTCACCTCCCCCGAAAGGACTCTGTGCCTCCTCCCTTTAGAGTTTGGCTCTTCTCTGATCAGGTTCACTACAGCAAGATTAACCTGTCATTAAAACAGATAATTGTACTTCAGGTTTTTCCTCTTTCTTAAATGAATGTTGAACTTAGCTCCAAACCCCCTTGCCAGAAAGCAACTGAAAAGCCCTTGGCAACAGAAAGCTTATTATTTGCAAAAGTGGGATTCCTAATTGGAAAATGTGATGGAATGAAAATAGTGAGTCGCCAGTAATCTCCTTCTAAAATGATAATGTGTTCCACTTAATGAATACTAATGTGTCATTTTCATGAGCCTGGAGAATTTGAACCTGTGAGATAAGAATTTGTTTTACTTCAGAACCAACATGCTCACTCATTCACACTTCTCCCATTCACGGGGACAAGCCTGCCATTCTTGATGGGACACCTCTAGCAGGCAGCAATTAGCATATATGCAGACCTCTAATTGGTTGTGAATTTTTTTATGAATTTTTTTTTTCTGTTCCTGGGAGTAGTTATGCATGCTTTTATACTCTTTATTCTGTTCTGTTATAAATTCCTAACAGCAAATGACCATGTATTTTACCTCTTCTTTAATTTCACTGCTTATAGGGAATGTGCAATGTGTGAAACTTAACCACAATTTAGAAGGACTGATTGTGTTATTAAGAAACACAAAGAATCTATATATCCAAATTTGGGTTGTGCATACCAAGACTTTTACCTGAGGCTCCACACTCATTGCAGTAATGTAGTTATTACTTAAAACATACCTAGAACTTTTCTTTGAGATCAGGTCAAGTTTCCCAGGATAAAGGGAAGTGAAAGCCTGTACTATGATTAGCTTGGTAGTGCCAAATGTGATTCACTTACTTAAGACACAGTTTTTGCATAGTAATCAGAACTAGACCTCACAAGGGCCCTGGCATAATTAAAGCCCATCCCTGAGATAATTCCACTTTGCAAAACTTGGGGCTTTTTAAAAGAAATTTTACTTACAGTGGAAGACTTGTACACAGAATTCATTTTTCATTCGAGCATATGTAAATGAATACTTCTTAGATATAAAAATATGTGCCAATAAATAAATAAGTAAATTTGTAGCAGAGAAAAATTAGATTTTGCCCTGCCATTTTTTAAGGAGAATGGAATTGGATAGTGTGGGAATCCTTTGTTTTGTTTTGAGCTCAAAGCCAACCTTTGCATAATGACTTATTCTCTTCAGAGCTGAAATGTTGTGTCTGTGAAAGTAATGAGAAACACAGTGGAGACAAGTTTCTGAAGGATGGAAGAGACTGGAGGCTGTCTGGTGGGAGAAGGTTCCCAGACACATAAGAGACCCAGCAACAGGTAAGAGAATAAGTTGGTAAAGAAGAGACACATTGGAAGGGTGATTTATTTAAATGTAAAATGTTATCTGTTAGGTCTTATAAAAAAATCTATCCTATATCCGTTATGAAATCCTCAGTGAAAACTCAGTTTCATTTTGTTTAATGAGGATAAGTGCTAAGGGCTTTTCTGAGGGTTGGGTGTGATGACCACAAGGGCTACTTCCCAGGAGAAAGTTATGTTGCATTTCTGTGCTGGGCCCAAGGTAGTGATCACCAGATGGGGGTTGTATACCTTCAGTTCTCCCTTCAATTTCCGGCAATCTCCCCTGGAGCCCCTCACAGCCTGTCATCAGCCAAGTGAATTACTTCCTTCCCTATCAGTGCTGACACATTAACTTTGGAGAAATCTCAGTGCAGGAATCTCTAGCCAAATCTTAAGAAACACCACGACTGGCAAAACTGCAACTGTTAAAATAAATTTCATAGCAAATATAGGATTGAGGGAAAACAATGAAAGTGGCATTGAATGTATGAGTGTCAAAAATAAAAATTGGCATTGAATACACGAGTGTCAAAAATAAATAAAAATTATACAAAACCTCCATTCCCTCAAAGCAAATTTCTCATCTTTCTGAATCTGCTCAGGTAAGTAAATGTGTACCTGCATCACAGTGTTTAGCTGTTCAGGTGATGTTGCTACTGGACATTAAGAAGTTCACATATCTGAAATTAAATATCTTTATAACTTGAATTGCCTCATTTCATTCTTTCTTTGGATTGAGCAGTGGCATGGGTTAGTGCTTAAGTGCCCAGATACCTAAGTTTTAAGACAGTTTGAAGCTCAGCTCTGCAATGTATGATTCCCATGATCCAAGAAGGATGAAATAACCTCTCCTTACATCATCTGTAAGTGCAGATTAAAATCATCCTAACCTGACAGAGGACCCAATGAATCAATGTAAGTAAAGGGTTTAGTCCAGTTGCTGGGACAGGGGAAGCACAGTGTGTTTACTCTCTTCTTGCTTCATTTTCAGAGGATTGATAGGGTGTTAGTGCCACCACTGGCCTATCACAAGTCATCTCACTGGTCAACAGTTATTTTGGGGGCCTGATGTCCTTCCACTCACAAAGAGGATGGTGTGTAAAGAATCTCTTTTGGTGTGACTCCAGGACTGGTCCAGTGGCTTTTAACACACAAAACCCTCCTCTTTAGTGAGGAAGGAATCAGCCCAAGACTGAGGATTAGCAAATTGTGAGTTTTGATACTGATGTGTAACTCATTCTTAATTACTCATCCACATATGTTATAGTGCCGTCTCTGGAAACTGACAACCCCTGAGATTCTGATAGGAAAGATTTCTAGTGCCAGGAAGAGTAATAGCCCTGAATTAACATGACCTAAGGACACGAGCAATTTCATAATGTAAATGATGATAACCTGTAAAATTATGGTTTTTATTTTCTTCTACTTTTACTGTAATAAATAACAATCTGGTAAAGAAGAGTAAAGAAGACACATACAAGGCTGCCAATATTTTAAACATTTTTAGGAGGAGAAATCTAAAAGAAGAAAGGAAATGAGATAAAACACATACATTGCATGGAAATGATAGCAAAATTTATTTAGAAAATAATCTTTTTTTTTACATTTTAGCATTTAAAAAGTTTTTTATACATATGCCCACAGGCATAGTTTTTACAAAAACATAAATCCTGAACTTAGCATGCATACCATTTTTAGTATAGTCTTTTATTCTCTTTTTCACGTATCTTCTTTCTGCACCTCAGCCAATAAGATTCCCTGCTTCACATACTCTCTCAATGCTTGTTAAAAGCATTCTGGAAATATTTTTATATATTTCTCCATGATTATAATGTCATGATTTTATACATATATAGATTTTTTTGGCCTTTACTCTTTTAAAAAATTATTTTATATTTCCTTTTGTGAATCTTTAGTTCCTCAAATAATAAAATAAAATAAAATCTTAGTTAATTGGACTAACATTAATTTATTATTATTTTTTTGAATGCTGCATGGTGTGAATGTACAGTAATCAACTATTCCTCTATACAAAACCGTTCATTTGGTTTACAGGATTTTCCATTTTTATCCTTTTCCTAGATTGTGCCCCCGAATGGTTATGTCTTAGTTTATATTTGTTGCTTTAAAGGAATACCTGAGGAAGGCTCGGTCATTTGTTTTGAAAAAGGTTTATTTGGCTTATGGTCCTGCAGGTTGTGCAGGAAGCATGGCACCAGCATCTGCTTTGGGTGAGGGCCTCCAGCTGCTTCTACTCATGGTGGAAGGCAAAAGGAAACTGGCTGTGCAGAGATCATATGGTGAGAAAGGAAGCAGGAAAGGAGAGGTGCCAGGTGCTTTTTAACAACCAGCTCTTGTGGGAGCTAATAGAGTGAGAACTCACTCGCCATCCCCCATCCTAAGGGAGGGCATTAATCTATTCATAAGGGATGTGCCCCCCATGACCCCAAAACCTCCCATTAATTCCCATCTCCAATATTGGGGATCAAATTTCAACATAAGATTTGGAGGGGTAAATAAACCAAATTATAACAGTTTATTTCTTGATTTTGTTTTTGTCTATCCTTGTAAAATAAGCTAGTAGCTTACATTTATATTTTCCTGGCTACCAATGAGTTTTCACGTATTTTCATAAGTTTATTGGCTTTTGGGGTTTTGCTCTTTGGTAAAATTTTAAAGAATATTCACAAGTTGTTTTACTCATTTGTGTCAGTTAAAGAAGAGTCTTGACTTTTCCCTCAAATCTCATAGTTACCTGTTTATGATATGATTGTCACTCAGAATAATCAATTTTTAGATAGTTGCTCTGGTATGAATGTTTGTGTACCTCAAAAGTACATATTTTGAAATCTAATCCCCAGTATGCAGGTATTAAGAAATGGAAACTTTGGGAGGTGACTAGATCATGAGGGTGGAGCCTTTATGAACAGGACTAGTGCCCTTATGAAAGAAGCCTGAGGGAGTTCAACTTACCCCTTTCTATTATGTGAGGATGCAGCAAGAAGATGTTTTCTATGAAGTAAGAGCCCTCACCAGACACTTAATTTGATGGCAATTTGATCTTGAACTTCTCAGCCTCTGGAACTGTGAGCCATAAATTTCTGTTATTTACAAATTATCCAGTCTGAGGAATTTTGGTATAGCAGCCCAAATGAACTAAGACAATAGTAAAATGTATCTATGTTTTATTTTATAGCTTTGGATTTTCTATTCTGGATTAGAACATTTTTCTGCCCTTGGCTTGTACATATTGTCTTTAGGATAATCTCTTAATGTTTTATTGCTTCATTATTTTACATGTAAATCTTTAGTCTACTTGGGAAATAATTTCATATATTGTAGAAAATCAATGTTCAATTTAATTATTTTCCAGATGGGTAGCCAGTGCCCCAACAACATATATTGAAAAGTATATGACGGATCCCTTGAGGTCAGGAATTTGAGACCAGCCTGACTAACATGGTGAAACCCCATCTCTATAAAAAAACATACAAAAATTAGCCAGGTGTGGTGGTGGGCACCTGTAATCTCAGATACTCAGGAGGCTGAGGCAGGAGAATTGCTTGACCCTGGGAGGTGGAGGTTGTAGTGATCGGAGATTGCACCACTGCACTCCAGCCTGGGCAGCAGAGTGAGACTCCATATCAACAACAACAACAACAAAAAGTGTATTCTCTTCCAGCTGAACTGAAATACCAGACAAATTTTTATATGTATCTGTATGTATTAGTGGATTTTCTATTCAATTCTCTTAATCTCATTGTCTCTTCTGGCTAATAACATACTGGCTCAATTACAAAAGTCTTAGAATAGTTTGAATCCTGGCATGGCCAATGTCTTGCCATTCTTTCTTTGTATTTATTAAATACTGTTTGGCTATTATCTAGAAGTTATTTCTTTTTATGTAAACTGTAAATGCCACTTTGTGTAATCATAAAAAGCACTCTCTTGGGCTTTCACCAAAATGTTATTATATTTACTAATTTAGAAAGATTTTATATTTTGTGATCTTAAGTCTCCTATCCAAAGAAATGGCATGCCTTTGGCTGGGAGTGGTGGCTCACGCCTGTAATCCCAGCACTTTGGCTCACACTTGTAATTCCAGCACTTTGGGAGGTCAGTGCAGGTGGATCAACTGAGGTCAGGAGTTCAAGACCAGTCTGGCCAACCTGGTGAAACCTCGTCTCTACTAAAAACACAAAAATTAGCTGGGTGTGGTGGGTGCCTGTAATCCCAGCTACTCAAGAGGCTGAGACAGGAGAACCACTTGAACCTGGGAGGCAGAGGTTGCTGTGAGCCGAGATTGTGCCATTGCAATCCAGGCTGGGTGACAGAGAAAGACTCTATCTCAAAAAAAAAAAAAAAAAGAAAGAAAGAAAGAAAGAAAAAAAAGAAATGGCATGCCTTTTCATTTTCTTAGATACTATTTTACATCTTCTAAAAATTATATCTTTGTCATCGACATCCTATACTACACTTCTAAATATTCATTTTTAAGTTCTTTATAATTTATTTTTTTCTACTATGATGAATAATTTCTTCTCATTTATATGTAAAGGTGGTTATCCCTAACTTATAAATTCTATTATAAATTCTATTTTTTTCAGTCCTGGAATTTTTGGGCAAAAAATGTTATTATTATAAAACAAATTTAGCTCTTCTTTTTCAATATTATGTACTTGAGTCTTTGCATTTTTAGAACTCCCATATTAATGTTAAATTATAAGGGTTATTGAGGATATTCTTCTGACTTTTTATTTTAAGTGTTAAATATTGCCCATTTAGGATAATATTTTCTATCATCTTTGGTCATTTTATTTTATTGTTTACTTCCTTCATTTTTTACTTAAAATTTATTTAAAAGAATAATAAATTTAATCTAACATCACTTCAGCATTGGATTATTTGCATGTTTTATTCTTCTTTATTTTCTTAATATAATGTATTATGTAATAAATTTCCTGATATTAACCACCCTGCTTTTCCTGGAATAAGTCTTACTTGGTCTTAATGTCTTATTCTTCTAATAACTGTGCAGGATCAATTTTCTAATATTCCATTTGAACTGAGGTTGTATAGTAGTTTTCTGTTGCATCTTTATTATGTTTTGGTACTAAACTGTACACATAAATGAATTAGATAAATGCCCATCTTTTTATCTATGGCTAGTTTAAATAACATTGGAATTATCTATTATTTAAAGATTGGATAAACTCAACTGGAAATCCACCTAATCCTAGTGTCTTTTGTTATCCCTTCTATGATAATTAGCCTATTCAGATTTTCCCTTCTGATTGGGTCAATTTTGATAATTGATATGTTGCTAGGAAATCATCTATTTTGTTCAGGTTTTCAAATTTATTGCCAAAGAGTTACATGCTGGATGAAATGTTAATGGAAAATACAGAAAAAGTATACTTCTATCCATAATGTTACTTAATGTAAATAGGTAAAATTGAATATGTACGTGGTCATATATTGGATAATATAAATGATAATATTGAATTTGGGGATATTATTTTCCCCATGGATTTCTGCTATTATACTATATCAACAATATTATTTTAAAAGCAAAGCATTGTACATTAGTAGTTGATAGGGTTTGGTTCTGTGTCCCCACCCAAATCTCATGTCCAGTTGTAATCCCCAGTGGTGGAGGAGGGCCCTGGTGGGAGGTGATTGAATCATGGAGGCACACTTCCCACTTGCTATTCTTGTGATGGTGAGTAAGTTCTCAGGAGATCTGGTTGTTTAAAAGTGTGTAATACTTCCCCCTTTGCCCTCTCTTTTTCCTGCTCCACCATATGAAGATATGCCTGATTCCCTTTTGCCTTCTGCCATGATTGTAAGTCTCTTGAGGCCTTCCCAATCATGCTTCCTGTACAGCCTATAGAACTGTGAGTCAATTAAACGTCTTTTCTTTACAAATTACCCAGCCTCAGTTCTGCATAGCAGTGTGAGAATGGACTAATACGGTGGTTAAGAAAGGAGGTTCTGAATTTGGGCAGACATGGATTCAAAATATGGGTTTGCCATGTGTTCACCGTATGAAGTGGACTGTTTACTGGAAGTCTTCTAATCTCAGTTTTCTTGTTTGTATAATACAATGGGAACAATAATGGTGTTATCCTTTTAGGGTTGATGTAAGGATCAAATGATGTAATGCAAAAGCTTAGCATAATGTCTGATACATTATTAACCTTTACTTGTTCTTACCCATTGTCATCAAAAAAGCAGACTGCGGAAAACCTGATAGCTACAGTTTGACTTTCATCACAGCTGATATTATGTATAATTCCATTTTGCCTTCCCAGCCTTAAGGGATGAGATGGCCAAAATGAAGAGTCTGTGATGTAGCCACTTTGTTATTATTAAACTTACAGGCCCTGGCAAGTCATGAGTTCAGTCTAATCCAAACTGATATGCAGATGGCAGAAATAACTCTAAGCAGAGGTGTCGGAGTGGCAAAGAGCTGTATGAAAATGCAGAATGGGGTTGGGCGGAGCAAGATGGCCGAATAGGAACAGCTCCAGTCTTCAACTCCGAGCGCGAGCGACACAGAAGACCGGTGATTTCTGCATTTTCAACTGAGGTACTGGGGTCTTCTCACTAGGGAGTGCCGGACAATCGGTGCTGGTCAGCTGCTGCAGCCTGACCAGCGAGAGCTGAAGCAGGGCGAGGCATCGCCTCACCTGGAAGCGCAAGGGGGAAGGAAATCCGTTTTCCTAGCCAGGGGAACTGAGACACACAACACCTGGAAAATCGGGTAACTCCCACCCCAATACTGCACTTTAAGGAAACAGGCACACCAGGAGAATATATCCCACACCTGGCCGGGAGGGGCCCACATCCACGGAGCCTCCCTCACTGCTAACACAGCAATCTGCGGAGATCTATCCGCAAGGCAGCAGCGAGGCTGGGGGAGGGGCGCCCGCCATTGCCGAGGCTTAAGTAGGTAAACAAAGCCGCTGGGAAGCTCGAACTGGGTTGAGCTCACAGCAGCTCAAGGAAGCCTGCCTGTCTCTGTAGACTCCACCTCTGGGGACAGCGCACAGCTGAAGTCCAATAGGGGAAGCAGCGGGGGCTGGTGCAGACGCGAACGACTCTGTCTGACAGCTTTGGGGAGAGCCGTGGATCTCCCAACACGGAGGTTGAGATCTGAGAACGGACAGACTGCCTGCTCAGGTGGGTCCCTGACCCCTGAGTAGCCTAGCTGGGAGACATCCCCCACTAGGGGCAGTCCGACACCCCACACCTCACAGGGTGGAGTCACCCCTGAGAGGAAACTTCCAAAGGAAGAATCAGACAGGTACATTCGCTGTTCAGCAATATTCTATCTTCGGCAACCTCTGCTGTTGATACCCAGGCAAACAGTGTCTGGAGTGGACCTCAAGCAATCTCCAACAGACCAACAGACAGTCCTTCTGACTGTCAGACGGAAAACTATGAAACAGGAAGGACACCTATATCAAAACTCCATCAGTACATCACCATCATCAAAGACCAGAGACTGATAAAACCACAAAGATGGGGAAGAAGCAGGGCAGAAAAGCTGGAAATTCAAAAAATAAGAGCGCATCTCCCCCTGCAAAGGAGCGCAGCCCATCACCAGCAATGGATCAAAGCTGGTCAGAGAATGACTTTGACGAGATGAGAGAAGAAGGCTTCAGTCCATCAAACTTCTCAGAGCTAAAGGAGGAATTACGTACCCAGCGCAAAGAAACTAAAAATCTTGAAAAAAGAGTGGAAGAATTGACAGCTAGACTAATTAATGCAGAGAAGATCATAAACGAAATGACAGAGATGAAAACCATGACACAAGAAATATGTGACAAATGCACAAGCTTCAGTAACCGACTCGATCAACTGGAAGAAAGAGTATCAGCGATTGAGGATCAAATGAATGAAATGAAGTGAGAAGAGAAACCAAAAAAAAAAAAAAGAAGAAAAGAAATGAACAAAGCCTGCAAGAAGTATGGGATTATGTAAAAAGACCAAATCTACATCTGATTGGGGTGCCTGAAAGTGAGGGGAAAATGGAACCAAGTTGGAAAACACTCTTCAGGAGATCATCCAGGAGAACTTCCCCAACCTAGTAGGGCAGGCCAACATTCAAATTCAGGAAATACAGAGAACGCCACAAAGATACTCCTCCAGAAGAGCAACTCCAAGACACATAATTGCCAGATTCACCAAAGTTGAAATGAAGGAAAAAATCTTAAGGGCAGCCAGAGAGAAAGGTCGGGTTACCCACAAAGGGAAGCCCATCAGACTAACAGCAGATCTCTCGACAGAAACTCTACAGCCAGAAGAGAGTGGGGGCCAATATTCAACGTTCTTAAAGAAAAGAATTTTAAACCCAGAATTTCATACCCAGCCAAACTAAGTTTCATCAGTGAAGGAGAAATAAAATCCTTTACAGATAAGCAAACACTTAGAGATTTTGTCACCACCAGGCCTGCCTTACAAGAGACCCTGAAGGAAGCCCTAAACATGGAAAGGAACAACCGGTACCAGCCATTGCAAAAACATGCCAAAATGTAAAGACCATCGAGGCTAGGAAGAAACTGCATCAACTAACGAGCAAAATAACCAGTTAATATCATAATGACAGGATCAAGTTCACACATAACAATATTAACCTTAAATGTCAATGGACTAAATGCTCCAATTAAAAGACACAGACTGGCAAACTGGATCAAGAGTCAAGACCCATCAGTCTGCTGTATTCAGGAGACCCATCTCACATGCAGAGACATACATAGGCTCAAAATAAAGGGATGGAAGAAGATCTACCAAGCAAATGGAGAACAAAAAAAAGCAGGGGTTGCAATCCTAGTCTCTGATAAAACAGACTTTGAACCATCAAAGATCAAAAGAGACAAAGAAGGCCATTACATAATGGTAAAGGGATCAATTCAACAGGAAGAGCTAACTCTCCTAAATATATATGCACCCAATACAGGAGCACCCAGATTCATAAAGCAAGTCCTTAGAGACCTACAAAGAGACTTAGACTCCCATACAATAATAATGGGAGACTTCAACACCCCACTGTCAACATTAGACAGATCAACGAGACAGAAAGTTAACAAGGATATCCAGGTATTGAACTCATCTCTGCAAAAAGTGGACCTAATAGACATCTATAGAACTCTCCACCCCAAATCAACAGAATATACATTCTTCTCAGCACCACATCGCACTTATTCCAAAATTGACCACATAATTGGAAGTAAAGCACTCCTCAGCAAATGTAAAAGAACAGAAATTATAACAAACTGTCTCTCAGACCACAGTGCAATCAAACTAGAACTCAGGACTAAGAAACTCAATCCAAACCTCTCAACTACATGGAAACTGAACAACCTGCTCCTAAATGACTACTGGGTACATAACGAAATGAAGGCAGAAATAAAGATGTTCTTTGAAACCAATGAGAACAAAGATACAACATACCAGAATCTCTGGGACACATTTAAAGCAGTGTGTAGAGGGAAATTTATAGCACTAAATGCCCACAAGAGAAAGCAGGAAAGATCTAAAATGGACACTCTAACATCACAATTAAAAGAACTAGAGAGGCAAGAGCAAACACATTCAAAAGCTAGCAGAAGGCAAGAAATAACTAAGATCAGAGCAGAACTGAAGGAGATAGAGACACAAAAAACCCTCCAAAAAATCAATGAATCCAGGAGTTGGTTTTTTGAAAAGATCAACAAAATTGACAGACCGCTAGCAAGACTAATAAAGAAGAAAAGAGAGAGGAATCAAATAGATGCAATAGAAATTGATAAAGGGGATATCACCACTGACCCCACAGAAATACAAACAACCATCAGAGAATACTATAAATACCTCTACGCAAATCAATTAGAAAATCTAGAAGAAATGGATAATTTCCTGGACACTTACACTCTCCCAAGACTAAACCAGGAAGAAGTTGAATCCCTGAATAGACCAATAGCAGGCTCTGAAATTGAGGCAACAATTAATAGCCTACCCACCAAAAAAAGTCCAGGACCAGTTGGATTCACAGCTGAATTCCACCAGAGGTACAAGGAGGAGCTGGTACCATTCCTTCTGAAACTATTCCAATCAATAGAAAAAGAGGGAATCCTCCCTAACTCATTTTATGAGGCCAACATCATCCTGATACCAAAGCCTGGCAGAGACACAACAAAAAAAGAGAATTTTAGATCAACATCCCTGATGAACATCGATGCAAAAATCTTCAATAAAATACTGGCAAACCGGATTCAGCAGCACATCAAAAAGCTTATCCACCATGATCAAGTGGGCTTCATCCCTGGGATGCAAGGCTGGTTCAACATTCACAAATCAATAAATGTAATCCAGCATAAACAGAACCAAAGACAAGAACCACATGATTATCTCAATAGATGCAGAAAAGGCTTTTGACAAAATTCAACAGCCCTTCATGCTAAAAACGCTCAATAAATTCGGTATTGATGGAACGTACCTCAAAATAATAAGAGCTATTTATGACAAACCCACAGCTAATATCATACTGAATGGGCAAAAACTGGAAAAATTCCCTTTGAAAACTGGCACAAGACAGGGATGCCCTCTCTCACCACTCCTATTCAACATAGTGTTGGAAGTTCTGGCTAGGGCAATCAGGCAAGAGAAAGAAATCAAGGGTATCCAGTTAGGAAAAGAAGAAGTCAAATTGTCCCTGTTTGCAGATGACATGATTGTATATTTAGAAAACCCCATTGTCTCAGCCCAAAATCTCCTTAAGCTGATAAGCAACTTCAGCAAAGTCTCAGGATACACAATTAATGTGCAAAAATCACAAGCATTCTTATACACCAGTAACAGACAAGCAGAGAGCCAAATCATGAATGAACTTCCATTCACAATTGCTTCAAAGAGAATAAAATACCTAGGAATCCAACTTACAAGGGATGTAAAGGACCTCTTCAAGGAGAACTACAAACCAGTACTCAGTGAAATCAAAGAGGACACAAAGAAATGGAAGAACATACCATGCTCATGGATAGGAAGAATCAATATCGTGAAAATGGCCATACTGCCCAAGGTTGTTTATAGATTCAATGCCATCCCCATCAAGCTACCAATGAATTTCTTCACAGAATTGGAAAAACCTGCTTTAAAGTTCATATGGAACCAAAAAAGAGCCCGCATTGCCAAGACAATCGTAAGTCAAAAGAACAAAGCTGGAGGCTTCACACTACCTGACTTCAAAATATACTACAAGGCTACAGTAACCAAAACAGCATGGTAGTGGTACCACAACAGAGATATAGACCAATGTAACAGAACAGAGTCCTCAGACATAATACCACACATCTACAGCCATCTGATCTTTGACAAACCTGAGAGAAACAAGAAATGGGGAAAGGATTCCCTATTCAATAAATGGTGCTGGGAAAATTGGCTAGCCATAAGTAGAAAGCTGAAACTGGATCCTTTCCTTACCCCTTATATGAAGATTAATTCAAGATGGATTAGAGACTTAAATGTTAGACCTAATACCATAAAAACCCTAGAAGAAAATCTAGGTAGTACCATTCAGGACATAGGCATGGCCAAGGACTTCATGTCTAAAACACCAAAAGCAACGGCAGCAAAAGCCAAAATTGACAAATGGGATCTAATTAAACTAAAGAGCTTTTGCACAGCAAAAGAAACTACCATCAGAGTGAACAGGCAACCCACAGAATGGGAGAAAATTTTTGCAACCTACTCATCTGACAAAGGGCTAATATCCAGAATCTACAAAGAACTCAAACAAATATACAAGAAAAAAACAAACAACCCCATCAAAAAGTGGGGAAAGGATGTGAACAGACAGTTCTCAAAAGAAGACATTCATACAGCCAACAGACACATGAAAAAATGCTCATCGTCACTCGCCATCAGAGAAATGCAAATCAAAACCACAATGAGATACCATCTCACACCAGTTAGAATGGCAATCATTAAGAAGTCAGGAAACAACAGGTGTTGGAGAGGATGTGGAGAAATAGGAACACTTTTACACTGTTGGTGGGATTGTAAACTAGTTCAACCATTATGGAAAACAGTATGGCGATTCCTCAAGGATCTAGAACTGGAATTACCATATGACCCAGCCATCCCATTACTGGGTATATACCCAAAGGATTATAAATTATTCTACTACAAAGACACATGCACACGTATGTTTATTGCAGCACTATTCACAATAGCAAAGACTTGGAATCAACCCAAATGTCCATCTGTGACAGACTGGATTAAGAAATGTGGCACATATACACCATGGAATACTATGCAGCCATAAAAAAGGATGAGTTTGCATCCTTTGTAGGGACATGGATGCAGTTGGAAACCATCATTCTTAGCAAACTATCACAAGAAGAGAAACCAAACACCGCATGTTCTCACTCATAGGTGGGAACTGAACAATGAGATCACTTGGACTCGGGAAGGGGAACATCACACACTGGGGCCTATCATGGGGAGAGGGAGGAGGGAGGGATTACACTGGGGAGTTATACATGATATAATGATGAATTGATGGGTGCTGACGAGTTGATGGGTGCAGCACACCAACATGGCATAAGTATACATATGTAACAAACCTGCACGTTATGCACATGTACCCTAGAACTTAAAGTATAATAAAAAAATAAAAAAATAAAAAAAAATACAAAAAAAAAAGAAAATGCAGAATAATGGGCTGACAGAGAAAAAGCTAGAGGATTTAGGAAGAGACAGCAGAGTGTCATTGATGGGATGAATTTTAGGCTTTCAGGATCAATTTTAGAAATTCTGTTTCCACCATTTACTAACTGGATCTTTGAGACTTAGTGTCTTCACTTTTAAAGTAGGGCTAATAATCACACTTGCTTCATAAGGTTATCTTGAGAATTAAATCAGAAGATTCATGAAAAGGTCTTGATATGTAGTATATACTCAGTAAAGGTTTATATTAAGAAGGGTCAAAGTAATGCGGTCAGAGAGGAACGACCTCAGATAATGTACAGAGTAGTAGAATGTAAGTTTCAAGATGGACTCATGAATAATACCCGAAGTCAGCAGGAGAAATGATGGAATAAGAATTCCTAAGTGACCTAATTCTGAAATGAGCATGAGAATGGCGAAAACAGTATAGCACCATTTGTACTACCTGCTTCCTTAAACTCATGACTGGATTTGGGAGAAGTTCATGTTGGTCAGGAACATTGTATTTAAACTCCAATGGGATTTTCTGGATGTAAATAGCTATAGTAATGTAAATAAAAAGAAGTGACCATCAGCATGCCGATAGGTGCATTTAGAAGTGGCCTGTTGGGGATAAGGTAGAGTCTTGTCTGGAGGTTTAGTACCTTTAGCATGACACTGTAGAGGAAAGCAGCATTGATAGTAATAGATATTGTGGAAATGTAGAGGAAAGCAGCATTGATAATAATAGATATTGGGGAAAGACTAGAGAAAAAATAAGTGAGACCAGATGATTGACATACATCATGAAGATTTTAAAGTCTGAGTTGAAATTTTCATTATAATTAAAAAATATATATTATTATTTGTCTGAAAGTTGTTATTGTTGTTTTGTTGTTGTCTGTTAAGCAGGGTTTTTGAAGGGACCTGATTCTTACAGGAGGAGAAAGGAGTTTACTACAGTTGGGAGTCTAAGAGAAAAATCTAGGATGATTATAGAATAAAGTTTCTTCCTTTAGATGCAAAAAGAACAATTTTCACTGATCTCTGAAGGATATACTTAAGCCAGTTAGAAAATAACTTGCTTCCCCGAAGATGAAGGATATATAGAAAAAGAAGCCTTGGGTTGGTCAGTTAAGCAGACAAGAGAAAGAGAAGAGAGAAGTGAGAAGGCAGGAAGGAGAAATAAATGTGGCCATGAATGTTGAAACCCTCTGTATACTTCTAATTTGCCCTATTTGTTTGATACTTGTACCTTCATATTCTTCTTGCAGCTGTAAAATCGCCTGAGCACTTTAAAGGCATAGCTGAGTGCACCATGCTGGAGGAGATCAGGCAGGCAAGGAATGAAAATCATCAGTGAAGGGCCAGGGAAGAACCCCGGGTGCATTGTCTTTTAGATAAGAATCTCTGCTTTCTGAAATGCAAGACAGATATTGAAAGAATAGCAAAGCCAACTGGTTCATCCTATGTTTTTAACATAGGTGAATTACTAGTCAAGAAGAGGGTTACATCAGGAGTATTGGAAGGGAATGGAGGAAAGATTTGGAAAAATGAGGCTGGAAATGAAAATTAAAACAAAGAGATATCATTTATCAACTACCAAATTGGTGAGGACTTAAAAAGAATTACAGTACCCAGCATTTTCTGGGATAAATGGAGAATGGGACTCTAATTTATATATTACTAGTGGGAATATTCATCAGCACAGACTTTCTGAACTCAAATTTGGCAGTGTGTGCAGAAAGCCTTAAATACGTGTACTTTCAAAGCCATTGTTTTAGTTAGGATTAGTTCAGCTGCATGGGATAGAAAACCAACTTCCAAAATGACTGAAACAAGATAAAAGTATATTTCTTTTCCTGTCTGGAGGTGGGCAGTCCAGGGCTGGGTTGGCACTCCTAGAAGGTGTCATGGACCCAGAGACCTATATCTTGTTGCTCGATGGCCTCAGCAAAGGCTTCTCATATCCTCGGTGGCTTCTTTGGCTCCAACCATCCTGTTAGAACTCTGCTTGAGGAAGACCAAAAGAAGACTTTATCTTTAAATAACACTTTCAAAAGTTGTACTTTACTACACTTTTACTTCTAGCTCAATGCCTAGAGCTTCTCATTGAAAATGTAGCTGGAAAAAAATGTAGCCTTTATGCAGGCATCCATGTGCTCAGGAAAATTTCAGTGATCAAATAATAAAAGCAAGGAACAATGACTGAGACAGTGTATCAGCAGCCTCTGACCTATTCCACTTATATTTATTTAAGGAAGTACTCAGAAAACAATTCAAAAATGGGTAGGCACACGTTTATTGCAGCACTACCATAATACAAAAAAAAAGTAGAAATCACTTAAGACCCCAAAAAGGAAGTGGTTCAATAACTTATAATGCAAATTATAATACATGCATGTATAGGATACTCTACAGCCATTAGCATGGTATATAAAAGGACCAGGAGCTGTGGCTTACACCTGTAATCCCAGGACTATGGGAGGCGAAAGCAGGATCACTTGAGAACAGGAGTTCAGGACCAGCCTGGGCAACATAGTGAGACCCAGAAGACTCTACCAAAAGTTAAAAAAATAAAATAAAATAAAATCCGAGTGTGGTGCTGTACACCTATAGTCCTAACTAGTGGGGAGGTTGAGGCAAGAGGATCATTTGAGCCTAGGAGATGAAGGCTGCAGTGAGCCATGATTGTGCACGCCAGCCTGTGTGACAGAGCTAGACCTTGTCCCTAAAACAAACCCAAATCAAACAAACGTGGTATATAACAGTGAGTTTCTTGACATGAAAAAGTAATTGCGATGTGTTACCAATTGAAAAACAGTTTACAAAGTGGCATGGCTACTGTCATTCATGTTTGTAAGAAAAAGTCTAAATAAATAAAAATCAGAATAGATATACATTAAAATGATAATCTCTATTGATTGGTGGAATTATTGGCAATTTTAATTTTCTTCTTTGTACTTTGCAATTTCTGAATTTGCCAACAATGACTATAAACATATTTTTTTTTAATAAAAGTCACACATCAGGATTCTATACCTACTTTTCACTGCCACAGATACAACTTTCTTTAAAATCTTGCTATCTCTCAAACTATCATAGTATTTGCTCCTTCTTCTACTTTTGACTCTTTCCATTTTTGAATCATTCCTAAATAACCTTAACATACCAATTTCCCTATAAGAACAACTCTTGCCATACTATTTCTGTTAAACCGTAAATACTCTGCAATTGCTTCTTGAATTAAAATAAATAAAATTTTCTTTCCTTGAACTTCAAAGTTTTTCACTTGATTTTCAAAACCTACTTTTCTCATTTCATCATGCCAATGACATCTTCCCTGACAAACGTGTTATTAGCTGGTCTCAAATACTTCCGTCTTTTTCTGCCTCCAGGTCTCTATGCCAAAAATGCTCATCTTTCTCTGTCTTTCAATGTTAAAATCCATCTTCCATAATCTTTAGGATCCTTCTCAGATAGTATCTCCCCTCTAAAGCAATTCCAGTAGATGTAATCTCTACAAACTTTTTACAGTTGCAATGGTTATCTTCAGTATTATGTAAAAGCTATTTTGGGGCTTGTCTTCTTCCTTTTGTTAGAATCTTGCAAATTCTCTGAAGCCCAGCCTTTAAGTTATTCATATTTTCATCCTCCATTATACCTATCACAG
The DNA here is from genome assembly GCF_009764315.1 of Trachypithecus francoisi. NCBI lineage: Eukaryota > Metazoa > Chordata > Mammalia > Primates > Cercopithecidae > Trachypithecus > Trachypithecus francoisi. The sequence continues at coordinate 101,816,078 of NW_022681468.1, forward strand.
AACTTAAGTATAATAGGACCTTGGCCAGGGTTCCTGGAAATAAATTTAATTGAATGAAATTTATATACAGTGACAAGAAGGAGATTACTGCTGCCCATGGGGAAAAAGGAGAACAGAAATGGGAAAGCCATATTGAGAGGATGCTTGAGGACTGTGAAAGACAGAAAGCAGAGTGAGCTGAAATAAAAAAGTTTCCAAAAAATGAAATGTCACTGAACTTTAATAAAAAGATACGATTCAGAGAAATAAAAAATAATCCAGGAATAAACTCTTTCGTAACTATCCATGATTCTCTTCCTAAGATTGATACATGGTCTTGTCTTGAATATCTCCAGTGACAAGAAACTTATTACCTCACATGTTAGCTTATTTCTTTGGAGGACAGTTCTAATTGGTGGAAATTTCTTTCTTTGTATTGAGAAAATTTTTGTCCATTCTTCCTATTTCACCTCAAATCTTCCTTCTCTAGGAGAGCCATTTACATATCTGATCAAGGTTATTTTGTTCTTTCCAAATCTTTCTACTCTTAAGCTCTTTGGTTTTATTAAACCATTCCTCATAAATCATAACCAGGACACTCACGAAGAGCTTGTCTTTCCGACAGATTAATATTCTATCACTGGTATTATCTGATACACATTGCAGATATGCATTGCCCATCTTCAACACACTATGTATAATTTATGATCACCCAGTACCACATTGCTACTTCGTTCACGCTCCCCTAAGAAGATCTATGGAGTTTAACAATTTTATAAAATGGGAATTAAAGTATCCTTAATAAACAGCTGTTTGTATTGACCTGTTTATGTTGATTAGATTCTCATCATAAATCTCTGACTCATCACTTCCAGTCAGATTGCCATGCCTAAACCACTTTCTTTGAAGTTTATGGAAGCACCACTGCATTTATGCCAGAAGGTGAAAGTCCAGAACAGGTGGGTGAATCTCCAGGTGGGCAATATCAGCAGCACAGATACATGAAAGCAAGCAAGGGGCAGAAAACACAGAGCTCACCAAAATGGGCCAAGCCTTAGTGGGGCAATGTCAAACCCTACCATATTTTTAATCTGTTAGTTGCGTCTCAACTAGAAGGTCAGGAAGCTGTATCATGAGAAATTTGGAAATCAGAAATGGGACATGTCTGAGCATACAACTAACTGGGGGAGAAGGACATCCTGGATTTTGTGACATAAATGAAGGAATGCATGATTCTATATAGCACTCAGTCTGTGAGACCATGTGAATCATCTCTTCAGAGACAAGAAAAGTTATCTTCATCACAAAGTGATGATGGATATCACCTAGAGACAATACAGATCAATAGAGAAAGTTTCTACAAAGATTAAAAACCTAATGAATGTTGTCTCCTTTCCTATCAGTTGAATAAAAATGTCCAACAAACATTTCTAGAGCTGAAGGGTACCAAGTATCCCAAGTATCTTTTTTTTTTTTTTTTTTTGAGTTGGAGTCTCGCTCTATTGCCCATGCTGGAGTACAGTGAGACGATCCGGGCTCACTGCAATCTCCTCCTCCCAGGTTCGAGTGATTCTCCTGCCTCAGCCATCTGAGTAGCTGAGATTACAGGCATGCGCCACCACAACTGGCTAATTTTTGTATTTTTAGTAGAGATGGGGTTTCACCATGTTGGCCAGACTGGTCTTGAACACCTGACCTCAAGTAGTCCATCCACCTCAGCCTCTCAAAGTGCTGATATTACAGGTGTAAGCCACCACGCCCGGCCAAATATCCCTTTTTATGGATTAGAAAAAAATCTCAGAAGTCAAATATGTTGTATAAGGTCACGCCCCCAGTTAGTTGAAGAACTGGGATGAAAACCCAGGTGTCCTGCCTACCAATTTACTATTCTTTCTACCAAAAAATGTAAGGGAGTTTTCTCTATTTCTTTTTCTTTCTTTCTTTCTCTCTCTCTCTCTCTTTCTTTCTTTCGTTTTCTTTTTTTTTTCATAACTTCAAGCAAAACATAGTAACTAAGAAAAATCCTAACAAGGCAGAAATGAGGAACAAGAGGAAGTCGACATTGTACCTCTGCTTTTGCTGAGGCAAAAACAGAGGCGAGAAATGATGACGTTGACATTCCAACCCCCAATATGCTACCTACAGGGACACCAACAAATTCAGCAATGGCATGAGAAACAAAACAAAACAAAAAGAAAGATTTTTTTTTAGGCATTTATTAGATCTATGCAGGAGAAAGAAGAGTTACAAATATGTCTATTAATTTCATCTCAGTAGTGGCTCCCTAATTTGGTGTTAATTTCACTGATTTAACACTGTTGAGTAATTAAGAGAAATGAAGGGATAATCTTGAGTCCTCAAAGAAAACACCGCAGCTAACAGGATCACGCCAGACTCATTAACTGCTGTTTGTAACCCTTTAAAAAGTTCCCATTTGGCCAAACTGTGTGGACTAGTTGGTATCTTTCCATTTCCTTAAAAATATTAATGCAAGATACCATGAGCCTGTCTCAGGGGCAGGCACTGTATCACCAAAGACAAAGTGCCTTGCCTACTTTCCAGTGGCTTTATTTCCTTTAGATTGCAGCCTTGTTCAGGATGGGGCCAGGAACCTCCTTTCCTCTTCAATACACCACAATCCTGTAAAGTCACTGCCAGGACCAGGGTGGGGGCTTGGAAAGGGGAAGATGTTATCTGTTGATTAATGTGGTCTGCACTGATATTTTGTATTGTTTTTCCTTTCTCTTTGAGACTTCACTATGCTGATTAAAAAAAAAAAAAGTAATCATTACTCTGTAACGTCTTTGAAAATTGGAACTAATTAGTCCATTTGGGAAAGTGACATGTAGTTCAGGGAAATAGACATACTGAATTTTCTAGGACAGTGCCAGTTTCAAATATATGTTCTTAATGTTTCTGTGAATCTATGACATATGCTGAAAATTTAATGTTCAGGGGACCCAACTACATCTTCCATGTTGCCTTTTTTACAAAACATGGAGTTTTCTTTTTAGGTGCTTTTTGATTTGAGAATGAGTATTCTACATACTGGCCTGTAAGGCAGTGCCACTCAAAGTGTGGTCCACAGGCTGGCAGCAACATCATGGGGGATGTTAACAATGCTGATGCTCCAGCCCCAGCTCTGGACTCTATTTTAACGGGCTCTCCAGGTAATTTTTTTGCATGATGTAGAATGAGAAGCACTTCTCTAGGGTATAGATTCCATAATTACCAATTTTTGAGGGAGCAGACAAGTATACAAAACCTTTGGACATGGCATGGGAGTCCCAGCAGCCAATATGACTCCAAAAATGCAATTCAGAATTTATGAGGTCATTTAAGATGGTAATTACAGGCTTTCTCAACAGTCCTGCTTCTTCAGCAAAGTGGTATTTATGAAGTCCCAAGATGGCCTTTGCAGCCCATAAATCACTGTGACTGTATACACTTCTGTGAATGCCTGGACCCTGGCAGGAGGTGCCTGCTTGGTAAAGATTCCTTACCATTCTTCCCAAAAGGGTTAATGACTCTTGCAGTTCTTACTGCCTGTGACGTATGCCCAAGACAATGGAGATCTAGAAGGGATAGTTCCCTGGCCAGCCACTTCATTTTTTTTTTCTCCCCAAAGGCATGAATTCTACTCAAGTGGCCTGCCCCTCAGCAGAAGGTGGACATTTGTTTATGTTGCAATTAACAAAAAGGATACATGATGGGTCCTGCACTAAATGTATCCCTTGGATCATGAAGTCTTTTTACCAGGTAACTGGAACACAGAAAGGATTGCAATGTATTAGATATGTCAGGTGGAATATTTCAAGATTAGTAAGACACTATTCTATATGCCAAGTGGATTACTGATTATTTTTTTAAATTTTTGCAGCAAACCAATGAGGTAGGTATTTTATTTACATTTTGCAGATGAAGAAACTGAAGGTAAAGAGAAGTATTATGTGTGCAATGGCATACAACCATCTGAAATGGACAAATAGATTGTGTTCCTATCATCTTCCATAATACCATGTGACTTCTCTGACATATGGAGGATTTTGAGCCTGGGAATGAGGCATTGTTTGTAAGTTACTAGCAGCAGCAGTGTTTTTTGGGAACAAGCAAAGCCTGAGAAAAAAGAACGAGCCAGATATGAGATGGAATTCTCAAAAATCGGTTACTCAGAAGAGCCTTCTCTGACCACACTCTGTAAAATAAAAGTGACCCTATCTTTCACAATTACCTAACCTGATTTGTCTTTCACAGCTCTTCACAGAACTTGACATGATATTATATACTGTTTTGTCTAATTTTTTTTTGGAAATTTTCCCCATTGGAACATAAGCTGCATGAAGGCAAAGACTCTTTGGTTTCATCTGTATATTCAGTACCTAGAACAATATCTGGCACATAGTAGACACTCAATGACAGACTCAATGTACACACAGACTATGGCCTTACCAGATATAAAAACAGAACTTTGACCCACAACCTGCAGCAACCTGTCCAGGAAATCAACCCCTTATCTACAATAAGCAACCCAGGAAGCCAGCCTGCTGTAAGTCAGACTTTTCTGGAAGTTAGATTGCTATTTCCAGTGACATTCTAGGAAGCTAAACAACTTCTGTAACAATTTGCCTAAAATGAACAGGACTTGATTAATACCTGAAAGCTTCCCTCATTTTTGTCCTCAACTTAGGATCCACTAGAGAAAGCCAAATGTATACCCCTAACCAATCACATAGCATTCTGTGTCTAGTTAGCTAGCCTACAGCTTCCCTGTGCCAACAGCCTCCAATCGGGGCATAGCTGAAGCCTTTCCTTTTTTTCTACCATAAAGCTTCTTACTTCTCTGTCTGCCTTTGAGTCTCTGCCAAAACACAAGTGACAGTGGCTAACTTCCTTGCCCTGGTAAGCTCAGAATAAATAGACTTTGCTTTTCCCATTTGGTTGATCTTCATTTATTTCTACATCAATAACAGATGTTGAACAAATGAAGGAGTAGATGTTCCGTGAGTTGGAAAGGCCAATCAGAGAAGTTTATGAAACCTGTAGGGAGAGGATGTTTTAACGGAATATACTGTTTGTATAACAATCATATTTGTGTATGTGTGTGTGTGTGTGCTCACGTGCGCATGTGTGTGCATGCCTCCAAAGAGAAAATGAGAAGAAAGAAAGGCAAAGAGATATCATTTCAATGAGACCAATCAAGTAGCCCTGGGGGACATTTTGAAACATAGTCACAATCATTGTGGTCATGTCAAAATCTTAATGTTGGATCCTTGAAGACAGGGTTATTACTATGATTTTTCTCCAAGAGAATTCTCATTAGTGTGCCCTGAGTCAGCAAGTGCTAAGGAACTACCTTTCTAGGTATAGCATTAAAGGTAAAAAACTCAAGTGTTCTATTGGCTAAAGATAAAGACAAGCCCAAAACACAGCAGGACTACTGAGCCCTGTATAGATGGAAGCAACTTTTATAATTAGGCCAATGTCTGGTGATCAGGGTGGTGAAAATATGTGTTCCCACCCAATTAAATTGGCCAGGAATTGGTCCAGGAGCCTCAGGAGATTCCTGAAGGCACCCCACTCTAGTTCAGATCTAGAGTTTAATGTAACTGAAAAGGTGGTTATCAAAATGAGTGTATAGATACTGATGCCGCCTTTCACGCCTTGTAGTATAAATTTACCTTAGAGGCTCCTGTCCCATCAAACTATATTATTCTGGCTGGTCTAGTTCACAGAGGTCTATGTGTGGGCAATTTTGTATGCATGTGTGCCAGTGTCTGGGACATATCTCAGTGTTGGGTCAGGAAGCACACAAGAGTGTTCTCGACCTTTTTATGCATAATGTGTGTGCCCTGGTCTTGACAGAATGTGATTAAGATGGAGAAATTAAAGGGCAAAAGTGAAATTCAGTTATTTTCAAAGCAACTGTAATAGAACAGATCAATAACTTGTGGTTTGTTGTTACACCAATCTTTATTGTTTTTGACAGATTCCCTACTGCATTAAGTGCAATGTATTTCGGTGTTATCTGGGTACCCTCCGACAGGTCAGCTGGTTTCACAGGGATTATTTCACACTGGGTTGAAACATAATAGTTCAATCTGGGCATGCTGAAAGGCAGGGTTTGTAGCAATGTGTGAGCCCTGTGATTCACTGGTGAGATTGTGATGAGGAATTCCTTGCCTGAGGGGCAGAAACAAAATGCTATGAGATAAACCAAGGCCATTATCCAAGCATTCTTTGGGGTGTTTCATTTTCAGCTATAGATGCTGCTTTTCTGTCAAAGATGGGATGGAAAGAAATCTCTTGTTGGTAAAATGCTGGAAGGACAGAGATGGAAGATGTTTTTATTATAGAATTATGAGGCAGGGAAAAAAAAAACAACCTTATGACATAATCTGGTCACCTCCAGGCCCTTGACAGAACTTCATTTGAACTACCATGAGAAAATGTTTTGAATATGTATGGCGCCACACAGTGTAATAGTCTTATTAATAATAGATTTATCCATTTTTTGCTAATTGTCCTTAAAAGGTAATACTCTGGAGTTGGCTATTAGTAGATCATTTCCATATCTTAAAATTATTAGAGTCAGTTAATTTTTTAAATATCTCATCTTAATTATTCCTTTGGTATCTTGTCTTATTCGTCTTGAATGACAGCAGAAAAGCAATATTCATTCTAGCTTTTACACTCTAACTTCAGAGTGTCCGAAGATTCCAATAATTTTTGTATTAATCAAGGTAAGCTAATTCTCTTTGCTGCCACAGACAAATCCCAAAATCTCAGTGGTTTAATATAGAAAACATTAATTTCTTGTCATAAGCAAAGTTTAACGTGCATCAGGTAACCTTTCTCCACCTTGGAGTGATTCTGTTCTGAATCTGTGGTGTCCAAAATCATCATGGCAGGGAAGTGTGGGCTACAGGTATGAGTTCAGCAGTCATTTGGAAGGTGCTTGGCTCTCCACTCATATACCATTGCCATTCACGTTGACCCACTGGGAAGTGGAGAGGAACAGCTGGATTGAGAGGAACAGCTGGATATCTGATGAGCACTAACAGTTCTTACCACTTTGGTTCCTACTAAATAACAATCATCTCTTTTCTAGGTAAGTACTCTGTGATGCGTTTGTTTGTTTGCTTGTAGTTCTTTATAACCTGTGGCTTATCCCTCAACTTCTAGCATTTTAATTCTCTCAGTTAACTCAATTGTCTAGGACCAAAAGAAGGATTTTCATCCACATAAAAGAGGGGTTTGTATTATCTGTGATCGCTAGAACCGTATCAAGACACAAATTAGTATTTGATCTCAATTATCTAAGTTGACTGCTGACATTGCATTACTCTCAAATTTAAACTTAATTTGAAACCATATAGGCTTTGCCCATCTAAAATTTTTTCTTAATCTCATGGAATCACTCAAAATGCTTGTGTACACAATCCACACTTGTGTCTCATTCTTTTTGTCTGTGATAGACGTCCCAAGGAGACCTTATGCACTCATGCCTGATGCTAGGCAAGGAGATTTTTCTCAGTGAGCCAGTTATTGCCAAGTAGCCTAAAAGAGGACTAGCTTAGCTTTTCATTTAGCCATTTTATTTTATTATTTTTCTTATTGAATAAAGTATGTGCCCTCTGGGATTACTTCCCATTAGGAGGCAAGAATCAAGTTAAATACATCCATTAAAATGCATATGAAATGAAACAGCAGAAGATTAAAAAAGTCTGCATTTCAAAACACCCAATACATGACCACTTTGTGAAGAAAAGCAAACAGTTAATAAAGCTAGAGCAGCCTTGTGACAGTAAAGAAATAGCCTTCCTCCCTCCGCCTTAACTTTGGAGAGCCCTGCTGTACAAGAACACATTATTCTTCCCCTACTCTTCACTTAGGAAATTGAAGGCTATATTCAAAATTATGTTAAAATTAGGTGAAGCTCTTATGATTAGAACTGGATGTTCCCAGCGATTTATATCAAAAGTGGATGAGTAAGTCATCCTGAAAGAAGCTCCCCATAACCCGCAAACTACTTCCTCCTGGATCTGAGAGACCCAGCCAAGCTTGGCACTTTGGCTCTACTTCATTCAGTCTGACCAGCAAAGCTTGGAACTTTGGCTCTTCTTAACCATTCAGTCTGTTGACTAGAACATTTTTCTATGCTTGGAGGGTGGAACTTTTTCATGAACAGGATCTTCTGTAGTCAAGGGTCGCAGAATATACCATCCTAAAATATGCCACTTTGGGATTATTTTGAGCCAAAAGCAATTGAAAAGAAGCTGATATGAGAAAACCTCTCTGCCCTCCCCTCCATTTACCTAAAAGCAGAACATACATTTTCAAAGGTGTCCCTCCTTTTGTGTCCACCAGGAAGGATGAAGATGGCTTTAGAACTTTATCAGCCTGGAGACAGCATCAGAGGAATCTACATAACCAACTTTCCTAACCAGCTTTTATCTACCATTAGTTTCCCACACACCTGATTCCCCACAATTTGCCTCCCCTAGAAACTCAAGCTCCTTTTCCTTTATCTTGTCATTTCTCTAAAAATGCAGTGTTCTTTATTCATGATACCATCTAAGTCAGAGTTCTGTGCCAGCCCTCAGAGAGTTACTCTTTCCCTGAGTTTTCTCCCATGTATGCGTGAAATACACAGGTTAATAAACCTCTGTTGGCTTTTCTCCTTTTAATCTGTCTTTTGTTACAGGGGTCCCTGCTGAGATCTCAGGAAAGTAGAGAGAAAATTGTTTTTCCTCCTGTACAATCATCATAGAGTGGCACAGAGAGCTGGAGAAAGCATGCTTTAAAGTTGCATGGATAAGAGTCACGTCCAACACTGACATTTTATAGTGTGTACCCTGTGGGAGAAGGGTTTACTCTCCTTATCAGAAAAATGGGCATCAATTAACCTATATTGCAGAATGTTTGTGGGTATTTACTAGAAATATATGGAGAATAGCCAAGTACAGAGAGCTCAGTAATTGATGACTTTTATTCACTTTTATTTTTTACATAGTCTTGAGAGATTCTTTCAGCAGATTACTTGTTTGGGGTTTCCTGGGTCCAACTACCTCTCATTTGGCAAAATGTGGCCCATTTATTTTAGCTTTCATTTTAAAACACAAGTAAAAAACAGAAAGTCACTATGGTTCAGTGCCTTGCCCAAGGGCATAAAGTTATTGAATCACCCAGAGCCAGGCATTACTCCTGTCTTAGTGAGAAGGATGCAAATCTAAATGCGTGTCCTTTTTCCATTTGATTTGGAAGGAGCTTTGGATGTCACCAAGTCCCCACAGGCAGCCTAAAGGGACTTTATGAGAGGGATGGATGGATATTTGGGAATATTATTTTTTTGGCACTACAAAGGATCTTTATCTATTGCATATATCCATTAGCATTGCAGGGTGAAGGCCATTTCGTATCACAAAGATAGCAAATCATTCCGAGGTAGCAGCTCTTAGAATTCCTAGCCCAAGTGTATCAGGAGGTACTGTTTTTGACAAAACCAGAGAAATACTATGAGCTGAGTAAAAATAGATTTCAGTGAGAAGTTGCTATTGTTACTATGATGCCTTTTATATTAGAAACTATAATCTATGCATATTGGGAATAATGATCCTGGATCAATTGTAAAATCATGTTTTATCCACTCTTCATTTGAAGCATGCATTGAATACTCTTCAGAACTTAGCATTGCTACTGTGACTAGGGGAATAGGAGAAGAATAGGCTCTGATCCCTGCCCTCAAGTTTCATAAGTTGTTTCAGAGATAAAATTTACAAACTTAAATTACTTGTAGAACCTACATAACAGAAATTAATTAATTGCCAAAATTCATGTTCTAGAGAATAAGTGTTGTAGGAGATAAGGCCAAAAGAGATCCCACACACTGTCAAGCAGATGAGGAGTTAGTTTTAGGGGAAGATAGGGAGGTTTTATCCTTGTTTTATGAGGTAGTCACAGATATCAGATGGTAAATCTCAGCAGGACCAAGGACAGAAGAGGTCAGGCCTACACATGGAAATACATTTGTCCCCTGCATAGAGGTGATGGAAATTAGAGAAACAGATTTGTAGAATAGTCTTCAAACAACGTATGAACCCCAGATGCAGGAGCGCTACAAAAAAATAGTTATTTTAAAAAATATACAATTTAATATGTTAACTATTTTCAAAAAATATTAAAAATCAAGTTTAAAATAAAAAACCCATTAAATAGGTTTTATATTAAATTTCAACATATTAGAGCACACCTATGCTTTTACTATGTTGCCAATGCAATTCATTTTGTGCAGATATTAAATATAAACTTTTCTCATATTTGGATATATATTTGGTCTTTTTATATAGGAGTCATGTGCTCATCCTTTTCTCTTCTAAGTGTAGGTTTTAGAGTGTCCAATCATGGAAACCAGTACAAGCAAATACAATCACATATCCCATAGTGGCAGTATTATGTTGTAAATACTTCTAATGCATCTTGGTGACTTTGAGAGACATTGGAAAGGATTCAGCTGTAAAGCAAAATGTCCAAGTACACTTAATACTCAGCAAAACAGTTTAAAAATACACAAACCCAAACTGTTATTGTTTGCAACAATTTGAGCATGAGAATTAGCATTGTTTATAGACTGTGCATGTACAATATCCAGAGATAAATTTCATGCTATGCTGGATGTCCCCACAAACAAACAAACAAACAAAAAAATTCATCTTGTAAACATTGTAGTTTTTAAAAATTTGTCTCACTCATTATTTTATTACTTAAACAGCAATTCCTTTAATGAGGAGTTTAAAATACATCGATAGTGAACATGTAAGTCTTTTCAAATATATATTTAAAATCCAAACATTAGATTTGTTTGGATAAAAAGGTTTATTATAAAAAGGTATTTGAAAACTATTGATTTAGAGGCACAAAAGCTGAGGGCTTAGGTCTAAACCTTGGGATCTCCAAGCCTTAAGGAGATGTAAGGGAGAAGCAGAGGGGCAGGGGATGCCTATTAGCAAAGTACATAAGTTATTGTTCTTAAATTTCAGCAGCTTTGGTATTCCACAATTGCCCTTTTGATGTAGTATTAAGAGGGCTAGAGTATCCAAAAATTGGATAAGTAATCCCTTAATAATTGCTAGATGACTTGTGTAAAACAAAAGCCTTTCTTAAAATTAGCATGAGTTTCTGGTAGCCCCCTTCTGGCCGTGGTCAAGGATACTGGTGCACAGCAAAATGCAGATGCTATGGTTGTCTGCTACTGCTGCCTGGGAATAATCAGAATCTCAGAGACATGGAAGTGCCTGAACCTCATGGTTCTCTCTCATGAAAGAGAATAGAGGTGACCCAGAAGAGGCTTCTGAGCAATGCTGGGGTTAAGAAAACTGAAAAAATGGAAGACTTGGAACTAACTGTAATGAGAACAAAGAATTCTGAGAAAACAGTTTCTCATGTCTGGCTAGAGGAGAAAAATCAAAGTTAAAGGCTGTTCATTGGTGAGGTCAAGCAGACACCACAGAGTAGTATGTTCAGACAGATAGAATTTATTTCAACCTAGAATGGTTCCTCAGTGACTAAGGAAACTTGCTGGAGTTACTTTGCCGTGTGCAGAGGTGGAAGAAAGGGTTAGGCAGTAAAGGATAGTTTCCTTACCCCAGCTTACCAAGAATCAGCTCTGGAGGCAGAGCCAGACAACTGTAGGGAAGCAAAACTCCATTAACCATTTCCTTTGGTAAGCACCTGCCAAGACTTATCTGTACCAGTCTTAGTACTAAGACCTGGGGCTACATGGATGAAAGCACATTCTTTGTTCTCTGGTAGCTTACAGATAGTATAAACTGGGGGACCAGAATCAGTAAGCAATGGCAAAACATTGTGATGGGAGGTCAGATGAAGAACAGCACAGGAGGGGAGAGGAGCCAGAGGAAGAATAGCTGGTCTAGATTAGATTACATTTGATTAGGATAAATTAGATGTAAATTAGCTAAAGAGGAGTGGAATAGAAGGGCAGTTTCAGATATCAGAAATAGTGCTTGAAAAGGCAGGGGGAGAAAGGGAGGAGGACATGGTTAAGAGCAAAGGGGAGCCTTGGACACAGAATTGGGAAATGAAGCTTAAGAAAAAGGACAGGTAGGGTTACCACCAAGCCAGGTTCCCTGCCCTCAAGCAGCCTGCATTCTCATGGGGGAAATAATAAAAATATGTAATGCAACATTGAACCACAGGGGCATTTCTTTCCCTGGATACCATAACCAACTTCAAGAGGGAAAACTGAGAACTTAAGAGTAATTTCATCCTTATGCCTGCCTTAGATCAGATTTGAATGACCAATATTACAGAACTCCTTGATAAATCACATACATTAGAGATAAGCTAGGCTTTCTTTGATGGTGAGAAAAAACTGGAGTGCTGTAAGTATAACAATAAATACCAAGAAATGGGTGTGATAGAAGAAGAAATTAACTTTGGAAGATAAAGGAGGGAAAAAGAAAATCTTCCCAGATAATGTTAGATTTCATTGTCTTTAAGGATGAAGAGATGTTTATTAAGTCAAGGAGGGTTAAGGGCAGTCTAGCGTCCGAGTGTGGCCTGTGCAAAGTCGTAGACATGAGAAGCAGCAATGGGGAGCTGGAGAATACAGCTGAAATTGGGAAATTTTGATTAGGAAGCCTGAAAAATGTGTGTGGTTTTAGAAAGGGTGAATGATAAAGGGGAAAGATTTTATTTTGTCAGTGATGGGGAGCCCCTGATGGATTTTAAACCAGGAAAGGATAAGAAATAAAGTTCCAAGAAGAGCTTAATCAGTTCTTTAAGCTAAGGGAAGTTAATTAGGAAATGTAAGAAAATTGCCTCTCTAATTTTCTTAGTGTGTACATAGTTGATGTTCAAAATTTCGTTGAAATGCAATTTTATATATTGCATCTCTTTGAAAAGATAAATGGAGATTCCAAAGCCCACTGCATCTGGTTGGGTGAGTTGCAGGATAGCCCTAACCCAAGAAACTTATCACAGTGGTTGCCTGCAAAGAAAGGAATTAAGTGTAGAGAAGACAGAGATGGGAGGAAAACTTAGATCATATACCTATTCCCCTTTACTCCTTGATACTGCAGCACATACATAGGTATATTATCTACCACCATACTTTTTACTTACTTTTTTAACCAAAAAATATTTCTTTATGATTCCCTATATATAATTGTATGCCACACAGGTTTAATTTCCTGGTAAGCACAGATTTTCAAAAGAACAAATTTTGTGAGAAGGAGGGACAACTAAGGAAAAAGAAACATGAGCGAGAAACATAGAACTCTAGCTCTTATAATTGACAAAGAGGAAATCTTAGAATTAGTTGAAACATACAAAGATATTAAGCACAACACAAATGGCCTTTAAAGTGTCATCTATAGTAACAGCCTTTAGGCTCATTCCCTGGCTGGTGATGTGATTTTAAAAGGTGGTAGGAAGAAGGGAGTTGTATCTCTAACTTATTTTCCTGTGGAATTCTTTAGCAACTAAACTAGGTTTTAAACTGGTAAGAACAGAAGAAAAAAATGGAAAAGTACAATGACTACTCAAGACAGATGGGGAAGTAAGAAGTGAGTGCTGGTCAAAGGAAGTTTAAATTTTTAACTCAGAGGATTCCATCCCAGGATACTAAAGGAACTTGCAAATGTAATCTCAGACTCACTATCTATAATCTTTGAGGATTCTTGGCAGTCAGAAGATTAAAGGTAGGCAAAATTGTAATCCCAAGCTTTGAAACCAGATAGGAAAGTTGAATCCTAAGCATTGTAGATATTGACATATGGACATTGCTCTTGGGTGAAAATCGACAGCAGTTTGGGACCAGATGAGCAATTCTCTCTGTGAAAAAAGGCTATAGATTCAGAATGGAAAGCAAGGCTCAGTGTGTAAGCACTGCACTGGCAGGCAGGGAGAGACTTCTCAGCAGCCTGAGCTGAGTGGTGCCCCACACCACACCAGTTCCATTACACATCAGAACCACTTACATTGTTTTGTACTTAAAAACAGCCTAAATACCCCCTCCAAGAACTGCCCTGTGGTCAGCAGGACCAGAGGATCCTCTTTCACTCTTGTTGCCCAGGCTGGAGTGCAATGGCGCAATATCGGCTCACCTCAACCTTCACCTCCTGAGTTCAAGTGATTCTCCTGCCTCAGCCTCCCTAGTAGCTGGGATTACAGGCATGTGCCCGTAATTTTGTATTTTTAGTAGAGATGGGGTTTCTCCATGTTGGTCAGGCTGGTCTTGAACTCCCGACCTCAGGTGATCCACCCACCTCGGCCTCCCAAAGTGCTGGGATTACAGGCATGAGCCACCATGCCCAGCCCAGAGGATCCTCATAATATTTTGGTAGGGAAGACAATTATCATAAGGCTTGGCATAGAAAAGAAAGAAGGATGTAGTGCCATGCGTTAGGAGACTTCAGAAAGGCTATTGGAAAGCAATAGTGATTGCAAGAAGTAGGGATTTGCAATAAGTCATAGTATTTGTCTAGGAAAACATTTGAAATGTCTCTAATATGGCTGTATGTTTCTCTAAGAAAGTGGAACATTAACATTTCCTTCATTTCTTTGTTGAACAAAATTTCAACTTTGAGAAGACATGATTTGATATTCTACTGGTTATGGTGGGCTGATTTAATTATGGCAACATCCAGAAAGGGAGATTGTGTGGCTCTTTATACAATGAAAAGTCATCCTCTCTTCTTTCTTTCTTTTCACTCTCCTTCTCTCCCTCACTTCCTTTATTCAATGTTTATATGCTATTTTGTTTATGCTAGGCACCCTGCTAGATGCAAATACAAGCTTTCTTGCCTCAAGGTACTCACATTCTGGTGGGAGAGTCTGAGAGATTAGCTAATCATCACCTGGTATCCTAATGGCTAGATGGAAGATAGTTCTAGAGAAGTGCAGAGAGAGCAGCAAGGAAGCTCAAAGGACTCATTAACCTTGTGGCATTTTTAAGTGTTTGCCAACTGGATGTTACAGAACCAAGCTGTGGTCTGCTTGCCTGGTCTAGTAAGGCCAAACATCCACACTGTGGTTTGCAGTACGAGAAAGGAGGGCATTTATTTGCAGGGAACAAAGCAAGGGAAATTGGGCAGCTGACACTGAAGACCAGACCTCCCTGATGGTTTCAAGTAAGGGTTTTTAAAGGCAGGGGGCAGAGGTTACAGGGAAAGTCATACATCAATACATGGAGGCTATACATTGGTTTGACCTAAAAAGGTGGGGCCTCTCAAAGCAGGGGTTTACAAGTTATAGGCAGATTCAAAGATTTTTTGATTTGCAATTGGTTAAGGAGGGAAAAGTTTTATCTAAAACTTTGGGGTCAGGAGAAAAGGATGTTAGCTCTATGTCATGGGTGTGACTTCCTCCAGGTTACTCAGGAAGAACTTCAAAATACTCTATGTTAGTCTCAATTCCCCCTTATCTGAGGTCTACATGCCAGTAGTTCCATTTTGTGAGGGTCTGGGTTTCTGAAAAACAACTCAAGGACATATGTTAATATGGTATCTTTAGGCCAGGTGTGGTGGTTCATGCCTGTAATCCCAGCACTTTAGGAGGCTGAGGTGGGTGGATCACAAGGTCAGGAGATTGAGACCATCCTGGCCAACATTGTGGAATCTGTCTCTACTAAAAGTACAAAAATTAGTCAGGCGTGGTGGTGTGTGCCTGTAATCCCAGCTACTCAGGAGACAGAGGCAGGAGAATTGCTTGAACCAGGGAGTCGGAGGTTGCAGCAAGCTGAGATCAAGTCACTGCACCCCAGTCTGGTGACAGAGCGAGATTCCATCTCAAAAAAAAAAAAAAAAAATATATATATATATATAATATACATTATGTATAAATATAGTACCTTCAGTTTCTATAAAGAATATCTCAGGACTCTAACTTCTTTGGCTATTGTTTTAAGCTACTATTACCTTCTTGCTTATGAAGCTGCTCATTTAATTCTCAGAGTTAGCTAGGTGCCTGGAATTTCCCTCGAAGAAACTCAAAACTTCCTTATTTCTATGCTTGGAAGATGGGCTCAGCAAGTCAATAAGAGGGATTCTTGCTTTGTCTCATGGAGAAGGGAGGTGGGGTGTTTCAAACAGAAAGATAATCATGTACAAGTCTAGGTGTGGGGACAAGGCTAGAACTCTCAAAAAGTCTGCAAAGATTGGTGTCTTAGGAGATCAGCCTAGAGAGATGGCAGGAGTACCTTAACTTGTAGGAGAAGACACCTATTGGGAGGGGTACCCATCAGGAAAAATTCAGAAAATATTTCTCTATTAGAGATGATTAAACTGGTCTGCTTTCCTTGGATGCCAAAATCTTAACATGTGTATCAGTTCATTTGTACTTGGTCTGAATAGTAATAATTATTTATGACAATGGCTGCAGTCTTTTCCTTCCTTCCTTCCTTCCTTCCTTCCTTCCTTCCTTCCTTCCTTCCTTCTTCCTTCCCTCCCTCCCTCCCTCCCTTCTTTCCTTCCTTCCTTCCTTCCTTCCTTCCTTCCTTCCTTCCTTCCTTCCCTCCTTCCTTCCATCCTTCTATTATAAATTTGTAGATAAGAAAGCCTTAGAAATAGCTATACCAATACAGAGAAATGAACATCTTAAGGTAGAATAACTTAAACATGTAGTCTATTTATTGAATAGGCTACAAATATTTACTATTTTTTCCTTCGTTTATTTATTGAACAAGTACTATTGAGAACCAACTAACTTGGAGCTGTGTATGAGCCACTGGGAATAGAGTGAATGAGATAATCAACATCTTTGATCTCATATTTTTCATTCTATGGGAAGGAAGCAGGCAACAGGTAGGCACACAAATAAATGAGTAATTTCAGAGAATGGTACATCCAAAGGCAATATAATCACGTGTTGGTCATTTTCCTGTTTGGTGTCAGTCCCCCTCAGGGCCCTTCTATGCTCTGTTATATTTCAGGGGTGGGTGGGATAGTGGGACCAGGCAAACTACATTTCCTGACGTTTTTCCCAAAAGCTTCCTAAGGGACTCTGCCAGAGAGAATCTCTACTAGGGGTTTAGAGGCAGGAGGAGCCTCCTGCTTGCCCTCTCCTTAAGCAGCAGCTATAGACTCCAGTCTTTCACCCATATTCCTGTAACCTGTTCTGTGCTCTTTTATGTGATGGGCAGTCAGGTGTGGCCACAAGAGGAGATGCAGGAGATGCTCAGGAAAACAAAGCTTATTAATATTCTCATGTGTCCTGTACACAGGAGCCATGGCTTGCCACACAGGGCCCCATGGGCAAGCCTCAGGGTGGTCTGAAGGCAAAAAGCAGAAGTGAGGGGAATGTCTAAGCCAGAGCCTTTATTGTGATTTGCACTGGAAAGAGCAGGGCAGGGTGAACAGTTTAGGACTGACTAGTTTGAATAACCTAGGAAGGCTTTGGGCTATAGGGTGGTTCTTAGTTTCTTGGTCCCTTACTCTGGGGTAATTAAGGCAAAGGAATATTGCCTCCTGACATGTGGGGGCCAAATAAAGGAGTTTGGCTCTAGATGATTAATTTGAATATCCAAGAGAAGCTCCTGGCTGAGCCCTTTGCTTTTTTATCAACTGCACACAAGCTCTCTGCTAAGCCTGGTCCTGGCACTTGTCACCCCCATGGATTTGTCTGGAGTCTCCTCCAGGTGCCAGCACAGGCTTTTGTAGGGGAGGGGCTCCTTCTGGTGGTCCTTGCTTTGCCTCCTCCCTTTGTCCTCCAAGTCCTTTGGATGGCAGCTGCTCCTGACAGTTACCAGTAACTCAGTTACTTCACCTCATTTTGTCTTCTCAGCATGTCTCATGCTTATGTAATCCATTTCTTATATTCAGTCCCTCTATTTGAAATGTAGGGTGATTCCTGTCATTGGTTCTGTTGATATAGAGAGTGACAGAGGGTGGTGCCTTGGGTCAGCTAGTAGGGCAAGGCATCTCTGAGGAGACTGTAAATCAGATGTGAAAAATGTCAGGAGATCAGCCTTGTTTATACCCAGGGGGTGAGCACACCAGGCAGAGGAGCCTGCAAGTGCCCTGAGGAAGGAGAAAGTGTGATCAACTCTAGAAATGACTGGGCAGAACTCTGATACTAACCTTCCAATTCCTCCTCTTTAAGAAATGACTTCAGGCTGGGTGTGATGGTTCATGCCTGTAACCCCAGCACTTTGGGAGGTCAAGGCAGGAGGACGGCTTGAGCTCAGAAGTTTGAGACCAGACTGAGCAACATAGCAAGACCCCCCGCCTCTCCAGAAAACAATTTAAAAATTAGCTGGGCATGGTGGCTTGCATCTCTGGCCCCAGGTACTTGGGAGGCCAAGGTGGGAGGATTGCTTGAGCCCAGGAGGTCAGGGCTACAGTGAACCATGTTTGTGTCACTGCACTCCAGCTTGGGTGACAGAATGAGATCTGGACTGAAATTTCTTTAGCTTGGATGCTGGTAGCTGTGTGCAGTGTTCCTAGAACACTGGTAGCCTGTGTACAATGCTCCTAAATCGACCTTTCTATAGGTCCCAGTTGAGATTCCTTCATCTGTTGTTTCTCCAGAGGTTTTGGTTGCCATCTGATATTTTTCATCCAACCAGTGACTTCTCCTTTGTCTTACATAGTTTTAAAGCTGTTTGCACTCTCTGGCTTGCTCTCTCTTTCCCGGCCATTCTCTCCCTTCTGCCCCATCTCTTTGTCTGTTACCTTTCCCTTATGAAATTCAGCTGTGCCGAGGAAGAATAAAGTGTGACATATTTACTCCATTCTGGATTTGGGCAAGGAAAGCAACTGCTGGGTCCCATCTGAGTTGGAAAGAGCTCCCCATGGAGAAGGAGTGTTAGACACAGAGGTGTTTCCTGATTATTGCTATTTCATATTCTCATTCATGCAGCTGTTCTTTTACTCACTGGAGAATCAGTTCACTACCAGTGTCATCAATGTGGTGACCGAAACTCAATGAGACTTGGTTCTATTTCTCACAAATAGGTTGAGCTTCAGTTTAGTCTCATTTGACCTTGGAAAGCATTATCCAAATTTGTTGAGCCCTTCAGAGTGAGCACTGACCTCAACCACCCTCCCAAGGATAAGCTGGTGCTTCATGACACTTCACGACCTTTTATCCGAAGGTGGTCACTTGGGTGTCTATTTAAGTCTAGACAAACACAGCAGGCCATTGTTTGAAAATAGGCACTTTTAATCTAAAAAAGGTTTTTTCCATTTGCTTTAGGGGAATTAAAATGATCAGTTCTGTATAGCTGAGTGATAGTACAAGCCAAAATATTTTTGAATGAAAAGAGATGCATGGTGAACATAACTTTGATCTTTGTCTACCCTGGCTTATGAGCCAAAAGTTGTTTATCCAGGACAAGGTTTAGTAAAAAGAAATGTATCTCAGTACAAAAGGTATGGTTTGTTAAAATGTTAGTCATTCATTCTACATATTCTTTGTAGACTTTACAAATCAGAAAAACAAAGACTGTGGTGAATTCTCATCTCTTCCCATAAAGGGGCTTTTAGGAGGGCAGAATGCCTGGACTGGATAATATTCATTTTTATACTTTTAATGATAAGAGTCTTTGGCTGGAAAATTCTTTGTAGTTGTTGTATAGGCTCTCTTTACTGATTCCAAAAAGCGTATTTTACTTATTTCTACTCACATCTCTGTTTCTCAAAGAAAATGGTTAACTTTCCCCCGAGACAGGAGGAAGAACTGCATTTTGTTGTAGATTATGTATCCCCTTCTGTAATGCTCCCTCTGTTATTTTGCATTAAGATCAAGCCATCCTTCCATCAAGAGACCTTCCAGGACCACTCCAGCACACAGGGATCACTCTGTTCTCTCACATCGGCTCTGTGTCTATCCCTCATATTTGGCAATCTGCACACATAGCCATAGGACATAGTTGATGGTGTGCTAAATGAATTATTTTTATCAGCTTTATTTTTTGTGCTGAATCACTACTCATAAATGTCTTATGCCCTTAGTTTGTAAGTTATGAACAATAATTGAAGTTTATAATTTTTGTGTTGATCATGATGCCAACCCAGTACTGAGCACGCAGTAGGTCTCAGTAGGTTTTTCAATTTGATGTTTTAATGATAAATAATGTGAATATATCTTTGTTCTGGTATTCAGAGTAAAAAGACGGAAGATAAAATGAGCTAAAACATTTGCGCTCCAACTCCATCCATTTGGCTGGTAGGTATATTTTCAGTGTTTAAAGATGAGGGACGCAGCTGGGCGCGATGGCTAACATCTGTAATCCCAGCAATTTGGGAAGCCAAGGTGAGTGGATCACCTGAGGTCAGGAGTTTGAGCCTGGCCAACATGTTGAAACCCCATTTCTAATAAAAATACAAAAATTGGTTGTGCACGCTTGTAGTCCCAGTCACAGGGAGACTGAGGCAGGAGAATCTCTTGAACCTGGGAGGCAGAGGTTGCAGTGAGCCAAAATCACACCACTGTACTCCAGTCTGGGCAACAGAGAGAGACTCCGTCTCAAAAAAAAAAAAAAAGGGTAAGGGATGCTAATATTATAATCCTTTTAAATTACGGATTTTTCTCCTCCAAGCTTTCTTCAGTCCAGTGTTTTTCTATCTTAGTAAATAGCACCACGAACATCTGGCTGATGAGGCTTAAAACTTAGAAGTCACTCCTCTTTCTATTTTGAAAACAGATTTATTGAGGTATAATTGATAAAATGTTGCACATATTTAATATGTTCAATTTCATGACTTTGGACGTGTGCAAACGCAGATGATATCCACAATCAAGGTAATATCATATAAATCTTTCACCTTTTATTCCTAGTTCTTTTGTTTTCCCCTTCTCCCTACACATCCAATCCACTGCAAGTGCTCCACTGACAAGTCTAGCTCAACTGTGAAAGATGATTGCTCTTCCATCCACACCTTAGTCTAATACACCATCATTTCCCCAGGTCAACAGCAGCTCCTTCAATGGTCTCTGATTTCCCTTGTCACCTCCCTACTCTGCACAACAACCACTGTGATTTTTTTCAACAAATGCTGATAAAGCTCTTGTAACTTCCCTGCTTTAAATGCTCCAGTGGCTTTTCACTGCACTTAAAAAAAAAAAAAAAAAAAAAATCCGTCGTAATGGGTGTGCAGCAGTATATCATTTGGGGTTTAATTTGCATTTTCCCAATAAATAATATGTCAAGAATCTTTTCATGTACTTCTTTGCCATCCCATCCATATATCATTTTTAGTGATGGTTTTCTTCAAATCTTCAGCTCACTTTTTAAAATAAGGTGGTTGTGCTTTCTCATGATTGAGTTTTGGGTATTCTTTATATATTCTGGATACAAGTCTGTTATCAAATATGTGTTTTGCAAATGAGAATTTTCTCTCAGGCTAGTTGGTGTCTTTTCATTTCCTTAACAGTGTCTTGAAGAACAGATGTGTATAGTTTTTATGAAGTCCAGCTTATCAATATTTTCTATTATGGCTCATTTGTTGGGTGCCATGTCTAAGAAATCTTTCTAAAATCCATGGTTACAAAGAATTCCTCCAATGTGTACTAATAGAAATATTAATTATAGTGTCAGTTTGGGTTCTTTTTTTTCTCTTCCCTCCCTCCCTTCCTCCTTTTCCTTCCTTCCTCCCTCCCTCCCTCCTTTCCCTTCCTTCCTTTTCCCCTTCCCCTTCCTTTTTCTTCCTCCTTTCCTTCCTTCCTTTTGCCCACAGATGCCTGTTCCAACACCATTTCTTGAAAATGCTATTCTTTCTCCCTTGATTTGCCTTAGTATCTTTGCCAAAAATCAGTTGTCTATATTTGCTTGGGTTTATTTTCTGGACTCCCTCTCCTGTTTCACTGATCTATGTGTCTATTCTTTCACCCACACTACACTCTCTTGATTATTGAAGCGATACAGTATATCTTAAAATCATTTGTTTTTATCTTTATAATTGTTTTTGGCTATTATGTTTACTTTGTATTTTAGTGTAAATTGTTAAATTAACTTACACATTTCAACAAAATATCACGTTAAAGTTTTCACTGGAATTATTTGAATCTATAGATCAGTTTTGAAATAATTGACCTTTTAACAATATGAGTCTTCCAACTCATGAACACATTATATCTTTTTATTTACTTAGACTTTCTTTGATTCCTCTTCTCTGGGTGTTATGGTTTTCAGCATAATGATTATATAGACATTTTGTTTGATTTATGTTCAAGTATTTCATGCTTTAATGCTATTATAAAAATATATTTTAAAAATTAATTTCTAATTGTTCATTGCGAGTATATAGAAATAAAATTGATTTTTATCGTTGACCTTTTATCCCATGACCTTGCTAATTCACTTATTAGTCTTTGCATTTTTACTTGTCATTTATACAGGAATTTCTATATAGAAAATTATTGCTCTGTAATTACAGTTAGCTTTATTTTCTCCTTTTTAATCTGTATATATTCCCCCTCCTTGAACCCCACCTTTATTGCAGTAGATAAGACATCCAGTATAAGACATACAGTATAACAACAAAAGCATTTTGACAACAAAAGTATTTCCCATTTTCATAGTCTAGAGGGAAAACAGTCAGACTTTCATTATTAAGTGTGCTATTTGCTGTAGGGTTTTCACAGATGAACATTGTCACCCCGAGGAAGTCCCCTTCCACTTGAGTTTGCTGAGAGTATTTATCATGAATGAATGTCAAATTTTGTTAAAGGCTTTTTCTGCATTTATTGAGATGATTGTAATGGTTTTCTTCTTTAGTCTATTAATATAGTAAATTACACGGATTGATTTTCTATGTTGAACTAAACTTCTATTCCGGGGATAAACTCCCTTGGTTGTGATGTGCTGTCTTTTTATATCTTGCTAGATTCATATCCAAATTTTTTTGAGCATTTTTGTTCATATGATTATGAGGGATATTGCTCTGTAGATTTCTTATAATATCTTTATTTTCATTCCAGGGTAATTCTTGCATTATAAAACATGTTGGGAAAAATTTCTTCATTTCCTATTTTCCAGAAGAGTCCATACAGAAATGTTGGTGTTTCTTCCTTAAATGTTTAGAAGAATTCCCCAGGGACACCATCTGGGTCTGTATATTTTTTGTGGGAAGAATTTTAGCTAAAATTTCAATGTATTTATTAGATGTATGACTATTCAGGTTATAATTTTCTTTTGGAAAGAGCTTTGGCAGTTTGTGTTATTCAATAAAATTATTTATTTCACGTGATTTGTCAAATTATTTCACCTAATTTGACATGAAGATTTTTTAAAACTTTATATTTTAATATCACGTAATGTTTATAGAATCTGTAGTGAAATCTCTGATTTCAAAATTCCTGATATAAAAAATATGTTTATTTTCTCTTTTTTTTTCTTTATCATTTGATGAGAGCAGGATAGAATTTGGTAATATTTTTTGTATTATGGGCTATATGGTAAATATTTTTTGTGTATGCAGGTCATTGGTCTCTGTTTCAACTACTGAACTCTCTTGTTGTAGTGGAAGACAACCATAGAAAATATGTAAATAAATGGGTGTTGCTGTGTCCCAATAAAACTTTATTTACAAAACAGACAGTGAGGTAGATTTTGCCCGCGGAATGCAGTTGGTTGACCACCCGACTATATGATTACCAACTTTATTGACCTTTTCAAAACACTAGCTTTTGTTTTAATTGGCCTTTTTAAATTCTTTTCTTTTTTGAATTTTATGTATTTATGATGTTATCATTATTATTTCCTTTCACCCTGCTTGCTGTAAGTATAATTTTTTCTTTTTGCTAATTTCATAAAATGAAAGTTTAGATCAAGGATTTCAGTTCTTTCCTCTTTTCTAACATAATCCTTAATTCTGTAATTCTTTTCCATTAGCACTGCTTTAGCTGCAACTTTAAAATTTTAATACATTTTATTTTCATTTTAATTTGATTCAAAATATTTTCTAATATCCTATGTAACTTCCAATTGTAGGTTATTTAGAAGTTTGTGTATAATGTCCAAATGTTTGTGTTATTGAAAACTGTTATACTTTAATACTTTATAGTCACATGGCATAGTTTATGATTTAAATTATTTTGAATGTTTTGAAGCTTGATCTATGGCACAAAATATAATTTATCCTTGTGCATATTTTAGGTGCACTTAAAAATAACACGTATACTTGATACATGCTTGAAAACAGTATTTGTTTGATGGAATGTTCTAGAAGTGTTAATTCATTCACATTGAGTGATACTGTTATGTAGGTTCTTCTATGCATAGTAATATTTCATTTTACCTGCTCTATGTATTCCTAAGGCAGAATTCTTGAATTCACAAACTATTAGGTTTTGCTTTATTTATTTTGAAGCCCTGGTGTAGGTCCATATGAGTCTATGATTGTTTTGTCTTCTTTGGTGAATCAATTTCTTGGAGAGTATATAATGCCACATTTCACCCTTGGTAATATTTGTTGTTGTGACTTTGATATTGTATAGTCACTCCAGCTTCCTTTGGATTAGCGTTTTCATTACATATATTTTCCCATCCTCTTCCCTAACCCTGTGTATACTTTTAAGAAACAACATATAATTGGGCCTTGATTTTTAATGCAAAATGACTTGCTATCTGTTTTTAGTTGATGTCTGTCTTTTGACTGAGACATTTAGAATTCTTATATTTAGTGAAACGATTGATATAGTTGATTTAAAATCTGTCACCTGGCTATTTTTTTAAATTTGCATCTTTGTTTTTTTGTTTCATTCTTTTGCCTGCTTTCCAGCCTCCTTTGGGATGGGTTAGATTGTAAGTGATCCCTGTATGGCATGGTAGAGTGGTACTATAAAAATAACTAAATCATACAAAGTGATCTTAAAAATCAATAGGATCATCTACAATGATTTCATAACCTTTAATTTTTTTGCCCAAAACATTTAAATCTTTCTTACTGTTATAATGTATAGAAAAATTAAAACTAAAAACACTAATTTTTTAAAATACTGTAATTAAAAATATTTAGTCTGCTGTAATTCAAAACATTGAGAATTGTGGGGCTTATTTTGTTAGTTTTTTAAAGTACTTAGGAGTAGTTTGGAGAGTGCTTGCATTCTTCTCATAGTATAATTTACAATATGAAGTAAGCCTCTTTTTTATGTTTTGGAAAATTGTCATACCCTTTTATAAGTTTGGATTTGTTTTTGACATTGGTCTTCTGTGTTTTCAATGTCATGAAATATTTTTGAGAGTTTCTTTAATTTGAAGTTTTTTATTTTTTTATTTTTTTATTTTTTATTATTATTATACTTTAAGTTCAAGGGTACATGTGCATAACGTGCAGGTTTGTTACCTATATATACTTGTGCCATGTTGGTGTGCTGCACCCATCAACTCGTCAGCACCCATCAACTCATCATTTGCATCAGGTATAACTCCCAATGCAATCCCTCCCCTCTCCCCCTCCCCATGATAGGCCCCGGTGTGTGATGTTCCCCTTCCCAAGTCCAAGTGACCTCATTGTTCAGTTCCCACTATTGAGTGAGAATATGCGGTGTTTGGTTTTCTGTTCTTGTGATAGTTTGCTAAGAATGATGGTTTCCAGCTGCATCCATGTCCCTACAAAGGACAAAAACTCATCCTTTTTTATGGCTGCATAGTATTCCATGGTGTATATGTGCCACATTTTCTTAATCCAGTCTGTCACTGATGGACATTTGGGTTGATTCCAAGTCTTTGCTATTGTGAATAGTGCCACAATAAACATACGTGTGCATGTGTCTTTATAGCAGCATGATTTATAATCCTTGGGTATATACCCAGTAATGGGATGGCTGTGTCATATGGTACATCTAGTTCTAGATCCTTGAGGAATCGCCATACTGTTTTCCATAATGGTTGAACTAGTTTACAATCCCAACAACAGTGTAAAAGTGTTTCTATTTCTCCACATCCTCTCCAGCACCTGTTGTTTCCTGACTTTTTAATGATTCCCATTCTAATTGGTGTGAGATGGTATCTCATTGTGGTTTTGATTTGCATTTCTCTGATGGCCAGTGATGATGAGCACTTTTTCATGTGTCTGTTGGCTGTATGAATGTCTTCTTTTGAGAAATGTCTGTTCATATCCTTTCCCCACTTTTTGATGGGGTTGTTTGTTTTTTTCTTGTAAATTTGTTTGAGTTCTTTTTAGGTTCTGGATATTAGCCCTTTGTCAGATGAGTACATTGCAAAAATTTTCTCCCATTCTGTGGATTGCCTGTTCACTCTGATGGTAGTTTCTTTTGCTGTGCAAAAGCTCTTTAGTTTAATTAGATCCCATTTGTCAATTTTGGCTTTTGTTGCCATTGCTGTTGGTGTTTTAGACATGAAGTCCTTGCCCATGCCTATGTCCTGAATGGTACTACCTAGATTTTCTTCTAGGGTTTTTATGGTATTAGGTCTAATATTTAAGTCTCTAATCCATCTTGAAATAATTTTTTGTATAAGGAGTAAGGAAAGGATCCAGTTTCAGCTTTCTACTTATGGCTAGCCAATTTTCCCAGCACCATTTATTAAATAGGGAATCCTTTCCCTATTTCTTGTTTCTCTCAGGTTTGTCAAAGATCAGATGGCTGTAGATGTGTGGTATTATTTCTGAGGACTCTGTTCTGTTCCATCTGTCTATATCTCTGTTTTGATACCAGTACCATGCTGTTTTGGTTATTGTAGCCTTGTAGTATAGTTTGAAGTCAGGTAGCGTGATGCCTCCAGCTTTGTTCTTTTGACTTAGGATTGTCTTGGAGATGCGTGCTCTTTTTTGGTTCCATATGAACTTTAAAGTACTTTTTTCCAATTCTGTGAAGAAATTCATTGGTAGCTTGATGGGGATGGCATTGAATCTATAAATTACCTTGGGCAGTATGGCCATTTTCACGATATTGATTCTTCCTATCCATGAGCATGGTATGTTCTTCCATTTCTTTGTGTCCTCTTTGATTTCACTGAGCACTGGTTTGTAGTTCTCCTTGAAGAGGTCCTTTACATCCCTTGTAAGTTGGATTCCTAGGTATTTTATTCTTTTTGAAGCAATTGTGAATGGAAGTTCATTCCTGATTTGGCTCTCTGCTTGTCTGTTACTGGTGTATAAGAATGCTTGTGATTTTTGCACATTAATTGTGTATCCTGAGACTTTGCTGAAATTGCTTATCAGCTTAAGGAGATTTTGGGCTGAGACAATGGGGTTTTCTAAATATACAATCATGTCATCTGCAAACAGGGACAATTTGACTTCTTCTTTTCCTAACTGGATATCCTTGATTTCTTTCTCTTGCCTGATTGCCCTAGCCAGAACTTCCAACACTATGTTGAATAGGAGTGGTGAGAGAGGGCATCCCTGTCTTGTGCCAGTTTTCAAAGGGAATTTTTCCAGTTTTTGCCCATTCAGTATGATATTAGCTGTGGGTTTGTCATAAATAGCTCTTATTATTTTGAGGTACGTTCCATCAATACCGATTTATTGAGCGTTTTTAGCATGAAGGGCTGTTGAATTTTGTCAAAGGCCTTTTCTGCATCTTTGAGATAATCATGTGGTTCTTGTCTTTGGTTCTGTTTATATGCTGGATTACATTTATTGATTTGTGAATGTTGAACCACCCTTGCATCCCAGGGATGAAGCCCACTTGATCATGGTGGATACGCTTTTTGATGTGCTGCTGAATCCGGTTTGCCAGTATTTTATTGAGAATTTTTGCATCAATGTTCATCAGGGATACTGGTCTAAAATTTTCTTTTTTTGTTGTGTGTCTGCCAGGCTTTGGTATCAGGATGATGTTGACCTCATAAAATGAGTTAGGGAGGATTCCCTCTTTTTCTATTGATTGGAATAGTTTCGGAGGGAATGGTACCAGCTCCTCCTTGTACCTCTGGTAGAATTCAGCTGTGAATCCATCTGGTCCTGGACTTTTTTTGGTTGGTAGGCTATTAATTATGCCTCAATTTCAGAGCCTGCTATTGGTCTATTCAGGGATTCAACTTCTTCCTGGTTTAGTCTTGGGAGAGTGTAAGTGTCCAGGAAATTATCCATTTCTTCTAGATTTTCTAGTTTATTTGCATAGAGGTGTTTATCGTATTCTCTGATGGTAGTTTGTATTTCTTTGGGTCAGTGGTGATATCCCCTTTATCATTTTTTATTGCATCTATTTGATTCTTCTCTCTTTTCTTCTTTAGTAGTGTTGCTAGCGATCTGTCAATTTTGTTGATGTTTTCGAAAAACCAACTCCTGGATTCATTGATTTTTTGGAGGGTTTTCTGTGTCTCTATCTCCTTCAGTTCTGCTCTGATCTTAGTTATTTCTTGCCTTCTGCTAGCTTTTGAATGTGTTTGCTCTTGCTTCTCTAGTTCTTTTAATTGTGATGTTAGAGTGTCAATTTTAGATCTTTCCTGCTTTCTCTTGTGGGCATTTAGTGCTATAAATTCCCTCTACACACTGCTTTAAATGTGTCCCAGAGATTCTGGTATGTTGTATCTTTGTTCTCATTGGTTTCAAAGAACATCTTTATTTCTGCCTTCATTTCGTTCTGTACCCAGTAGTCGTTCAGGAGCAGGTTGTTCAGTTTCCATGTAGTTGAGCGGTTTTGATTGAGTTTCTTAGTCCTGAGTTCTAGTTTGATTGCACTGTGGTCTGAGAGACAGTTTATTAGAATTTCTGTTCTTGTACATTTGCTGAGGAGTGCTTTACTTCCAATTATGTGGTCAATTTTTGAATAAGTGTGATGTGGTGCTGAGAAGAATGTCTATTCTGTTGATTTGGGGTGGAGAGTTCTATAGATGTTGATTAGGTCTGCTTGCTGCAGAGATGAGTTCAATACCTGGATATCCTTGTTAATTTTCTGGCTTGTTGATCTGTCTAATGTTGAGAGTGGGGTGTTGAAGTCTCCCATTATTATTGTATGGGAGTCTAAGTCTCTTTTTAGGTCTCTAAGGACTTGCTTTATGAATCTGGGTGCTCCTGTATTGGGTGCATAGATATTTAGGAGAGTTAGCTCTTCCTGTTGAATTGATCCCTTTACCATTATGTAATGGCCTTCTTTGTCTCTTTTGATCTTTGATGGTTCAAAGTCTGTTTTATCAGAGACTAGGATTGCAACCCCTGCTTTGTTTTGTTCTCCATTTGCTTGGTAGATCTTCCTCCATCCCTTTATTTTGAGCCTATGTATGTCTCTGCATGTGAGATGGGTCTCCTGAATACAGCAGACTGATGGGTCTTGACTCTTGATCCAGTTTGCCAGTCTGTGTCTTTTAATTGGAGCATTTAGTCCATTGACATTTAAGGTTAATATTGTTATGTGTGAACTTGATCCTGTCATTATGATATTAACTGGTTATTTTGCTCGTTAGTTGATGCAGTTTCTTCCTAACCTCGATGGTCTTTACATTTTGGCATGTTTTTGCAATGGCTGGTACCGGTTGTTCCTTTCCATGTTTAGTGCTTCCTTCAGGGTCTCTTGTAAGGCAGGCCTGGTGGTGACAAAATCTCTAAGCATTTGCTTATCTGTAAAGGATTTTATTTCTCCTTCACTGATGAAACTTAGTTTGGCTGGATATGAAATTCTGGGTTTAAAATTCTTTTCTTTAAGAACGTTGAATATTGGCCCCCACTCTCTTCTGGCTTGTAGAGTTTCTGTCGAGAGATCTGCTGTTAGTCTGATGGGCTTCCCTTTGTGGGTAACCCGACCTTTCTCTCTGGCTGCCCTTAAGATTTTTTCCTTCATTTCAACTTTGGTGAATCTGGCAATTATGTGTCTTGGAGTTGCTCTTCTGGAGGAGTATCTTTGTGGCGTTCTCTGTATTTCCTAAATTTGAATGTTGGCCTGCCCTACTAGGTTGGGGAAGTTCTCCTGGATGATCTCCTGAAGAGTGTTTTCCAACTTGGTTCCATTTTCCCCCTCACTTTCAGGCACCCCAATCAGACGTAGATTTGGTCTTTTTACATAATCCCATACTTCTTGCAGGCTTTGTTCATTTCTTTTTCTTCTTTTTTCTTTTGGTTTCTCTTCTCGATTCATTTCATTCATTTGATCCTCAATCGCTGATACTCTTTCTTCCAGTTGTTCGAGTCGGTTACTGAAGCTTCTGCATTTGTCACGTATTTCTCGTGTCATAGTTTTCATCTCTGTCATTTCATTTATGACCTTCTCTGCATTAATTAGTCTAGCTGTCAATTCTTCTACTCTTTTTTCAAGATTTTTAGTTTCTTTACACTGGGTACGTAATTCCTCCTTTAGCTCTGAGAAGTTTGATGGACTGAAGCCTTCTTCTCTCATCTCGTCAAAGTCATTCTCTGTCCAGCTTTGATCCGTTGTTGGCGATGGGCTGCGCTCCTTTGCAGGGGGAGATGCGCTTTTGTTTTTTGAATTTCCAGCTTTTCTGCACTGCTTTTTCCCCATCTTTGTTGTTTTATCTGCCTCTGGTCTTTGATGATGGTGACGTACTGATGGAGTTTTGGTATAGGTGTCCTTCCTGTTTGATAGTTTTCCTTCTAACAGTCAGGACTCTCAGCTGTAGTTCTGTTGGAGATTGCTTGAGGTCCACTCCAGACCCTGTTTACCTGGGTATCATCAGCAGAGGCTGCAGAAGATAGAATATTGCTGAACAGCGAGTGTACCTGTCTGATTCTTACTTTGGAAGCTTCCTCTCAGGGGTGTACTCCACCGTGTGAGGTGTGGGGTGTCAATCTGCCCCTAGTGGGGGATGTCTCCCAGTTACGCTACTCAGGGGTCAGGGACCCACTTGAGCAGGCAGTCTGTCCGTTCTCAGATCTCAGCCTCCATGTTGGGAGATCCACTGCTCTCTTCAAAGCTGTCAGACACAGTCGTTTGCATCTGCAGGGGTTTCTGCTGCTTTTTTGTTGTTGTTGTTTAGCTCTGCCCTGTCCCTAGAGGTGGAGTCTACAGAGACAGGCAGGCTTCCTTGAGCTGCTGTGACCTCCACCCAGTTTGAGCTTCCCAGCGGCTTTGTTTACCTACTTAAGCCTCAGCAATGGCAGGCGCCTCCCCCGCCCCGGCCCAGCCTTGCTGTTGCTTTGCGGTTAGATCGCAGACTGTTGTGCTAGCAATGAGGGAGGCTCCGTGGGCATGGGACCCTCCCGGCCAGGTGTGGTATATAATCTCCTGGTGTGCCCGTTTGCTTAAAGCACAGTATTGGGGTGGGAGTTACCCAATTTTCCAGGTGTTGTGTGTCTCAGTTCCCCTGGCTAGGAAAAGGTATTCCCTTCCCCCTTGCGCTTCCCAGGTGAGGCGATGCCTCGCCCTGCTTCAGCTCTTGCTCATCGGGCTGCAGCACCTGACCAGCACGGATTGTCCGGCACTCCCTAGTGAGATGAACCCAGTACCTCAGTTGAAAATGCAGAAATCACCAGTCTTCTGTGTCGCTCGTGCTGGGAGTTGGAGACTGGAGCTGTTCCTATTAGGCCATCTTTCTCCACCCCCTGAAGTTTTTCCAAAACCTTTTCTTTCTCTTTTTTTTCTCACAAGCCCCTTTACTCATTATCGTCAGAATATTTGTTTTCACTCAGGTCCTGTAGCTGCATGTCTAGAGTCTCTTGGACAATGGCAGTGTACAGGTCATGGTCAGCTACTTTTTTCCATAGGATCACTTATGTTCAAGTTGAATTTCACTTACAGCATCATCACTTTTTGTTTCTTGCCTGCATTTTCATCTTTGTCTCCAATTCTGTCTTTTAATTAGCTTTTTTGTAACATGTAATGTTATCACTGAGTGACCAAAAAGCAACAAAACTATACACTACACTGTCTGTGCACAAACTGAAGAACAGAGTGCAGGGACCAATTCTTGATGAATTTTGAAAGGGTGATATGATTAGTCACTGATCATGATACATATCTGTTTGTTTGTTTGTTTGTTTTTTACATAGTAATTTGTGAACCAAAGAGCTTGCAGTAAAGTCTATATGCAGTTATTTGAAGTTATTATACAATACTGAAATATGATATGTTTTGGAGAGGTCAACAAAATCATTGACACTGAAACTTAGTGTTTAAACCATGATAAGTAAAATTTGTGCATATCAGAAAAATGAAAAATAAGGATCATTTGAATTTTTATGATTCCATTTTATCTCTATCATTGTTCTATTATCCATATCTCTTTCCTAATTTTATTTATTTTTAGGAGAATTTACAATGTACATTATTCAGTTATCACAAAGTATTATTCAGTTATCTTCAAATAGTGTTGTGTCACCTCAATTAAGGTGGAAGAATCTTGCAATAATATATCTCCAATTTTTCTCTTACTGCTTTTTTTGGTATTGCTATCATACATTATATTTATACATATGTTGTAGACCCAGAAATAAATAGTTACTACTTTTCTTTTACATAGTCAATTATCTTTTAGAGCCATAAAATTCTTACAAATTTCTTATTAAAAATAAGAAAATTGTATTTTTATATTTATCTTTACTTTGAGCATTCCCAGACTTCATTTTATTTTAGTGCAGATTTAAATTTCTGTCTGGAAATTATATGTTTTCTGAGTAAAAAGTTTTCTTTAATATTTTCTGCAGCACAGATCTTTTAGCAATGTAGTCTTTTCATGTTTTTGTTTGTTTTCCAAAAAAGTACTTACTTCATCTTAAGTTTTTAAGTGTATTTTTGCTAGATATAAAAATGTAGATTGGCAGTTTCTTCTTTTCTTTTCCAGAAATTTAAAGCTGTCATTACATTTTTCTTCTAACTCGCATTGTTTCTACTGAGAAACTTGCTGTAATCTTATGTTTGTTCTTCTGTATGTAGTGTGTTTTGTTCCCCCACTGATTTCCTTTTAGTTTTTCTCTTTATTCTGGGTTTGTGGCAGTTGGCATTATATGCAAAATAAACACCATGTCATGGTTTTCATTTGTGTGATATTAATTTTTTCTGCTTGGAGGTTTTCTGCATTTCTTGGATCTGTGGTTTTTACATTTTTTATTATTTTGGGGAAATTATTGGTCTTTATCGCTACATATATTTATTAATTCTCTTGTTTTTTTTCAATTTCTGGGAATACAATTGCATATATTTTAGGTGAACTGGTATTTTCGTACAGCTCTTAGATGCTCTCTTATATATTTTCCTCTTTGTATTTTTGATTGCGTAATTTCTATTGACTTATCCTCAAGTTTATTGACTCTTTTCTTGGTTGACTTTAGTTTACTGATGAACTCACCCAAGTAATTTATCTCTAACATGATAGTTGTTTTTTTAAGTATTATTATTTTTAGCATTTCCACTTGACTTTTTACAGTTTCCATCTCTCTGCTGAAATTTTCCATCTGTTTGTGCATATTGTGCATGTTTTACACTATATCCTTTAACATGCTAATTATAGCTATTTTAAGACCCTGCCTGATAGTTTCAGCACCTGTATAATTTGTAAGTCTGATTGTATTGATTGTTTTGTCTCTTTAAAGTAGTTCCACCTTGCCCCCCACACCCCGTAACTATTCGGGTATTCCATGCTATTTCATTGAGTGACAGACATCTCATATAGAATAGCAGAGACCGAAGTGAGCAGTATTTTCACCTGTAAGTGGGCATGCCCCTTCACAGGCAGTTGACGTGGGATACATAGTCAACTTGGTCAGGAGTTGGGCAAGGTTTGGTTTTTCTTTGTTAGAATTACTGTCAGCACACCACAGGCTTCAAATTCTTCTCATGATGCTTTTTTCTCATAGTGGAAGCTGAGGTGCCAGAAGAGTTTTCTCTGTGCTTGTCCTCTACTCTCAGCTTTTAGCCACAACTGTAGGCCTGTACCACAGAGCAGGAAGATCCTCTTTACCCTTCTCTGACTACATACTGTTTTTGCTTATTGCCTTGGTTTGCTAGGCCAACATAATCAATTGAAGGGCATTTGTTTGGATCTAGTCCTTCCTTATCCAGATAAGCTCTATGTGCCTGAACTTTAGAGGTACAATTTCTTAGCATTTATCCTATTTTCTCTATGCCAGGTAGGAAACTCTGTCTTGTATGTTTAGCAGGTCTTATCCGGGAAAGAATTTCCTCTCCCTACCCTAGTGGTAGGAAACCTCTTTATTGGTATAAGTTTCTGGGCTGAGAACAGTTCAATATTCTTCCCACAGAGGCATGTGCCTTTTCTCTTCATATTTTCCCCAGTAACGATGGCTCTGTACCTGTACGCTGGGGGTGACAGTGCTGTTGCTCATCTCCCTTTGGCTCATGTGTTTTGGTCCATGTGATGGAAAAGTCTGAGCAGGGCTATGAATGAGGCTTTATGTTTTTCCAGCAGCAGCCTATCACCTCCCCTTCTCTAGGTCAGTACAATTTTGGGATGTTTCCTTCAGTTTCCTTTTTTGCCTCCAGTCTTTCTTAATGTACCTGGCAAATATGACACAAAAGGGGCTTGTTCACCAGGTACATTAAGAAAGAACTTGAGAGCAGATGCAAACTTCAACTGTGTCTGCAGCTCCCAGGAATGCTATGCTCACGTGCTAGCCCATACTTGACCTTTTGCAGCTCATTTACATTTTAACTTAAGTCTTCTTGCTTGTAGGGCAGCCCCATCTCCCTTCTGTGCTTGTGCATCTCATCTTCCTTGGGTGGGGAAGTGGATTGATATTCTTCCATGGATTTCAGTTTGTTTGATTGCCCTCTGACCTTAGCCATCTGAAATGTTCTGACAAAGTTGTAGTTTTGTAGCTTATCTGACAGTTTCTTGATGTTAGGCAGGAGTGACATATTTTGCCGCTATCTACATCTTAGACTCTTCTGCTGCATTTCATTTTTCATAATTTAATGCATGGCCTTAACAAAAATAATTACATGCATAATAAGAGACAAGTGAAAAATATCCTCTCTGATATGTCTTTTATACGTATGACTCAGTCTGCCTCATGGTGAACAAGAGGGAATGCAGGGAGACTATTTTGCAGTAGTCTAGCAGTGAGATATGGCTGACAGAAACTAGGGTGGGAGGGCTGGTGGTGATGAGAAATGGTTGAATTTGGATTATATTTAAAAGGGGTGCTCATTATACTTATTCATGGACAAGAGTTTGAGAAAAATTAAAGAATCAGGGCTCTCTAAAGACTGGGACCTTAGCAATTGAATAACTAAGCTGATAACTAGAATTATTCTACAAGAGTATAGATACAGATTCATTTTACATAAAAAATTAATTTTCTGTGCACACACACATACACATGCCTGCATAAAATCCTGTCTAGGTTGGTTGAAATAATATAAAATCCAGAAAAAAAACTCAAGTCAGAAGAGATGACATGTGTAACACATAGGGGAGTCATTGTCAACACTTTACTAAGTCATTACCCTAGCTTAGCTAAGAAGCTCTTGTGTT
Organism: Trachypithecus francoisi; assembly: GCF_009764315.1. Taxonomy (NCBI): domain Eukaryota; kingdom Metazoa; phylum Chordata; class Mammalia; order Primates; family Cercopithecidae; genus Trachypithecus; species Trachypithecus francoisi. The sequence goes on from NW_022681468.1 coordinate 101,851,365, forward strand.
GTGAAGAAAAGGAATGCTAAATAAAATCAAAAGTGATTTATGGGGACCATTTGTCTAAACTTTGCTTTTTATTAAACACCAGCTGATTTAGAACTTTACATATTATAAATTGTTTTCATTTACTCTTGTGTGTACCTTAGCATTTGCCTAAGACTCTTTTCTGTTGCATCTCATTTTTAATGTTACAATGTCTAATTTTAAACAATCATGTGGCCGGGAGCAGTGGCTCACGCCTGTAATCCCAGCACTTTGGGAGGCCGAGGCAGGTGGATCACGAGGCCAGGAGATCAAGACCATCCTAACACGGTGAAACCCCATCTCTACTGAAAATACAAAAATTAGCCGGGCTTGGTGGTAGGCGCCTGTAGTCCCAGCTACTTGGGAGGCTGAGGCAGGAGAATGACGTGAACCCAGGAGACAGAGCTTGCAGTGAGCCAATATCGTACCACTGCACTCCAGCTTGGGTGACAGAGTGAGATTCCATCTCAAAAAAAAAAAAAAAAAAAAAAAAAAAAATCCTGTGCATATAGCAGGAAGGAAAAAGAATAAAAAATTAGAGAAGAACTATAAATGACTTTACCAAGTGGACCATTAATACTTAACATAATTGTAGCTTATACTTGAAGAACTCACAGATCTCACACCCTTTTGAAACATTACTCTTAATTTTCCCAGTAATGCTATGAATACCTAGAAGGGGAGAGTATGGACAGATTTGTTAAGGTTGGTGTTTCATAGGTTGACAATCAGCACGTTGAGGCTGGAGGCAGGAAGCTGGTTAAAGCACCTGCTCCTCCCAGTCTTATTCTTGCTGGTACTATTTCTTTCATGCCCGCCCACCTGACAAAGTATTTATTGCTGGGGGAGACAGTAGAAGAGAGAGATATTATTAGGCTTGATGAAAGAGGAATTCAGGTTTTTAAATGGGTGGGATGTAGAGAGGGGAACCTATCAAGGACTCTGTCTTAGATTATAGGGTGAGCAGCCTTTACCCAAGGACTGTCTTATTCAGAGGTGACCAAGAGTGGCCCTATCTGTGTCATTCTCCTTGGGTTAATCATATTAATAACAATTGCATATGCAGACCCTGTGAACATTTATATAATATGTTCAGACTTAGGTCTCCAAGGAAGTTAATGATATCACTGTACATAAATGAATCCCAATTTACTTACTAAATTAATATTTACTATTGAGGATGCACTAGAGACACAACAGTTTAAGAGGTCTGAAAAATCAGTTGAGTAATAAATGCTGTAATCATTTTTTAGGATCAGATTGAATCTGGCTTTAGGCTTCTTTCTTCAGATTACGAAGGAATTCCAAAGCTGCTCCCTCTCCTTACCCCAAGCCTTGTCTTAAGTTCCTCCTTAAACACGGCAAAACTTTCTAGAATGACTTTCTGATCTTCAAGTCACATTGCTCAGTGCTAATGTGCTTGTGGTCCAGGACAAGTGAGCAGACTCTGAGTTCCTGAGAATGCTTGCAGAAGCTAGCAGTACGCAGGTAGCCTGTAGGTAAATAGCACAGCCTCTGTGCTTATGCCACCTTCCTGGGAAGGAAGGCAGGCATCTTGCTATTTGTTCACCCTCAAGGACTCCAGCTGTGTCACTAGAAAACTGTTTTCCCCCCTGCTCTCTGTGTTTGGTCTTCACCCTCCTCTAATTTTCTCTCGTCATTCATTTCCTTCTAGGATTATTCTCTCTATAATTTTTCTTTGGTTTTCATAACAAAAGCCTAGAGGTAGTATTTTTTCTGCCACTTTAGCTTTCAGTCTTGAGTCCCACCAGTGCTAGGTCAGGAAGGACTAGTTTGAGTTGTTCTAGTAAATATGGACCCGAGGACACGTTTCATGAAGGATGAACAACGTATATCAACTTTCAGAAGCATGAGAGAGCATTTTGTTGCATTAAGAGGACAAGCAATAGAATTACACTGAGCAGACAGTATATTTGGCGCTGGACTTCAGCTGAGGCTGTGAGAAAAAGAGGTCATCCACGATCCAAAATTTCAAGTTATTTGTGTTCTGGAGGTTTATTTGTTTTTTTTTTTAATTTTAATTAGAAAATGTGCTTTCTGATGGAGAGGACAAACTAATAATGGAAAATAGTATAAGTCTGAAGAATTCCTCTTGTGTTATGCGTGGTTTGTTTGACCCCTACAAATCCTTATTGAAATTTGATCCTCAGTGTTGGAGCTGGGGCTCAGTGGAAGGTGTTTGGGTTATGGGAGTGAATCTCTTATGAATAGATTAATCCCCTGGGAGTTGAGGAGGTTCTTCCTCTAGTTGACATAAAGCGTCTGTCATCTCCAGCTCTTTCTCTTGCTTCTTTTCCCATCATGTGATCTCTGCACATGTCTGCTCCCTTTACCTTCCACCATGAGTGGAAGCTGCCTGAGGACATTACCAGAAGCAGGCTGTGGTGCCATACTTCTTGAACAGCAGAACCATGAGCCAAATGAGCCTCTTTACTTTATAAGTTATCCAGCCTCAAGTCATTTTTTTTCTTTTTAAAATACGGTTTTACACTGTCACCTGAGCTGCAGTGCAGTGGCACAGTCTCAGCTCACTGCAACCTCCACCTGCCAGGGCAAGCGATGCTCCTGTCTCAGCTTCCCAAGTAGCTGGGATTACAGGCACCTGCCACCACGCCCGGCTACTTTTGTGTATTTTTAGTAGAGACAGGGTTTCACTATGTTGGCCAGGCTGGTCTCGAACTTCTGACCTCATGATCCACCCGCCTCAGCTTCCCAAAGTGCTGGGATCACAGGCGTGAGCCACGTGCCTGGCCTAAGGTATTCTTTCCTAGCAACACAGATGGTCTAAGACAATTTGAAAACTTGAAAAATTTGAATTGTGATAATGATAGAAGACCTCCCATTTACTTCCATTTCCTTGGTTAAATCTATCTCTTTCTAAACAGCAAGAAGAGAATTCAAGTATCTCTCATTGTTCTTCAAAGTCTCTCTTTCATTTTATGTTATTACAATATGTGTGAAGTCACCTAACCATCATCATCCTGTGACCTTGTGAATAGGATTTCTGTGCTCTCTTTAAAAAAGAATAAACTGTGGCTCAGAAAGGCCCAGAAACATGCCCAACTAGTGTGTAAAGACCACTTGACCTTTCTATCCTTTTGTTTCCTCACCTGGTGAATAGGTGAGACAGGTTTTCTGGTGACAGGTACAGTCATTAACACCCTTGAGTCAGAGCTGTGGAGGTTTGTGTGTGGGGGACATCAATCATTCATCCTAGGCATGCAGTGTGAGAACTGCAGGATTGTGATATAATGCAAAGCTAGGATCTACTCTTTATTCCTCTGGTGAATAATGGCATTGCCTGACTGTCACATTTCATACCCAGAGTCTCTGCTACTGAAATGAGATTAATTTTAGGTAACCCCATACAGGGGCTGTGTGAGAAAGAACACCAGTAATGATCTGTGCATGAAAGATGACTTTGAACCTAATATATTAATATAATTCACAATAAGATATGGCTGTACCATGAGCTCAGCAGCATCAAGGCACTATATAAATAGGAGGCAGCATTATTTTTACAATAATCGAATGCTGCTCATATTCCATCTCTCATAGCACTTAACCCTACCCTGTTTTCCAAATTGTGTAGGTGGTGATTTGCCTAGGTGATGTGTGTCATATCATTTGTGTATATAGACAATCTTCTTTGGCTGCTAGGGTTGTAAATTGCTGTGCAGAGGGATGAGAAGGTTTTAGTGCACTGTTTCTACTTATATTTGCAAGGTTTGGCTCTGTCCCATCCTCTCTGGCCATTTCTCAAGGATCCAGGAAGAACATATAAAATAATAAGCCCTTTGCAATTACATGTCCTATTGATTTGTATATTTTTTCTTAGATTAGATTGCAGATATTATTTAGATACAGATACACAGACATTTATGGCAAATTATGTTAGAAGAAAACATGCTGTAATTTGAATTTGATTTTCCATGGATACAATAAGAACTTGGAATAATATTGCTGGCCAATGGGCAGAATGCCCAAATCTGCTTCATTATTTTACAAAAAAAATGAGGACCAGCACTTTATTTAATAACCTGGGAATTATTTCTAATTTCTGTGAAGTTGAATAAAATGCTTCAAATTATACCAAAAATATCCTTGCTATCTTTGTATTTTACTCTGATGACAAACAAGAAAGTGAAGGGACACTTCCCTGAGGCTTAGAAGGTTTTCTCCAGATACAGCTTACCTGCCAGAGGATTTCAGAGGAGATTTTAGCCTCATTTGAGGGCTTTTTGGGGTAGGAGGATTGGGGGATACAAAAGACTCAAGGAGCTTTCCTATGGTGTACCTGCTTTAGCTTCTTCCACATGCTCCTACAGTAAGCCAATTGTAAACATGAAGTGTTTTGCACTTTTATCTTCTTTGAACTGTCTTTTCCGGTCTTCTGGGAGACCCCCTTTCTCAGCTCTTCCTTTTCCTATGCATTTTTTTGCGAAAAACGTCATCCCTGCTTTCATAGACTGCACTGGACTTATCCTGCTCCTAGTCCCTCAGCCTTCCATTCCTCAATCTGTGGTTAGATGACCATGTCAAATGCATCAACACTTTTACTTCAGTGGCGATGAAATTTCAAAGAAGCCACACAAAACCTTCCTTGCACAATCACATGATCAAAATTCTCTTTAATCTCAGCCACAATAGACTGCTCCTTGACCTATGATCATGACCAAAAATATCAGCTGTTTAACTGCTTTCTTTTCTTCCTCAGACACATAGGATGACTGAAGACATTGACTAGAAGTTGAGAAGATTTACGATGATTACAACTCTTTTGAGCAAACCCTTCAGCATTTTTGCATAAAAATGATTTCAAGTTTGTCTTTTTTATGGGCTATACTCTTATCCCGACATCATCCAATATTTTCAGGAATATCTTAAAGTCCTACTTTTCATGTTGTTTCTAAATTAGTTTGCTAACCCTAGGAAATAATAACTTGGATTTTCAAGTGAAGATGTTCTCACTCAGATTCTTCTTTACCTTTTCTCTCCATCCTTTTCTCCTTGCTTCACTCAACTTGTCCTCCCCAACAGTAAAGCAAAGAACCACGTTCTGTGTCTAGTGCTGCAAGAGAGAGGTTTCAGAACCATCAGTTTTCATTATGAGAAGTCAGAGCAAAAGCCTGCATCTATGAACTAGGAATTTTTGATCTTTTCTATGACTTGGCTTCAGACTCTTTTTGCCAGTGGTGGAGATAAATTCAAACTGATTTATCTTCATGCTGTTTCAGTGAGGCAATTTGTACTGTCATGTCATTAAGAGTGGACACTGGAGAGAGAAAATTCTGACCATTAGCAATATCACCTTGAGGAATGTTTTGTAACATTTTGGTGGCTCAGTTTTCTCATCTGTAGAATGAGGCTAAAAATGGGAACTAATTTTTAATGGTCTTAGGCTGGTTATGTAAACTCAGTGCTCACATTTTGAAAGAGTGCAATAAATGGCAATTTTTGTTATGGTTAAACCATGTTTGAGATATTGCCACACATTTTCAGGAATGGTCATCGGTGTTAGGGGAGTAGGCTCACCATTAATGAATTGTTTAACATTGGCACCTGGTAGAGTGTCAAATATCTAATAATTCCTCAGAAAATGATAGTTTAATATAAGGAAAAATATCTCAGGGATCAAAACTACAAGTTTGGGATCTGAATTATTTAAGATATCAATTTAGTTACAGTAATAGAGATGCAAACTATCAGTGACATAAACAAGATATTATTTCTCTGTCACATAAAGATCCGTAGAGACTATCTGGGATAGTGAAGTGTTCCACTGTCATCAAGGACTCAGGCTGACTCTGTCTTGCTTTTGTCTTGCAGCTTCCACTCATGGTCCTTGAGGACTGCTTTAGTTATTGCCATCACACCTGCATTTCAGCAAGCAGGATGAGGGGAATAGGAGAAGAACGTTCTATCTCCCTTTAAGGGTACAGGCTTAAAGTTACACAATTTACCTTTCCTTACAACCCACTCATACTGCCAATCTCATCTACAAAGTAGGTTGGAAAATGTACCTTTTAGCTGGGCAGCTTCCATTCTATAAGAAAATCATAATCTACTGTATATACGGATGGCTGGGAAAGTAACATGTCATTTTTCCTGAGAGGCCTAAGTCTCCACATTGAGGGGCACAGAGCTGTTATGTTCAGGAGCAGCTTTGGTATATAAGAAACAAGAACTTACCAGTGCTCAGCCCTTGCTCTCAAGGAAGAGATCCTAATTTATCTATTTCAGTTAATGGTATGATTTATCTTCCAATCGCCCAGATTGACTTCCCTGGGCTCTTCCATCTCCCTCAACAACAACAACAAAATTCCAATAAGTTTCTTTGTCTCCTCTAATGCCTCTTCCATACATCTCTTCTTTTCCGCTCATACTACCCCCCTAATTTAGGCCTAATTACATACCACTCAGACAATTGCAATTACATCCAAATTGGTCTCCCTTTCCCCTGTTTCTCCACTTTCTAATTCACTCTGCAATACAACTACCAAGTTAATCTTCCCTGAATACAGCTCTGATAATCTCTGCCCTGCTTAGAACCCCTGAATGTCTCCCCACTGCCTATTTCACAAAAGCCGAGGGCCTCTCTCAAGGCTTTCCACATTCTGGCTAGCGCTTACCTTTCTAGCTTGATTTATTCCTCTTCCACAGATCTCATGTTTCACAAATTGTTCCATATTTTCTTATGTCCACTCTTCTGCAAAGAACATTTTGCTCCTCATGGAATGCCTTATCTGCTTTCTGTGGATTAAAACCATTTCCATTCTTTAGAGCTTAGTACCAGTGTTACCACTGGAGACCATTTCCTATAGGGAAGGGATAGTCCCCTCCCATGAACTCACTTTGGAGCTTATTTTAACTCTTGATTGTGGAATGTCTCATATGCACTTTTAATAAAACAAATCATATGCATACAGCTCAATAGGTTTTCAAAAGGTGAATATGCCCAGGTAGCTAGCACACAAATGGAGTAAGAGTGTTCTAGCGGGCCGTAGGATGCCCCTTATGCCTCTGTCTGTTTGTGACTTCTCTAGGCCCACACTGAAATTAACAAGCATCTTGACTTCCAAAGCTACCAATCAGTTTTTACCCTGCATAAATCAAATCACACAGTCATTATTCTTTTCTGCCTATTGTCTTTCTGAGTCAAGCTTATGTTCGTAAGATTCACCTACACTGTTACATAGAGTTGCAAATAATTTACTCTGCTATATAATATTCCATTTGGGTGAAAATTCCATAATTTATTTCATTCCACCATTGATGGGTATTTGGATAGTATCCCATTTGGAGCTATTACAAATAGTGCTGCTATCAGCATTCTGCTTTGTGTGTTTTGGTGAACATAGGAATGTATTTCCTAGGATAGAAAATACAAGGTCATGGGTATGTTCTAATTTAGTTGGTAATGGAAAAACAGTTTTCTAAGGTGGTTTTACCAATCAACACTCCTATCAGCAGTAAAAAGAGTTTCAGTTGTTCCCACTCTTAGTATTTTCTGAATTCTTAATTTTAGCCATTCTAAAGTGGGCATTTAGTGGTATCACACTGTAGTTTGAATTTTCAATTCTCTGGTGGCTGACAAGTTGACTATCTGTTCTCTTTCGTAAAGAGTCTATTCACATATTTTGCCCATTTTTCTATTGAGATTTCTGTCTTTTTTAAAAAAAATTCAGTTATAGGAATTCTTTATATGTTCTCAGTATGAATCCTTTGTTGCTTATATGCTTTGTCAAGTCTTACGTACATTCCAAAGTCATTTAAGCTCAAGAAGTGCAGAAATAAATAAATAAGTGTGTATACGTGTCTCTGTGTGTGTGTGTGTGTGTGTCCCATTCTATTTGAAGTGTCTGGCATAGAGCTCAACATGTAGTAGGTCCTCAATAAACAATTGGAAAATGAATGAATAATTCAATGACTATCTTATAAGATATTATTAAAGCAAGGATCCTCCTCATCCAGAGTTATGTTCATAGTATTTCTTTAATTAATCTCTGTCAAATAAATGACTGAATGGCTTCCAGTAACCAGAAACACGCCATTGTGTGTGAAGTTCTCTGAGGGAGAGCTCTCATGGTAGTGACCCAATGAAGACCCAGTAAGCTGCTTCCATCCTGCTGCTGGTGTGAAGGCTTCTGAAATACCTTGATTACACTTGAAAAAAAAAAATGCCAGGGTTTTTCAGCTCATGGATAACTCCAAAAGTAGGATTTTAAAAATGCGAAGTGCCCATATGCTCAGCTCGTACTGAGAAATGGTCTCAAGAGTAATTAAAAACAGTTACAAAAGCAATGGAGTTGTAACAATTGAAATATCACACACATATGTGTGCACCGAATCAGAAAACCCCATAATACTCAGTCACTGAATATTTCTGAGACTGTGGGGTTTGTGATACAGAGCGAACATCCTTATTCAATGCTTACGTCTGAGAGCTCAATCACACCTCAGAGATTTCACCAGTTTTTCTAGTGCTCACTTCTGTTTTTAAGCTGTGTGCTTTGCTTCAGCTGAAAGGCTTTAGGCTAGTGATTGTGGCTTTATGTGTTTTACATTGCTAGTGCTCAACAACCCAATAATAATAATGAGATCAGTATATTTGTGTCGCAGCATGTCTCTTATGCAGATGTGTAAGTGATTAAAGGTTTTCTTTTTTTTTTTTTTACTTTTTCACTATTGCATTTAAAATATAAGTGTATAATGTATATGCTGATTTCTGAATCAGATGAATTTAATTTTTGCACTCCATTCTGCAAGTGATCAGCTAAATAGGACTTGGAAGATAGAGGCCACAGAACAGGGGTAAAGATCTGACAAGAAAAATATTAGAGTGGTCTTGCAGAGCTAGGAGCTAGGTATTATAGTGAAAAATCATAAACCTATGTGCTAGAACAGAAGTTGACAGATTTCTTTTTTCTGGAGGGTGTCAAAGAGATAATATTTTTTACTTTGCAGGTCATACAGTTTTTGTTGCACCCACTCAATTCTACTGGTGTGTGTATGAAAGCAACCAAAGACAATACATAAACTGACAAGTCTGTCTGTGTTCCAATAAAATTTTATTTACAAACTAGGTGCTCAATCAGATTTGGCCTTTTGGCTGTAGTTTGCTGATTCCTGATCTAGAAGATTTAGATTCCAGCTTTACTACCTGATGTAGTTTGGATATTTGTCTCCTCCTGATCTCATGTCAAAATTTGATGCCCAATGTTGGAGGTGGAGCCTACTGGGAAGGGCTTGAGTCATGGGGGTGGGTCCCTCATAAACAGCTTGATGCCAGTTTTGAAGTAATGAATGAGTTCTTGCTCTATTAGTTGCTTAGAGAACTGACTGCTAAAAAGAGCTTGGCACCTCCCTCCTACCTCTCTCTCTTCTTTCCGCTCTTGCTATCTGATGCTGGCTCTCCTTCACCTTCTGCCATGAGTGGAAACTTCCTGAAACCCTCTCAAAAAGCAAATGCTGGTGCTATGTTTCTTGTACAGCCTGCAGAACTGTGGGCCAAATACACCTCTTTTCTATATAAATTACATGGCTTCAAGTATTCCCTTATAGAAACACAAATGGATTAAGACGCTAGCAATTGGTTTATGATCTTCACTTCTCTATACTTTTATCTGTAAAAAGGGTCTGATGATACCTGTGCTACCTGTTCACAAATAGTAAGAATGGCTTGAGATACTGTGAAAGGCTTTTATAAACTCATACACTCTATGGTGCTGTGCAAATGGTAGATACTAAAAGCAGACAATTTTAGTTTGAGAAGGAGACATATATTAATGTTTCCAATGCTTTTGTTTTTGTTTTTGAAATAATAAAGCCAAGATTCAAAGAGCTTAAGCTATATGCCAAAGGTATCACAGTTAGTTGACAGCAGATTCAGAGTTAAAATATCATTGTAATGGGTAGGAACAATAATTATAGAAGACATTGGCTTATATAGTTACCCTTCTAAATAATATGTCCTCCCATCCCTTCATTTGTAGCATAATAGTAAGTACCACTTTTTTCCTCTCCTACCCAGAAGACACTCTTGAGAAGCACTAAGCCTAGTTTTCTCTCCAGGGAAGAGTATTTCCCCGGAGGTACCTGAATTTAAAGATGTGATGTGGATCTGAGAGTGCCTTTGTCTGCGATGTCTCCACTTTGCTCTCAGACCAGACAGAGGTATGAGAGGATTACTCAAGCAGATGATTGGCCCTTTGCTCCTGGATCTTCTTGGCCATCTATAATTCAACATTTAACAATTTGAAGGTAGGAGCAATAATACCTATGGGAAATAGCGCTCAGGATTCATATACTCTCCAAATTCCGAATTATTATAACTGTTGGGCGACAGTTGGCCTTTGAGGTATTCTAGATGACACCTGCTCTAGTCATTGTAGAGCAAGCTTCAGTCTTGTATAACTACTACTGCAATCAACTAGATTATATACCCGATCCCCTGAACCTCTTCTCCAGACTTCAGGATAAGGGACGGGCTGCCCCTTTTCTATAATCACATACCCACCTGTGAACAAACTGGGGAAATTCAGTTCATTTCTAAGATGATATCATACTAAAGGAAGCACTGAAATTTAGGCAACATGTTCTAGGTTGAGGGTAGGGTTCCCGATAGGTGGGAATAACAAATCACAGTCTAGTCTTGGCTCTGCTCTCAAACAAATGTTGGACCTTATGCCTGTCTTTTTCTATTTATGGACCTCAGCTTACCCAATTATGCAACAAAATGATTAGGCTAGATTATATATAAGGTCTTCCCCCAACAAGTTTTGTTCTTCTTCAACTCTGTGAATTGGTTCTGTTGTTGATACTACTCTTGATTTATTTATAAACTGTTTTTATTGAGAACTGACTATATCTATAGAAACTTTTCCAAAAAGCCTAAGTCACTGATATTATTGAAATGTCTAAAATCCTTTTGGGTAGGCAAAGCAGGATATGATGAATCTGCAATGGGTGGCAATAAAAAAAAAACTGATAAGCCAGAAATCATCATAGCCTGGAATAATCAGGGAATGTTTCTTGGTAAATGTTACGTTTTATCCAATGTATAAATTGATAGCATTAAGTGACAACCATGCAGCAGAACTTGTAAAGATTGGTAGAATTTGGATACGCGGAGAAAAAGGCATGATTCAAAGGTAAACACTATCAGATTTTTTATTTAGGAATGGTCTCATTAGAAGAGAGTACTTATGGAGGAAAATTAGAAGGTAATTTTGGAGAAATAATTTGATATGTAAAAAAGGATATCCTTGAGTACCCAAATAAGCAACTTAAGCTTATTTTCCTTAGAGGCAGTGACAGTATAAATATTTCTGGGCAGTTGAATTAATGATATAGGCCATCTTTTAAGATTATTGGAGAGCAGCATATTGAATAGATTAGAAAGAAGAAAATTACATAAAGCAGGAGTATTTGGGCAGCAATGGCAACAATGCAGGTATGAAGTAATGAGATGCTGACAGTGGTAAGAAGAAGCAGATGTAAGAAATATTACTGATGAAGAAGTCACAGGACTTGGCTGTCTTTTGGGTCTGGAACTTATGTCAAGGGTTTATTTCAGGGTTTTGGGATGACAATAACTCGATTGCCTTGTATCTGTAATTATATTATTATTTTTGTATGGATAAACTGTGAACATTGTGTTACATTGGATGTATGGATAAATTGTGAACATAGGTGTGAACATTATGTGACAATGCATTTATTTAACCATAGACATTGGCACATAATACCACCCAGAAGAGGACTCAAGCAGGATTTATTTCTCTATAAAGATGTAAGGACTATATTGATTTATAATTTGTAATGCACCAAACCACATTTATTTTGCAGGTTATTAATTTTGAGGTTATTTTTTCCTTCATCTTTACCAATATCCCACTAGTATATTGTGACTCTCATTCATGATGAGGTAACTTGGTCAATATCATTGGTTCTGTTATTTTTTTAAGACACAATCTTCAATGTATTTATTCTTTTGACAATTCAATGTGTTTTTAAAATATTTACAGAGTTGTGTAAACCTCACCATAATTAATTTTAGAAATTTTTATCACTTCCAAAAGAAACCTCATACCAATTAGCAGTCACTTGCTCCTGATGCCTATAGCCCTAGGCAACCACTAATCCAATATCTCTGTATCTTTAGATTTACCTAGTCTGGATATCTCAGACAAATATAATCATACAATATGAGGTCTTTCGAGACTCACCTCTTGCACTTAGGATGTTTTCAAAGTTCACATCTGTTGTAGCATGTATCAGTACTTCATTTATTTTTCTGGCCAAATAATATGCATTGCATCACTATGTAACATTTACTTATTCACTCATCAATTGATTGATAGATTGTTTTCCCTTTTCAACTATTGTGTTTAATATTGGTATAAAAATTTATGTGCAAATTTTGGTGTGTTCATATGTTTTCATTTTTTGTTTTTTTGAGCATATACTTAGAAGTGGAATTTTAGGGTCATATGATGACTCTACTTTTAGCCTTTGAGGAACTGGCAGGCTGTTTCCAAAATAGATGCACCATTTTGCATTCCCATCAGCATTGCATGAAGGCTTCACTTTCTCCACACCCTCATGAACACGTTATTATATATGTTTATTTTATTATAGTCATTATAACGGGTGTGAAGTGGTATTTCACTGTGGTTATTATTTGCATTTTCCTGATGGCTAATGTTTGTTAAGTATGTTTTCATGTGCTTATTGTATATCTTCCTTGGAAAAGTATCTATTCATTTTTAAATTGAATAATATATCTTTGTGTTATAAATTACATGGATTTTAAAATTATATTCTAGATATCAGTATATGATTTGCACATATTTTCTTTCATTTTCTGGGTTGTATGTTTACTTTTTGTGGTGTCTTTTTAAGATCAAAAGTTTTTAAATCTGATGAAGTTAAATTTATTCATATCTTTTTCTTTCATTGTTTGTCCATTTGGCACCATATTTAAAAAGGCTTTACCCAACTCTAGGTCCAAAAATTTACTCATATGTGTTTATTTTTATTTTTAATTTTTAAGTTCGGAGGGTACATTTGCATGTCTGTTACATGGATCAATGAGGTTTGGTGTACAAATGATTTCTTCACCCAGGTAGTGAGCATAATGCTTGATAGGTAGGGTTTTGACCCTCTTGCTCCTCCTGTGCTACACTCTCAAGTAGTTCCCAGCATCTATTGTTACTTTCTTTCTGTGCATCTGTACTCAATATTTAGCTCCCATTTACAAGTGCAAATGTGGTATTTGATTTTCTGTTCCCGCACTAATTCACTTAGGAAAGTGGTCTTTAGCTGCATCCACATTGGTGCAAAGGGTAAAATTTTATTCTTTTCTTATGGCTGCATAGCATATCATGGTGTATATGTACCAAATTTCCTTTATCTAGTCCACCATTGATGGGCATCTGGGTCAATTCCATGTCTTTGCTACTGTGAATAGTGCCGTGATGAACATACGAGTGCATGTGTCTTTTTGGTACAATGAATTACATTCCTTTGCATATTTGCCCAGTAATAGGATTGCTGGGTAAAATTGTAGTTTTGTTTTAAGTAGTTTGAGAAATCTACAGACTGCTTTCCACACTGGCTGAACTAATTTACTTTCGCACCAGCAGTTTGTAAGTGTTCCATTTTCTCTGCAACCTCGCCAACGTTTTTTATTTTCTGACATTTTAAAAATAGGCATTCTGAGAAGTATAACATAATATCTCATTGCGGTTTTGATTTACATTTCTCTGATGATCAGTGATGTTGAAGATTTTTTTAACATGGCGGTTAGCTATGTGTATATTTTCTTTAGAGAAGTGTTTGTTCATGTCCTTTGCTCATTTTTCAGTGGGATTGTTTGTTTTCTGCTTGTTTTAAGTTCGTTATTAACTTAAGCGCAGATTCTGGATATTAGTTCTTTGTCAAATGCATAGTTTGCCGATATTTTCTCCCATTCTATGGGTTGCCTGTTCACTCTGTTAATAGTTTATTTTGCTGTGCAGAAGCTGTTTAATTTAATTAGGTACCACTTTCCTATTTTTATTTTTGCTGCAATTGCTTTTGGAGACTTCATCATAAAATCTTTGCTCAGGTCTATGTACAGAATGGTATTTTCTAGGTTTTCTTCTAGGGTTTTTAGTTTTAGGCCTTATGTTTAAGTCTTTAATCCACTTTGAGTTGATTTTTATATGTGGTTAAAGTAAGGGGTCCAGTTTCAATGTGCTGCATATGGCCAGCCAGTTATCCCAGCACCGTTTATTAAATAGGGAGTCCTTTCCCCATTGCTTGTTATTGTATACTTTTTCAAAGATCAGTTGGTTGTAGATGTAAAGCTTTATTTCTGGGTTCTCTAACCTGTTCCATTGGTCTATGTGTCTGCTTTTATACCAAAATCTGCTGTTTTGGTTACTGTAGCTTTGTAGTATAGTTTGAAGTTGGGTAGTGTGATGCCTCCAGCTTTGTTGTTTATGCTTAGGACCGTTTTGGCTATTTGGGCTGTTTTTTAGTTTTAAATTAATTTTAGAACACTTTTCTAATTCTGTGAAAAGTGACATTGATAGCTTGATAAGAATAGCGTTGAATCTGTAAATTGTTTTGGCCACTATGGCCATTTTAACAATATTGATTCTTCCTATTCATAAGCATAGAATACTTTTCCATTTGTTTATGTCATCTCTGATTTCTCTCAGCAGTGTTTTGTAATTCTCATTGTAGAGCCCTTTTACCTCCTTGGTTAGCCATATTCCTAGGTATTTTATTCTATTTGTAGTTATTATGAATGGAATTGCATTCTTGATTTGACTCTCAGCTTGGATGTTATTGGTATGTAGAAATGGTACTCATTCATGTACATTGATTTTGTATACTAAAACTTTATTGAAGTTGTTTATCTGTTCAAGGAGCTCCCCAGAGGCAGACTATGGGGTTTTCTAGGTATAGAATCATATCATCTGCAAAGAGAGTTTGACTTCCTCTCTTCCTATTTGATTGCCTTCTTTTGTCTGATGGCTCTGGCTAGGACTTCCAGTAGTATGTTGAATAGGAATAGGGAGGCTGGGCATCCTAGTCTTGTTCTGGTTCTCAAGGGGATTGCTTCCAGCTTTTTCTCATTCACTATAATGTTGGCTGTGGGTTTTTCATAGATAGTTCTTATTATTTTAAGGTAGTTTGTCAAAAGTTTTTATTATGAAGGGATGTTGAATTTTATCAAAAGCCTTTTGTATCCTATTGGGATGACCATGTGGTTTTCATTTTTGATTCTATTTACATGATGAATCACTTTATTGATTTGCATATGTTGAGCCAGCTTTCCATCCCAGGAATAAAGCCTACTTTATCGTGGTGTATTAGCTTTTTGATGTGCTGCTGGATTTAACTTATTACTATTTTATTGAGGATTTTTACATCTATGTTAATCTGTGCTTATCAGGGATATTGGCCTGAAGTTTCCTTTTTTTGATTATGTGTCTGTCAGATTTTGGTATGGAAATAATGGTGGCTTCATAGAATGAGTTAGGGTATAGCCCCTCCTTTTGTTGAGGTGGGGTGGGGTGGGGATAGTTTTAGTAGAATCAGTACTAGCTCTTCTTTATACATCTAGTAGAATGTGGCTGTGATTTAATCTAGACCAGAGGTTTTTCTGGTTGGTAGTTTTTTATTACTGATTCGATTTTGGAACTTGTTATTGGTCTGTTCAAAATTTCAATTTCTTCCTGGTTCAATCATGGGAGACGGCATATTTCTAGGAATTTATACATTTCTTCTTGGTTTTCTAGTTTGTGTGCATAGAGATGTTCATAATCATCTCTAAGGTTTTTTTGTTTTTCTGTTGGTTGATGGTAATGTCAGCTTTGTCATTTCTGATTGTGTTTATTTGAATCTCCTCTCTTTTGTTTTCTTTAATAATTAGCCAGCAGTCTATCAATATTATTTATTCCTTCAAAGATCCAATTTTTTGTTTCATTGATCTTTTGCATAAATTTCTGCATCTCAGTTTAGTTCAGTTCAGCTCGGATTTTGGTTATTTCATTTCTTCTGCTAGTTCTAGGGTTGGTTTACTCCTATTTTTCTAGTTCCTCTAGGTATGATATTAGATTGTTAATTTGAGATCTTTTAAACTTCTTAAAACAGGTATTTAGTGCTACAAATTTTCCTCTTGAATGTTATATAGTGTTAAATGCCTACATCAAAGATAATTCAAGGATAATGTGAACGCCTTTATGCACACAAACTAGAAAATCTAGAGGAAATGGATACATTTCTGAAAACACACAATCATTCTAGATTAAATCAGGAAGAAATAGAAACCCTGAACAGACCAATAGCAAGTAGTGGAGACTGAATCACTAATAAAAAAAATTGCCAACCAAAAAGTCCAGGACCAGATGAATTCACAGCTGAATTCTACCCAACATTCAAAAAATTGGTACCAATCCTGCTGAAAGTATTCCCAAAGATTGAGAAAGAGGAATTTCTCCTTAAATCATTCATGAAGCCAGTATCACCATAATACCAAAATCAAGAAAGAACATAAAAAAGAAAATAAGAGACCCATATCACTGATGAACATAGATGCAAAAATCTTCAAGAAAATACTAGCTCACTGAATCTAATATTGCATCAAAAGGATAGAACATCATGATCAAGTGGGTTTTATTGCAGGGATGCAAGGATGGTTTAACATATATAAGTCAATAATTTTGACACATCACATCAACAGAATTAAAAACAAAAACCCTATGATCATCTCAATAGATGCAGAAAAAGCATTTGATAAAACATAGCATTCCTTTACGTTAAAAGCCCTCAAAAAAATAGGCATGGAAGGAACTTACCTCAAAGTAATAAAAACCATATATGACAAACCCACAGCCAACATAATACTGAATGGGAAAATGTTGAAATCATTCTCCCCCAAAACTGGAAGAAGACAAGGATGCCCACTTTTACCACTTCTATTTGACATAGTACTAGAACTTCTAGCCAGAGCAATCAGGAAAAGCAAATAAATAAAGGGTATCCAAATTGGAAAAGAAGAAGTCAAACTGTTGCCTTTCACTGATGATACAATCATGCACCTAGAAAACCCTAAAGACTCATCCCAAAGGCTACTAGATCTGATCAATGAATTCAGTAAAGTTTTAGGTTACAAAATCAATGCAGAAAAATCAGTAGCACTGCTATATACACCAACAACAACCACTATGAGAATTAAATCAAGAATTCAAACCCTTTTATGATGGCTGCAAAAATAAAAAATAAAATGCATAATAATATACTTAACCAAGGAGGTAAAAGATCTCTACAATAAAAACTGCAAATGGAAACACATCCCATGCTCATGGATAGGAAAAATCAATATTGTGAAAATGATCATACTGCCCAAAGCAATCTACAAAATCAACGCAATTCCCAGCAAAATACTATCATTTTTCACAGGGCTGGAAAAAATTCCTAAAATTTATGTGGAACCAAAAAAGAGCCCACATAGACAAAGCAATAGGAAGCAAAAAGAACTAATCTGGAGACATCACATTACTGGACCTCAAATTATACTACAAGGCTGCAGTTACCAGAACATCATGGTACTGGTATAAAAATAGGCACTTAGACCAAATGGAACAAAATAGAGAACTCATAAATAAAACCAAATACTTACATCCAACTGGTCTTTGACAAAGCATACAGAAATGTAAATCGGGGAATGGACTTCCTATTCAATAAATCGTGTTGGGAAAACTGGCAAGCCACATGTAGAAGAATGAAACTGGATCCTCATTGCTCACCTTATATAAAAAATCAACTCAAGATTGATCAAAGACTTAAATCTAAGACCTGAAATCATAAAATTTCTAGAAGACAACATTGGAAAAACTCTTCTAGACACTGGCTTAGGTAAAGAGTTTATGAATAAGACTCCAAAAGCAAATGACACAAAAACAAAAACAAATAAATGGGACCTAATTTAAACTAAAAAGCTTCTGCACAGCAAAAGAAATAATCAGCAGAGTAAACAGACAACCCACAGTCTGTGGGAGAAAAATATTCACAAATTATGCATCTGACAAAGGACTAGTATCCAGAATCTACAAGGAACTCAAACAAATCAACAAGAAAAAAAAAAAAAAAAAACGAAACAAAACAATAATCCCATCAAAAGTGAGCAAAGGACATGAATAGACGTTTCTCAAAAGAAGATATACAAACAGACAACAAACATGAATAAATGCTCAACATCATGAATCATCAGGGAAATGCAAATTAAAACCACAATGAGATATCACCTTACTCCTGCAAGAACAGCAATAATAAAAGAGTCAAAAAACAAAAGATATTGGCATGGATGTGGTGAAAAGAGAACACTTTTACAATGCTGGTGGGAAGATAAATTAGTATTATCAGTATGGAAAACATCATGGAGATTACTTAAAGAACTAAAAGTAGATCTACCATTCACTCCACTACTGGGTATCTACCCAAAGGGAAATAAGTCATTATATGAAAAATACACATGTATTTACATGCTTATAGCAGCACAATTCACAATTGCAAGAATGAGGAACCAACCTAAGTGCCCATTGACCAACAAGTGGTTAAAGAAAATGTGGTATTATACACCATGGACTACTATTCAGCCATAAAAAGAAACAAAATAATGTTTTTTGCAGCAACTTGGATAGAACCAGAGACCAGTATTCTAAGTGAAGTAACTCAGTAATAGAAAACCAAATAACATATGTTCTCATTTATAAGTAGGAGCTAAACTGTGAGGATGCAAAAACATGAAGGGTGATGTAATGGACTGTGGGGACTTGGAGGAGGGAGGTAGGGAGGAGGGTGAAGGACAAAAGAAAATATATTGAATACAGTATACACTGCTCAGGTGATGGATGCACTAAAAATCTCAGAATTTACTACTAAAAAACTCATCAGTGTAACCAAAATCCACCTGTACCCCCAGAACTATTGAAGTTTTTAAAAATTATTATTATACAAAAAAATCAAGCTGTGTCTCAGGGATTCTGGAAAGTTGTATCTTTGTTTTAATTAGTTTCAATTTTTTTCTTTTATTTCTTCCTTAATTTCATTTTTTTAACCCAAATGTCATTCAGAAGCAGGTTGTTTAATTCCCATGTAATTATATGGTTTTGAGATGTATATCTGGTATTGATATATATTTGTATTGTTCTGTGGTCTGAGTATGTAGTTGGTATGATTTTATTTTTTAAAAATTAGTTAAGAATTGCTTTTCCACCAAGCATGTGGTTGATCTTAGAGTATATGCCATGTGCAGGTGAGAATAATATGTATTCTGTTGTTGCTGGGTGAAGTATTCTGTAGATATCTCTTAGGTTCATTTGGTCAAGTGTCAAGTTTTGGTCCTGAATATCTTTGTTAGTTTTCTGCCTCATGATCTGTCTAACATTGTTTGTGGGATGTGAAGTCACCCACTATTATTGTATGGTTATCTAAGTCTCTTCATAGGTCTCTAAAGCCTTGTTTTATGAATCTTTGTACTCCAGTCTTGGGTGCATACATATTTAGCATAGGTAAGTCTTCTTTCTAAATTGAAACCTTTATCGTTATGTAATACCTTTCCTTGTTCCTTGTTCCTTTCTGATGATTCTTGTTTTAAAGTCTATTTTGTCTGAAATAAGAATAGCAACTCCTATTCTCTTTTGTTTTCCATTTGCTTGATAGATCTTTATCCATTCCTTTACTCTGAGCTGGTGGGTGTCATTGCATGTGCGATATGTCTCTTGAAGACAGCATACAGTTTGGTCTTGCTTCTTTATCCAACTTCCCACTCTGTGTCTTTTAAGTAGGGCATTTAGCCTGTTTACATTCAAAGTTAATATTGATTTGTAAGGGTTTGATCCTATCATTGTGTTGTTAACTGATTTTTATGTAGACTTGATTGTGTAGTTGCTTTATAAAGTCACAGAGCTATATACTTAACTGTGTTTTTGTGGTGGCAGGTAATTATCTTTCATTTCCATGTTTAGCACTCCATTAAGGACCCCTTGTAAGACAAGTCTGGTGGTAGTGAATTCCCTTAGCATTTGCTTGTCTGAAAAGGTTTTTATTTCTCCTTCAGTTATGAAGCTTAGTTTAGCTGAATGTGGAATTCTTGGTTGGAATTTCTTTAAGGATGCTTAATTTATGCCCTCGCTCTCTTCCAACTTGCAAGATTTCTGCTGAAAGGTCTATTGTTAGCCTGAGGGGGTTCCTTTTGTATTGATCTGCCTCCACTCTTTAGCTGCATTTAAGACTTTTTTCTTTCAAATTGACTTTGGAGAATCTGATGACTATGTGTCTTATGGATGATAATCTTCTATAGTATCTCACAGGGGTTCTGAATTTTTGTGGACAGTATCCTCAAATATGTTATCCAAGTTGCTTTCTCTCTCTCTTATACTTCCAGGAATGCCAGTGCATCATAGGTTTGGTCTCTTCATATAATCTCACATTTCTCAGAGGTTTTGTACATTTTTAAAAAATTCTTTTTCATTTTTGTCTGCCTGCATTGATTTGAAGTGGTGGACTCTGAGTTCTGAGATTCTTCCCTCAGCTTAGTCTATTCTGTTATTAATGCTTCTAGTTGCATTCTGAAATTCCTATGGTGAATTTTTCATTTCCAGAAGTTCAGTTTTGTTTTTTCATAAAATGACTGTGTTGTTTTTCAGCTCTGTGACCATTTCACTGTTTTTCTTTGTTTGTGTTTCAACCTTCTCCTGTATTTCAATGAGCTTCCTTGCCATCCACATTCTGAATTCTGTGTCTTTTATTTCAACCATTTCAGTATGGCTAGCAACCACTGATGGGAAGCTAATATGTTCATTTGGAGGTAAGAAGACACTCTGGCTTTTAGAGTTGCCAGGGTTCTTGTACTGGTTATTTCTCATCTCATCTTTGTGAACTGATGTTTCTTTAATCTTTGAAGTTGCTGTCTTTTGGATGGGGCTTTTCACTTTTATATTATTTGATGCCCTTGAGGATTTAGTCAATTGGTTTCATTTCTGGATACTTGCAGGAGGCCAAGGCTCAGTTTAGCACTCCTGGACTAAAGGAGTACAGGGATAAAACCAGGCCTGAAGCTTTGTTCCATGACTCCTCAAGATTAAGCACCAGCTGTGCTGGAGGGCTCCAGGTGTTTCCAGTCCATTGGCAACAACACTGTGACTGAGGCTGCCAAAAAAAGCACTCTGGTGTGGTGTTGGTGGGACCAAGTGTGCATGCATGCTGGCTGGATGCTGGGGGTCCTTGTGCACATTCTGGTGGGGTGGAGGCAAGTCCACATATGTGTGCATGCCAGTGGGCAGTGGCAGGTTCCCGAGTATGTGCACTATGACAGGGTAGCAAGGGGAGGCTGTGGACAAATGCACTCCAGCAGAGAAGGTTGTGGCTAGGCTGTACACTGGTAGGGTTCTTCCTAAATTACTCTGACAGATAGGCAGGGTCTGCAAGTGAAAGAACTATGGTAGTGGTTACTACCAAGCTGAGGCTGCACTGTAAGCAGATATTGCCAGAGCCCAGCAGACAGGGGATTTCTCAGACAAGATTAGCTCCATCCCACAGGCAAGACAGCCCTGCTCAGCCCCACAGTTAACCAAAGCTGAAGCCTCCTACAGAAGTATGGCAAGCCTTGGGGGATGGGCATCCATGACTGATCTCCACTGCAGCCATTCTTGTGCCAAACATTCTGGCTTCCATGCAAGCTGGAGTTCTGTATATGCCAACTTTCAGGCAGTTCCCCTTGCCAACTCAGACGTCCTTGGGGATTGTGAGGTCTCTCACAGCGGGAATCCTAGAAATCCATGGCAACAGTGAACTACTCTCTGCCTACCTTACTCATCTCTTCCCTTGGAGCCCCTTGAGTCCAGGAATGAGTTCTGGTGCTCAGCAACCATGTGCATGATTCCTAGTTTCCTTCCCTTTCAAATTGAGGTTGGTATCCTCACTCTGTCCACCCACGATGCATTCTTTCTGTAGATCTGCTTAGAGTGTGACAGTCTACTTGATGGTCTGGTCTTTCTCAGTGGGAGAAGCTCTTCCTGGCTGCATCTAGTCAGCCATCTTGTCAGGGTCTGCTATATATTTTCTTCAAACAGCTTTATAGTTTTAGCTCCTATGCTTATGTCTATGACCCATTTTGAACTAATTTTTGTCTCTGGTGTTGTTCTAGTTACCATTTGTTGAAAAAATGACTTTGTCTCTCATTGAATATTCTTGCTACCCTTGTCAAAAATAACCTGACTGTAAATGCAATGTGTTCTGTTTCTACTTTTTAACATAGAAAGTTTTGAGAGTCTAGGAAACTACTGATGACAAAACTTTGTTACATAGGACTGCAATCAAACCAAGTCTCTCTAGAGCTGCCTGTGTCCCAGAGCCATATGTTACACAGCCAACCTCTAGTTAGCTCACCTAGTTATATTTTTCAAGTGTCTAATGAATGAGTTAGGGTAGAAGAGAAGTAATGATAATAATGATAATAAGAATAGTAAATTTTGAGAACCTACTATGCATCATGGACTATTTAAAGCATGCATTGTCTCATATAATTCTTACAACTATCTTACCCCAGGTTGGTACTATTGAAGAAAGAGAGCAATGAAAAAAAGTGATGCATAGAAATTAAGAAACGTATTCAAGGTCACTAATCCAGGAAATGGTAAAATAAGGCAGTAAAGCCAGATGATGTACCTCTAGAGTTTGCCCCATCAATTACTACTCTAGACTCCATTAAATGATCAAGAATTCACCAGTTTTCCAAAGTAATTGATTTGTTTTTATTTTGTTACCACTTTGTGACTTTCAAATGCAGAGGAGCCTAGGTCTTGAAGTGAACCACTTCATAGAAACCATTGAAGCTGATAAAACAGCTAATACTCTGAATTTTACTCCAGAATTTTAAAGAGGAAACCATAATTCCTTTGCGTAGGATTCATTAAATCAATGAATAGAAGTGCCCACAACAGTGCCCCGAATGTGAAGGTTGGATATGGATATGTGGTTGGGAAAGATCATGACTTTTGATGCCAAATAACCATGAATCTAATGGTGACATGGGCTAGGATCTTACCTCTATCAGCTGTCATATATGCAATGGGAAGAGTGAAAATATTCAGGATTGTGATGAGAATTTACTGATAATATAACTGCCTGGCACAATGGCTACCACATAGAACAAGTTCAATAAGTGCTGTTTTTGCTTTATTATGATGATGGTTATTTTCTCCAAATAGGAAATAGGTTCTAAAACATGGCTGAAAACATGTTTAACTCACAGATGGATTGGAAAACAGAAGTATTATTTTATACTTTTCAACAGATTTAGGGAAAAGATACTGTACTAGTTTCTGGAAACCCAACCCTACTTTCTATCTGCCTTACCTCCTAACTTGAATGGTTGGGTGCCCACAGCCCTTTTGCATTATATTTTACATTGATTTTATGATCCTGTTATTCCATGTAATATCTGAATACTCCGACTTCTCCGTATCTCTCTCCCCCTCCCTGGTGTGTTATGAAATAAAGTTCATAACAGCATTATAATAGACAGATTGGCCAGAATGCAAAAGTGGAGGTTACCAAGTAATTATCTGGAGGAGATTCCAAAAATGTCTATTTTTATGTTCATATATAAAAACAGTTCTAAAGTCAGGGAAAGCCAAAACATGTCCCAGTTTACATTCTCAGAGATTGTGACTTCAAATGCTATTCTCTATCATTTTTTCTTAACCCAAAAAAGAAATAACAAACAGAGCCAAAGTAACCAAGGTCTTGGTTGGGGCTCGATCCTTAAGAAGGGTGGAGCTCTTTTCTTTCTTTGGGGGTGGGAGTGAGAGTTGGGTTGGCAGGCAGGTGCTGTTCTCTGGAATGGGCACCGCATCTTTGTAGACTGCCTCCAGGACCCACATCTGTCTCCTATTATGATATAATCTTTGGCCCGTCTGTTCTATTTATAAACCCTCTGGGGCCTTTTAGTATTGACCCTTAATATGAGCTCAACTTAATATTAGGAAAGGATATTTAACTAACCTTTGCTCTTAGGAATTGCTAAAACTGTCCATTAATCTATCCTTCATACTCAGGTACCTATCTCCTATCCACATTACCATCTCTGCCAAGCAGGTAAAATGCAGAGACTTTTGAAAAAATTGGATCCATTGGAATGTAGGGGACTAGTTGTCCTCAAATTAGCAAAAAAACCTGGGGACTAGCTAGGTCAGTATTTTCTTACCAGGGATGCTTCTATACCCAAAGAATCCCAGAATCAGCTTACTTACTGAAATCCCTAACAATGACCACTTCCATAATTCTCGTGCCCACTGGCAAACACAGTGAGCTGCCTTCTGCCAATTGTGTCTGCTGAAGGCTAGCAGAGTGATGATCTCAGATACAGAACTTCCCCCAATCCCTTTTGTACCACAAGAATGTTTGATGTTTGCTATTCTACTCCTGCCAGTTCCTTCCTCCTAGTGGGTTCGTATGGCTCTTTCTTTATCTTTAAGCATAATTAATTCGTTCAAAGTGTTAATGCTGCGACACAGGCATGTAAGTACTGCAACCTGGACCCGGGGAATTGGGAGCTCATCTCTCCTCACAGATGGCTGCATGGGAGTGTGAGGTGAAAGTAAGGCCTGCAATTGGACTTGTGAAGTGTCTTGGGACCCACACGATGGGTGTCTGGGGAGGCTGTAAGTATATCATGATTAAACGGGTGGTATTAGATTGTATCACATGCTGCTATCTTTTATTGTGCTATAAAATGGCTCATTTAGGGATAAATGGGAATTTAAACTTTTCTGCTGTAATCTGCTGTCCTATAGGTTTTTAACATAATTCAGTCACTCTCTCTTCCCCTTGCTCCTACACCCTCAACCCCCACATCTGTCTCTCTTTCTCTCTCTTTCTTTCTTTCTTTCTTTCTTTCTTTTCTTTCTTTCTTCTCTCTCTTTCTCTCTCCTTCTTTCCTTCCTTCCTTCCTTCCCTCCCTCCCTCCCTCCCACCTTCTTTCTTTCTTTCTTTCTTTCTTTCTTTTTTCTTTCTTTCTTTCTTTCTTTCTCTTTCTTTCTTTCGTCTCTCTTTCCCCTTTCCTTCCCTCTTTCCTTTTCTTGCTTTTTTTTTTCTTGAACCCAAACCTCTTAGTTCTGTCATCATTACTTATGGGAATCTTTTACCAGGTTATTAAACTCTCTGAGGCTGTTCTTTTTATCTCTAAAACTGAGATAATACACATTTCATAAGATTGTTGAGAGTTTACCTGAAATATAATATTTACATTATATAGATACAATCTATATAATATCTACATAATAGATACAATCTGCACTGCTCCTAGACTTAATAGGTGCTCAGTTACTGTGAGTTCTTTTCTCTCTCTTCCTAAAAGTTATACTGCAGAAAATGGGTGGGGAGATCTGTGGCCTAATGCTTTAACCTTTGTGGGAACAGAAATTAGGATGGCTGAGTGATAGCTCAAGTGTTCCTACTGCCTTACTAAGGGCTTCCCTGGATGAGAGAAGGGATACTAAAGTGGAGGTGACAGGACAAAATTTGTTCCAGGACAATAAAATCTACCAGTGTTACAGGCCTAACTATGTATATACTCCAAATTTCTATGCTGAAGTCTCAACCTCCAGTGCCTCAGCAAGTGGTTATATTCGGAGACAGAGTTTTTAAAGAGATAATCAAGTTAAACGAGGTCATTAGGGTGAGCTCCAACCCTGGTGTCTTTATAAGAAAAGGAGATTAGGAAAGGAAGACCCTGTTAAGACATCCAAAGAAGACAGCCATCTACCAGCCAAGGAAAAGGGCCTCAGGGAAGAACCAAACCAAAACAAAAGACCAGGAGTTGTGAGAGGCCTCCAAAATGGTAAGAAAATAAATTTATGTTGTTTTAAGCCACCCGGTCTGCAGTGCTTTTTAAAAGTAGCTCTGGGAAGCTAATTCTATGAGGAACTTATGGTCCATATTTCTGTAATTATAAAACTAATGTCAGCTATAGGAGTATAAAGCAGAAATATTTAGGTTATGAAGGGACCATAGTTTAGAAATATGAAGGGGGACTTGGGGGCTAAATAAGTCATAAACTGACCAATTAATGGTCTGACTATCTGGGTTACAAAATGTAAAAAGTTAAGCAATTGAAGAGAAGGCATGCTTTGCCTCAGAGTCGACAGGCTGATGTCAGCCATGCCTCTGCAGAACGCCTTTCCAGCAGCTGCTGAGAATTATCTCTGCCTTTTAATCCTCTCATTTCAGAGTTGTTTCAGGCAGATTATTCCTAAAAACCTCGTGTAATTAATATCAATTATTTAGATTTGCTGCTTTAGTCAGTGTCAGATTTTTCAGCACAGGACAGGATGTTATTACCATTATCACTACTAATTATGGAGTTGAAGAGCCTATATGACAATTGGACTCAAAAATGGGAAAATCAAGGTTTGTTATTGCTAAACTTTAGGATCAGGAAAACTTGAAGTTAGAATCATTATTCTTTATTGAGGAATTACCTTCCAGTATTTCCTTGGGCTATGGGATGAGGGTTTGGCAATACATTGCCTGTGTTCCACCGCCGACTTTGCCCCGTGTTAGCTATGTAACTTTGGCCATGCAATTGCTGTCTCTGTGCCTATGTTTCCCCATTTGTAAAAGTGGAGTGATATTAGGGTCCACTTCACTGTGAAGTTGCTGTGAAGTTTAAATGAGGTAATACATGTAAAGCCTTCAGAACAAGTGTTAGCATGTGTAATTCCAAACACATGAGAGATCTCGTTATTAATATTGTTAAGATTCTATTTTAGAATATAATCCAAGGGACAAGTGTGTAATATGGTAAATAAGGAGTTCGGTCAACTGAGATGTGAATTCCAGCTCTGTCACTCACAGACCAAGTGAGCAAATTACCTGAGTTCTCTGAGGTTCAGTTCTCTCTCTTGAAGAAAGGGGATAATAGTATCTACCTCACTGGAGTACTAGGTGTGTGATGAATATTATTTGCTCAGATTTGTTGAGTATTTGTGACTTCTCAGGTACTGTTCTGATGGCTTTATCCCATCCACTAAATTAACACTTTCTTCAAATCTATGTGATAGGTAAAATTACGTTTAAGTTCCAGACAAAGTAAGAATTGGAGAGGGTGAACGATTGGTTTGAGAAGTCACTCTGCTTCTCACTGGCAGTGCCAAACAATCTGACTTATCAGGCTTGCCGCTAACTACCCTTGTTTCCATTAAGGATTCTCCCACCTTTTCCTATTCCCATCCAGCCTCTCATCTGATTTCTAACTCTGATGTCCTACTCCTAGGGAACTGAAACTTATGCTTTGCCTAAAACCTTCAGCAACCATTAAATTGAATACATGATATATTGGCCACTTATTGACATGTACATTGTTCCCAATTTTTTAAAAGAGCTTTAGTAATAATAATCAATTAGGAAACTCTAATGGCAGCCCATTTTCTCAGAGTGCCCTGTGCTACATAGATCTCCTGAGTGAATGTTCTGTTTACTTTGGACCTACATTGCTCTCTGCTGATGTAATTACCCATTTATTCATAAAAGAAATATCTATTCAGCTGACAGTAGGTGCTAGAGGCTGTTCTGGGTTCTGGAAATAAAGCGCTGACAAAACATTAAAGGATTCCTGCCCTAATAGAATATTCTAGAGGAAGAGAGAGATAAATATAAACATAAGATATACATTTATTTTATAAAAATATATTTTATGTAGTTTTATATTGATATATATGAATATGTATATGTATGTTATAGATATGCCTGTTTATATTTTATAAAATATACTTTATATTTTTATATTTATATATTTTTATTGTATATTATATACAATAATATGGGATTACAGGCATGAGCCACTGTGCCCGGCCTATATCTATATTATATAGAGAATATATAAATATAATGCCAGAGATCAGAAGTACTTAGGAAAGACAGCCTGGTGTAGCAGGTGAGTGTAGACTCTGGAACTAGACTCTTTGATTTAATGTCAGCTCTGTCTCTTGCCAACTACGTGACTTTGGGCAGATTTTAACCTCTCTGTGCCTTTATTGTCTTCTCTGTAGAGTAGGGGTGACAATAATCTCATAGCATTGTTATGAAACTTAAATGAGTTAACATTGTAATTGCACTTATATGAATGTATTCTTTATACATGCTTGATAAATAAATGGATAGAAAAGTAAAGCAGAGAAGGATATAGTGAGTGTTAGAAGGGATGCTGTTCAGTTTATAATAGGGAGATCACTAAGAAGGTGATGTTTTGCAGTGTAGGAGCACTTCTATGCTTTCTAAGCAGAATAAACTAGAAGAGTCATTACTCTGATGTGGAAATTTGCAGGACATGTTTGAATAATAGCATGGATATTGGATATGAGAGAAAGGAAATAATCAAAGAGGGCTGCAAGGACTTCAGCCTAAAGAGGACTAACTGAGATGAGGAGATGTGGGTGATTAGGGTGAGAGGAGATGGGGAGCACATGTTAAGTTTGAGGTGTGTCTTGGAAATCTTAACGGAGACATAGAAAGGTGGCCACAGGAGTCTGGAGTCTAAGAGAGAGGCTCACACTGGAAATATAAGTTTCGGAGTCCTTGACATCTGCATGATGTTTAAAGTCAAGAGACTGTATGGAGCATCAAGGGAGTGATAAGAAAGAGGAGCAAGAATGGAGCCCTGGAACATCATCCCAAAATTAAGAGACTGGAGAAAAGGGAAGATATTAGTCAAGGCTGCTGAGAAATGGCCAGTGCAATGGGAAGAAAATCAAGAAAGCATAATGTCCTGGAAGCAAAGTGAAAGGGGAAAAAAGTGTTTGAATTAGAAGGGAATGATCAACTGCCCTAAATGCTGATGACAAGTCAAGTAAAATTGGCTGAGAATTGACCATTGGTTTGACTTATGTAGAGGTAATTGACAACCTTGACAAATATGGTTTTGGTGGACTGGCAAGGGCATATACAGCACTGAATTTGAGACACTTACTTAATGTAATTGGAGGAAAGGAATTAGACACTGAGTACAGGCAACTCCTTCAAATAATTTTTTTCTGCTATTTATTATTTAATTTTAAATTTAAATTATTTAAACATATAAATTTGCTGTAAGAGGTGGGGAGTACAAATGTTAAAGAGTGGACAAATACAATGGTGAAGAAGTTCTCTTACGATTGTTTAATTATAAGCTGAAAGGAAGAGTTAGGGAAAAAATGTTAGAGGTTGGAAGAAAAGGGAAAAAGTATGCAAGTGTTCTCCTGGAGAGTGAGTGAGGGATGAGGTCAAGGATTTGGCATGAGATTGCTGGACATTACTAAGAGCCCACTGGAAGCTCCTGACTACATAAAATGATGCAGGACAGTGCATTTGTAAGTCATTCTACAGCTGTGTTCTACAGCCAGTATGCAAGCAGGAAGTAGGCTAAGAGCTGGACTTAATTAGGGCTCTGGTTTTGCCAGTTGTGTGCTGTGAAGGTCAAGATAAGCAAGGGAAATGAAGGTATATTTAAGGAGTGATTATAATGAGGGACAATGGAATTTAAACTGGGAAGAAGAGAAGAGACCACCGGGAAGAGAAATTACAAAGGTGTTGTCAAGATTTTGTTGGATAGCTGGGCGCGGTGCGCTCATGCCTGTAATCTCAGCAATTTGGGAGGCCAAGGTGGGCAGATCGCCTGAGGTCAGGAATTCAAGGCCAGTCTTGCCAACATGGTGAAACCCTGTCTCTATTAAAAATACAACAATTAGTCAGGTGTGGTGGTGGGTGCTTGTAGTCTCAGCTACTTGGGAGGCTGAGGCAGAAGAATCGATTGAACCTGGGAGGCGGAGTTTGCAGTGAGTTGAGATCACACCACTGCACTCCAGCCTGAGAGACAGAGTGAGATTCTGTCTTAAAAAAAAAAAAACAAAAGATTTCATTGGAGTTTAGCCACCTGAAATAACTGTCTGGAAAGAAAGGAAGTGGTGGTCAGAGAGTGGGTTGCATAGAAATATGACTGTGGATGGGCTGTGGCTCTTGGTAGTGATGGGGTCAATATTATGAGCCTAAAAGTAGAGGCTGAGGTAGGGTGAAGAACAAAACCAGTGAGCAAAAAAGCTCAAGGAATTGAATTCTGATGTGGAAGATGTCTTTACATGTGTAGGGAAAAAAATGAATGAATAAGAGTTGTGTGGAGGGCAGGACACAAGCTGGAGGGAAAATATTAAGGGAGCACACAGGAGTCAAAAATAACTGAAACAAGGAGCAGATGTTCTTGATATAATCTGATGTCAAGAGATTCAAAGTTGGAAGTTTTAGAACTGGAAGGGAAATGCAGAGGGAGAAAAGTCTGAAGGGGAAGTGAGGACCAAGGAAGATGCCCTCTCGACTGCCAGCTACCACTTAAGAGGGCTGCAGGGAAAGCAGCTCTCAGGGAGACTCCAGTTTCAGTGACAGCGAGAAGTCGAAAGGGAAAATCAGAGAAAAGGTTTGGAATATAGGAGGTGGGCTGTATGTAGTGGGTCACACCTGTAATCCCAGCAGTTTGGGAGGCCAAGGCGGGAGGATCACTTGAGCCCAGGAGTTCAAAAATATAGGAGATTCTGTTGCCAACAGGCTGGGAATTCCAGGGGGTGAAGTGAAAGGTTTCAGAAGCCAGGGGGTGGTGGACGCAGAGAATAGAGGATGTGACATGCAAAGCCTTTCAGGGATTGAACTAAGAGGACTGCAGATGACCTGTAATTTGGGAGTTTCTTGTAATATAAACTAGAATAAGGGGCAACATGAGATTAATTCCTAGTGGACTTAAAGTATGTGATAGTGAATATTGGGGGCAGGCAAGTTTACATTCTGGGACACCTTCTGGATCTCCATGGATGGGGGCCAGGGGTGGAAAAAGTATGGAATTAGTCTGTAAGCATGCACATCTGTCTTGATGACTGATGGGGAAGGGTGGAGTTATTCAGTGTGCAGGGCTCTTCTCTGACAATTGTGGGTGGAACTGAGTAGGTTTAGGAACCTTGGGCAATACTCCCTGAACCCAGACCCCTCTTAATACTCATGAATGGACACTGAATAAATTCATGCAAAGTTGCATTGACTAATGAAGCTAGGCACCCACTGACCTACCTGCTGGTAGTTTCGAGGCTGAAAGTTTTCACACTGTGGTTAAATAGACTACACAGCTGGCTGTGTTGTACTGAAGATTCTTTAGAGGAGGAAATGCTACTGGCAGTCCATCAAAAGCAAATGTCTGCAGTACCAGGCAGTGCTTTAAAAACCATTTAGGCAGTGGCCACAGGAAAATTAAAACTCTTCTTGAAATGAAATGCTAGTTTTCCTATATGTCCCAGGGTCAGAATTCCTTGGATCTCCCTACACCCTAGTTTTGAGAGACATGGCAATACCACTCACTGCTTGATGGGCCTCCTTGTGACTCCTTCTGAGGGTAGCAAATGGCTAATTCCAAGGAAGTCACTTGGACTTCCTTGTGATTACTGTTGATGCTAATTTGGCTCTGTTGTCAAAGTACCTGCAATTCTCAGTGCTCTGCAGGATAGAAATACATAGGTGGATGGGCAGACAGATGACAAATGGAAACATCAGGCAGGCTAAACTATTGAGCTGTGAGAGGCGAGCGGATAGAGAACACTGACAGACAGCAAAGAAAAAAGTGACAAAGAATAGATTCCCTAAAGGACAATTAGCACACCATGAAAACATACCCTAGTGAAACAACAGCTCTGAGTTCTAAAGACAAGTCTCAATTAAGTCTTCAGATGGCTCCTCGCTAAGAGTTGATAAATTAGTTTATTCTTCATAGCTAACTGCAAAGTTCTTTCAAGCACCCATGTCTCCATCTGTTTCATTAACAGATTAACTTACATCCATAAAATTAGCAAAGAAACAGAGCAACTGGCCTGAGATAAGTGACCAGAATTCATTCCTGGAGTAGCCTTCAGAAGAGCCTCTACAGGGGTAAAAACTGAAGGATCAAAGGTGTTTTTCAAGGATAAAATTTGCTTTGAGTTTTCATTTGTTTTTCAGTACATGAAATATGAGTAAAAGACCAGGGGTACAGAAACAAGTTGACTGCATTGTTTTTCCTTGTGATACTCAAAAGGTAACCACCAGGATTCCAGCGTAATGCTGGTTCAAAGTCACCTTTGAACTGGGAGATTCCCATGGAAATTCTAACAGAATAAATTCTGGTCAGTTTCTCCTTATCTTTTTAAAAATATATGTGAGTGCAGATGAGGACTGAACTACATTTGCTGTGTCACAGTCTGGATCTTGAAAACAGATTGGGTTGGATAAAAAGCAAAACAATGGACATTGTTAGGAAGTCCTTTGTCTTCTGCCTTCCAGTGGAGGGGGGTTTTGTCCCTCTCACCAATGAGAAAGAATGGTTGGTTTTATTGGGTCCTGTTAAGAGAGGGAATAAAATTTAAAAAGGAGAAATAATTGTAAGATTTGCCAAAACAGAGATCTTTGGTGAGCTTGGCCAGAAAAGATTTTATGGAGTGGTAGGGACAGAAGTCAGATGAGAGTGGATTGAAGAGCATGGGAAAGGAGGAATTGGAGACAGCATGCATAAACAACACCAGAGAAGTCTGGCTATTGAAAATGAGGGATATAAGGCAATAGTTTGGATGGGGAAATGGAAGGTTAGTTACACTGAGAGAGTGGAGCTTGTTTGTTTGCTAATGAGAGTAAGCCAGAAGGCAGACTGGAAGAAAGTGATGAAGCAGGAGAGACTGGGGAAAATTGAGGGAGGAAATTTTTGAGGAGATCAGAGGAGAGGGAAATCCTTTCAACAAGAGGAGAAACAAAAAACGAACAAAAGAAAATGAGAAAGGGTGAGACTTAGCCACTACAGTTGCCAGCCTGCTAGGACCGTGAGATGTTACTGATATACTGTGGTGGATGTTTATACAGAGAGATATATTCATTGTTGATTTGGACTTGATGGGTGCTTAGTTTGGGCTTTCTCTCATATTTGTAAACTTTCTATTTGTAACCCAAATTTTGATTTTTTGAAGTGATGGAGGATTGCAAAAAAAATATGTCTTTTGTAGTAACCTGTTTATTATGAACTCATCATTGCTAAGGGAAAAAAATACGTTGCATTTTCTAAGAGAGCATCAACAGAATAGGGAAGGGGGAATATTATCTCTAAAAGCTTATGCATCATTCTCTTAAAATGTTAATGTCCCATTTACAGCTGAACAAATAAGCCTCTACTACTTGGATACAACTAGTCCTAATGAATGTGAGTGTCAGGCTCAAAAATAACCCGCTTTTGATTGCAGAAAGCATCTTTCACAAGGAAAAAAAAATTAAGTCATTATTTAAAAATTGTTCCATTAGTGTACCATGAACAAAGGACAGTGAGCTTGAAAAAATGAAACAACTTTTATTTTTGAGCACTTTATTTTCAGTGGGATTAGAAACAAGATTCTCATGAAACTCTTCAAACACAACATGAGGATGAAATATTGAGTTGCTTTGGTCCGCTTATTGCCTGACAGAACTGGTTTTGTTTTGCTTCCTTAATTCAGTTGCAAGTTGTTTTCTTGTTGTCGAGTAGGGGAAATGAAGGGGCATCTGGATACTCTTCTGCTCTATCGGTTGCAGTACGAAGAGGAGTTAAAGCAACTAGAAGGAGGTGTCAGTAACCAAGCTAAGAGAGGCTGGAAGAAAAACAGTTCATGCAGCAGCAAAGAAGGCCTTTTGAGTATTGTGATGTCAGAAGGTGACTTGGAAGATGATCTAAATGTTAATCTGGCAGTGCAGGTGAGTTTGCTTCTTTTTTCTGGGACACAGCATTCCCTAATTTTAATTGAAGTAGATGTAGCAAATGTAAGGTTATTGCCAAAGCTATTTTATACTTTTTGAGAATATATGTAATCGTACCCACAAACACCCACACACATAAAGATGCATGTAAATGTCATTGAGATGGATTTGTTCCTAAAAAGACCTGTAGCCTAATTTGAGACCTGTGGTTTGGAGAAGGTTGAGTAGAATTTTCCCATTATTAATATGGACCCAGGCCAGCTTGAGGACAGACACTCAATCATAATTTGTAGGTACTCAAGTGGCTCAAGTGAACATACAACATTGTTTAGCTCAACCCCAGAGCTAGGGAAACACATATCGTTTCCCCTTGGGGTAAAAAACTAGGTTGAAATGATATCCTTGTCCCAGATTGCCCTTGTAGATCCACAAAAGAACACACACAGATCTGAATATGAATCAGCCCCGTCTATACACATTGCGTTTCTTTTATCTGTGCTATATTACTCATTATAATATATTATTCAAAAATTATTATTTTGGTTCATGCTCTTTCTTTAGTAAACTCTAGCTACAAGTAAATGAAGATGGCGGTCCTCTGCCAATATTTCCTTAGGGTTAGGAAATGTGATCACAGGATGTATGAACACAGATATATAATTCACCCAAAGCTGTGCAAGTCATAAGGCTGGCAAACATACATAATACCTGAGAAATGAGACAGCCAGTGGTCCTCCTACTGCCAGCTCTTTATACAGTAACCGAGGATGATGAGCTTTCTTGTTATGGTCACAGAGTCATAACACACCAAATCAACAGTCAAATGTAATCCAACAAAAGGTTATCTCAATTACAAAATAAAACTAAGTAAAGGAAATTAAAATTAGTTGTCCTGGTATGTCCTCTCAAGACTTACTAAAAAAAAAAAAAACAAACACTTAAAAATAAATTCATTTGTGGTAGTTCTATCATCTTCTCTTCCTTTTATTATCTTTCTGCCCTAAAGTATTTACTTTTTTCAAATTTCCTGTTGGAATCAATGAGGTAACATGGAGTTCACAAGAGTCATATAAGGCAAGCTTACCTCGAGTGCTTGACTTATAAAGATCAAGGTTGTATAAGAGACAGAAGCTGTAAGCAGAAGAACCCCCAGCAACAGGTTAATCAGTGACATTAAGGTGTTGTTTGTTTGAGATGGAGTCTCACTCTGTCGTCCAGGCTGGAGTGCAGTGGCACGATCTCAGCTCGCCACAACCTCCGCCTCCCAGGCTCAAGCGATTCTCCTGACTCAGCCACCTAAGCAGCTGGGATTACAAGTGTGCACCCCTACGCATGGCAAATTTTTGTATTTTTAGTAGAGATGGGGTTTCACCATGTTGGTCAGGCTGGTCTGAAACTCCTGGCCTCAAGTGATCTGCCCACCTTGACCTCCCAAAATGCTGGGATTACAGGCGTGAGCCTCTGTGCCTAGCCAGTGACATTGCCGTTTAAAGAAAGAATCTTCCAACTAAGGCAGACCAAATTTACTCTCTCTCTCTCTCACACACACACACACACACACACACACAGATCCACTGAGACCCATGGCAGGTTATATCCCACTCATCTCCCAGCAGGATCCTAGGAGATGGTATCATAGTCCCAGGACAAGGGACATTCTTTGGGAGAAGCCCCCTTCCCTCCAGCCATTTATCTCCCTTGGCCACACAACTCCTTCTCCTCATGATCAAAGCAAAATACCTGGCTTGAGTCATCTTTGTCTAAAACAAGAGTTAAGCTGAACTTGCCTATTTCTCTTTCTAGTTGTTTTGTTAAAAATTTTAATTAAGAGGACATTGGGGCTGGCGTGGTGGCTCATGCCTGTAATCCAAGCATTTTGGGAGGCCAAGGCGGGTGGATCATTTGACGTCAGGAGTTTGACAGCAGCCTGGCCAACATGGGGAAACCCTGTCTGTACTAAAAATACAAAAAATTGGCCAGGCAGTAGTGGCGTGTGCCTTTAATTCCAGCTACTCGGGAGGCGGAGGCAGGAGAATCAGTTGAGCCTGGTAGGTGGAGGTTGAGGTGAGCTAAGATCTCACCACTGCACTCCAGTCTGGGCAACCAAGTGAGACTTTGTCTCAAAACAAAACAAAAACAAACAAACAAACAAGAAAACAGAAAAGAGGACATTGGGCCTACAGGGCTCCAGTGCCTTGGGTAAGCAAATAGTAGAAGCCTGTTGTAAACAGTTAAATGAAACTATGCCTAGCCAATCAGAAACCATTCACTTACTTCTAAGTAAGGGACTTTCCACTCTAACCAATCAAAGCCTAGCCTTGCCCTTGCTTCTGTAAATATCTTATAAGTGGTTTCTTCTCTGCCTGTCTGCCCCATATCCCTCCGTGGAGTGCTGAGCTGCCTGCAGTAGAGTCCTGCCTGATTGGTGAATTTACGAATGCTCAAATAAACTCATTAAAATTCTAATGTGCCTAAGTTTATCTTTGAACAGTTCTAGAGAGTCATCTATTTCATTGATACTTTCTTCAGAATCTGTTTTGTCCTTGGCCTGTTTGCCCTGAGATCCATTCCTACATTTTTACTGACCTTCCTTCTACACACCTGCATTATTTTGGCCTTTCAGGCTGAGTTAGCCATGGGGAGGGACTTCTGGGAGCCTGGAGTAGGGAAGAAGGAAGCCAGGGGATTGTGGCCCCTGCTCTCTGGGGAAAGCAACTCTAGCAGTAGCCACTTCTTCTTGAACTCCTCAGGGACTTCACTTTCCTCTTGACAGGGCCCAGGCTCAGTGATCTCAGCTAATGGATTCTGGAATACATCTTCTCCCTTTCCCTTCAGCCAGAGTTGGTAGTTGCTACCTGCCTGTCACTATATTTTAGATTGCTTCAAGTCCTGTGTTAGCTTCAAAACATTTCCATCACCCATGTAACAAATTTCCTTCAATGTGGTTCCCTTATATTTAAATTCAGACTTTTATTTTTATTTTGAGGTTAGAGTCTGTCCTACCATGTTGTTATGATTCCCGTTCAATTTGACTGATTTACTGTCACATCCTTATTGCAGGTCCCACAGCATGAGTGCCTTCCCAAGCAGGTAGCCTTCCCAGCAACAACAGGACAAATGCCTGCCCCATTGGCCCTGCAGTGACCCTTGATATAGCATTTTCCCAAGCCCTACATTCATCATCTGTTCCAGAGCATAAAGTAATCAATGCATAGCTGGCATTCATTGAACGCTTTATTTAAAGTGCCATTCACTCTGTTCACACACTAAGGGCTTTAGAAACGTGATCTCATCTAATCCTTACAGCAACCCCACCAGCAAGCTGCTTTTGCTCTGTCTTTTCCAGATGCACAGAGGATGTTGTTCTGCTCCCCTCCCCATCAGGTCTGTGCTTTTTGCTATTCTCTACCAAGTCACGCATGTGTTCGCCTCTGCTCCTTTGCATAGCACACTCCCATTTCTAAAGCTCTCTCCTTGGCACTAATCTCATTTAAATCAAACACATTTCTCTCTAAGTCCCTTTCTCCATGAAGCTCTCTACCTCAGAGAACCTTAACTCTGAACTTTAAGAGCAATGGTTTATACATTTGTTTTGCCAGAAAATATTATATTCAACTGAAAACTTCCCTGGAAGTGACAAGTGGATAAAAGCACTCCTCTGCTTTAAAAAGCTGCTACCCCACTCTCTTCAGTGAGAGACTGCACAGAATGGTGTTTGAAAATAATTTTTAAGACCAAAAATTATCTATGTCAAAGCTCTCTAGCCATGGACTTATGAGATATGTCACAGGTAATTTACTACTAATTAAACTTACAATATCAAAGTTTGAAAATTATTTACTCTGCCATGCTTTTGAAAAACCTTCTTATACATTGGGATAGATGTGGAGGTATATGCCTTGCATGGGTTTTTCCTTTATTTTGCAAAGTCAGAGACATTGTTCTGAACTTGTCTCCTCATTGCTCCTTAAACAGAACTCTGTGTAGCAGATGCTTATGAAGTACTAAATGCTTTCTTTTTGGAAAAGAACAGCCTAGGGGTCATGGTGGACACTTGTTCCTTTTGGTTGTCTAACCTTCACTCTTTTTGCTTGGCGTCAGCCCACTCTCATCTCCTTGGGGGAACTTGCTTTCCCTCTTGTGTGTAGTGTTGGTGGGACATCAAATCGAGGTTCTCTGTCCAACTCCAGTCAAGGAAGACTCATGTGATCTAAGCCAGGCTAACTGGGTGCTCTCACTGAGTAGAGTAACCACTGGTTAGAAAGAATGGAGTTATTTTAATACTTGTCAAATAGCTCCTTTTATCTTGACCCTGGGCCTGCCTTGATTCCTGTCCCCTTTTATTTTCTGGTTAAGTAGACTTTCAGTTCTGAGAATTACCTGTTCTCATTCCAGTAAGTTACTTTTGCCATAAGTTATAACCAGAGACTATCCTTGTTGCTTACAACCAAATAACCTTAACAAGTAACATAACTATCTTATAGATTCCAGCTTTAAGTGCCCCAGCAAAGACAAATCTGCTCACAACATGAGAAGGGCAGTGAAATCCTAGAATCCAGCTTACTTTAATCCAGATGACTTGATAGTTTCATCCAAAGATATTTGCTGGGGAACTGAAGCAGTGCACAACCATTTTTTTGCCATGTGCAATCTGTACAACCATATGTAACAGCCTGGAAAGTCCCCTCCATTATTGAAGGCAGCTTGGATTTAATCCAATTCAATGATGTAAATACTGTAGTACACATCCCCAGAAAAGGTGTGAAAAAGAGTAGGTCCAAAATATATGGCCCAGTTGGAAGTGGAAAATTTGGCTGTGTTTTGGAGCATACTCCTCTGAGTAGGAAATTTCTAAAGTTAGATTATGATGGTCCTGTTGTAAAAGCACAAGAGGGAAATTGAGCCTTGGGAACCTGTATCAGCAATGTGGCAGTTTTGGTGGATTTACCTTCTGAAGCTCTATTCTCTTCTCCACCTACAAGATTACCGTACACAGATGGTCTTGATTACTTGCCACACTGGGGAATGTATTGGGAGAGTAACTTGATGGAAAAGCAAGTTCCTCCAAAAGACTATTGTGCTGGCCTGCATGGCACAAACTCAGTGATGGTTATTAGTTAACCCTGAGTACCAGCAATCTGTTCTGCTTAACTCCACTAATGGGGTCATGGTCCAGAGGGGCAGATGAGCGCATCCTGAAGGAAGACTTGTCCCAGAATTGATATTTCCAATTAAGGAAGGGGAGGGAATGGGTTTTCTGTATGACTGAGGGAAACTCCTGGCTTGTGGACCTTTTACCGGAACAATGTGCAACTAGAAACCACGAGGTTTAGTTCATAGCCTCAGGCCTGGTCATCCAGAAGATTTTACTGAACTTTCTGAGATTACCAAGGACACTTGTCTGTGTGTGGCATCTAGGGCAGTCATGAACTTGCCCGTTCTCTCCAATGTTGGCTTTTTTTTTTTTTAAATGCCATTAAGTCTCCAAATGATGTCTCTGAGTCCATTTCCACTTAGATAGGATTATCCATTCATATGGTCAATGTGTCTTGTTTAAGGCTGAGCTTCTCATGCGTGAAATGTGTTGTTTTCCTTTTAAGGCATTTACTGCCTCAGTGACCTTTACATTTGACAGAAAGGTTTTTTTAATCCACCAGACTGTTGCTATCCTAAGTGGTTTCTCCTCTGACTGGCATCACTGAGTGGACTTTTCCTGTTTACAGGAACAATTAAGACGTGTTGCCTTTTGTGTCAAATCAAAACTGTGCTCTTTTATCCACCTTATTTTTTTAAGTTTACTTTAAGTGACAATGCATGCACTTAACTAAGATAATCAATCACATCAGTATATGTCAAGCATGACCACAATATGTTAACATTAGATGCAGAATTCCATTCATTTCTTCTGTTCTCTCAGCGTCCGAATGAGAACAGTTCAGAGTTAAAAGGTAATAATAAGAGTAAAATTCCTCATATGGCTGTGAAGACCAGGACTAGATGATATATAAATTGACTTATAGATTATTCCAGTTTTAATGTGTGGGCATTGGCAATGAGGCCTTTGCTCCAAACCCTCATCTAACATAAACAGGTTTGGTTTCAGATCTCCCAACAGAAAAGAGAAAACACCAGTGACTAAAGTGGATCGTGCTTTTTGCCTGTGGCCCGTTACCATGGGCAACCAACACTCTGTGAAGGGCTTGTGTGTTGCAGAGAGTGCTAACATCTCTTTAAAAAATAGTTTAGTGCAAACAGTTAGGATATGTGGCCTGGTTTTACCATTCACCCCTTGTATAATTTGAACAAGTCATTTAATTTCTCCAGGATGACATGTATATCATCAACTACCAGGAAGTTTGAGTAATGTAATATATAAAAGAATTCTATACATTTTAAAGCTCTAAGTATAGGCTATTTTTAATACTATCATTTAGATCCTACCTAAATTAAGAGAAAATAAACTCGTTATCTCACACGTGAGCTTCTCTTCACTAACATTTGTTGACAACCTCCTGAAGGCCAGGCACTCTGCTAGGCATTTGACACTTGTTTATTTTTTACCGACAGTACATGAGATAATGTTATCTCCATGTTTAAGTTGGGGAATCCTATGATCTGAGAGGAAAGGTGAATCACCCATGATTACACAGTGATGGAGCTTAGATTGAACACAGGTTTCTCTGACCCTATAGTCTAAGTGTTTGTTTGTTTGCTTGCTTTTAACATGAAAAGCATGTAATCCAGATGTGGAAACTGTTGTCTCCTCCATTCCATCGCTAGCACCTTGTGATCTTTCTGGATTTGATCAGCAGCACTTGAGGAAGCATCAGCTTGTTATTTCATTAGCTCAGAAGAGTAAAAAAACACCACCCTGCAACAGTATTAAGGA
The DNA here is from genome assembly GCF_009764315.1 of Trachypithecus francoisi. NCBI lineage: Eukaryota > Metazoa > Chordata > Mammalia > Primates > Cercopithecidae > Trachypithecus > Trachypithecus francoisi. The sequence goes on from NW_022681468.1 coordinate 101,892,109, forward strand.
TAACGCTGCCATGATAATGAAGGCAAACACGATCAAAAACAACTACATTATCAAAAAAAAATCACTTTTAACAACAAATTGTGACTAATTAGACTTTGAATATGAAATCAAACAAAAATGCATGAAGGCTCAATTTTCCATACAACTGATAGTCTGACCTTTTTAGAAGTGTGAATGAAAATTATTTTTTAATTCACATACCTAATCATTTTCCATCATTTTGAGGTAATTGGCTTTGTCTATGAGGGGGTGTTGTGGTGTGCTACTCTCTGCTCCATGGCTATTTACAGCTGGCCCATTTAACCACAGCAAGCTTTGGAGGCATGCTGTATGCTAGCTTGGGGATTCCCCCACCTCAGAGACATCAGAGGGAGAAGTTCACAGTCCCACTTGTTTGTGTATGTTTATTTCTTTTTCTGATAAACAGAGCTGTTTGTTTCTGATTTCATTCCTGAGTCTTTCAAGAGCTGCTCCTCTCACTATGCAACTTTGTCCCTCCAAGTATAGACAAGACAGAAAGCAGGATCTGTTCCTTCTCTTGTCTCCGCTAGGGACAACACTCTTTTCCTGGCTGTGTGTAAGGACAGTCTATGTCTTGTTTAGTCTGTTCCTCGGTTCTTCAAGAACCAAGAAGGAGCCAGTGCATAGGTTACCCTTGCTCACAATGCCAACAAGAATTGGACACATCATTCTATGCTCTATGCCCAAGAGAATAACTGCTATGAAACTATGGTTTGTGGGCTCTCCTTAATCTAACCACTCTTTCTCAATACCATTCTTTTTTTTGTTGTTGTTACACTTTAAGTTCTAGGGTACATGTGCATAACGTGCAGGTTTGTTACATATGTATACTTGTGCCATGTTGGTGTGCCGCACCCATCAACTCGTCAGCACCCATCAACTCGTCATTTACATCAGGTATAGCTCCCAGTGCAATCCCTCTCCCCTCCCACCTCCCCGTGATAGGCCCCAGTGTGTGATGTTCCCCTTCCCGAGTCCAAGTGATCTCATTGTTCAGTTCCCACCTGTGAGTGAGAACATGCAGTGTTTGGTTTTCTGTTCTTGCGATAGTTTGCTGAGAATGATGATTTCCAGCTGCATCCATGTCCCTACAAAGGACACAAACTCATCCTTTTTTATGGCTGCATAGTATTCCATGGTGTATATGTGCCACATTTTCTTAATCCAGTCTGTCACTGATGGACATTTGGGTTGATTCCCAGTCTTTGCTATTGTGAATAGTGCCGCAATAAACATACATGTGCATGTATCTTTATATAAGCAATGACAACAAAAGGCAAAATTGACAAGTGGGATCTAATTAAACTAAAGAGCTTCCTCACAGCAAAAGAGACTACCATCAGCGTGAACAGGCAACCTACAGAATGGGAGAAAATTTTTGCAATCTACTCATCAGACAAAGGGCTAATATCCAGAACCTACAAGGAACTCAAACAAATTTACAAGAAAAAAAACAAATAACCCCAACAAAAAGTGGGCAAAGGATATGAACAGACATTTCTCAAAAGAAGACATTCATACAGCCAACAGACACATGAGAAAATGCTCATCATCACTGGCCATCAGAGAAATGCAAATCAAAACCACAATGAGATACCATCTCACACCAATTAGAATGGCAATTATTAAAAAGTCAGGAAACAACAGATGCTGGAGAGGATGTGGAGAAATAGAAACACTTTTACACTGTTGGTGGGATTGTAACTAGTTTAACCATTATGGAAAACAGTATGGTGATTCCTCAAGGATCTAGAACTAGAAGTACTGTATGACCCAGCCATCCCATTACTGGGTATATACCCAAAGGATTATAAATCATGCTGCTATAAAGATACATGCTCAATACCATTCTTAAAATATCTTTTATAGGGAGACCAAGCTGGAGCCATCTGCTTGGCCCCCTTTTTCCTGGTATCTCAGGTCCTGGGGTAATTCCGAAGAGTAATGTGACTGCAAAACATGTGTGATTCTTCTGGTATCAATCGATTTTTCTAGAATAATTTTGACGCATTGTTTGAGGTCAAGATCACCCTGCCTCCACTGCCACCACTGCCACCAGGGCAATAGAAAGGAATGAAATGGGTAAACAGTTCCAAAGGCACAATTCTGTCACAGTTGGGTTTCCAACCTGGTATCAGGAACACCTTTGGCCTGGGGCAAAGTGTTGGGGACTCCTGGCTATCTTTCTTGTCTTTTACCCTTGGTTCTCAGATGAGATTCATTGCAGTAACTGTTTTGGGCAGTGTGGTTATTTTTATGATATTGAGTCTTCCGTTCAAGAGCATGAGTTGTCTTTCCACTTATTTGTCCTCTTCAATTTCTTTCATCAATGTTTTCTGGTTTTTCTCGTAGAGATCTTTCACCTCCTCAGTGAAATTTATTCCTAGGTATTTTTGTAGCCATTAGAAATGGGAATACCTCCTTGATTTCTTTTTTAAGTGTTTTATTATTAGTGTATAGAAATGCTACCAATTTCATGTGTTGATTTTGTATCCTGCATCTTTACTGAATTTATCAGCTCAAAGAGTTTTTTGGTGGAGTCTTTTAATCTTTCTGAATATAATAGCATGTTGTCTGCAAAGAGGCACAATTTGACTTCCTCTTTTCTCGTTTGGATGCCTTTTATTTCTTTATCTTGCCTGATTGCTCTGGCAAGGACTTCCAGTACTATGTTGAATGAGAGAAAGGCACAGAGAGTTCTCATATGCCCCTGCCTTCCCATATGCATGGCTTCTCCCATAATCAACATCCCTCACCAGAGTAATACATTATCACAATTAATTAATCTACACTGACACGTCATTATCATCCAAAGTACATAGTTTACATTAGGGTTCACTCTTGGTGTTTCACATTCTGCAGGATAGGACAAATACGTAGTGATATGTATCTAGCATTATAGTGTCATATAGAGCTTAAGGTTTTTTTGAATTTGACAATATATCTTTTTAACAATATATATTTCCCACACCAGTACACATTTATCTAACTCAATGTTAAACCATAGCAATGTACTAAACCATAATTTTTATTTACTTATTTCCTCTATTTGGACATTTTGATTGTTTTTGAATTTTTTGTAATTACAAACAAGGCTGCAGTCAGTGTCCATGTACAGACATTGCTGTGTGTATGTGTACATCTCTGTGAAAATAGTTCTTGGACATATACCAAAGAGTGAAACTGATAAATTAAGATTATTTAAATTTTAAAGGATATTGCCAAATTGACCATCAAAACAGCTGTGTAAATTGATACTCCTATGAACAGTGTACAAAACTATCCACATTCTCATACTCTTACCAAAACTTGATGTTATCAAACATCTATAATTTTTGACAACCTTGTCAGAAATAGTGTCTCACTAATGCTTTAGTTTTACTTTACTGATGATTAGTAAAGTTGACTGTATTTTCATAGATTCTTGGCCATGGGATTTTGGTTTTAGCTTTCTTTGCTTATGTCCTTTGTACTTCTATTCACTCCTTCTGATTCTTGACACTTGCCTCAAGTGAACAAACATCTGATTGACCATAATCTCTAATTAGCAGCATGGCACAGGATATGGGTTTCAAAGTCAGCCATATGTAGTTTCAAATCTGAGTCATGCCCCTCCTCAGGTCTGTAACTGCAGCAAATTACACTTATGCCTGTCTGTTTTCCTGTTGATAAAATGGGGAAAATAATGCCTACATTATAAGGTGGGTTTGTGTATGTGCACATATGTGTTCAGATGAATATATATGTGAAATGGGCAATTGATCATTTTGACCCACCCAATAGAGTTATGGAGTCTGCCCAGTTTTATATCACAATCTTGCCAGATTCCCAACTTTGTCTCTTAAGCTGTTGATTTAGTGTTTACCCTATACCCACAGCAATGGGGGCAGCTGACTCACATTTATTAAAAAAGTTTCAGGGATGAAGCTTGATACAGTTGAATCCTGAATAATTACTCTTTCTTTGGATTCTGAACCTGAGGTCTGGTTGGTCCTCTGAAGTCACCACATCTGCGTGCCTCTTTCTTCTATATGTACCCACCTCCACCGGGCTCTGCTGTGTGAATATAGTGCTGTGCAATGGAGCTATCGTCTTAGCCTGATGCCCCAGTCTCCTCCACTTCCTTTGCTCTTTCATGGGTCAAGACTCGATCTGATATTTTGGGATTCACAAGCCCATGTTTTTAACCACTGCTAAGAGCTCTACAAATATCATTCCTAGGTCTCTGACTCTGAAGAAGTTACTTAATCTCTCTGATTCTCAGCTTCCTTATTGTTTCATGGAAATAATAATGCCAAATTTGCACTATTATTGCAGAGGTTTGGAAGTGATAATATACTTAGCACTATTCCTTATTTCCCCCATGCTCCTGTTTCACTTGCAAGCAGTCACAAAAAGTATAGTAGTTCTTTGTAGATCCTCAATACACAATGGATCTTATTAAGATCCAGTGGGCATTTGGCTGGCTTCCTTCTAAGAAATACAACCAGAGGTAAAATATTAAAATGAGGATGAATAGTTCCTATGAAAACTGAAGTAACGTTTGTCAATCACAGTCTTAGATTGTGACTTTGGCTCAATGTGAAATGACCGATTCAAAATTCAAAATTAGTTGTTGGAATTTGGGAATGAAATTTTATAGAGATTATGAATTTTCCAGAGAGACATATTCCTGGGCTAGATGAGAGATTTCCCTGGTTCTACTGGTTGGATTTTTGCATGGTCTTGCATCTTTTCCCTTAAAAAGGGCAATGCCATGGGCTAGAGGAAGGGAGACTTGATACTAAAAAATTTAAGAAAATGACGCAGACTCCAAGGAGGTGAGTGGAATGCGACAAATGAAAATTGTATGTGATTTCCAGAAGCCAAGAGAGATTGGCACCATTGTTTCATAAAGGAATCGATGGCATCATATTTAATAGGAGGAAATGTGACCACCATGGCAGAACAGCTTTCCAGGAAAGATGTGAGAGATGGAGTGGGAGACTGGGAATGTCACTACAAAGAGGCAACCAATACTTCTTTCACATTTTACTCTGCCTTTTCAGACAGGTGCGCCAGAGTAAGAAAATTGATGCAGCTTAACATGCTCTTAACCAAATGGTCTGTTTGATGATTTAGAAATCAGCATTGTCTTTTTTGCACTGAATTCGCCAGTTACCTGGACGGCTCCTTAACCAGGAATAAAATAGTAAAAGTGAGGTCCAGAAAAAGAATTAATTTTGAGGCATCTTATTTTAGAAAGTAAAGGCCTTCTTTTTCCACTCTGGCAAGATTCTTTTTCCTGCATTAATTTGATCTTGGATTCACAGGCTAGCTACATGTTTGTTGATGATGTGAGTTTAAAAATGTTTAAGCTAGGCATGAGTCCCATTGGATCACTGTTCTTCAGTATTCACATGTTTTCCCTTGTCACTCTGAAGCTGTCCTAAAGAGAGATCTTGTTTTGTGTGTGTGCATGTGGTGTGTGTGTTTTCTTAATTGCAGTTTCTTTCCAGCTGGAATCCAGCTTTTCCTTTCACTTGGTGAAAAGCATCCACAAATATGTTGTAGAGGATGTGCTAATTAATGGATGTCCAAACATCTGGGGAGAAACAGGCAAAGTTACAGTTAACACACCATAAACAAATACAGAAAGGGCGGACAGTTTGAACACATGAAAGACTGCTTGGAGGAATGTATTGCGTATACTCTCTCCGCACCTGTTTATTAGCACAGTTTTGTTTGGAAGGGAAGATGATTTTGTCTTACTCTCTCAATGTTCTAACTTAATGCCTGATTCTATAAACAAAGCACTGCTCATCTGTGCGTGTAAGGTCTCTTAGGGAAGGGAGAAATGATGATTCTGCTGGCAATCTGCAAGCAACCCAGGAGCTTTAGTGATGGAGTGCTTCTCTGTTTCTCACGTGCATGTTTATGCACACATATGGATTAAAATGTGGTTTCAACCTTCCTCTTTCAGTCAGCCTAAAATTGTTCTTTCCCATTCCTCATTCTCTCTGATTTAATTAGCTCTCCATACCATGCACCAGCAGGTCTACAGAAGTAACAACTATAAAATATAATAAGAGCTAGCATGTTCTGTGCACCTGCTGAGTGCCAGACCATCTTATAGGTAGATGTGTGGTTCCATTTATACCTCACAGCAGTCTTATGAGTTAGGTATAGTCATTCTTCCCATTTTACAGAGGAGAAAACTAAGGAATAGAGAGATGAAGCAACTTGGTCAATATTCGATAGCTATTTATGGCATGACTTCTATTCATAGTATTTTTTTCCAAGTTTTACTTCCTAATTGACAACTTGTTCTCCCTTTTATACAGTGTATTTCCTGACCCTGGATTTTTTCTCTTGTTTTGATCTGTTTTTGCTACTATTAGCTTTTCTATCCTGTGATCTATGCAGTTCTTGACTCTCAGATTTCTCTCAAGCACTGTAGCTCATAGTTACCATACTGTTTCTCCCCACAGTGGCATGCCTCAGCCAATTATCTGTGCTTGTGGACTTCACAATGAAGATGAACTCCAACCCTTGAGCCTATAGCCCTCCAAATATCTGTTTTCTAGAAGGAAGGAGGACTCCTGTCTATTATGTTTTTGTGTAATCATTTTAGTAATTGTAAAGCTGAGTATACCAAGGGTGTACATGTTCAAGCACCATTGATTCCCAAAACATTATTTAAGAGATAACCTAAGGAAATATAAGATACTTTCAGAAGCTTACATTTTTAATTATCCTTTACTGCCTCCAGTATAGCATTCAAATACCTCAACATGTGTACAAGGCTGTGCTGACCTGGTTCTGGTTCATAGTTCCAGCATCGTTGCATACCTTCTCCATCAACCCTAGTATCTGGTTTCTAGTCTTCTTTGTTGCTGGCAGTTTCCCAGATCTTCCTCTCTGTCTCCTCCTCCTCCTCTGTAGATGCTCTACATGTGAGTGTACTCCTGGGCATATTCTGTGCTCTCAATCCATCTAGTCCTATGACTTAACTTTTTTTCTAATTTTTAGCAACTCCTAAGTATATTTATCTAGTCTTGATCTTGTCCTTGAAACCAAACTGGTATATCCAACTGCTTACTTCATTCCCCCAACCCCACACTGGGTAGTCTAAAACCATTGAGTTTGGCACAGAATTATTCAATAGAGATTGTTAGAAAAGCTTCCATCCAGTGCAAATTATGATGGAGAATCTATGTGTCTAGCATGAGACTGCACCTTGAAAAGAAGAGGTTCCATTTATCTCACCAAAAGGCACCCATTTTCTAATGAGTTGTGTACTCATGGACTTGATACTCCACTAAGGGGCACCATATTTTAATATGAACAAATGAAAATTAGCTTGGAGTCTCTCTTGCATTTTAAAGAATGTTCCCTGAGAGCAGAGTCTTTGTTGGTCTTGTTTGCCATTGTACTTCCAGCACTCAGAACACTGTCTACCACACAGGAGGTGCTCAGTAAAATCTGGAGAATAAATAATAGAACAAATATCTCTTATTTCAAAATCTGTTGCTCTGCCTTAGGTTAAATCCATTAAACAACGGTACTAGTTAGATGTTAAAAATTAGGAGGAAAAATGTAACCTAGAATTTATTCATTTAAGGAACTCGGTGTACATAATCATAATAGCTAAATTTATTGAACTCTTACTATGTGGTAGACACATTTAAGTTTAATTCTCATATAAACTTCATGAGGAAGACACTAGTGTTATCTCTATTTTATGAACGGAAACAAACATGGAGTCTATGTAATGAGCAAGATCACTTGGCTAACATAGAGTTAAGCAGAGCAGGAATGCTTCATTGCATATCTGAAGAAAGAAGTGGGAGACTAGGAAGACTCAAAATTAGAGTTGCTAACAGGGAGTCCCATGGGTTGGGTTGAAATAAGGCTCGGAGCAGATATTGATTCATGCAGTTCCAGGACAGCATTCATCACCCTTTAAAAGAACAACTGCGGCTGGGTGCAGTGGCTCATGCCTGTAATCCCAGCACTTTGGGAGGCCAAGGCAGGCAGATCACAAGGTCAAGAGTTCGAGACCAGCCTGACCAACATGGTGAAACTCCATCTCTACTAAAAATACAAAAATTAGCTGAGCATAGTGGCGGCACCTGTAATCCCAGCTACTTAGGAGGCTGAGGCAGGAGAATCACTTGAACCCAGGAGACGGAGGTTGCAGTGAGCTGAGATCGTGCCACTGCACACCAACCTGAGCAACAGAGCAAGACTCCATCTCAAAAACAAACAAACAAAAAACTGCATAATTTATTATGTGATTGGTATACATTTTATAACATAAAGGGTCAATAGGCATATATTGGGTCTAATGGAGCAATTTGAGGTATATAGGCACCTCACCTCTTTCCTCCTTGCCTGTATGGTATGTGCTTTGGCCATATCACACATCTTGTTCTAACTTTACTCATGTGTCTTCCACTTTTCATATTGATCTTATCCATATGAAAGTGGTGGGCCTTGTCCACCCGATGTCTCGGCAAACACACAGTAAACGTATGTTGAATTGGATTGGTAATCTACTAACAATTCTAACATTGATTTGTCTCATGCAAGAAGCATGATGGTATAATATTATGATGTCACGAGGTACTTGGTCTACATTTTTTAACAATTTTACAGTAGTGCACATAGAATTTTAAAGTAATGCAAATAAATGTATAGACAAAAATGAACAACAACAACAACAAAAAAAACACCAGGTAAAAGCCCCACAACAAAAAGTTGGATAACCTGAGTTAAGGTCCTTGTCTTCATAGTTTTGTTTCACTGGGAGGAAGACTGTCTGCATACCCTTGTCCTTGTTTTCAAAATAAATGCACCATCTTGGGGATCTGAAAAGTCTCCTTCTGTTATTCACTTTCTAAAATATACCTGTCAAGCCTACCCTATAAGAACCTTAAAATGTTGCCCACAGCCATTTTCTTCTCTGCAAACGAAGACCATGTGATGTGTTTGACAGAGAATTAAAATGAAATGCTACCCGTCTATCCAGAGACCACAGGAAACAGACGAGGAATAGTGTTGAGAGGTTTCTTTTCCATAAAGCTGTTATAATTACATAACAACGATGGTAAGAAAGACATATAATCCATTTGAAATGACTGTATTTTATTTTTTAAATGTAAACTTATTTTAACAGTTTAGATATTTACAGAATTATTGTGAAGATAGTACAGAGAGTTCTTGTATACCCCGAAACTTAATTTCCTCTTTATTAATATTTTACATTTGTCACAATTAATAAAGTAATAACAATAAATTCTTACTAACTGAAGTTCATACTTTATTCAGATTTCCTCAGATTTTTCTCTGATGTCCTTTCTCTGTTCCATGATCTGATCGAGAATACCACATTACATCTAATAGCCATTTTGGTTTCAGTTCTTCTTGAGTGTGATGGTTTCTCAGATGTTGCTTGTTTTTAGTGGCCTTGAAAGCTTTGAAGATTATTGGTCAGATACTCTGTAGAATGTCTTTGAATTGAAAATTGTCTCTGATATATGCTTTTTCCTTACTTACTTGTTTGTTTGTTTGTTTATTATGTTTTGTAAGTAGACCACTCCAGTAATATGGTTTGGGAGGAAGACCACAGAGGCAAGTGTCATTTTCATCACATCATATCTAGGATATATATTATTAATACAACTTATCACTTTCGTTGTTAACCTTGATTGCTAGGCTTGACTTAGTGTTTGTCAGTTTTCTCTGCTGTCTTTATTCTTATTTTCTATATTGCACCTTTTGGATGAAAGTCACTATACCTTACATATATGTATGCAACTCCCCATTTTTTAAATGTGGGAAGGGTATAGTGACTTTGGAATTCTTTTGCAGATGAGATTTTTTTACTTCTCACAATTTGGAATTATTTTTTGCAGATGAGTTTTTTAAATTCACACAATTTATTAAGTTATTTATTTACAACAGTATGAACTCATGAATATTTATTTTATACTTTGGGTTATAATAATTGAATTTTATTTTGCTACTCAAATTGTCACTGTTATGGTCATTTGAAGCTTTTTCAGTTGACTCTTGTATTCTTTTGACATCTGATCATTGTGGAGTTCTTCTGTTTGTTTTGTTTTGTTTTTAGAACTTTATTATTATCTGGTACTACAACAGATAATAATCCTGTTGTATAATCAGAATTATACAATATTAGCTATTTCAGATTGGCTTATTTTATTCAGCAATGTGCAATAAGATTCATCTATGTCTCCTCACAGCTTAGTAGTTCATTTATTTTTATTGCTGAATACTAGTTCATTTTGTGTATGTACCATTTATTTAAATTTTCTCTTATTTTTTATCTGTATTTTGTACTTGCCAGGATATGGGTTCTGTATATCTTTAGTTAGATATTTAGATGTAAGTACTGGAAATGCTATTGTAAACGGCATTTTTTTTTTTTAAATTCTCAAATTCTGATTGTTCATTGCTGATATAAAGAAAAGCAATTGATATTTGTATATTAACCATGGGTCCTGCAACACTGCAACACTCTCTCATTAGTTCCAGGAATTGTTTTGTTGATTATTTGGGATTCTCTACATAATCATGTAATCTGTAAATAGAGAGTTTTATTATTTTTCTTTTCAAATTGCATTCCTTTTATTTTATTTTATTTTTTTATCATATTGTACCAGCTAGAAATTCCAGTACAATACTGAATAGGCTGGTGAGAGAGGACATCCTTATTCCTGATACTGAGGAGAAAGTGTCCAGGATCTCACCATTAAGTGTAATATTAGTTCTAAGGTTTTGTTGTAGATTTTTTTTAAATCAAATTGGGGAAGTTCTCCTCTATTCCTGGTTACCTCATGGTTTTTACCATGTGTAAGTAGTGGATTTTGTCAAATTCTCTTTCTGCATCAGTTGACATGATCAATATTTTTCTTCCTCAGTCTGTTGATGTGGATTACTTTAATTGATTTTCTGCTGCTGAACCAGCCTTGCATAACTGACCTGGAATAAATCTCACATCATTGTGGCATATAATTTTTCTTATAGATTGTTGAATTTAATTTCTTCATGTTTTGCTCAAAATTTTTGCATCTATATTAATGAAGAATATTGGTCTTTGATTTCCTTTTTGTGAGTCGTTACCTACTTTTGGTATTAGAATAATGTTGGTCTCATAGAACAAATTAGGAAGTTTTCTCTCCTATTTTCTGTGAGAGACTGTGAAGAATTGATATAATTTCTTCCTCTTATAGTCAATGTAATTTAGCAGTGAAATCATGTGGACCTGATGATTTCTATTTCAGAAGGTTGTTAATTGATTCTATTTGTTTAGACACATGAGTGGTCAGGTAACTTACTTCTCTTTGTGTAAATTTGTACAGTTTATGTCCTTCAAACAGTTAATCTATTTCATGTAAGTTATCAAATTTGTTTTTATGTGTGTTTATATGTTCATAGCATTTCTTTATGTTCTTTTAATGCCCATGGGACCAGTAATCATGATCTCTCTTTCATTTATAATATTGGTAATTACTCTTTTTTATTGGCTAGCCTGGTGAGAAGTTTATCAATTTTATTGCTCTCCTCAAATAACCCAGTTTTGGTTTATTAATTTTCTTCATTGATGTCCTGCCTTCAGTTTATCTGATTACTGTTATTAATTTTGTTATTCTTTTTTTTCTGTTTTCTTTAGTTAAAAATGTTTGATTTCTTTAATTTTCTAAGCTGAAAGTTTAGGTTATCAATGTTAGATCATTTTTCTTTTCTCATATATGTATTTCATGATACATACCTCCTGTAGACACTGTTTTTGCTGCATTCAACGACTTGTATAAGTTGTTTTTTCATTTCTATTAGTTGAAAATATCTGCATATTTCTCTTAAGACTTCTTTTTGATTGTATGTTATTAAGAAATCTGTTGCTTACGTTTTCAACTATCTTTATTGATTTCTGGTTTAATTTTATTGGGAGTTTGGGGACATGTTTTCTTAAATTTCTAATTTTTTAAATTTGTGGTTTGTTTTATGACACAGAATGTGATATATCTTGGTGAGAGATCCATATCAGCTTGAGAAAATATGTATTTTGCTATCACTGAATGGAATATTCTATAAGTGTAAATTAGATCAAGTTGGTTGATACTATTATTCAATATTTTTCTGTTTCTCTACCTGCTTGACGTATCAGTTATTCAAAGAGCGGTAGTGCAGCCTCCACCTATAATAGTAGATATATTTATTTCAAGTTGCAGTTAACTATTTTTTTTTGTCTTATGTATTTTGACTCTATTGTTGGGTACACATTCTTTTAGTATTGTTATTTTTGCTCAGACAATTTACTTCTTTATCATTATTTAGTGTCTTTTATTTCTAATAATTTTTCTTTCTTTGCAAAATCCCTTTTGTCTGAAATTAATATAGCAATTTCAACTTTCTTTTGGTCAGTGTTACCATGGTATATATTTCTCCATCTCTTTAATTTTAATCCATCAGAATCTTTATATTTAAAATTAGTTATTTGTATACAAAATATATTTGGGTCTTATTTTTCTATTTACTCTTACAATATCCATCTTTGAAATGGTGCATTTAGACCATGGATTTTTTAAGTAATTACTGATATATTTGGAGTAACAGAAGCTGTGATTTAAACTGTTTTTTGTTCTTATTGCCAGTGAAATATTCTTTTTTACTTTATGGCTTTAATTGAGCATTTTATATGATTCAATTTTATCTCTTCTCTTAGTATATTCATTATACTTCTTTAAAAAATTGTTTAAACACTGACCTATAGTTTATAATATACATTCTAACTAATTTAAGCCCACATTTAAATCACACAATTCAATTTCACCTGTAGTTCAAGTAACTAAAACAGAATATTCCTAATTCCTTCCTCTAATTTCTTATCTCATTACTGTCATTTTTTCACTTATTTATATGTTATTAACACTGTTACTATTATTACTTTAAATAAATAGTAGTTTTGTTTATTTATTTATTTATTTCTGAGATGGAGTTTTGCTCTTGTTGCGCAGGCTGGATTGCAGTGATGCAATCCCAGCTCACCACAACCTCTGCCTCCTAGATTCAAATGATTCTCCTGCCTCAACCTCCCAAGTAGCTGGGATTACAGGCATGCACCACCATGCCTGGCTAATTTTGCATTTTTAGTAGAGACGTAATTTCTCCATGTTGGTAAGGCTGGTCTTGAACTTCTGACCTCAGGTGATCTGCCCGCCTTGGCCTCCCAAAGTGCTGGGATTACAACCATTAGCCACTGCGCCCAGCCTCTTATTTATTACTTCTCTGATACTATGTATTTTTAAAATGTGGATCCAAATTTCTTACCATTTGCTGCATGGCTAAAGAAAATGTTTAATAAATCTTGCAGGACAGAGCTGCTGGCAATGAATTCCCTCAGTGTTTTTCTTTGTTTGATGTTGTCTTTATTTCTCCTTTGCACTTGAAAGATAATTTCACTGGATATTGAAACCTAGTTTACTAGTTGTTTTTTCCTTCCAATACCTTACATATTTTTTACTCCAGTCTCTTCTTGCTTGCCTGGTTTCTCTTGAGAAGGTCTACTGTAATCCTTATCTATGCTCCGTAAAGATAATGTGTCTCCCCTCAACCACCCACCGACCATCCTTTTCCCCTGGCTACTTTAAAGATATTCTTTTTTCTTTTGTTTTTCTGAAGTTTAAATAAGATATGTATAAATGTATTTTCTTTGGTATTCATTCAGTTTGGTGTTCTCTCATCTTCTTGGGTCTGTGATTTAGTGGCTGTCATTAATTTTGGAAAATTCTCCACCAGTATTACTGAATACACTTTTTTCCACTCTATTCTCTTTTTCTTCTGGTATTGCACTTACGTGTATGTCACATGTTTTGAAATTTATTGTACAGTCATTGAGTGGTCTGTTCTTTTTTAAAACTATTTTTTCTCTTTCTATTTCAGTTTGTGAAGCTCCTACTGACCTATCAACAAACCCACCAATTCTTTGCTAAACTGTGACCAGTTTACCAATGAGCTCATTATAAACATTATTTCTATTACAGTATTTTTCATGTCTGCTTATTTCTTTTGTTTTATTCTGAGTTTCCATCTTTCTTCATATTTTATCTATTTGTTTTCTCAAGCAGTCTACTTTTGCCATGAGAACTATTAACATGCCAATTATAATCTTACATTTTATATATTATAATTCCAGCATATTTGTCATATCGATTGGTTCTGATGTACAACCTCTTCAAACTGTGTTTTCTTGTTTGTTTGTTTTTGCCTTTCAGCATCCCCTGTAATGTTTGATTAGAAGTCTGATATGATATTGGTCATAGGAATTGAGATATGTAAGACCTTAGTATAAAGTTTTATGTTAATTTGACTAGGAGCTTGGGTTTTGTTTGGTATTTATTGTCATTATAGGTACCAGAGGCTTTACATTCTTCAGTGTCCTTGATTTGTCTTCTGTTTTGACATTGGCTTCCTCAGAGAGGGTCTGCATCTTGCCGTTATTTCAGCTATAATCTGTAAACCTATTCTCCATTTTGATTTGGTGTTAAGGCATAAAACAAGAGGAGTGTTCTACAAAATTCTAATTAAATCTATTCTTTTACTGGCTTTGCTTCTCTGACCTGTGATCTTCAGAAGTATTTCTTCTTTTGGGGCCAACCTCTCCAACTTCCCACATTTGGTGTGAAATGCAGGCTATAGGGGACTGGAGTTGGAGGAATGTTCTTTCGTCATTCCTTGGGACAAGGTTCTGGTAAGTTCTTATTCCCTGAAGAATAGGTCTTTATTATAGGGAAGACTCTGGGCATATTTCACAAGGATTACCCTATGACTCCTCCTACTAGTACCAGGAAAGTATTTTTGTCTGGTCTTCACCATGTGAAGTTTCCTGGATGTTGCTGGAGGTACATCCTACAGAAGTGTGGGAGGTTCCCTAAGACTATAGCCCCAGAATGAAGTATGAGCTTCATTTAAACTAGCATACACTCCCTCTGCAGCAATTCATCAAAATTATTTAAGTGTTTCTATCATTTTATACCCTTAGTGGTTTCTGTTCTATGTAAGGAGATTTCTCCTGTAACTCTGAATTCATATGGTTCTTCAGGTTTCAGACTGGAGATTAGGCTTTAAAACTCATCCCTCTGATGGGTTTAAGAAAAGTTATTAGTGTTTAACTTACCTAGGTTTTCTTTGTTGTAAAATGGTATATGTGAAGCTAAAATTAGAAGTCCCTGTTTGTTTTTGTTTTTTGGTTTTGTTATTAGAGCCAAGGACCCTAAATCCTGCCCCTCTCTTATAGAGTGGTTAAGAGCGATGAGTGATGACTACAATTTTAAAGAAAACAACCAGGAACAATATATTTCTCATCTGAGGTATGCTTGCCTTCTATACCTGTGGCTGGAGAGTCATGCCAATAACTTTCCTTAACTTGGTTTTGCCCTGGAGATACTTCTTTTTAACAAGATGCTCAAGCACACAAGAGAATGGGAGTCTTCAATGAATTGGCTCTATTTAATGATGTATAAAATAAATAAATTTTTCTCTACACTCACACAGAAACCTTCTGACACCAAATGTCTGGTGGTTTTTCCCACACCAACCAATTCTCCAATGTTTAGTGGACAATTTAACTCAATTCTGACGTTAACTGCACATAGCTTGTATAGACTGCACAGGCTAAGAGCTCAGTGCCACAAGACTTATTCCTAGCTTCAGATGCCAGTTGAAAGTCTGGACCTCTCGTACTTCTGACCCACCAGCTATAAGTCAGGATTATCCATGACTTCTTTCTTGGGTTCAGTTATTTGCTAGAATGGCTCACATAATTCAGGGAAATATTTACTTATATTTACCTATTTATCTTAAAAAGATTCAAGTCAGAATACATCTTTCCCAAATGGAAAAGACGCATAGTGCGAGGTACAGGGGAAATGTGGAGCTTCCACATGCTCTCTCCAAGCTTGTTGCCTTTCAAGCACCTCCGTGTGTTTCCAACCCAGAAGCTCTCTGAATCCTTTCCGTTATAGTTTTGATGGAAGCTTCATTACATAAGGCTTCATTACATAAGACTTATTGATTAAATAATTGACTATTGGTGATTAAAGCTAATCTCCAGTCTCTCTTCCCCTTCCCAGAGGTCAAGGGGTAGGGCTGAAAGTTCCAACCTCTAATCACATGGTTGTTTCCTCAGGCAACCAGTCCCATCCCCTAAGAATCACCTCATTAGCATAAACTCAGGTGTGGTTGAGTGGGGCTTATGATGCATAGCAAAAAATGCCCCTCTCACCCCTATAGGGAAATTCCAAGGGTTTTGTGAATTTTCTGCCAGGAACCAAGGACAGAAACAAAATATATATTTCTTCTATCACAATATCATAGGATGTCACTATTATGTTTGTATATTTTAATTGTTTATTCAAAAGATGTTGTGAGCTGAATTATTGCAGAAAAATCTCTGCTCCACATTCTCATGTGACTGTCTCTATCTTTAGTGTGTTCAGCTGCAGAATTTTAACCAACTTCATTTCCACCCTCCAAGGGAACCCATGGATACCTGTCACTACAGCATGTTTCCTTAAGAATACCAAGTTCTTATTTCTTTACTTTCTTTTTTCCTTTAGAATGCCACATCATTGTTATTCCCCCAAGATCCTGGATTCCAGACAGCCCAGTGAAGCACCATAGAAAGAACTTTCAGGAAGCAGAGAATGGTTCAGGAATTTTTATTTTCCTGAACTTCCTCCTCCCTATCCACCTCCAATTAGGAAAAAATAAGAGAAAAAAAAAAGATTAAACACATCCAGAATTTTAAAAATCCCATAGGGATTTTAAATGTTCACTATTACAGCACATACATTTATACACAACGAGATCTGAAGGCTTTCTGATTTCAATTAAGATTATTATCTCCTTTGAGTGATGGTTTCTCCTTTTTTCCCCCAGAATTCCCTTTGGCTGATCTATTTTAAGAGAGTGTTAGCTAGGGATAACTAGGCTTATTTGTAATGAGTCTACTTTCCCCTCCAGGTCTCTTTGTCTTAAATTCTGAAGTCCCTTTTCCTATCCTGCTAACCTTTAGCAGGATAGGAAATCAAGGACAGGAGTCACTGTTACTTTTCATGTGGAAGATAAGCTCTGTGACTTTTATAGCAAAAAGTATATATAATTCTAAAAATGAAGTGCAAGTCAGAAAGGCCATTTGGGGCTGTGAAAAGTCCTTATCTAAATCAGAAGACAAAGGTCAAGTTTCTGTCGTGCCTATTAGTACATGGGTTTCATTGGTTAAATTACCAAACCTCTGAGCCTCAGTTTCCTTATCGGTCAAATGAGTGCAATAATTCCTGCTTTATCATCTGACAAATTATTGCAAAATTCTAATTACATGCCTATAATTTTCAGGTCTTTGTTAAGCATCATGCACATAAATGTTTGTATTATACTTTATTTAGCAGTATTTGAACATGGTACCTTATTCAATATTCTGACACAAATCATGAATACTTTCTGGTGTGGTGATAATATCTTCATAAACTTGTGAAACTCAATGGAATGTGAGTCAATCTTGTAATAACCTTTAAAAACTTCTCTCAATACATGATAAGAATGGTAAAAACTTTTGGTTGAGGAAACTAATGATACATCCAAAATAATACATTCAGTTTTCCAGTGAAGAATATTCTCAAAGTAAAATGCTGTTAGACTTAAATGTTCTTAAAACAAGTTATACAAAAGGACAGTATTGAAATTCATCTTTTAATAGATATATACTAGTAATTATTTATGATGAAGACCCAGGAAAATACTAATAATAGGTGTGAGATTCAAATCACACTAATTAGTACTTTAAAATATTATTCTTTCACATTGATTTAAAGAAATTTTTCCTACATGTGTGACCTATTGTGTCAAACACAGCCATGAATATCTAGTATACTAAATTGGTCCTATTCTGACTCCAATTTTCAAACACTTTTAACATAAGACTACAAAAATAGAGTTCATATTTAGAAAATGTGTGCAGGCCTATATGTATCACTAGTATGTAGAATATGCATACTAAATATGCACATGGGTATTTCAAAATCTGTTGGCTTGACTCTAAATATTCAGCTATCTATTGATGTTATTCATGGTATTTAGAGGTTTTATTTATATTTATTTTTCTTGACTTTCCCACTGGGAGGTGTCTTCTGATATTTCAACCTCCAGCATATCAGTCCCATACATTCAGCCCTCACTGGGAAGTTTAATTCCAGGTTACTAATTTCAGGGCATCCTAAAGATGCTAATTAGCCAGGTAGTGCCTTAATATATCTTAGAATTAAAAGAAAATACTTTCTGTCTCTCAGGGCATTTGAAAGCTCAAACTCTCCTGTTTGAACTTCCCTCTCTTGTTATATTACCATCACAAATCTTTGTCCATCACTAGGTTGTACAACTCCCCCTCCCCTCACCCACCTCACACACACATGACCTACAATGGAAAACTGAGCTCCAGATGGTTCATGGACTTGCCCAAAGTCACCTGTACCATTGCTGACTTGGGACTTGAATGTCCAAGCCTTCTAAATCCTCATCTGCATTTTTCACATTAGAGAATTTTGATCTCCGGCTTCTAACAGTTATTTCAGGAGAGGAAAATGCATGGTTTCACTAGTCAATGGACCAAAAATTTGAGTAAGGGATAGAACATATTTTACACTCCAACTTGAAAGCCTATCATAATGATGCTCTTCCAGCATGAAGAAATTAAAATTGGCCTTCCTCTTCATTCTTCTGAATTGTTCACTGCCACTGAGTGGAGATATTTTAGGATGGTTCTTACTGTGGCTTATGAAGATCTTTTCAGAATAAGGCCTTTTTTTTTTTTTTTTTTTAAATGCAATACAAAATACAATACAAAAATTTTCAAGAATACAATATTAGTTTGAAGCTTGGTAAGTTTTGACTATTGCATATACCTATGTAACTGCTACCTAAAACAAGATATAGAAATGTTCTAACTTTCCAGAGAGATTCTTCGTGCACCTTTTCATTCAGTGTCATCCCAGACCCCACAAAGGCAATTCCTTCTGATGGTATGTATGCATTCTTTAGTGTCTGATTTTTGTAGATTTATTTATATTGTCATATGTATCAGTAGGCTATTCATTTTTGTTGTTGATGAATATTTCATTGTGTGAATATGCTGCAATTTGTTGACTCAAATACCTCCTGATAGTTGTTTTCAGTTTGGGGCTATTAAGAATAAGGTTTCTATAAACTTCCTTGCATAAGTCTTGCATGCATTGATGTTTTTATTCCTCTTGTGTACATACCTGGGATTCAAATTGCTGGGTTGTATCTATGCTTAGTTTATTTGTAAAATTGCTAGAGTTTTTGAAAGCTGTCTCTACAAGCAGTGTGTGAGAAGTTTAGCTACTTCATTACCTCCAAAACATTCGGTATTATCAGTCTTTTTATTTATCTCAATTGGAAAATATTAAATGGCTTTATATTATGGCTTAAACTAGCATTTACCTAATAACTGAGTGCCTTATATTGAGCTTATTGTCTATTCATGCAGTTTTTGGTGATTATGTGTTTCAGTCTTTTGCCCATTTAAAATTGGATTGTTTGTTTTTTTGTTATTGCTTTTTAAGAATACATCATGTTTTCCATATATAATTTCTTTGTCCAATATTATATATTGAAAAACTTTTATCCTTGTCTGTAATTTGCCAGTTTATTTTGTTAATGGTGCTTTTTGATGAGTATATTTTTTTAATTTTGATGAAGTCTTATCAGTTCTATTTGTCTTTTATGATTAGTGATTTTTCTTTGTCTATTTTTTTTCTGACCCAAGATTAAAAAGGCACTTCCTATATTTTCTTCTAGAAGTTTCATGGTTCCAGCTTTCCTATTTCAGGCTCTGTAACATTTCAAGTTAATTTTTGTGTCTGGAATGAGTTACAGCTCAATAATTATTTATTTGAGAATCTAACACCTTTGTTTGAAAATAATATCCTTACCTCATTCATTTGACTTGGCACCTAAATAAGTCATCTTTAGTATTGGGAAATGGTATTGCTCATCTTTCATGCGTTTTCTGAGACATGTAGATGACTTCATGCATACTTAAAATATTACAGGTCTATCACTATGCCTTTACACATAAACTTTTTTCTGTTCAAGATGCCATTCTTCGTATTCTTTTGGGTTTACTACCCAAAACACAGCTTAGTAGTCTCAGACACCTTCGTTTATTATTCCCATATGGTGCAACTAAATGCCTCTATTGGGCACAGTGAATTGCTCTATCAAAATATTTGTCTTATGACTTGCTAATTGTCTCTTAACTTGACTTTCTCTCCAAGCAGACAGTGATTTACTTGAAAACAACTCTGCTTTTTTTTTATATATATATCTCTGTATCTTTATTACTCAGCACTGTGAGAGGAAAAAAAGATAGCCACTCAATTTATGATTTTAATCAAATTTGATGGTCCTGATATTCCACAGAAGCAATGTCAGATAGTAAAAGAAATCCATATACTTTGGAATGATATAATTTTGATATCAAATCTCAGTTCTGCTACTCACTAGCTATTTGAATTAAGGCAAGTTATTTCACTTCAAAATCTTAGTGTGTTACTCTATAATATGAAGATATGCAGAGCTTCATTTAGAATATTTACAGTAAATAAAATAAATAGTATCCAGTATATACAGTGTATAGTAGCTGCTAAATAAATGGGAGTGAGTGTATTGTTATTTTAGCAGTAAAAGGGCAAATGAAAGGCTTGTGTTGAGCTCACTGATTACCTGCTGTGGTATCCAGGGACTCTTCACTTAATGAATAAGTATAAAATGCCATGTTATCTTCTTTCCATAAACGCACAGAGTAACAATTTGGGTGCAGTATCCAAGGTATTGCTTCACATAGAATCTGTTCTTTATCTATCAAATCACAACAAAAGCACTGAACTCTAGCAGACATCAATTCTTGGAATCATAATACTACATCACGGTGGAATTTAGCCAAGTAAGAATGTACTCCAAATTTCAAAGTTGCAACTCTATAGATGTCTTGGAGACATGATACATAGAAGAATAAAACATGTCATTGGAACCCCGGAGATATGGTTACAGCCCTAATTCATATAACTTCCAAAGAAGGCACTTTAGCTATGAGGCAGTTCCACCAAAAGTCATATTCCTAGGTCTACTCTGGAGAATTTCTCCCGTTTACCACCCTTTCCTTGGGTTATACCTTTTGCTCCCATCCATCCCACTTAAAGGCACTTGAGAACCTTAGAGAATGATAGTATTTTCTCTCGGAAATGCTTTTAAGTAGCATTTTAAGTACATGATTTTCCAACATCCCTTCCACTTATGGCACCCATACAGTACAGAGTGTACATATCACTGCCCTGCTGATTGGCTTTCATGTGTTCCAAATGCTTTTCTAAATTGACCTGATACCTATTAAACCTGAAGAGGACTTTTAAAATCTGAAGAACATTTAATCAATGGGGCATTAAAGTAAATAAATCATAGCTGAGAGGAGTTCCTTCAAATGATATAATCTTGGGATTTTCCGAGGGCGGAGCAAGATGGCCGAATAGGAACAGCTCCAGTCTCCAACTCCCAGCGCGAGCGACACAGAAGACCGGTGATTTCTGCATTTTCAACTGAGGTACTGGGGTCATCTCACCAGGGAGTGCCGGACAATCGGTGCTGGTCAGCTGCTGCAGCCTGACCAGCGAGAGCTGAAGCAGGGCAAGGCATCGCCTCACCTGGAAGCGCAAGGGGGAAGGAAATCCGTTTTCCTAGCCAGGGGAACTGAGACACACAACACCTGGAAAATCAGGTAACTCCCACCCCAATACTGCGCTTTAAGGAAACAGGCACACCAGGAGAATATATCCCACACCTGGCCGGGAGGGGCCCACGCCCACGGAGCCTCCCTCACTGCTAACACAGCAGTCTGTGGCGATCTATCCGCAAGGCAGCAGCGAGGCTGGGGGAGGGGCGCCCGCCATTGCCGAGGCTTAAGTAGGTAAACAAAGCCGCTGGGAAGCTCGAACTGGGTGGAGCTCACAGCAGCTCAAGGAAGCCTGCCTGTCTCTGTAGACTCCATCTCTGGGGACAGTGCACAGCTGAAGTCCAATAGGGGAAGCAGTGGGGGCCGGTGCAGATGCGAACGACTCTGTCTGACAGCTTTGGGGAGAGCCGCGGATCTCCCAACGCAGAGGTTGAGATCTGAGAACGGACAGACTGCCTGCTCAGGTGGGTCCCTGACCCCTGAGTAGCCTAGCTGGGAGACATCCCCCACTAGGGGCAGTCTGACACCCCACACCTCACAGGGTGGAGTCACCCCTGAGAGGAAACTTCCAAGGGAAGAATCAGACAGGTACACTCGCTGTTCAGCAATATTCTATCTTCGGCAACCTCTGCTGCTGATACTCAGGGAAACAGGGTCTGGAGTGGACCTCAAGCAATCTTCAACAGAGCAACAGACAGTCCTTCTGACTGTCAGACGGAAAACTATCAAACAGGAAGGACACCTATACCAAAACCCCATCAGTACGTCACCATCATCAAAGACCAGAGACAGATAAAACCACAAAGATGGGGAAGAAGCAGGGCAGAAAAGCTGGAAATTCAAAAAATAAGAGCGCATCTCCCCCTGCAAAGGAGCCCAGCCCATCGCCAGCAACGGATCAAAGCTGCTCAGAGAATGACTTTGACGAGATGAGAGAAGAAGGCTTCAGTCCATCAAACTTCTCAGAGCTAAAGGAGGAATTACGTACCCAGCGCAAAGAAACTAAAAATCTTGAAAAAAAAGTGGAAGAATTGACAGCTAGACTAATTAATGCAGAGAAGGTCATAAACGAAATGACAGAGATGAAAACCATGACACAAGAAATATGTGACAAATGCACAAGCTTCAGTAACCGACTCGATCAACTGGAAGAAAGAGTATCAGCGATTGAGGATCAAATGAATGAAATGAAGCGAGAAGAGAAACCAAAAGAAAAAAGAAGAAAAAGAAATGAACAAAGCCTGCAAGAAGTATGGGATTATGTAAAAAGACCAAATCTACGTCTGATTGGGGTGCCTGAAAGTGAGGGGGAAAATGGAACCAAGTTGGAAAACACTCTTCAGGAGATCATCCAGGAGAACTTCCCCAACCTAGTAGGGCAGGCCAACATTCAAATTCAGGAAATACAGAGAACACCACAAAGATACTCCTCCAGAAGAACAACTCCAAGACACATAATTGCCAGATTCACCAAAGTTGAAATGAAGGAAAAAATCTTAAGGGCAGCCAGAGAGAAAGGTCGGGTTACCACAAAGGGAAGCCCATCAGACTAACAGCAAATCTCTCGGCAGAAACTCTACAAGCCAGAAGAGAGTGGGGGCCAATATTCAACGTTCTTAAAGAAAAGAATTTTAAACCCAGAATTTCATATCCAGCCAAACTAAGTTTCATCAGTGAAGGAGAAATAAAATCCTTTACAGATAAGCAAATGCTTGGAGATTTTGTCACCACCAGGCCTGCCTTACAAGAGACCCTGAAGGAAGCCCTAAACATGGAAAGTTACAACCGGTACCAGCCATTGCAAAAACATGCCAACATGTAAAGACCATCGAGGTTAGGAAGAAACTGCATCAACTAACGAGCAAAATAACCAGTTAATATCATAATGACAGGATCAAGTTCACACATAACAATATTAACCTTAAATGTAAATGGACTAAATGCTCCAATTAAAAGACACAGACTGGCAAACTGGATAAAGAGTCAAGACCCACCAGTCTGCTGTATTCAGGAGACCCATCTCACATGCAGAGACATACATAGGCTCAAAATAAAGGGATGGAGGAAGATCTACCAAGCAAATGGAAAACAAAAAAAAGCAGGGGTTGCAATCCTAGTCTCTGATAAAACAGACTTTAAACCATCAAAGATCAAAAGAGACAAAGAAGTCCATTACATAATGGTAAAGGGATCAATTCAACAGGAAGAGCTAACTATCCTAAATATATATGCACCCAATACAGGAGCACCCAGATTCATAAAGCAAGTCCTTAGAGACCTACAAAGAGACTTAGACTCCCATACAATAATAATGGGAGACTTCAACACCCCACTGTCAACATTAGACAGATCAACGAGACAGAAAGTTAACAAGGATATCCAGGAATTGAACTCATCTCTGCAGCAAGCAGACCTAATAGACATCTATAGAACTCTCCACCCCAAGTCAACAGAATAGACATTCTTCTCAGCACCACATCGCACTTATTCCAAAATTGACCACATAATAGGAAGTAAAGCACTCCTCAGCAAATGTCAAAGAACAGAAATAATAACAAACTGTCTCTCAGACCACAGTGCAATCAAACTAGAACTCAGGACTAAGAAACTCAATCAAAACCGCTCAACTACATGGAAACTGAACAACCTGCTCCTGAATGACTACTGGGTACATAACAAAATGAAAGCAGAAATAAAGATGTTCTTTGAAACCAATGAGAGCAAAGATACAACATACCAGAATCTCTGGGACACATTTAAAGCAGTGTGTAGAGGAAAATTTATAGCACTAAATGCCCACAAGAGAAAGCAGGAAAGATCTAAAATGGACACTCTAACATCACAATTAAAAGAACTAGAGAGGCAAGAGCAAACACATTCAAAAGCTAGCAGAAGGCAAGAAATAACTAAGATCAGAGCAGAACTGAAGGAGATAGAGACACAAAAAACCCTCCAAAAAATCAATGAATCCAGGAGTTGGTTTTTTGAAAAGATCAACAAAATTGACAGACCGCTAGCAAGACTAATAAAGAAGGAAAGAGAGAGGAATCAAATAGACGCAATAAAAAATGATAAAGGGGATATCACCACTGACCCCACAGAAATACAAACAACCATCAGAGAATACTATAAATGCCTCTACGCAAATCAACTAGAAAATCTAGAAGAAATGGATAATTTCCTGGACACTTACACTCTCCCAAGACTAAACCAGGATGAAGTTGAATTCCTGAATAGACCAATAGCAGGCTCTGAAATTGAGGCAACAATTAATAGCCTACCCACCAAAAAAAGTCCAGGACCAGATGGATTCACAGCTGAATTCTACCAGAGGTACAAGGAGGAGCTGGTACCATTCCTTCTGAAACTATTTCAATCAATAGAAAAAGAGGGAATCCTCCCTAACTCATTTTACGAGGCCAACATCATCCTGATACCAAAGCCTGGCAGAGACACAACAAAAAAAGAGAATTCTGGATCAATATCCCTGATGAACATCGATGCAAAAATCTTCAATAAAATACTGGCAAACCGGATTCAGCAGCACATCAAAAAGCTTATCCACCATGATCAAGTGGGCTTCATCCCTGGGATGCAAGGCTGTTTCAACATTCGCAAATCAATAAACGTAATCCAGCATATAAACAGAACCAAAGACAAGAACCACATGATTATCTCAATAGATGCAGAAAAGGCTTTTGACAAAATTCAACAGCCCTTCATGCTAAAAACGCTCAATAAATTCGGTATTGATGGAACGTACCTCAAAATAATAAGAGCTATTTATGACAAACCCACAGCTAATATCATACTGAATGGGCAAAAACTGGAAAAATTCCCTTTGAAAACTGGCACAAGACAGAGATGCCCTCTCTCACCACTCCTATTCAACATAGTGTTGGAAGTTCTGGCTAGGGCAATCAGGCAAGAGAAAGAAATCAAGGGTATCCAGTTAGGAAAAGAAGAAGTCAAATTGTCCCTGTTTGCAGATGACATGATTGTATATTTAGAAAATCCCATTGTCTCAGCCCAAAATCTCCTTAAGCTGATAAGCAACTCAGCAAAGTCTCAGGATACAAAATTAATGTGCAAAAATCACAAGCATTCTTATACACCAGTAACAGACAAGCAGAGAGCCAAATCAGGAATGAACTTCCATTCACAATTGCTTCAAAGAGAATAAAATACCTAGGAATCCAGCTTACAAGGGATGTAAAGGACCTCTTCAAGGAGAACTACAAACCACTGCTCAGTGAAATCAAAGAGGACACAAAGAAATGGAAGAACATACCATGCTCATGGATAGGAAGAATCAATATCGTGAAAATGGCCATACTGCCCAAGGTTATTTATAGATTCAATGTCATCCCCATCAAGCTACCAATGACTTTCTTCACAGAATTGGAAAAAATGGCTTTAAAGTTCATATGGAACCAAAAAAGAGCCCGCATTGCCAAGACAATCCTAAGTCAAAAGGACAAAGCTGGAGGCGTCACGCTACCTGACTTCAAACTATACTACAAGGCTACAGTAACCACAACAGCATGGTACTGGTACCACAACAGAGATATAGACCAATGGAACAGAACAGAGTCCTCAGAAAAAATACCACACATCTACAGCCATCTGATCTTTGACAAACCTGAGAGAAACAAGAAATGGGGAAAGGATTCCCTATTTAATAAATGGTGCTGGGAAAATTGGCTAGCCATAAGTAGAAAGCTGAAACTGGATCCTTTCCTTACCCCTTATATGAAGATTAATTCAAGATGGATTAGAGACTTAAATGTTAGACCTAATACCATAAAAACCCTAGAAGAAAATCTAGGTAGTACCATTCAGGACATAGGCATGGGCAAGGACTTCATGTTTAAAATACCAAAAGCAATGGCAGCAAAAGCCAAAATCGACAAATGGCATCTAATTAAGCTAAAGAGCTTTTGCACAGCAAAAGAAACTACCATCAGAGTGAACAGGCAACCCACAGAATGGGAGAAAATTTTTGCAACCTACTCATCTGACAAAGGGCTAATATCCAGAATCTACAAAGAACTCAAACAAATATACAAGAAAAAAAACAAACAACACCATCAAAAAGTGGGGAAAGGATGTGAACAGAGAGTTCTCAAAAGAAGACATTCATACAGCCAACAGACACATGAAAAAATGCTCATCATCACTGGCCATCAGAGAAATGCAAATCAAAACTACAATGAGATACCACCTCACACCAGTTAGAATGGCAATCATTAAGAAGTCAGGAAGCAACAGGTGTTGGAGAGGATGTGGAGAAATAGGAACACTTTTACACTGTTGGTGGGATTGTAAACTAGTTCAACCATTATGGAAAACAGTATGGCAATTCCTCAAGGATCTAGAACTAGATGTACCATATGACCCAGCCATCCCACTACTGGGTATATACCCAAAGGATTATAAATTATTCTACTACAAAGACACATGCACACGTATATTTATTGCGGCACTATTCACAATAGCAAAGACTTGGAATCAACCCAAATGTCCATCTGTGACAGACTGGATTAAGAAAATGTGGCACATATACACCATGGAATACTATGCAGCCATAAAAAAGGATGAGTTTGCATCCTTTGTAGGGACATGGATGTAGCTGGAAACCATCATTCTTAGCAAACTATCACAAGAAGAGAAAACCAAACACCGCATGTTCTCACTCATAGGTGGGAACTGAACAATGACATCACTTGGACTCGGGAAGGGGAACATCACACACTGGGGCCTATCATGGGGATGGGGGCGGAGGGAGGGATTGCATTGGGGAGTTATACATGATATAAATGATGAATTGATGGGTGCTGACGAGTTGATGGGTGCAGCACACCAACATGGCATAAGTATACATATGTAACAAACCTGCACATTATGCACATGTACCCTAGAACTTAAAGTATAATAAAAAATAAAAAATAAATAAA
This sequence comes from Trachypithecus francoisi, assembly GCF_009764315.1. Taxonomy (NCBI): domain Eukaryota; kingdom Metazoa; phylum Chordata; class Mammalia; order Primates; family Cercopithecidae; genus Trachypithecus; species Trachypithecus francoisi. The sequence continues at coordinate 101,919,898 of NW_022681468.1, forward strand.
ATAAAAAAATAAAAATAAATAAAAAAAATTTAAAAAATTAAAAAAATAAAAAGCTAAAAAAAGATATAATCTTTAATGAGCATTGCACTTGATTTAATAATCTATTTATTAAATATATAAAAATGATTGGTAAATTGAACACTTGTCTCAGAGCAAGCAATTAGGGCTATTTTTATTCAATTTGCATTTCCCTAAGTTGAGACAATATTTGATAAGTCTTAAGCCTATTGAATGCATCTTTGAGTTGTTTATTCATTTTTTTTCACTAAAACTCTAAATATTAAATCTTACTGTTGGTTACACCTGCCTCCTTATTAAATTACAGAAAGTGCAAATAAGAATCAGAGAAGATTTACTAAGTTCACAGTAACTGGTATTGAACCTCTAGTGAATTTATAAAATCTACATAATATTGAATAAGTCTGGGTTAAGATTGGTTAAATCTGTTTCACCTCTATTAAATCCAATGCGGGATGTGTTAAAGAGGCCCTGTTGTATTAAAGCAAACTTTAGAAGGAGATCATATTTTTCCCCAAATCTCATTAAACTGACATAGACTGTTTTTGAATTTCCTTTATTCTTCTTAAATTATTGATGATTATGACTTATGTATTTATGTGGAAAGAGTAGCTTTCTTGTTCTTAACTACCATCTACCTCTGGACTGATTCAGTTTCTGAGACCTTGTGTGGGGCCTGGGAAATTGCAATGCATTCTCACAGTTGGTTCTTAGTCAAACTTGAATGTTCCCTATTTGAGCTTCCGCCCTTTGTTTCCAAATCCTTGCTGAAAATGAGCAATTCTTCCCATTCTGATGCATAAATCTCTCATTCCAGTATATCAAGATAAAGGTCATAGACTGCATTAAAAATGATTCCTTACTTGTGTTACTAATAACATCTTACATTATTAACCCTGGAACTATTTAAAAAATCTAATTTACTCTTCTCTATGGATGCCAGACCAGATACTCATCTATATAACTCAATGGAATCATTCATCTCTACTTTATTTCTAGGAGGAGAAGTTAGCCTGAGATGGGAGTTTATTTTCTGTATTTCATTTTGCCTGATAATGAAACCTAGCTAACAAATTTTAATCAATGAATATTTATTAAGCTCCTACTATGTGTTCAGAATTTTTTATATGCCTAAGAGCCTATTTGCAAATCACTAAAATCTGATTAAGAAAATCAATTCACTTCAACAAACAGTTTTTGAGTGACTATTGAGCCTCTAATGCCAGATAAGTGACATAAAGATAAGAAAGATATAACTCCTTTCCTTCCAGGACACTATTATCTACTTATGAAGGTTAGGGAGATGGAAAAGAGACCTGTAAAAACAATGGTGCGAATTTTATTTCTATGAAAATGTAGAAAGTGTGGTGTTGAGCAGTAAGACACCTAAGAAAATACATGGAGTCAGATTTTTCATGACATTAAATGTCATGCTAGAGGGACATCCAAGTGTGCAGAAACAGAAAGTGATGCTAAGAGGGTAGAAGAAAAAAGAGAGGAGAGAAAAGAACAAAAGATGACTTTAACTTGATTTGAGTCAGACTGATTCTAAAGATGATGGTGTCATTAACGAATATGCACAGCATTGAGGGGAGAGATAGCATGGGAGGGAATCGAAGCTCAATTTTTTAACAAACTAAATTTGAGATACCAGCAAAAAAAAAAAAAAAGAAAAAAAATCGACATGCAAAGGACAGCAGCAGTTGGAATTTAGGAATAGAGCTCTGAGAGATAAGGGAGCCAGGGGAGGCCAGGCATGGTGGCTCCTGCCTGTAATCCCAGCAATTTGGGAGGCCGAGGCGGGTAGGTCCCTTGAGGTCAGGTGTTCAAGACCAGCCTGGGCGACATGGTGAAACCCATCTCAGCTAAAAATACAAAAATTAGCCGGGTGTGCTGGTGCATGCCTGTAATCCCAACTACTCAGGAGGCTAATGCAGGGGAATTGTTTGAACCTGGTAGGCGGAGGTTACAGTGAGCCAAAATCACACCATTGCACTCCAGCTGGGTAACAGAGCAAGACTCCATCTCAAAAAGAGAGAGAGAGAGAGAGAGAGCAAGAGAGCTAGAGGAGACATATTTGGAAGTCATCTTCTTAGAGAACATAGCCAAATTCACAGAGCTGTCAACAGAGAAAGCAACAAAAGACAGGGGTGGATAAGGTATGCACTCTAGAATTTTAAAATGATCTACCTGATCAGACTAAAAGGACCATATTTGTGAATAATACAAAATGATGTCAAATTGTAGTAAGCAGATAAGTAGTTAGATATTTGAAAACCAAACATAACATTTACACTAACAAAGCTTTTGATTTTTTTCTGAGACTGTTTATCTTATTCGTATACAACTTCTACATGGATATATTAATTTAGCAAAATATTCAGACACTGCACAACTATGTAGCATGAAAAGGAAAAGGTTTTCTCTTCCTTTCATTGCAGTTCATCCCAATAATAACAACTTGGGGTGTAGCTTCCCATAAAAATGACTTAGGGTACGTTTTACTTTTATTTTGAAATAAACAAGCCTTCTAATACGTTTCTGAAATAGTATAATGAGTTCCCACGTACCCTTTACCTAGCTTCCCTCAATGAGAACATTTCTCAGAGCTGTAGTTTATTATTAATTATTTTTATCAAGCCCAGGAAACTGACATTGGTACAATCAGCTATGAGTTAAACTAGATAAATTATTCAGATTTCACCAGTTTTTACATGCACTCATTTTTATGATACATATACAGTACTATGAAATTGTATCATAGGTATAGATTGTTAAATGCTTCAGATTAAAAAAAAAGTACATAGGGTAAAAACTTTCATAACCAATGGTATAATATTTGGGGGTAGATTTGGGAGCAAGCTAAGAAACGTGGCCATTTGTTATGTCCCAGCAGAAGTGGACTGTCAGGCGAACAGGCTGTGCATGGATAATTTGTCTGGTAAATAACATGCAGGATAGATTATAGCTAAGGGACAATGGAAGAAGGAGGCCAAAGCCAGGAGGGATGTGAGGTCAGGGGAGAGGACAAAGGCTCGCATCCGTATGGTGGCATTTGACAAGCAGAAGAGGCAACTATTCAGGAGACTAGTGAGCCTGGGAAGTCAGGGGATCCATGTTGGTAATGACAAGAATAAACTAAACGTGTGGAAGAGAAAAGGGAGCTAAGCTGGCTGATAAATTAAAAGTGATTACATTTTTGCCCAGTTCTGAGAAAGCTAAAGGAAAGGTAAAAGAGGGGTTAATACATGAGGAGAGCAAAGGTGATGAAGTCAAATCATGCTGCTGTGATCTGGCATTAGATGCCCAGTCTGCATAATGGAGATCGCATCAGGCTCTTTGGTGGAATTCAACATGTGCTAACATATGTGACGTACTAAAAACTGTGCCTCATTCATAAAAAGGGGCCAGTAAATGTTAGCCATTACCATCACCATCATCCTCGGAGGAGGAAAAGCTGAACAGTATTTATCTTGTGAATTCGGCTAAAGATTAGAGAAACATCTCGAAGCTACATCAAATATTTTTCCTTTAGTTTTGTATAACAATACCAATTAAATTAATAAAGGAAGCATCACGTTTATAGTGTATTTCCAGAATTAAGGTGGACAGCAGGTGTCACCCAAAGAATGGCAGGATGGTGCCATTGACTTAAAAAGGGAGACCCCATTCTGGTGAGTAGATGATGTTTTTGGTTTTAAGCATGTGGTAACAGTAAGATATTCCTGCTGAATGTGTCCAGTGGGCAACTAGAGACAAGGAACAGGAACTCAGTGATTAATGAGGGTTTCCTTTGATTGAAGATGGGGCTGGAAATGTAAATTTAGGAGTCATTAGCATAGAAGTGATGTGTAAAGCCATGAGAATGGATGATCTTTCCCAGGATGTGTTAAAGGAATACAAAAAACTAGCTGGGCGAGGTGGCAGGCGCCTGTAGTCCCAGCTACTCGGGAGGCTGAGGCAGGAGAACGGCATGAACCCCGGAGGCGGAGCTTGCAGTGAGCTGAGATCGGGCCACTGCACTCCAGCCTGGGCGACAGAGTGAGACTCTGTCTCAAAAAAAAAAAAAAAAAAAAGTGAGAGACGTCTGGCTTTGGGAAGGCCTACTGCTGAGGGCAAGAGGAAACAAGAGAATCAGTATTGGAAACAAAGAGGAAAAGAGATGCAGAGTTGAAGGTAGGAGAAAGTGAGTGAGACACATGGCCAAGGTCAGAGCCAAGGTCAGGCAGATTCATTTGCTATGTCCTTGAAGCTGAGCAGTCAGAGAAAACAGACGTGAAGAGTCTACAACTGATTGGGTGATACATTCTTTCAAAGCCATTGCAAAAATTTAAGAGAGTAATAAGGAGTTCCATGAAAGACTCACTGCTTTATATGTAAATACGCTATTTCTCTTTGTTTCTGCCTGGTATTTTATACACATTTCAGTGGGAATACAGTGTTATATAATGTAAAGGGAGTTAGGTGAAAATTCTGCTGTCAGGCTCAAACTCAGAGTGAACTGCTCTGAGTCTGTTTTATTATCAGTAAGATAAGGATATTAATACCTGCTTTATACAGTTGTTTTGAAAATTAAGTAAAATAATTTGCATAAAACACTAGTATCATGCCTGACATAGTTATACAAATTGGTTTATATATGACCATATTCATATAAATTTATGTGCAGATATAAAGCAACAAAATACAAATTGTCGTTTTTACCAAGGCTGCTGGAAATAAGTGAGACTTGAAATAATTAGGGGAGTGGGGATGTTACCAAGGGAGTCCTTGAGGACAAAATTGGGCCAGAAATCTTACACTTTCCAGTATAAAGAAAACTGATTTAAAATTCATAGGCAGTTTAATTTAAGGCTTAAGAAAATGCTACGATCAGTGTTCAGGAATATGTTGGATTAGAAAAAGCATTGTCGTGTATTTTTATAGTAGTAAGAAATTGCACACAATGGAGGTATACATCAACCGGAAGTATTAGATAAATTCTAATACATTCATAAAGTAAACCACTATGTCATGTAAAGATTAAATTTTTTAAAGAAGCAAACTTTTCATGGCTATGTACAATGTGATTCTCTTTAGAAGATTTGATAGATAAGTACTTCCAATTTTTTTTCCTTGCTTTGTTTCTTCCTTCCTTTCTTCCTCCCTTCTTTCCTTTCTTTCTTCTCCTTTGATTTCCTCTTTTTACTTTCTGCCTTTTTTCCATTAAAAAAGAATGTGTTATGTTTATAATAAAATAAACAAAAAGATATTTTGTTTTGATTGAAGAACTATCTCCTAGGTTTTGGAAACCTCTTTTACCACAGTAAGAAGAACATAACCCATTATATGCAGTCAGCCCAATGTGATTGCTGCACAAAGCATAAAGTGACCCCAAAAAGGAACACAGTCGTAAGACTTCCTCACAGAGTCAATTTCTAGTTGTAGAATATGGAAGATTGTATTTTCCAAAAATTGCTGCACAAAGCATAAAGTGACTCCAAAAAGGAGCACAGCCATAAGACTTCCTCACAGAGTCAATTTCTAGTTGTAGAATATGGAGGATTGTATTTTCCAAAGATTGCTGCACAAAGCATAAAGTGACTCCAAAAAGGAACACAGCCGTAAGCCTTCCTCACAGAGTCAATTTCTGGTTGTAGAATATGGAAGACTGTGTTTTCCAAAGATGATTATACCAATATATTCCCTGCCACATGCTTGCAGGGTGACGTTTGAGACATGAGGTGTGTATGACCTACCCTTAAATCTCAATGGAGCTGTGACTATGGTGGAAGTTCCACTATATGATTTCTGAAGCTGAATTGTAGAGATGATACAGCTTCCACCTGGCTCTTTTAAAATACTCACCCTTGGAACCCAGCTGCATGTTGCAAAGAGGAGACCACATGGAAAGGCTGGTGAGGTTCCAGTCAATAACCAGCAACAACTGCCGGACATGCGAGTGAATGAGCTTTCACTAAATGATAGGCCCTGTCTTTGAGCCACTCCAGTTGATGCTTGGTGAAGCAGAGTAGAGTTGTGTCAATGATCCTAGCCCAAATTACAGATTCGTTAGCAAAATAAATGATGTTGTTACTTTAAATCACTAAATTTTAGGATCATTTGTTGTGCAGCAATAGGCAATTGGAACAAAGTATAAAATGCTACTCTTGATCAATCAATGGTGGAGACCTCTACAAACTAGAAGCTACAATTTATATGAAGAGTATGTTGCATTAGAGAGTCCCCTTCCTTCCTCCACATCTTTTCTTCTATATTTTAAATTCAGTAAAGTGATGCATTCACATAATTAAGAGGAAAGAAGCATTCACTTGCTGTATAACCAAAATGTGATAGATATTTTGGTCAACACTTTTTATCCTTTATCTTATTTTTCACAGCAGCCTTATGAGGTATCTATCCATTATTATCCATCAACTTACGGATGAAGAGAAAGGGGTTCTAAAGGATTAGGTAGCTTGTTTAAGGTCACATAAAGAGTAAGTGTAAAAGCCAGAGGTAAAACTCAGATTTTCTCTTGTGTGCCAAGCTGCCTACTATCAGAAAATGTACTATATATTCAGCCTTGATGTCAAATACACTGACTTCATACTTTCATGTATTCAATTAGTCAACAGAACTTCTTTATATAGTCTTATGCCAAAATCACCTTCAGGGTGGGAGGGCAAGAGGCTATCCAATCAATAGGGCAGATATTCCTAGTAGGTCTACTGGGATGTGCCATAAGAGGACACTACTGACCCTACAGAAAACTGTGACTAAATGAAATTTTAAAATACTACTGTCAGAGGTACAGCAGATGGAAAGTTAAAGAGCCAGGACAGATTGTGATAATTTTAATAGACTAGATGATATGATGGTATGACTGGTTTGGGGATATAGTGAGATGTGAGGTCCAAGGAGAAGATAGCATTTGTCTCTTTAAGAACTATTTTGGCCAACTTTTTCTGTCTGTCTGTCTATCTATCTGTCTGTCTACTTATCTTTCTATCTAATCTCCTTTCTATATCTATTCAGCTGTCACATACAAACATACATATATTAGTATGCATTGAAGCCAATCATTGAGGCCTCAGCTGATGACAGTTCAAGAGTTTCCATGGAGAAAAGGCTTGGGAAAGCAGTCTCCACAAGGATGAGGATGACAGGTTGTGCTCAAAGTCCTGTTTGCATGTTAAGCACAATGTTTTTGTTCAAAGAGTACATTTATATGGATGACTTGGGAGGTTGAAGGACGTTGTGTTAGGAGGCAAGTGGGGTTTGAAGCACACCCAAGGCATCCTCTGGCCTCCTCATCAGGCTTATTTACTAATTATAATGTCTTGCTTTTCATCAGTGACACATGTTTCTATATAGGAAAAGAAGAAATTTGGAAGGAGAAATAACAAGTTCGACTGAGGCTGAGGACAATCATCAGGTGAACAAATAACTATTCTGTACTCATTTGTTTTAAATAGTAAATTAGTACTTTTTATTTACCTAGAAGGTCTCTATATAGAATAAGTGACTTCATTATGTCTCATCTATGTGGTGGGAATTGGATCCCAAAGGATATTTTATAGGGAGGGCAACTCCAGATGAACAGATGGACCAGGGATAGAAAAAATGTGACTTTTACTTTCTTTTCAGGAGCCACAGTGTCTAGGATGGGCCCAGGATATAAAGTGAACACTCAATTCAGAATACTGTCATAGAAAGAGAAATTCCGAAGCATAGCTTATATATAGAATTGTAACTTTTGCTCTGTCTCTTTCAGTAATTTTAGGGAGTCCAAGTTGTTAGACCCAAGCAACTCTTATTAAAGCCTTTTGTCCTCCTTGGTTTAGATCCAGAAGACTACTGTAAGGTTTTCACTATTCTGACCATCCTTAAGTCATTTTATCCCAGGCAGCTTGACCCTTTGAGCCTCTCCTTCCTCTGTAGCTGGAAGTGTGCTTCTGATACACTAATGCTGCCCTCCTCAGCCACTGAGAATCCCATGATCCTGTCATTGGCAGGAACTAAGACACTACCACAAGGCAGCCCAGAGGTGGACCTCTCTTTACCCCACCACTGAGACAAGGGGTCCAATTCACATTAATCCCCACCCCTGCCCTCCAATAGTCTCAAAACTGAGCTCCCCACCTATAGTTTCTTCCCATTCCAACTAATTCTACAGTGTTGCAAGGTTAATGTTCCTGATCTTAACACTTCTGTGCTCAGACTCTCCCATTCGCAATCAGATGAAAATGCATTAAACCTAGTTATGCCTTTAATTACATGCCCAGTCTCAGTCTCCAACACTACCCTCCATTGATGGTCATAGTGTTTACGCATATTTGACCATTAGCTCTTCCCTAAGCATTTCTGTGGTAGATTGATTGCAAAAAATGACCCCAGTTCTATATCTGAATCTATGCCCTTTGCAATATAACTTTGCAGCTCTCCCCTTAAATCTAGGCTATCCTGTGACTTGCTTTGCTCAATAGAATGCAATGAAAGTGATGACGTGATAGTTGGAAACCTAGACTTCAAGAGACCTTGCATGATTTTACTCTCCCTGTCACTCCTCTGCCTTTGTCATGAGGCTTTGTGTGGGCCAGCCTGTTGCAGTATGAGACCCACGGAGCAGAGCCACATCAGCCCAGCTCTTCTAGCTAAGGCTCTACATCTGTACCGGGGCCCATCCAAGGTCAGATTCACCACCAACCTGACTGGCAATTAACCACAGATGCATGTGTGAGTCCCGTAAGCCAGATCAGATCAGCAGAACTGCCCTGCCAGCTCATACCTGGTGAAAAATGCTATGTTACTTTAAGCCATTAAATTTTGGGGTGACTTATTAGTTAGCAATAGCTAACTTATACAATATCTCAGTTTTTTTTTTTTTTTTCTTTCTTCTCTTGGCCTGTGTTTCTGCTATCTCTCTGCCTGGGTTGCCCTTTACCTCTCCTATTTCTCTTTCAGATTATTTGATGAGGACTCCCAGGGCAGTCTTGTTATATGGTTTTGCAAAGCAGGGAAGCCTGACTCCTTTTCTTTGCCTTAAAAGCAGAGTTAGTCTATTTCAACTTATGCCAGGGAGCTTTGCTATATCTCAGTTTTTTTCCCTTGATTTTTCCATGCTTATCTTTTCTCATTTTTAAGATATTGAGAGGGTTGGCATTAGGTGAATCCCCCTTGCCTGCTCCTGTTTGATGAAACTCAGCTAGAAATATAAATGGGAAGCCTTCAAGCATCATGGTGGCAAGAGCAGCAGAAAATATAGTATCTATTCATTTAGGATTTTATGAAAATCATAATTGAAAGGTTAGAAGTTGTCAGATTGTGTGTCACGGATGTAAATGTGTAAGGATGATTGTCTGCTTCTTTTGTTGAGCAAACATGCATTGTAAATGGGATAAATAAGCAGAAGCACAGGCAGAAAAGTCAACAGCAGTTTTTGAGGATTAAGTGAACTCTCTTTTTTAAAAATCAGCCTAACCCATATCTCCTCAAATGTAACTTGCTTTAGAGATTTGCTTTTAAATAGTGCACAAAGCAACCTATATAAACACATCAAGTAGAATCATGTCCCAGAAGAAGTGGCTGCAGAAAGCAAAGGGGTTATTGTGAGTTTGACTCCAATCACAAAGGAGTCTGTAAAACACAAGATCCTGGGGTTTTCTCTTTATTTTTTTTCTCCATGACATCCAGAAGACATTTTCTCATCATATAACTCATTGATACTTTCTGTAATTGCCAGGACTGTAGTCCCCTCTTGAGATCTGAGCACCCAGCTGTGACTTTCTTGTCTCTAGAGTCATCCCTGGTAATGGCAGAGCTGCAGTTGTGCATCCACCGCAGCTTGGCTTTGATGTCCTGGCCCTGCAGCTGTTCTCTGGCTAGGTTATTTGGGAAAGAATGATGAGCTGAGGCTGAGCAGGTCTACAAGTCAGAGAGGGATGGGAATGATCTTGGATGCAAGAGAAAGCATCATTTGGATGGGCCAAATTTTCTGGTCCAAGCTATATTTCAAATGTGAATACCCCTCACCATTGCTCTCTGAGCCCAAGACATGTGGTTTATAATCATGCTTCTGGAAATTAAACCCACCCAAACCCCATATTTGGTGGAAAGATTTGCCTCACTTACTGATCTGAGGAGCCTGAACAGTTTGCTTTGCTTTCATCTTGCATTCTCTTGTCAGAGTAATCTCTCAAAGTCAAACTTTTTGAGTTACCTCTAGTGACAACTCTTTTTTGAGTACAATTCCATATAATTAACAATTTAAGACAAGTTTTATATTTCAATTTTTATTAACAGTGAAAGGAAGAAAGTTACTTCCTCATTGCTGTGGTATGTACTAAAACTCTTCACTTGAGTCTAGTTATGAGAAAAGATCAGGCGCACTCAGTTGAAAGATACTCTACAGCTGAAGATGAAGGAACTAAGACAACTAAATGCATCATATGATCCTGAATTGCCTCCTACATACCAGAAAAAAAAAAAACCTAGTTATAGAAACATTGAGTCATTTGATAAAATGTAAATACAAATTATGGATTAGATGATAGTAATAAATTATGTCAATTTTTCTGACTTTGATCATTGCACTGTGGTTATATAAGATGATACTATTTTTCTACTATTTTTATTAGACAGGCAAACTGTCTTTAATCTACTCTCATATAGTTGCAGTAAAACTGTACATGTGTATACTTACAGACAAGTAAACCAAAGGTCTTAGTGCAGAATTAAGCTTTAAAATTTTTAATTACAAATGCTACAAGCTTATGAAAACATCATTTGAAGCATTATTTAAATTTCTTCTACACTTACAAGTCTTGTAAATTAAAATAAAAATTTAATTACAAATTTTATTTCGGTCAACATTTACCATCTTTAGTCAGAAGTATTGAAGGGTAGACACATAGATTTAACACATGAAAATTAGCATACTTTATGATTTTAAAAAATCAGTACAATTAAATTTTAAACAAAAAATGAGATGATAATATAGATTTCTGAAGAAAAAATTTTGCTAACATCACTTAACAGAGCAATTTTTGTACATGATCATTTTTTTCTAATCTGCATCGTTTTATATAATCACAATGATAAAACATAGCATATTATTTTATATAAGGCTTTTAAAATTAACACTAAACTATAAAGTATTTGGGTTTCTCTATCACCTTAATAATTATATTTTTAAATATCTGGTGAATGGTCCTGTCCTATTCAATAGTGTAACATCTACTTAGCTATTTTCCTATAGTTGGACATTTGGATAGCTTTTAATAGTTTTTAAATAATTGACAATAATTGCCTTTTAAACACTATGTTTGTTTGTTTTCACATTTGCTTAATTATTTCTTTAGGATGAATTCCCCGGAATGCTATTCCTGACCCAAAATATATAAACCACCTCATGGGTCTGAAGTGTTGTTTCCATTTATATGTGTACTAGCAGAATTTTTCATTAAACATTATGTAACTTCATTAAAAAAAGAAACAAATTAAGTTTTGGTTTGCGTGACATGTTTGTTATTACAGCACAAGTAATAAGTAAATTTACTATTCTGAGATGGGGAACAAGAATGCAAGAAAAAAAGCAGCATGTGACTAGGAGTTGTATTATGATGAAGAGAGGTTCTTGTTAACAGCATGAGAAAATATTCATGCCCCTACTTAACAGTCACAAACAGATTCAGACAGATATAAGTAGTATAAGGAGAAGGAGAAGAAGTTTAAAAAATAACAATTTTGATCCACATTAATTTTCATTTTAATAAAGAGTCTCCGATGGAGAATGCCACTTTGGAAGACAAAGATGGCTCCATCTTCAGCAGGAAGCCTGGGCTATGGTTTGAAAGAAAGCAAGACAATGTCATCTAGACTGTCCCATAACAGCGAGTCCCTAGAATTCCAATGCCATTCCACATTTTCCCAGGAAGTGCAAGCTCATTAAGACCTAAAATGTATTTCCCCATCCTTGTACCCCTGCTATCAATCTTCATGAAAGAATCTCCCAGCCCTTCGAGATGCAGCTCATAGGCACATATAGTATATTCTCCAGATGACAAAGAGACAACTGAGGGGGAGACCTGGAAGTACCAACCACCCTTATCATGGCCAGTCAGCCAGTTACTCATGTCGTCCTTCCAGTTACCAAGGTCTTTTTAAATTTAGAGGGAGAGGGTTAGAGTAATTAGCCTTACTAGGGTCATTGATCTTAAAGAGATACACTCGCTCAAGCACTTTTATTCATCTTATGCAATTTGAAAAAAGCAGCTTCCAACGCCGTATCTCCTCTCTTCAACTCAAAATAACATTGAGTTAAGGTTAGTATCAACTGGGTTTCACAGAAATGGCTTTCACACTGAATTAAACTTGAAAGGAAAGAAGTTTCATGATGAATAAATCTATGTGCCTGCTTTTTTCCTGTGTTTTTTCTTATAGTTACAAATATATGTGGTTTTAAAACTGAAAAATAGGCTGAGGCTAGTGGCTCATGCTTGTAATTCTAGCACTTTGAGAGGCCAAAGCAGGAGGATTGCTTGAGCCCAGGAGCTTGAGACCAGCATAGGTAACATAGTGAGACCCCATCTTTACAAGAAAAAAAAAAAATTAGATGAGGCCTGTGCCTGTTGTCCCAGCAACTCGGGAGGCTGAGTTGGGAGGATCACTTGAGCCCAGGAGTTGAAGGTTGCAGTGAGCTATGATTGTGTCACTGCAGTCTAGTCCAGGTGACAGAGCAAGATCCTGTCTATAAATAAATACATACATATAAATAAAGAAAATTTTAAAAATGATAGTATTATCTTAGTTACACATCTGCTGTTTCTTGTCCTTTTTAAAATTTTTTTGAGATGGAGTCTCACTCTGTTGCTCAGGCTGGAGTGCAATGGCGTGATCTCGGCTCACTGCAACTCCACCTCCTGGGTTGAAGTGATTCTCCCCCCTCAGCCTCCCCAGTAGTAGGGATTCCAGGTACCCACTATCATGCCTGGCTAAATTTGTATTTTTGTAGAGACAGGGTTTCACCATGTTGGCCAGGCTGGTCTTGAACTCCTGATCTCAGGTGACACCCTGGCCTCAGCCTCCCAAAGTGCTGGGATTACAGGCATGAGCCACCATGCCCAACCTGCTGTTTGCTGTTCTAAGTTTGGTAAAAAAAAGATATTATTGTACATCATACAATCTACTCATCAAAGATGAGCTCAATTAGAGGTAAGCCAAGAGACTTGTCCCATCAAAAGGAAGGGAACAAGAGAAGTGTTGCAATTTAATTGTACTGATTTCTTTCTGAAGGCTTAGGTTCCTGTAATGTATACCCTCTACTTGTTATTGTTCTTGCTCTGCTAGGCTCAGCTAACTTAAAACTTTGGAGTTCTTCAAATTTTGGACCAATAACCATGAAGGTGATTATATCACAAATACTTTGCAGAATGTCTTTCACTGATTCTTTTGACAATATCCCAGGCAAGTAAGTGATAAACATTTAACCTTCCAGAGTGGTTACATTTTCTAAAATAATATGGTTAGACGTCATTAGAGATGTAACCTAAGTCCACACTCAATTTGTTTTAAAAATCCAACTGTGTTATCCTTAAAGATCCACCCTCTTTTTTTAGGTGAAACAACAATGCCTGCTGAAGTTTAGCAAATGTTCTTCTCATTTGGGTAGCCTTAGCATTTGCCACCAGAGATCCATGACATCTTTAAATATATTTGGTTTGCCACATTTTTAAAGTTTCCCTTACAAAGTCAATTTTGTTTTTATTTGTTTTATTTGCACAGACCCAGCTCCATCTTCAGTTCTCCAGTGTTTTGTTTTTTATCTTTCTATTGTGATTGAAGCAATACTCTAGAATGTGTATGAGACCAGTAGAGAGTTTGAATTTCAGGTTTCTTGGCTTGGAATTCAGTTTATCTCCTTATAGTTTATGCCCATCAGGAACTCAGGAAATAGTGATAGAATTGTTCTTGTAGGTAGCCCTCAGCACTGCTATAAACTGCTGAGTGGGGTCTAAGAACTTATGTGTTGAATGTTGGATATGGAGAATGGGGAGTTCACATTAATGACTTGAATATGTTGACTGCTGTAGACATTGTAGGACGACAAAGAGGAATGTTTTTTCTTGATCATATGACATTAAAGCTTGTGTCCTATTCAGCCACTTCCCCTTTCACTTAAGATAAACAGAGAAAGATAAAAGGCAGAGCCCAATTCCAACAGTGTGTGGAAACTGATTCTGTTTTGCTTCAAGACATAAAATCAATACAGATTTAAAAAACAAGGCAGAACCCCTAATTTACCTTTTATAAAACCAGTTAAGATTTTAGAATATACTAGCTTTGGAGTCACATTTGTTTAGAAGGCTGTTCCTTGAGGTGTTGGCAGTTTGTATACTAAACATGCTGAGTTATGCTTACCTGTTTCTTGGGATACACTGAGATACAGTATCAAGGAAAGTGATATTGGGTAGCAGGGCCACTTGGAGGTCATGATGCACAGTTTCTGTGCAGCCCATCTATAAATCACAATAAACACTTCTGTGTAGCTCACTTCATGAAAATGAGTAGAGTTATTGAATAACCTGCCAGCTTCTAAATACCCTCTTTAACTAGGCCCATGAAGGGTAATACTCTCAAGAAACAGCTAACAGGACTTTATGAAAGGCTGCTGCTTTGTCTGCAGGCCAAATGGAAATCAGTAGTAGAAAGAGAGAAGAAATAACACAATAAAAGTGATCCCTGCATGGTCGTGAAAGTCTGTCTCTACACAAAGAAGCAAGAAGGAAAAGGGCACAGATTGAGTGAGTGCAAACAAAGAACTAGATAGGATTCTCAGGAAAGCATGGAATGAGATGATGGGACACATCCAGGGGATGAATGGATCCAATTTTGGGAAACACAAACACACACACACACACACACACACAGAAATTTAACCTATTTACAATTTAAGAAATATAGTAGAGATAATTAGTGGCTAATTTTGAGATTTTCTCTCTTACAAAAGAATCCTTTTTGTAAGAAGTGGTAGAGAATAACTGACTATTTCAATAGATGGACATGATTTTGTTGATCTGACCAAATGCTGTGCCATTGGAAATTTTAAAATAATTAAATTAATGTAATTATAGGGAATTGGAGGAATGCTAGAATATTTAAAAAATCTGATATTCCAAGGAGAAAGTGAAGAATCCTGGAAATTAAGTGTTTAACAGTAACTCTCATTGAGAGAGTCAAGCAAAGTATTAATAATTTTTCATGTGAAATGTCAGACTGTCCTTTTAAGCAATTCAACTTACCTTTTAGGGAATGTAGTATTATGAGGTGAATAAAAGGTCTCATTCATACAATTCATATAATATCAGTAAAATAATTGCTAATGTCTTCAAAATTTTATTTTCTTCCCAATAACCATGAATGTTCCGACAAGTAGTTACTGAATTTCAATTCCATGTTAAACCCTACTCAAAATGTTGCAGGATTTATAAAAACAGGTAAAAACATTGTATTGCCTTCCTTCAAGGAGCTTAAAATCTTGAGTATGTGTATCTATATCTATATTACTTTTTTGTCTTTTCTTTTTTGAGACAGGGTCTCACTCTGTCATCCAGGCTAGAGTGCAGTGGCCCAATCACAGCTTAGGGCAGTTTCAGTCTTCTGGGCTCAAGCGGTCCTCCTGCCTCAGCTTCTCAAGCAGCTGGGACTACAGGCAAGTGCCTCCACAGGCCAGGCTATTTTTTTTCATCTTTTTTAGAGACAAGGTCTTGCTATGTTGCCTAAGCTAGTCATGAACCCCTGGCCTCAAGCGATTCTCCTACCTTAGACTCCCAAATTGTTGGGATCAAAGGCATAAGCCACTGTGATCAGCCTATATTGTCTTTACCTAGCTACATATAGGTATGCAATTTTGCATATAAATAAATACTTGTATTCACATAAAGTTTAAACAATGAAGAAACCACATATAATAGACCTTATTCTTGTTCATTTATTGCTTCTTTTAATGGTGCTAAGTGTTGGAAACAGAAGGATGTATAAACATTTGTCTTCATCAGGGAAGAGTATACAAGCTAGGAAGGGGGACAAAAGGGCCTAAAAAGAAATGGCTATAAAGCTATATCCTACATATTAAGTAAACCAATGAACAAAAGAGAAAACAGTTTTGCCTAGGGGCATCAAAAAACTTTCAAAGAAAGCTCCTGAAGACATTTCAGTAAAGAAGCGTGCAAAGGTGGGAAGAAGAAGCCTTCAAGGCAGATGGGATAGCATGATGACATGCATGAAAGCCAGGAAGCAAATACATATGTTATGAAATGTGTAGATAGTACAGTTGAGGAAGCATAGAGTATACTATATGCAGTAGTTGGAGAAGAGTCCAGAAAGATACATGAGAAAACTCAGAGTGTGCTATTATAGAATCTGAACAATATGTCAAGGGCAATGAGGAACCATCATTTTTGTTTAATTTAATTCTATTTTGTCATATTTTAATACATTTTATATTTATATATTGATTTGATTTATATTATAAATTACTTTTATTTAGTAATTTAAAAGTTTCTATAGGTAATATATATGCTTACTTTAAATTTCAGAAAATAACTTTATCAAATATACCCATTCTTCTACTTATTAAAACAGTGCCTGCTGATGCTCAGCTACAAGAGATGACAAAATAAACATCCACTTTCCCTTCCTTTCTTCCAACAATTGATTTCAGTTAACTGTTTTATATTTTTAAATTTTTTCCCTGTCTACCTTTGTACCTTTAAGTATACCTACACATTTATAGCATGCAATTTCAGATTTAAATTAGGCTTTTTGATATCCTACAATAAAAAGGTGAGGTAATCAAACATATTTACCTTACCTCTGCCTTTATCTCCTTTTTCCCTCCACTTGTATTAGTTATATTATTTCCACACTGTCATTTCCTGTAACACTTTGCTTTGTGCAATCATGGTCCTCACTTTTGTTTCTGTCTTTCTTTCATTGCTGAATGTGTTCACCACTTACCTTGGGCATTTTAGCTTCATTTATCTGTTCACCCTTGGGCTGAATGGTTAAAGCTTAAGATCCAGCTTTCTTTCTCTAAAGGCTTGGTAGGTACAGATCCACTGTATTTTAGCGTTTGTTGTAGAGCCACCCAGCCTGAGCCACCAAGCCCTACTCCCATCCCTTATAGCAGACATTATTTGATGCATGGTTTGATATGCAAAAGATTCTTTCTTTAATTTTAAAATCCAGTATATTTATCAAGACACAAGGAACTTTTCAAAACTATACATGTCGCAATGTTTTTTTTAGGTCTGAAAAAATTTTTGATTTATTTGAATAGGTTTTGATCCATTTATTTAACTCTCATCTTCCTGGTTATCCGTATATATTGAATCAAATTCATCTTTCTTCCAGATCTGTCATTTCTTCTCTCATTATTTAAACTTTATCTTTTAGTTTTATTTCTTTTTCTTTCAATTTCATTTTGACATTTTTCTTATTTGTCATTCCTATCCTTTGTTTTCAGTAATGCTAATTCTCATCTTTATGGCTTTCAATGTGCCATTTATGTTGTAATGGTTACATTTCTCTCTTTCACTAGTTTGTTTTCTGAGCTTTGATTTGGTCAGGTGCTTAGTGGGAAATAGAATTCTGGTATAATGGTGATAAAGTATTTTGGGTAACAATTTCATGAAAGGGACTTCAGAGTGAGCCTTAAGTGAGAAAACTTATTTTCCAAGTAAGTTTCACAAGTAAATATTCACAAAAGCCCCTAGCAGCAGGGAAAGATACAAGAAATCAGGTGGAAAAAAAAAATGCCTAATGCATAACATTCCCTTTTCATTAGCAGCCACAAGGCTTGCTCAAGAAGCTCACGGGGACAGGGATCGAGATTATACAAAGGCTCAGCAGCATGGACTTCTCTTCAAAGATGACTTGACTATTGCCAAGCCTGGATGCCCAATTTTGCAGTGGTGTGACCAATTCTGAACCCTGTTATTATACTAAATATGGGGGAACCAACCAACCTACCAGTAGTAGGCTGAATACATTGGAATCTTTCTAATTTGTCTTATCTGTGATAGACATAGAACCTAGATTTAGAATTGTCTTCTCTACCAGCCATATTTCTATGACAATATAATCCTGGACTGAGTAAATACCCTATGCAACAACATTGTCTCAGACCAAAAAACTGATTTTACAGTAAAAGAATTAATGCCATGTGCTTATACTCATGGAATTTAGAGGTCCTATGATGATCATCCATGATCCAGAAATATATATGTATTTTTTTTGGATAAGAAAAAGAGAGTTTATTTTCCTTTATACTCAGTTTACAGTAGTGATGCCAGCAGGATGCACTCTTTTGTTCAGAAAAAGATGATGCGAAGAAACTTGGAGCTGTGGCTGATGACCTTGGGACAGAGCTGAGGTTCTGTTGCATTCTTGGGGCAGTATTCAGCTCCTGTAGTTCTAGTTAGCTGGGAGGCTGGGATGGGAGGATCTCTCGAGGCCAGGAGTTCGAGGTTACAGTTGAGTCATGATTGTGCCACTGTACTCCAGCCTGGGCTACAAGGCAAGACTTCGGCTGCGGGCTCGGCAGTGGCGCGGCTGTTTCGGAAGGAGAGGCCGGTGGAGCAGGGTTTGAAGTGGGGTTTGGGTGTGTTTCTGCCCCTGGTGTCCCCTTCCCCCGTCACTCTAGGAAGGAAGAGGCTCGCGCGGGAGGTGTCCAGAAATATTTTTGGTGCAAGAGTAATTGCAGTTTTTGCCATTATTCTTAAATGACAGAAACAGCAATTACTTTTGCACCAGCCTAATAGTTGGTCTTACAGAAAATAAAATAATATTTTAATAACTGAATGTACCAGTAGGAGAAAAAACCGGTGCTGCATCCCTAATAGCCGGTATTCATGAATTCAGAAGTGAGGGGTGGAAGAGGGAATGCCACTTTACACCATTTTATCTAATAGCATATTCATGATATTGTGCTTTCCTCACTCTATCTCCAGTTTCTGCTGGTTCAGAGGTCTTAGTAGCCATTGTAGAAATGCTCCCTCCACGGGGTTCAATAGTAGTTCCATTGAAATTTCAAGCTTCTGGGGACATTGTGTGAGCAGGGGTAAAAATGGTCTTTGTGGGTTATTAATTCTGGTTTTCAAGAAACAGAGGGGTTTGTTGATATATACTAGGTGTGAGAATAGGGGAAGAGAATTTTTTTCCTAAAACCCAGGGGGATCTCTTGGTATGTTTCCTGCTTTTGCCATGCACAAGGGTAGATGTTAATGGAAAACTAAAGTGACTTCATGTAGGTAAAGCCAGGAAGAATTATAATCGTTCAAGGATGAAATTTAGGCCATCCACCTGGAGAAGAGTAGAGAGTATCTAGTGTTGACAGAGCAAAATGAACATAGAAATGTAGTGGATAAAATAATAAATATCATTCAAAGCTGCTTGCACTAGAGCAGAAATTAAAGCAGTACTCATCCAAAACTTCTTATTGATTTTGTAATTAATACTTAAATGATTCCCTTATTTTCTTCTATTGTTTATAGAATGTATTTATATTAGGTGACTATAAAATTTAGCACATAGATTATATTATTCTACCAATTTAGTCAATAGGATTGTGGTAGAACTGAAGGAGAAAGGATATCACTTAAGATACAAGTCTTAAGTGAGGAAAGTGCAACTAAGTCTTTGGTTTGTCTCATTTATGATGAATCACTATTTTATGTTTGTTGGGGCAGAGTGGTAGTGTTATTTTAATTGAAATACAGATGAAGGGTGCACTTTGTCCTTGTGGTTGGGTGATTTTGGAATCACATGGGTGAGTGTCTATCACATTTGTTAGAAAAGTCAGTCTCCTGCGTGCAGTCTTTTGACCTCCACTCAGCCTTGGGCCTGGGACACTTCCTTACCAAGAGATAAAGCGTCCTCACAGCCTGTGCTGGACTTTTCATCTGACATGGAAAAACCATTCCTATTTCAGGCTCAGTGTGTATTTTTGTTCCACTTAAGTATCTGCATCATACAGCTCCTGGCCAATCCCACTGCTTTATGAGTTCTCTGTGAAGAGGAGACAGGATCCTTCTGTTGCAGCTCAAGATGGATGTATACAGCTCAATTGCCCTGTTTTGGTAGCTGGAAGGGACCTACTGGCCATGGGGGATCAATGCCTCCCACTGAAGTCAATCTTGCTCTATCTCTTCCATATGTGAGTAAAGCGTTGTTCCATCCAGTGCTTCACTGTGTTGTTTTACTTAGTGTTTTACTTGGTATTTACTGATACCAAGATGTAGTGGGCAGATGTGATTGGACTTCTGCTTCTCATAATAGGCAACAGATGCAGTCTTCCTTTGTAACATTTGTGTGTGTCAGAATATTTGGTACACTACTTCTACATTTTAGTTATTTCCTGCAACGCAAGCCTCATCTTCTCAAAGTCGACACCTGAACACTCACTTTGGCAGTTGCCTTGTGGCTGGGGTCATAATATGCACTCTAGGCTCTGTCCAACAGATGCCTCTTCTTGGGGTTCATTTCTGGAAAGGGTGGTGTGAGGAGGGAAGTAATGTTTTATCATTGGGGCACCTGGAGATTGGCAGAGAGTTATAGAGTCTTTAGAGGCAGTTCTAGCTGAGATCCTGTGGACACATACTTTGCTCAATATTTTGGCTTCAGGATTTAGTGCTCAATGTTCATGCTGGGTACTTTGTAACAGCAGCAGTGGTAGAGTCAAGTTTGGGAGCCAACCAATGGTGCAGCTTTTATCCTGTTTTGTCTCTGTATTCTCAGAGCTAAAATCTCAGACTCTGAGATTGTGCGGATTTTAAGAGCAATTGTACATGCTGTAATAAGCTCCTTTTTGCTTCAACTTGCAAGAGTGGGTTCTGTCGTTTGCAACCAAGAATACTGACTGCTTCACCAAGAAATATCAGGTTTTAACAAGTTCCCCAGGCGATTCTTATATATAGTCTGTACAAAATAGGCATAGGGGAATATCTTTGGGGATTCACTAATTTTGGAAAAAGAAAAAGACACAGAGACATAAAGTTACAGACCTAGTCAGTGGCAGGTTTTAGGATTTTGGCTCCAAAGTCTGTCTTGGACTACTATACCATACTGCTATAGAGTTGAGGTAAGAGATCATTTTAGAGAAACCTAGTGAAAGGCCCATAGGGTTGTAGTATATTGATATGGTTTGAATGTATGTGTTCCCCCAAATTTATATCTTAACTCATAGGTGATGGTATTAGGAGGTAGGGCCATTTTGGAAGTGATTAGGTCATGAGGATGAAGCCCTCATAAAGGGGATTATCATCCTTAAAAAAAAAGTCCCAGAGATCTGCCTTGCCTTCTCTGTCATGTAAAGACACAACAAGAAAGTGCCATATATGAGAAAGTGGCCTTTGTCACACTGAGTCTTCTGGCACCTTGATCTTACACTTCCCAGCCTCCAAAACTGTGAGAAATAAACTTCTGTTGTTTATAATCTACCTGGTTTGTGGTATTTTTTTAGAGCAGTCTAAATAGATTAAGGTCAATACATTAATAAGCATTCAGCTTACTTACATTCAGCTTGAAGATGACTCTATGTCACAGAGCAAGGAGAGGAGACCAAGAGACATTAATGTTCCAGGGAAGATAGAACTTTGAATTGATGAAGAAGATGGGTGTGAAAATAGAGTTTGTATAAGGAGCCAATAGGTGAACATGTAGTATCCATCTATGTAATAACTAATTTAACCTTGCCCCAAAATAGGCCTGACCTCTACCTTAGGGATTACAAGGTAATTTCTACTCATTGCAACAGCATGCCTAATAGATGTGTCTGTTTGTCCGGGGGCTTTGCATCGCACTGGATTGTCTAGCAATGTGATTTAGGGTGAGGCCCTTAGGCCAAACCAGATGGTAACAATGTCACTTAGGGTGGGGACTTTTGGAACACACAATCTCAGCCAACTTGGAGATAAAGATCAACTATGTAGGCAATCAATCATGCCTAAGCGATGAAGCCCCAGAAAATGCCCTGGGCACCGTGGCTCAGGTGTGTATCAGGTGTGGCTTAGGTCAACAATACTCCATCCTGTTATCCCACATTATGGCTAGGAAGAATTAACACTGTCCTGACTCCACATTCAGGACTAGAAACTCCACATTTGGATGCCTCGTGGATTCTGCTCTATGTGTCTCTCCCTTGGCTGATTTTAATCTGCGTTCTTTCACTGTGAAACTGTATGTAACCATGAGTATAATGGCTTGCAGTGAATTCTGTGAGTTCTTTTAGGAAATTATCACATCTGAGGGTAGTTTAGGGAACCACCGTGCTCAAGTTACAATTGGTGTCAGAAGTGAGAATGCTCTTATGTTGGCTGTGTGCTCTCAAACCTGGTCTGAACTCACACACAAGTATAATAGTGAGGAAAAGGAGCTAGCATCTATGTGTGGCTGTGTGCTCTTGGATCAGTACTTACCTCTATGTTTAAATGGTCTCACTTAATCATCCTACTAACCTGACCTTCATTCTTCAAACGAAAGAACCATGGCTCAGAAAGGTTTTGTGACTTGCCTAAAGATAAAGATTCAGGGAATATATTAAGATCTCCAATTTTTTTGATAGTAAAATAAAACTTCATCCTAGAATCACTAGTGAATTAGGTCACATTGGGGTGAAAGATCAGGCTCTAACAAGTGCAATACACAACAAAGTGAATCTGGATTTGGTTTTTCCTCAAGTGTGTACTTTAGCCCTAATTTATCTAAAACTCTACCTTTGATTTGTGAAACTCAGTAAATATGTATTGGAAACCTACTAAGTTTTAACCACTGTACATTTATTGCATTTATACAGGGAACAAAGAGGTATCATACCCATCCTAATGCCATACTGAAGACACTTTAAACAGGAACCAAAGGGAAATAGAACACAGGTATAAAATTGTAATATTGATCATTGCTCTAAGGGAAAACTTCAAGCTGCTAGGATTTTATATAGGGAGGTCAAAAAAACATTCGTGAATGAGGGCTATTTAAGATGAGAATTACAGAGTCAATCGATGCTAGTCAGAAGAGGTGAAAGGGTACGAATACTCTAGGCAGAAAGAAGAAAAACACAAGTGCAAGGATCTTGCCATGTTTCAGAAACCAAAGGCAATGTGATTAAACCATGAAGACAGGGAGACAGCAGGGCAAGGCTAGGTCATTGCAAGCTATAATCAAGACTGTGGAATTCATAGATAGGCTAGTATCTGGATTTTAGTTGTGATGGAAAACCAGGGTACAACCAAAGAAGGTGAGTGAATGGGCAAAAAATAAAATAAAGGGTCAAGTTTATCCATGGGAGGTCTTGGGTAGCATTGAAGATCAATCTTAGATGACTCAGGAGACAAAGTGTAATATTATATCTCAGGGATTCTCACTGTTTTATTTTCTACAATCTTCCTGGAAATTTTGGTGCATATTATTTATGTAGCTTAATAAAACTACTCTTTGTAATGACTCTAACAGAAGTTTTCCTAAAGGGGTCATATGAAAAAAACAAACAAAAACAATACATGCACTTCTTCAGTGTATCTCTCATATCAGTAGGTTAGAATGTCTTGCAAACAAAATTAAATTAAAATTGCAGACCATTCCTGCAGAATATAAGTGAGCATTTTCAATGGGA
This sequence comes from Trachypithecus francoisi, assembly GCF_009764315.1. Classification (NCBI taxonomy): domain Eukaryota; kingdom Metazoa; phylum Chordata; class Mammalia; order Primates; family Cercopithecidae; genus Trachypithecus; species Trachypithecus francoisi. The sequence continues at coordinate 101,943,566 of NW_022681468.1, forward strand.
GAAAACAAGAGAAGCCATTCTAACAAATTATTTGAAGTTCAACTTGTTATCATTTCAACAGTTCTTAATGTGTTTACTATATACATATATTTAGTATGTCTGAAAGTTGCTGAAGTCTGAGGAATAGAGCACTTGTGCTGAGGGTTGTAGACTTTCTGTTTAAAGACTTAGTTGTTGGAAACCCAATTTTCTTTAGATTCATTCTGTTTGTTTTCTTCAGTTCTAGTAACTCAGCCTGAGTCTGATAAATAATTTAAGAATCCTGACTCAACTAGAACACATCTTTCTAAGTCATCAACATTTTATCTTTTCAAAGAGACCAAAGCAGCCCCAGCTCCCTGTCCTCATTCTAAACGAATTTCCAAGAACTTCCAGTTAAAGATGGCTGACAGAGTACATGATGTTATACCTCCTCATGACTTAAAGCCCAGTGAAGTGACAGAGAAAGGGAAAAATAAAAGCACAGATTCACAGAGGCATTAGGAATATAGGAAGCTGTCCATCAACAGACCACGACATTTAAGAACCTCTGCTATGGATGCTACAAATTCCTGTAATTGAGAACATAATTTATTTATTCTTTTAAAAAAGAACATGTCAATATGGAAACAATAAGAGAGGGGCTTCAAAAAGGGGAGTTTCCCTAAGATCAGAGTCAGCAGGGGTAGGCTGTAGGAGTGAGCTGTGTGGAAATCATCAGTGCTATCAATTGAAATTAAAGGGCTCTGACATAGCATATCCTGATCAGTCTGTGTCATAAGAGCTGACTGTAGAATTTGCCATCCCATATAGAGCTTTCTTGCTGCAACGAAAGAAAGAGGCAGAGCAGTTCCAGGTAATAACAAAGGACAAGAAACACCTTCTCTCTGAGGACAAAGACCTCCCTCATGCACAAAAAAGAACAGTTCTTGTGGCTACATGTCTACCTACCTCTTCACTGTAGCCACAGCATCATTTCTGTAATCAGAGTCCCAGTTTCCTGTGGGAGACAGTGAATTCCCTGCCACCTTTAGACCTCAGGTAAGCAAAATTGTATCCATTAAAATCATTCCATTGTTGATCCATGCATGACTTCCGTTAGTTATTTTTAATAATGTTGTAGCCATCCATGAATCTATCAACTTTTCTCATCCCTCTTCCAACCCTTGTCTGAGAAGGTGATCATCTTGAATTTCATATTCATCCTTCTCCTGCTTTCCTTTTTACACATTTATTTTATATGTAGCAATTGCTAAAATTATATATTACATATGTTATTTGTACTTATATTTAATTTTATAAAAATGAGCATCATACTGCATATAATCCTTCCAGAATTACTTTTTACTTAATATTATACTGCTAAATTTCATCCCTCTTTTTGCATGTCCCCATAGTTACTCATCCTCATTGCTTGTGATGTTTTACGGTGTGCATATACCGTATTTTAGCCACCCACTGTCCTGCTGGTGAGCATTTGTTCCCAAATTTTGAATAATGTGAACAGTACTGCTATAAATATTCCAGGTCATGTCTCCTGTATTCACATGCAAGAGTTTCTCTTGGGTATATTCTGAGCCATAGAATTGCCAGGCCAAAACATGGGGACTCTAAAGGGGAATATCAAACCATTTTCCAAAGTAGTTCACCGAATTTATACTCCCTCCAGCAATATACAAGACATTCAGTCAATGCACTTCTCTCCAATACTTCATATTGTCAGATTTTTATTTTTTGTCAATTAAATAATATAAACTGTTCGTGATCATTATTGGCATTTCTCTTATCACTAATTAAATTGTTGACTATTTCATGGCAGGTTTGCTTCTCTGTAAGATGGCTATTCTCACTCTCCATACCACTCCTTCTTTTTTTGTTGGTTTGCTGGTATTTTTCCAGTTAATTTTTATGAGTTTTTAAAATGTGTTCTTGGTATTAAGTCTTTTCATTTTATGTAATACAGGTATCCTTTCCTAGTTCGAAACTATTTTTTCCATATTCTTTAAGAACTCTTTTGATGAATTAAAAAATCCTGATTTAAATATTACCAAATTTATTGATGTTTTTATTCCTTTCCACTTCTATCTTATTTAAGAATTTTTTTCCTACCTCAATTTCTAAACTGTATGCATCTACATTTTCTACTAAGAGCTTTATATCCTTTAACATCCATCTGGAATTGACTTTTATTAAATCTTATGAGATTAGAAAACAAACTTATTTTTTATGTGATTTTCTTTTTACCACATCTTTTATCAAAAGTCTCCCTTTTATATTCTTGTCTGACATGACCCCTCTATCATATCCCAATGTGGCATAAATGTGTGGGTCTGCTTCTGATTCCAAGGTGAATTTGTCTCTGTTATACCAACATCATGCTATCTTTATTACTGTAGCTTCCTGCTATTGATACCTGGCAAGGCAAGTTCCTCCTCTCTGCTCTTATTAAAAGTATCCTGGCTATTATTTTTGGCCCATTACTCCACTAAATACATATTAGAAATATCAAGTTAAAAAAAAAAACAAAAAACCCTTGTTACAATTTGAGGGGGATTACATTGAACCTAGGGATGAATTTTGAGAGAATTAACCTCTCTCTGTGATATTCCTGGCTTAACTTGGTATGTTGTGTGTGTTTTTTTTTTTTTTTCCCCTCTTATTTATGTCATCTTTGCTATGTCTAATAAATCTGTATTTTTTTCTATAAGGTTTTAATTTTTTGTTTTATTACTTAATATGGAATTTTCCCTGATATTACTAAAAAATGTGTCTTCTTTTCAGTTGCCTTTTCAGGTTTATGTCTGCTGGCCAGAAATGCAACTGTTTTATATACTAATGTAGACATTTTGCTAAACTCTTCAATAACTTCTAAAATAATTTCCCTGTATTATTTTAGGTATTCTATGTAAACAGTCATATCATCTTCAAATGATGACAGTTTTACTTTTTTCATTCAAAAATTTATAATTTTCTTATTTTTCTTCTCTTAATTCTTTTTTTTTTTTATACTTTAAGTTCTAGGGTACATGTGCATAACGTGCAGGTTTGTTACATATGTATACTTGTGCCATGTGGGTGTGCTGCACCCATCAACTCGTTAGCACCCATCAACTCGTCATTTACATCAGGTATAATTCCCAATGCAATCCTTCCTCCCTCCCCCTTCCCCGTGATAGGCCCCGATGTGTGATGTTCCCCTTCCCGAGTCTGAGTGAACTCATCGTTCAGTTCCCGCCTATGAATGAGAACGTGCAGTGTTTGATTTTCGGTTCTTGGGACAGTTTGCTGAGAATGATGGTTTCCAGCTGCATCCATGTCCCTACAAAGGACACAAACTCATCCTTTTTTATGGCTGCATAGTATTCCATGGTGTATATGTGCCACATTTTCTTAATCCAGTCTGTCACTGATGGACATTTGGGTTGATTCCAAGTCTTTGCTATTGTGAATAGTTCCGCAATAAACATACGTGTGCATGTGTCTTTATAGCAGCATGACTTATAATCCTTTGGGTATATACCCAATAATGGAATGGCTGGGTCATATGGTACTTCTAGTTCTAGAAACTTGAGGAATTGCCATACTGTTTTCCATAATGGTTGAACTAGTTTACAATCCCACCAACAGTGTAAAAGTGTTCCTATTTCTCCACATCCTCTCCAGCATCTGTTGTTTCCTGACTTTTTAATGATTGCCATTCTAACTGGTGTGAGATGGTATCTCATTGTGGTTTTGATTTGCATTTCTCTGATGGCGAGTGATGATGAGCATTTTCTCATGTGTCTGTTGGCTGTATGAATGTCTTCTTTTGAGAAATGTCTGTTCATAACCTTTGCCCACTTTTTGATGGGGTTGTTTGTTTTTTTCTTGTAAATTTGTTTGAGTTCTTTGTAGGTTATGGATATTAGCCCTTTGTCTGATGAGTAGATTGCAAAAATTTTTTCCCATTCTGTAGGTTGCCTGTTCACTCTGATGGTAGTTTCTTTTGTTGTGCAGAAGCTCTTTAGTTTAATTAGATCCCATTTGTCAATTTTGGCTTTTGTTGCCATTGCTGTTGGTGTTTTAGACATGAAGTCCTTGCCCATGCCTGTGTCCTGAATGGTATTACCTAATTTTTCTTCTAGGGTTTTTATGGTATTAGGTCTAACATTTAAGACTCTAATCCATCTTGAATTAATTTTCATATAAGGAGTAAGGAAAGGATCTAGTTTCAGCTTTCTACTTATGGCTAGCCAATTTTCCCAGCACCATTTATTAAATAGAGAATCCTTTCCGCATTTCTTGTTTTTCTCAGGTTTGTCAAAGATCAGATGGCTGTAGATGTGTGGTATTATTTTTGAGGACTCTGTTCTGTTCCATTGGTCTATATCTCTGTTTTGGTATCAGTACCATGCTGTTTTGGTTACTGTAGCCTTGTAGTACGGTTTGAAGTCAGGTAGCATGATGACTGCAGCTTTGTTCTTTTGACTTAGGATTGTTTGGCAATGTGGGCTCTTTTTTGGTTCCATCTGAACTTTACAGCAAATTTTTCCAATTCTGTGAAGAAACTCATTGGTAGCTTGATGGGAATGGCATTGAATCTATAAATTACCTTGGGCAGTATGGCCATTTTCACGATATTGATTCTTCCTATCCATGAGCATGGTATGTTCTTCCATTTCTTTGTGTCCTCTTTGATTTCACTGAGCAGTGGTTTGTAGCTCTCCTTGAAGAGGTCCTTCACATTCCTTGTAAGTTGGATTCCTAGGTATTTTATTCTCTTTGAAGCAATTGTGAATGGAAGTTCATTCCTGATTTGGCTCTCTGCTTGTCTGTTACTGGTGTATAAGAATGCTTGGGAGTTTTGCACATTAATTTTGTATCCTGAGACTTTGCTGAAGTTGCTTATCAGCTTAAGGAGATTTTGGGCTGAGACAATGGGGTTTTCTAAATACACAATCATGTCATCTGCAAACAGGGACAATTTGACTTCTTCTTTTCCTAACTGAATATCCTTTATTTCTTTCTCTTGCCTGATTGCCCTAGCCAGAACTTCCAACACTATGTTGAATAGGAGTGATGAGAGAGGGCATCCCTGTCTTGTGCCAATTTTCAAAGGGAATTTTTCCAGTTTTTGCCCATTCAGTATGATATTGACTGTGGGTTTGCCATAAATACCTCTTATTATTTTAAGATACGTTTCATCAATACTGAATTTATTGAGCATTTTTAGCATGAAGGGCTGTTGAATTTTGTCAAAGGCCTTTTCTACATCTATTGAGATAATCATGTGGTTTTTGTCTTTGGTTCTGTTTATATGCTGGATTACATTTATTGATTTGCATATGTTGAACCAGCCTTGCATCCCAGGGATGAAGCCCACTTGATCATGGTGGATAAGCTTTTTGATGTGCTGCTGGATCTAGTTTGCCAGTATTTCATTGAGAATTTTTGCATTGATGTTCATCAGAGATATTGGTCTAAAATTCTCTTTTTTTTGTGTGTCTCTGCCAGACTTTGGTATCAGGATGACATTGGCCTCATAAAATGAGTTAGGGAGGATTCCCTCTTTTTCTATTGATTGGAATAGTTTCAGAAAGAATGGTACCAGCTCCTCCTTGTACCTCTGGTAGAATTCAGCTGTGAATCCATCTTGTCCTGGACTTTTTCTGGTTGGTAGGCTATTAATTATTGCCTCAATTTCAGAGCCTGCTATTGGTCTATTCAGGGATTCAGCTTCTTCCTGGTTTATTCTTGGGAGAGAGTCCAGGAAGTTATCCATTTCTTCTAGATTTTCTAGTTGATTTGCGTAGAGGTGTTTATAGTAGTCTCTGATGGTAGCTTGTATTTCTGTGGGGTCAGTGGTGATATCCCCTTTATGATTTTTTATTGCGTCTATTTGATTCTTCTCTCTTTTCTTCTTTATTAGTCTTGCTAGCAGTCTATCAATTTGTTGATCTTTTCAAAAAACCAACTCCTGGATTCATTGATTTTTTGGAGGGCTTTTTGTGTCTCTATCTCCTTCAGTTCTGCTCTGATCTTAGTTATTTCTTGCCTTCTGCTAGCTTTTGAATGTGTTTGCTCTTGCTTCTCTAGTTCTTTTAATTGTGATGTTAGAGTGTCCATTTTAGATCTTTCCAGCTTTCTCTTGTGGGCATTTAGTGCTATAAATTTCCCTGTACACACTGCTTTAAATGTGTCCCAGAGATGCTGGTATGTTGTATCTTTGTTCTCATTGGTTTCAAAGAACATCTTTATTTCTGCCTTTATTTCATTATGTACCCAGTAGTCATTCAGGAGCATGTTATTTAGTTTCCATGTAGTTGAGTGGTTTTGATTGAGTTTCTTAGTCCTGAGTTCTAGTTTGATTGCACTGTCGTCTGAGAGACAGTTTGTTATGATTTCTGTTCTTGTACATTTGCTGAGGAGTGCTTTACTTCCAATTATGTGGTCAATTTTGGAATAAGTGCGATGTGGTGCTGAGAAGAATGTCTATTCTGTTGATTTGGGGTGGAGAGTTCTATAGATGTCTATTAGGTCTGCGTGCTGCAGAGATGAGTTTTTTTTTTTTTTTTTTTTTTTTTTTTTTTTGAGACGGAGTCTCGCTCTGCCCCGCCCAGGCTGGAGTGCAGTGGCCGGGTCTCAGCTCACTGCAAGCTCCGCCTCCTGGTTTACGCCATTCTCCTGCCTCAGCCTCCCAAGCAGCTGGGACTACAGGCGCCCGCCACGTCGCCCGGCTAGTTTTTTGTATTTTTTAGTAGAGACGGGGTTTCACCATGTTAGCCAGGATGGTCTCGATCTCCTGACCTCGTGATCCGTCCGTCTCGGCCTCCCAAAGTGCTGGGATTACAGGCTTGAGCCACCGCGTCCGGCCGAGATGAGTTTAATTCCTGGATATCGTTGTTAACTTTCTGTCTCGTTGATCTGTCTAATGTTGACAGTGGGATGTTAAAGTCTCCCATTATTATTGTATGGGAGTCTAAGCCTCTTTGTAAGTCTCTCAGGACTTGCTTTATGAATCTGGGTGCTCCTGTATTGGGTGCATATATATTTAGGATAGTTAGCTCTTCCTGTTGAATTGATCCCTTTACCATTATGTAATGGCCTTCTTTATCTCTTTTGATCTTTGATGGTTTAAAGTCTGTTTTATCAGAGACTAGTATTGCAACCCCTGCTTTTTTTTTGTTCTCCATTTCCTTGGTAGATCTTCCTCCATCCCTTTATTTTGAGCCTGTGTATGTCTCCGCGTGTGAGATGGGTCTCCTGAATACAGCAAACTGATGGGTCTTGACTCTTTATCCAGTTTGCCAGTCTGTGTCTTCTAATTGGAGCATTTAGTCCATTTACATTTGAGGTTAATATTGTTATGTGTGAACTTGATCCTGCCATTATGATATTAACTGGTTATTTTGCTCATTAGTTGATGTAGTTTCTTCCTAGCCTCAATGGTCTTTATATTTGGCATGTTTTTGCAATGGCTGGTACCGGTTGTTCCTTTCCATGTTTCGTGCTTCCTTCAGGTAAGGCAGGCCTGGTGGTGACAAAATCTCTAAGCATTTGCTTATCTGTAAAGGATTTTATTTCTCCTTCACTGATGAAACTTAGTTTGGCTGGATATGAAATTCTGGGTTTAAAATTCTTTTCTTTAAGGATGTTGAATATTGGCCCCCACTCTCTTCTGGCCTGTAGAGTTTCTGCTGAGAGATCTGCTGTTAGTATGATGGGCTTCCCTTTGTGGGTAATCTGACCTTTCTTTCTGGCTGTCCTTAAGATTTTTTCCTTCATTTCAAGTTTGGTGAATCTAGCAATTATGTGTCTTGGAGTTGCTCTTCACGAGGAGTATCTTTGTGGCATTCTCTGTATTTCCTGAATTTGAATGTTGGCCTGCCCTACTAGGTTGGGGAAGTTTTCCTGGATGATCTCCTGAAGAGTGTTTTCCAACTTGGTTCCATTTTCCCCCTCACTTTCAGGCACCCCAATCAGACATAGATTTGGTCGTTTTACATAATCCCATACTTCTTGCAGGTTTTGTTCTTTTCTTTTTCTTCTATTTTCTTTAGATTTCTCTTCTCGCTTCATTTCATTCATTTGATCCTCAATCACTGATACTCTTTCTTCCAGTTGATCAAGTCGGTTACTGAAGCTTGTGCATTTGTCACGTATTTCTTGTGTCATGGTTTTCATCTCTGTCAGTTCGTTTATGGCCTTCTCTGCATTAATTATTCTAGTTATCAATTCTTCCACTCTTTTTTCAAGATTTTTTGTTTCTTTGCGCTGGGTTCATAATTCCTCCTTTAGCTCTGAGAAGTTCGATGGACTGAAGCCTTCTTCTCTCATCTGGTCAAAGTCATTCTCCGTCCAGCTTTGATCCATTGCTGGCGATGCACTGCCTTCCTTTGCAGGGGAAGATGTGCTCTTATTTTTTGAATTTCCAGCTTTTCTTCCCTGCTTTTTCCCCATCTTTGTGGTTTTATCTGCCTTTGGTCTTTGATGATGGTGATGTACTGATGGAGTTTTGGTGTGGGTGTCCTTCCTATTTGTTAGTTTTCCTTCTAACAGTCAGGATCCTCAGCTATAGGTCGGTTTGAGATTGCTTGAGGTCCACTCCAGACCCTGTTTACCTGGGTATCAGCAGCAGAGGCTGCAGAAGACAGAATATTGCTGAACAGAGGGTTTACCTGTCTGATTCTTGCTTTGGAAGCTTCCTCTCAGGGGTGTTCTCCACCACGTGAGGTGTGGAGTTTCGGTCTGCCCCTAGTGGGGGATGTCTCCCAGTTAGGCTACTCAGGGGTCAGGGACCCACTTGAGTAGGCAGTCTGTCCATTCTCAGATCTCAACCTCTGTGTTGGGAGATCCACTGCTCTCTTCAAAGCTGTAAGACCAAGTCAATTGCATCTGGGGAGGTTTCTGCTGCTTTTTTTGTTGCTGTTGTTGTTTAGCTGTGCCCTGTCCCCAGAGGCAGAGTCTACAGAGAGAGGTAGGCCTCCTTGAGCTGTTGTGAGCTCCACCCAGTTCGAGCTTCCCAGCAGCTTTGTTTACCTACTTAAGCCTCAGCAATGGCGGGCACCCCTCCCCCAGCCTCGCTGCTGCCTTGCCATTGCATCACAGACTGCTGCGCTAGCAATGAGGGAAGCTCCATGGCCATGGGACCCTCCCAGCCAGATGTGGGATATAATCTCCTGGTGTGCCCATTTGCTAAGACCCTTGGTAAAGTGCAATATTGGGGTGGGAGTTACCCGATTTTCTAGGTGTTGTGTGTCTCAGTTCCCCTGGCTAGGAAAAGGGATTCCCTTCTCCCTTGTGCTTCCCAGGTGAGGCAATGCCTCGCCCTGCTTCAGCTCTTGCTGGTTGGGCTGCAGCAGCTGACCAGCACCGATTGTCCAGCACTCCCTAGTGAGATGAACCCAGTACCTCAGTTGAAGAAATCACCTGTCTTCTGTGTCACTCGCCCTGGGAGCTGGAGACTGGAGCTCTTCCTATTCAGCCATCTATCTTCTTCTCTTAATTCTTATACTGGCTAGTATTTCTTCTAAAATATTAACTAGAAGTGGTGACAATGGGTCCCCTTGTCTCAGTCTCTACTATGAAAATAATAATTCTAATTTTTTTCCATTTAGAATTCTATTTAGCTGTATATTTTATTCTGAATAAGTGTTGACTTTCATCAAATTATTTTACTTCTATTGAAATTATCATATGGTGTTTCTCTTTCAATTTGATAATGCAGTGAACTTCATTGATAAAGATTTAAAAGTAAAATTATCTTTGTCTATCTGAATATACCCAGTTTGGATGTGGATGTAAATGTTTGTCCTTTTTTCTTTTCTTTGCCTTGGAAGATTGATAAGAATTTATTTTAAACTATCTTGGCTTAGTGATTCTTTAACTGCTACAATTCTTAATATTTATAGGACCAATGAAGCTTATTATTTCTTTTTCACTGAGTTCTGATGTTATATTTTTTCCTAAGTATTTGTCTACATTACTCAATTAGGGTTCACCATAAAAAGAGAACCAATAGAGTGTGTGTGTGTGTTTGTGTGATAATTATGAAGGTTTGCAAGTCCTAAGATTTGCAAAGAAAGACAGAAACCTGGAGACACAGGAAAGCTGATAGTGTAGTTACAGTCCACCCTGAAGGCCTGAGAAACAGGAGCGTGCATGGTGTAGGTCCTGTCTAAATGCTGGCAGACATGAGATCTAGAAAGACTTGATGTTTCAGTTCAAATCCAAAGGCAGGAAAAAGCTGATATTCCATTTGAAAGCAATCAGGCAGGAGGAATTACTTTTTAGTTGGGGACATCAGCCTTTTTATTTGATTCAGGCCTTCAACTGATTGAATAAGGCCCACCCATTTGCTTTACTCAGTCTATTGATTTAAATGTTAATTTCATCCAGAAACATCCTTGTGGAAACAACCAGGATAATGTTTGACCAGATATCTGGGCACCTTATTGCCCAGTCAACTTGAAATAAAAATAACTATCACAGTCACTTAAGTTTTTAATTAAATCACAATATTATTTATGGTATATTGTTTTATTTTATTGTAAGTTTATACTCTATATATGAGTGTCAGGGTTTTTAAAAATAATGTTATTTAGTTTTTTCTTCTTTATCTCTTGATTATTTCTGCCTCCTCTATTTTAATTTTTTCAAAGAACCAACTCATTGTTTTATCTTTACCATTGTATTTTTGTATGCTATTTTTATTAATTTTTATTCTTCTCTTTGCTTATTATGATAATGATAATTTTCTATTGCTAACTTCTTAGGATAGGTATTTATGCATTGATTTTTAAGTTTTCTTCTTTTCTTATGTAGGTACTTAAGGCTGTAAATATCCCATGGTATATAATGTTTGCTAACTTTCATAGTACAGGATATTATTCTTCATTATGATTTAATTATAAGTAGGTTAAAATTTTTATCATTATTTCTTCTCTAGTACATCCATGGATTTTAAAATTACTGTGAAGGTTCTTAGAAAATATTTTTGTTATTAAAGTTAACCTAATTATATTTTGACCACAGATTGTGATCTGAAGAATACCTGTTCTTTGAAGTTTATTGAGGCTTTCTCTATGGCTTTGTACATAACCAATATATGAATACGTGAATGAAAATAAGTATATTTTCCAATTGTTGCATAGAACTCTACATGTAGTCATTAAGTTGAATGTTTTGGTTGTGTTTTCCAGATCTTGTATGTCCTCATTAGTTTTCTGTCTTATTGACTTGTCAATCAAGAGAGATGTTTTGAATTTTCCTATTAAAGTAGAGGATTTATGTTTCTCTTTGTAGTTCCATTGCTTTTTTGCTTTGTATGTTTTAAAGCAATTTTATTAAATGTTTACATCTTTTAAATTGTTATATTTTGGTTATTGAGTTGAACACTTTATTTTCTATTTGTGATCCTATCAATCTTTAATAAATTGTGTTTGTGCTTGTTTTAAATTAATTTTATTTCATATTAATATAGTAATCCCAGGTTTCCTTTGGTTATCATAGCATTTGACTGATATTAATTTTTGCATGCTTTTAGTTTCAATATTCTGTGTCTGTGTTGATTTAAAAATACGTACTGTTAAATCAGACTAAGTATGGGCTAAGAAAGACGTCGTACTTCTATATTTGAGTCCTTGTGGAACTGCAACCTAACATAATAGCGAGACAGGATTGAAAACCTAACTTAGAAGTATGCACCTGTAACCATAGCTGAGTCTTGGACAATCCCAACAGCTGTACTTCAACCACTCATACACTGATGAGTGTTCAAACTGTTTTCAAATAAGGCAAACACCTTATTTGCCTGTAACCAATTCAGTTGTAACCAATTCAGTTGTTTCTGTTCCTCACTTCTGATTTCTGTTTGTTATTTACATTTTTTTTGTCTATAAATGTGTTCTGACCATGAGGCATCCCTGGAGTCTCTCTGAATCTGCTGTGATTCTGGGGGCTGCCAGATGAGTGAATTGTTCATTGCTCAATTAAACTCCTTTAAATTTAATTGAGCTAAAGTTTTTCTTCTAACAGTATCTTCAAATTCTTAGTGTTCTTTCTTCATGAGATGAAGCTTAATTTGTTTCCCCTTGACTATAGGCTGCTCTTAGTTACTAACTTCTAATGAATACAATTCCACAGGAATGCTGGTATGTCAACAAAATAATCCCTCTGGTCAAAGCTTCACTCTATACTTTCCTGAGAGAAGCAGCCTCTTCTTAGTCTTGGGTATTTAAAAGAGAAAGAGGTCAGATTCCTTGCCTGAGATTAGTTAGTTCAGTGCTTCTCAAACTTCAGGGTACATAAGAGACACCTGTAGGTCTTCGTAAACCATAGAGTCCTGGGCCACATCCCCAGAGTTTCTGATTTAGTGATGCAGAGGTGGGGCTAAGAATTTGCAAATTTTTACAAGCTCTAAGATGATGCTGATGATCGACAGCTGTCAGTACTGTAGTACTTAATTAGTCCCAACCTGTTTTCCCAGCACAACCACTGTGCTTCTGAGCTGTCCTTAGTTTACTCTGAAAGACACCTGGACCAGAGTTTTGACTAATTACAGGTATAGATTAGGGTTGCCCAATAAAATGCAGGGCATCCAGTTAAATTTGAATTTCAGTAGCACACTTACACAAAAGAAAAATTTGTTGTCTATCTGAAATTCAAATTTAATTGGCTATACTGTATTTTGATTTGCTAAATCTGACAACGCTAGGGTAGATACAGGCATTGTTTATCCCAGTGGTTCTCAAATGTTAGTGAGTATTGGAATCTCCTGGAGGACTTGTTAAAACAGATTTATGGGCTCTATCCTATTTCAGTTTCTGGCTCAGTTTATCTGGGATAGGACCCAATAATTTGAGTTTCTCACAAGTTCCCAGGTGATGTGGATTCCACCAGCCTGGGGCCAAACTTTGAGAACTATTAGTTGATCACAAAGCAAAGATTGAAGATAATCAAGAAAAGTCTTGCTTTTTATCCTCCAATAAAACCACTACACCACACAAACAATGGTGCACCCTAGGGGTTTTTGGTTTTTGGTGTATCTTTGATATAGACATTGGAGAGGGAAATACTGGGTAGAAGTGGGCAGTTACCTGGCAAAGGCCTCACCCTTAGGATACCTGTGACCCTAAATGAGGACAGGCATTCCAGTTTTTATGCCTAAAAGTTGCCTTTTGGCCTGCCATGCCCCCTATCCTGTACCCATATAAACTCCAAACCCCAGGCCTCAGAAGCAGACTAGGCGACAAACAGGAGATGAGCAGACAAATGGCAGAAGAGTGCAGCAGAGAAGGAGAGAAGAAAAGGAATGTCAGGAGGACTTTGGGGACAGTTGGAGAATTGGCCGCTGGATGGCCAAACTCCAGGGGAAGATCATCTTCCCACTCCATCCCCTGTCCAGCTTCCCATCCACCCCACTGAGAACCACCTCCACTACACAATAAAACCATGCATTCACCATCCTTCAAGTCTGTGTGTGGCCTAAATCTTCTGGGATGATGCACAAGAGCTCAGGATGCAGAAAGCTGTTATACTGGCCCTCTGCCCTTGCAATGTTAAGTGCTAACCAGCTTAACACTTAAACCATCCATGGACAACAAGCCTAAAAGAGCACACTGTAACACATGCCCACTTGAACTCCTGCACCTGTCCATCTGAGTGCTTATCCTCCCATGAGGGGTTTGAGCAGTGGTGGCAACCACACAGACGAGCCACACTCCTGTCGAATGTCCTGTGAGGGTGGTCAGGGAACTCTCCCATTTCATCTCGATGTTCTCCTATACTTTCTTTGGGGTTGTTTTTGGAGGGAGAGAGCTAGAACTTTTGCTAGTTTAACATCTTGGTAAGAACTCGAACCACAGAACAGTGATTTTATTTTAACCTATGGTGAGAAATTTGTCACTGAATGACAGCAACAAAATTCTCTTAAAAATAGGTATACCACTTTATATAAGTATATACCAATAAGAATTGCATTTTAGGCATACAATTAAGAATTTAGTGCACCTGGAATGGATTTTACATATTGTGTGCATTAGCAAACTTTGTTGGATATCTTACATTTGCCCCTCTCTATCAGTTCTCCTTTCTGCACCCTACTCTCTGACCAGAAATATTCATCTATATGGCATTAAACAAAGATAATACTTGATCTGCCTTCTGGTTTGCTTCAGAGAGTAAGGAACTGAAGGAAATTGGAATGAGAGGGAAGAAAGATTGGGGTATCTTCTTGAAGTGTTGCCTGCAGCTAGTTGTATCTCTTGGTTAAAAGGGACACTGAATGTCAAAGTCACCCTCCCTACACAACAGCTCTACTTTCAATTCTGGTAACCCTCTCTCACCCTGGTCTTCCTTGAGTCCATGAGTAGTAAAAGTTCTGTTTGTAGTCCTCGAATATGACAACCTTCGTGGTTTGAGTGTATATACCCTGTCTTTACCCTATAAACAACCCTTTTATTAAACCTTCTTCAAAGTATTCTAACATACATGTGCGATTTATTTCCTGCTGGATGAATGTAACCCCTTTTAATTTTTATACGTGGAAAACAATTTTTTATAATATCATTTATGAAATACACTATCATTTCCCTATTAATTAAAAAATTTTTTCTATTATATATATTTTTATACATTTATGAGTCTGTTTTTAAGCTATTTTTCTTTTAACTTTATTCATATTAATAAAAAAGGATCTCCATAAGACCTGAGAATCCATTTTAAACAAGTTCCACGGAAAGTTCTTATGCACACTAGATTTTGAGTACTAGCTTAGATTTTGTACTAATTCAGTAAGTTTGGTAAATTGTTAGCAGAGTAGCAGATACTTATCAAGAAAACTTTATAGAAAACTATATAGTTTTCTAACTATCCCACAAAAGAGACTTATTTTCTCCACTTCTCTTATGAGCCATTTGGGAAGGTTGGGAAGGTGAATAATTCTGCTTTAATGGATCCCTTGCACATGGTTTACAGCTATTGTCTATCATGTAGACAAACTGATTATCCAGCATGTAAGTGAAAGATAGCCAAAAGAATATGCAAGAGTTTGACTATGTAGAAAATTGTATTACTTCAATTCAGCTTAACTAGAAGAGCACTTGATTTCTTCTAGGTTATCTGCATTTACTTGAAAAATTGCTATTTATTTTTTACTTATACCTGCTTTTCAAGGATTAATAATTAGTGACAAATAATCATGCTATTTTCAACAATCATTAAATGTACAGAAATTACACATTAGAAATATACACTAGACACAATACCCGTTTTCAAAGCTTTAACACTGGCTTATGTGACCAAACCTTAAGGTACCATTATTCACCTGGGGTGAACACCCAAATTTCAGACAAAAGAATCAAGAACTAATACTTATCCTCTAGCCCTGTAGCCTTCAGAATGGGGTACATGCTCCCAGGTTACAACATATGATCCTCTGTGTGGGAATCTACGAAGTAGATAGAACTTCTATTCATACTTATTTTTAATGGAATATATATTTTTTAAATTTTTTGTTACATTTTATAACATCCATAATATTGGTAGCAAGTGACAGCAAATATATCACTTTATACCTCAATAAACTTACACATATCAGAGGTGTATGCTCTCACATTTTTCGTTAAGCATAATTCAAGTTCACATAATTTCCGAGATTCCTGCTCTGAAGCCTTGCTACTCTAATTGGAGCCAGCCAACCACTAGCAACAGCCTTGCCTAGGAGACTGCTTGATTTGCTGAATCAGAATCTGCATTTTCACTATATTCTCAGGTGATTTCTTCGCTCAGTGTATTTTTAGAAAAACAAAGGGCTGGCCTTGTGCATCCTTTCCAGTTTAAATTACAGGATCCTTTGAAGAAAAGAGAAAATAAAATATTTTTCATATTGATTTCATTCTTTTCCTAGGGAAGAGACAAATTTTATTTTTTCCCTCCTAGTTTTTAGCTCTGAACAGTCAAAGGAAAGGTGGCCTATCTTCCTGGTAGCAGGCTTTTTCCTCCCCTTGTTCTTGTTTTCTTTACCTCATTATGGTTTTTCCTCTGAGTTATAATATTTCTTTAAAAGAATATTCCCTGTGGACAAATATGTCTACTTAGGACTACTTTGCTCCGCAGAAACTAAAGACTACTTGATTTTTCTGAAATCTATTTGACTCTTGTCTTCAACATAAAAATATCATACTAGATGGTAACTCTGCTTGGATTCTTTCCCCAAATCTACCTTCTATAACATAATTTTTTAGTTAACCTTTCTAAAACTAGATTTCAGGTTATTATTCTATTTGAAAACTTTTTTAAACAGTAGTTTCCAATTTTGTTTTCAAGCATTCCATCACTAAACATTATTGGACATGAATCCCTCACATGTTACATTTATATTTTTTATGAATATCTATGAAACATACCCATGAATCACAATCTTAAACTATAATTAGCATACTAGTATATTGCATAATGTGTCATATAAAAGCATGGGAATAGTATGAAAATAGCATTTTAGTATGCCTTACTAATCATATTGAATCTATGCTGTTATTAGCCAATAGCTTATAACAAAATACACACTTAGAACAAAGTTCATTCTGAATAATAAATGTAGACGTTTTGAAAACCTTCTTGATGATGTCGAGCATTTTAGCTGATGCCTTGTCAGAGCTGATTACATTGTCATTACGTTTTTCTTCATCATGTGGCTGATGAAAAGTTACTACAAGGTGAAGAAAGACTGTCAGCTTTGCCATTTTTGAGTTGCTCACTTGTATTTGCATTTTTAGTGTTATCTTCAGCCTGCAGCTCTTGGAAAAAAAATCTTTTTAAACCACTTGTCCACTTTATGATACTTTAATTAAAGCCAGATAATTTAATACGCAAATCCACTCAACCTGGTCCACAGAAACTGCAACATGTTGTAATGTGCTGAAAATGTGCAAGCAAGAAAGGGTAGAGTGGTGAACCCTTGCTTTGGGCCCTTGTAGCCTTCACCCAGAACACCTGCATGCCAGATGACATTTAGGACCATTTTCCATATGACCCAATCAATGAGTCTGGTGACAATTTATATAGTGATATAAATAAAGCTTATTTTCTTTACATTTTAGCTTAGCATTATAAATAGAAAATCTAATAATTTCTTTCTGCATCTCAGTGGGTTGTTTTGCACCCTATGAAGACTGTTGGCCTTGATAATAAAATTCAAATTCTTAATGCAATGTTTATTAGATTAGACTGCTTAGGATTATATAAACCTTCTTGACTGAAACAAGATTTGCTCACTTCCTCAACCACAAACGCTTATGAGGAGTTTTCTATTTTGCTCAATAGTAGTAATGCTATGATGCCTTTTTACTTTTTTTCAAAGGAACCTACGGTCATTTTATTGATTTCAGGGATCTTGGAACCATATTAAATAATGCTTTTAATTCAAGAATTAGTCACACATTTCTTTGCACATTATCGTATAAAAGAGCAAAGAAGAAGTGCTCATTAGGGTAATCACTGGAAATTCAGTAATCTTTTACCTATTGTTACTACTCAATAATCTATCAACTTTTCTCAGAGTTACAAAGTACTGGAGGTTTATGGGCTCCATTCTTCCATAACACCAATTACTTATTTATTTTCTTCCCCATTTGCAATAATCTGTGATCTTCAGAAAAGTAATTTAGGTGGATATGGGATCATGCATAATCCCACCACCAAGGATGTTCTCTCCATCCTTCCACCAAATGTGCTTGCAATTTCTCTGATAAATGGGCAGTGAGTGAGCAAAATTCTTTTTTTTTTTTATTATACTTTAAGTTCTAGGGTGCATGTGCATGACGTTTATATCATGTATAACTCCCCAATGCAATCCCTCCCTCCGCCCCCCTCCCCATGATAGGCCCCAGTGTGTGATGTTCCCCTTCCCGAGTCCAAGTGATCTCATTGTTCAGTTCCCACCTATGAGTGAGAACATGCGGTGTTTGGTTTTCTCTTCTTGTGATAGTTTGCTAAGAATGATGGTTTCCAGCTGCATCCATGTCCCTACAAAGGACGCAAACTCATCCTTTTTTATGGCTGCATAGTATTCCATGGTGTATATGTGCCACATTTTCTTAATCCAGTCTGTCACAGATGGACATTTGGGTTGATTCCAAGTCTTTGCTATTGTGAATAGTGCCGCAAAATTCTGACACACAGACAGACTAATTCTTACAGTCTTCCTTTGGATGGAAATAAAGTTAAGAAAGGGATGCTTAATGGCTCTTTGGAGCATCCATGACTTTGACTTTTAATACTGTGGTTGCAGAAGGTAATCCTATACTCCAAACTGAAGGTATCTATTTCTAAATAGTCAGAAGGATAAAGCCATGACTCAACTCTACTAGGAATTGGGTGTGTGGTTTCCTGAGAACTGCACAAGTAGACTTGATGCTTAGATTCCTAAATCAGACCCTCAGGCATACTCTATTGCCTAAGCATTTTTACAGTGCAGAAGACATGCCTGGTACTAATCTTTTCTAGTTTCTCCAGCTGAGAAAGCCTTTTGTGTTCATATTCTAACTTTCTCTCTCTCCATCTCTCCCACTCCTTCATTTCCTCATGTCTTCTCTCCCTCTCTTTTCCCCTTTCTTCTTTTCTCCCTCCCTTCCTTCTTTCTTTTCCTCTCCCTACCTTACTTCTTATTCTTCCTCCCACTCCTCTTTGTTTTCCTCCTCCTCTTTCTTCTCTCTTCCTCCTCTTTCTGCTTCTCCTTATCCATCTTTTTCTGCTCTTTCTCCTTCATTGTTTTAAAACTTAAATCCAGAGATAACACCCCCACCCCTGCTACACACACATATCAATTGTGCTCTCTGTCTTCTACATGGTATCAGTTACAGACACTAATAATGAATGGCTTACAATTAATACCTCATTCTTTAAATAAATGATTCTTAATTTAGACCAAATACAAGTAGGCTTTATGTTAGTGAAGATGATGTCCTACCTCTCTAGCTACAATGGAATATAAGTATATAGTCAACAGTTTCAAAAAATAGTCATTGAATACCTTCTGAATGTCAACCCCATGGTGGATATTTTGGATGCCAAGAAAGAGTGAACACCGTACATGTCTTCTGAGTTCAAGGACTACTTGGGGAGGCAAACTCATAAATAGATGAATTAGTACAACGTTTTCCTGGGACAGGATTTACTATTGCAGAAATAAATGTTATAATAGAGATAAATAGAGACTTTTATAATCTATTCCTCATGTATCACTTTTTCTATTTTTTATTATAGTAAAATACACATAACACAAAATATTTATCATAACCATTTTTAAGTGTACAGCTCATTGGCATTCAGTACATTCAAACTGATGTGCAACCATCACCACCATCAATATTAAGAACTTCTTTAATCTTGCAACACTGAAACTGTACCAATTAAACAGTAACTCCTCTTGTCTCTCATCTCCCAGCCCCTAACACCACTAATCTACTTTCTGTCTCTGTGAGTGTGACTACACTAGGTAGCTCATATAAGTGAAATAATAGTGTTTATCTTTTTGTATCTGGCTTATTTTACCTAGCATTATGTCCTCAAAGACCATCTATGTTGTAGCAAGTGTCACAATTCCTTTTTTAAGGCTGAATGATATTCCATTTTATGTACATAAAACTTTTTCCTAATTTATTCATTAGTCAATGGATACTTGAATTTCTTCTGTTTTAGCTATAGTGAATAATGCTGCTATTATCATGGGTCTACAAATATGTTTTCAAGACCCAGAAGTAACTTGATGTATTATATGATTATTTTAGTTTTACTTTTTTGAGGGGCGCTATACTGCTTTGCAAAGCATCTGTATCATTTTACATGACCATCAACAGTGCACTATGGTTCCCGTTTCTCCATATCCTTGCCATTTTTAACATTTTTTTCTGTAGTAGTCATTCTAATGGTTGTGAGATAGTATCTCATTTTAGTTTTGATTTGGATTTCCCCAATTATTAATGATATTGAGCCAATTTTCATATGTTTATTGGCCATTTGTATACCTTCTTTAGAGAAATATCTATTGAGCTCTTTTGCCCATTTTCAAATTGAGTTGTACTTTACTGTCAAGCATTAGGAATTCTCTATGTATTCTGAATATTAATACTTTACTAGATATATGATTCGCAATTTTTTTTTCCATTCTGTGAGTTGTCTTTTTACACTTTTGAGAGTGTCTTTGTTACCTAAAATTGTAAAATTTTCTTGAAATCCAATTTACTTATTTTTTATTATTCTTCCGTATGCCTTTGTTGCCATATGCAGGAAGTCATTCCCAAATCCAGTATCATGAACTTTTTGTCCTGTGCTTCTTCCAAAAGATGCAGTTCCAGGTCTTATGTTTAGATCATGAATTCATTTTCAATTAATTTTTGTATATAGTGTTATGTAAGGGTCCGACTTCATTCTTTTGCACGTGGATATGTAGTGTTATCAGCACTATTTGTTCAAAAGACTGTCTTTTCTCTTTTGAATGATCTTGGTACTCTTCTTGAACATAATTTGACCACATATGTTAGGGTTTATTTCTGGACTCTATCATTTATGCCAACACCACACTGTTTTATTTCATTTTTTAAATTTTAATTTAATTTAATTTTTTTTTTTTTTTTGAGGTGGAGTCTTGCTTTGTCGCCCAGGCTGGAGTGCAGTGGCACAATCTAGGCTCACTGCAACCTCTGCCCCCTGGGTTCAAGCAATTCTCCTGCCTCCACCCACCAAGTAGCCGGGATTATAGGTGTGGGCTACCACACCCAGATAATTTTTGTACTTTTAGTAGAGACGGGATTTCGTCATGTTGCCCAGGCTGGTGTCAAATTCCTGACCTCAAGTGATCCGCCCACCTCAGCCTCCCAAAATGCTGGGATTACAGATGTGAGCCACCATGCCCAGCCAAAATGGTTTTGATTAAAGCTATGTAGTAATTTTTTAAATCAAAAAATGTGAATTATCCAGCTTTGTACTTGTTTTTGAGGATTATTTTGGCTATTTGGAGTCTCTTAAGATTCCATATAATTTTAAAATGGGCTTTTCTCTCTGAAAGAAAAAGTTTTTGGGGTTTGGATAGGAATTATATTAACCTTGTAGATTGATTTGGATAGTACTGACAGCTTAGCATATTAAATCTTTCAATCCATGAATATGGAATATTTCTGTTTACTTATATTTGCTTCAACTTCTTTCAGAAATCTTTTATAGTTTTCATAGCACAAGTCTTTTATCCCATTGGTTCAGTTACTTAAGTATTTACTCTGTTTATGGCTATTGAAAATGGATTTTTTAAAAAAAATCATTTAGGATTATTCATCGTTAATATATAGAAATGCAACTGATTTTTGTGTGTTGACTTTGTATCCTGCTACTTTGCTGAGATCATTTATAGTTCCAACAGTTTTTGCGTGGAATTTTAGCACTTCCTACATATGGAATTATATCTGTGAACACAGTTCATTTTACCTTTTCCTTTCCACCTTGGATGATGTTCATTTTTCTTGCCTAATAGCTCTGACAGGGAGTTTAAGTATTGTGTTGAACAGAAATGGTAGAAATAGTCATAGTTTCCTATTCTTGATCTTAGATGAAATAAAATCAATTTTTTATCATTAAGTGTAATGTTCTCCGTGCATTTTTATGGCTTTTATTATGTTGAAGTAGTTTTCTTCTATTTTTAATTTGTTGGATATTTCTATCATGAAAGAGTACCAAATTTTATCTAATGCTTTTTCTGCATTATTTTAGATGACGATATGTGGTTTTTTTTCCTTTATTTTGTTAATGTGGTGTATAACATTGATCAATTCTCACATTCCTGAAAGAAATCCCACTTGGCCATGGTGTACAATCATTTTCATATGCTGCAGGATTCAGTTTACAAATATTTGGTTGATGATTTTTCATAAATGTTCATAAAGAATAGTGGTCTGTAGTTTTCTGTACTTACAGTGTCTTTGTCTGGCTTTGGTATCAGACCTCATAGAATGCGTTGGGAAGTGTGTCTTTCTCTCTTACTGTTTGAAATAGTTTGAGAAATGTTGGTATTACTTTCATATTTTCGATTTCTTTGATCTCTATTCCAATCTTCATTATTTCCTTTCTTTTGCTGGCTTTGGGCTTAGTTTGTTTTCTTTCTAGTTCTTTATGCTGCAAAATTGGAGTGATGATTTGAGATCTTTTTTTGTTGTTAAATGTAAGCATTTATAGCTATAAATTTCCCCCAGCATGCTTTCATTATGTCCTGTAAGTTTTGGTATGTAGTATTTCAATTTTCAACCATCTCTTAAGTATTTTCTAATTTCTCTTATAAATTCTTATTTGACACATTGATTAAGTATATGTTGTTTGATTGCCACAAATGTGTGAATTTTCTAGTTTTCCTTCTGTTATTGATTTCTAAGTTTATTCCATTGTGGCCAAAGGAGGTCCTTTGTTGAATATATATTATCTTAAATCCATTGAGGCTTAATTTGTGGCTTAGCATATAATCTGTCCTACAAAATATCCAACATCCATTTGAGAAGAATTATTGTTGGTGGTGGATAGAGTGTTCTGTATGTCTGTTAGATCTAACTGGTTATTGTTCTGTTCAAGTACTGTATTTTCTAACATATTCTGTCTGATTCTTCTATCCATTATCATGGGTGGAGACACTGAAGTTTTCAGCCATTATTGTAAACCTATTTCTCTCTTCAGTTTTGTCAATTTTTGCTCCATATATTTCATGGTCTGTTTTTAGGTGCAGAGATGTTTATAATTATTATATCATCTTGCTCTATTAAGGCTTTTATTAATATATATTTCTTTGTCTCTTTTATGCTTTTTTGATTTAAAGCCTATTTTGTATGATATTAGTATAAACATCCTTGCTTTCATTGACTTATTGTTTTTATGCCATCTTTTCCATCTTTTTACTTTCAACCTATTTTGTCTTTGAATCTAAAGTGAGTCTCCTATGGATTGAATGAAGTTGGATCATGTTTTTTGTTGGTGGTGGTGGTGGTTTTTTTTTTTTTTTTTTTTTTAAACCCATTCTGCCAACTTTTGTATTTTGGAGAGTTTGGTGCATTTACAAGAAGTAATTTCTAATAAGAAAGGACTTACTTCTGCCATTTTGTAATTTGGTTTCTACATGCCTTGTAGTTTTGGGTCCCTGATTTCTTGCTGTCTTACAGTCCTACTGTCTTCTTTTGTGTTTAGTTGATTTTTTGCAGTAAAATTTAAATTTCTTTCTCACTTTCTTTTGTGTATATTTTTTAGCTATTATCTTTGTGATTCCAGTAGAAATTATTACATTTATCATCCTAAAGTTATAGCACTCTAATTTGAATTTATATCAGAATAACTTTAATAATATACAAATATTCTTCTCCTTTACCACTCTATCCCTAATCCTTGTGTCGCAAAATTATAACTTTATTCATTGTATGTCAAAAAATATAAATTAATGTATTTTTTCATGAACAGTCATCCCTCAGTATCTGTGGCGGATTGGTTCAGAACCCCTCACAGATACCAAAATCTATGAATGCTCAAGTCTCTTTTATAAAACTATTAATATTTGTGTATAACCAAAGGATGTCTTTCTATATACTTTAAATCATCTCTAGGTTACTTATAATGCCTAATGCAATGCAATTGCTATGTAAATATTTACTATACTGTATTGTTTAGGGAGTAATGCAAAGAAAAAAATAGTCCATTACATTCAGTATAGACATAACCATCCTTCTTTTCAAATATTTTTGATCCACAGTTGGGGGTATCCACAGATGCAGAACCTGTGGATATGGAGAACTAACTGACTTAGTTTCTTAAAGTATGTAGAAAACAAAATGTGTAGTTACAGAACAAAATTAAAATAATACTAGCTTTGGGATTATAAATTATTATTGACATGTATTAGTCTCTTTAATCATGTATAAAACAAAAAAGGAGTTATACAACATGTATTTACCTTTACTGAGAAATTTATTTCTTCATATGGCTTTGAGTTACTGTCTAGTGTCCTTTCATTTCTATCTGCAGGACTTATTTTAGCATTTCTTACAGTGGAGGTTTAGTGGTAATAAATTATTTCAGCCTTTGCTTATCTAGGAATATCTTAATTTCTCCTTCACCTTTGCAGAATAATTTTGCTGCATAAAGGATTTTTGTTTGACAGATTTTTTCTTTCTACACTTTGAATATATTTGCCTCCAATGTTTCTGATGAGACATTTGCTGACAATCTAATTAAGGATCCCTTGTATATAACAAGTCACTTCTCTCATGCTGCTTTCAAAATTTTCTTTTTGTATTTGGCTTTCAAGTGGTTGATTATAATGTGTGAATGTTTTGAAATTAATCTTCATGCCTCTTGGATGTTTATATTTATGTATGTTATTGAATTTAGAAAGTTTTCAGCTATTTTTTTTTTCAAATTTCTGTCTGTCTCTTTCTCTCCATCCTCCTCCTGGAAATCCCACAATGAGTATGTTGCTCCCCTTGATGGTGTTCCATAGGTCCTTCAGGTTCTGTGCACTTATCTTCAACCTTTTCTCTTTCTGTTCCTCAGACCTAATAATTTATATTATCTTATGCTCAAATTTACTGACAGTTTTCTTCTGCCTGCTTAAATTTGTCATTGAATTCCTCTAATGAATTTGTATTTATTGTATTTTCCATTTTCAGAATTTTTTTACATTTCCTATCTCTTTACTAATATTTCCATTTTGTTCATAAATCATTATCTTAACTTTCTCTGTCTATATTTAGTTCTTTGAGCAGCTATAAGATAGTTGTTTTACAGTATTTGTCCAGTAGATTCACCATCAGATCTTCATTAAGGACAGTTTCTGTTGGCTTTATACTTTTTTCTTTGTATGCCTTGTGATTTTTTGTTGTTGTTAATGAAAACTTGACATTTCAATTTAATAATATGATAACTCTGAAAATAAGATGTTTTCCTTCTCTAGATTTTGGATTTTTAAAATTTTTGCTTTAAAAGAAATTATGGGTTGTCTTGTGCCAAAGACTAACCTTATGTGTACACTTAAGATCTTCTTAGGTCCTTTTTGTGCCTGTGTCTTCCCCTTGGCATGTACTTTGACATTTTTATTTCCCCTGTGTATGCAGTTGCTTTTGCTGAGATCATCTTCAATGTCTGAGTCCCAAAAGAGGAAAACAAGAAAAATGAAAAGGAGGGAGATAAAAGGCACCAGCCTTTTGAATGCCCTGGAAGTCACTTCAATCAGAGGGGGAGGGGCTTGCAATGATGGGAGGGGGTGCAACAACAACGGCCACCTGACTCTTTGCACCTCTGTGATCAGAAGCAGCAGTTGGTGATTAGTGCACAGATCCCTGACATTTGGAGGACAGGGTCTTTTTTGCCCACCCTGGCTCCTGTGTTCATGCTGCTTCAGGAAATTATATACAACTGTCTGCTTTCAGAGAATGGGATGAGTAGCTGCTACTGTGCTAAAACCTGAAATTGACCAAATGTAACCATAATTTACTGTGCATGCCTTTCTCTGGGAGTTTCAAGTCTTACATAGACTTTGGAGTTCCAAAATAGTTATATCAGAAAGACTCTGCCAGTGCAATTGTTAGCAATGTGGGGAGACAGATTCCTGGTTCTTCCTACTCTACTGTCTTCCCAGAATCTTCTTTCAAAGGATTGACTTTTATAGCTCTCAAAGATTTCCGTAAACTTAGCAAATCTTCTGAATTTATAAATTTGTTGATTCCAACACAAGTTGATTCCTACTTAATCATTCTCCTCTATGATCTTTGTGAATTTCTAATCCTCTTTTTTCCTGGTTTTCTTTGTCGCTCTGCTCTATTACCATGACAGATTTAGTTGCCAATTCATTGCCTTCAATCTTTTCCCAAACTTTACTCCTTGCCAGCGTCCATAAGCAATGTAAGCACACTGATAATACATTTATTTCTGTAGCTTTACTGAGGATGTTTTGTTTATGACAGGTTGTGGTGACAGAGGGTAACTACCATTCAGAATATGTAGTGATCACTGCTAATTTGGCTGTTCAACTTCTCTTTTTTGACTGGTCTCCTCAGCCTCCACTGCCTTTCATAGGTCCATCTTCCCAACTTGTGCCTTACTCCACCAGACATAGAGACTTAAAAAGGGAAGTCTGGAGTCCAAATCATTTCTAATAGTTTTCTATTGCTGCTGCAATAAATTACCACAAACTTAGTGTCTTAACACAAATTGAATATTTTACGTTTCTCCAGGCTGGAAGTCTGACATAGTTATCATTGACTAAAATCAATGTATGAGCAGGTCTGCATTCCTTTCTGTAGCCTCTAGGCAAGAATTTCCCTGCGTCTTCCAGCTTGCAGTGGCTGCCTACATTCCTTGGTTAGTGGCCTCACTATTCCATCTTTAATGCCAGCAAATTTGCACCCCTCTTATCATTCTTCCATAGTCACATCTTCGCCTGACTTTCACCTTCTGCCTTCCTCTTCTACTTTTAAGGGCCCTTGTGATTACATTGGGCCTTCAAATAACACAAGATAATCTTCCTAATTTGAGGCCAACGTATTAGTGAAGAACCTATCTGAAACCTAGTTTCTCATTACTGTGTAACCTAACATATTCATAGGTTCCAAGGATTAGGAGGAGGATATCTTTGAAATGTAGGGAGCTGGGATGTCATTCTGCCTACCACACTGTTATTCTTATTAAATTTATATAATCTGATTGTGTGCCACTTTCCTGCCCCTCAGGGTTTTCAACATTCTTAGAGGGTCACCTTTTCCTCTATAAACAAATAAACTGTCCTGAGCTTATTCACACCTTTTGGTTTCATCTCTGCCTCAGAATGTGTAAAAACTCTTGGAGAATGAGGTTCCCTGTCTCCTATCATGTCGTTTCTCCCTTTTTCCATCCACATCAAACATCTGATCCCTTTCTACCACCCTGCATTACTCCAAGCATGTGATATAGATATTTTAAATTTTTTAATTATTTTTCACTCTCACAAACATCACTACAAACACATTTGTTGTGAATAGCCTATGTTACTTAATGGCTAGGGTTGGCTAATGTGGTAGATGCTGTGATGGTCACCCACGCCCCCTTTCAGAAATGAGGAACTTACTCCCCAGCTGATGACAGTGCTGCCATAGGATGGCTTTAAAAGTCATCCTCCTGGAAGATGGTCTCTGCTGAGGAAAACTGCCTTGCCCAAGAAGCAAGCAGCATCCAATGACTGATGAGCAGGGGTATAAGGGCCTGACACCCTTGTCCCAACTTAGGACAACTTTGAAGGGCTTTCCTAGCTTTAGGACTTTCTGTAGGTCAGCTTTGAGATCTTGGAGGTCATTGTTGAGACTATATCACTGTCTAACTTCTTCTTATGCCCAATCTCCTTTCTTTTCCATCCTTTCCATAACTTCTAAAAGCCCTAAATAAGCACCTTGCACATTGATCTCTATCTTAGAGAATGCATCTCTCAGAACTCAACTTGCACCAGCTAAATTGCACTACAATAAATTTGTCAAAAGGAAACAACTTGAAATTAAGCATGAAATATCACTGAAAATTCGCTGGGTTTTCCTCATGCTTATTCTTCCTTTTTCTCATTCCAGGGCTTTCAAATTCCTCTGTCCTTACTTAATGGGGAAGATTTACAATACGTGTTACTTTTTTATTTAACTTTTTAAGCAGATTTTAGATAAACTTACAGAAAAGTTTCAAAAATGGTACATATTTTTCATATATTCTTCACCCAGCTTCCCTAACAAAAGTATCTTATGTAACCGTGGCATGATGATCAAAACAGTGAGATTAATGTACTACCTAAACTCACAAACATCACACATAACAATATTAACCTTAAATGTCAATGGACTAAATGCTCCAATTAAAAGACACAGACTGGCAAACTGGATCAAGAGTCAAGACCCATCAGTCTGCTGTATTCAGGAGACCCATCTCACATGCAGAGACATACATAGGCTCAAAATAAAGGGATGGAGGAAGATCTACCAAGCAAATGGAGAACAAAAAAAAGCAGGGGTTGCAATCCTAGTCTCTGATAAAACAGACTTTAAACCATCAAAGATCAAAAGAGACAAAGAAGGCCATTACATAATGGTAAAGGGATCAATTCAACAGGAAGAGCTAACTCTCCTAAATATCTATGCACCCAATACAGGAGCACCCAGATTCATAAAGCAAGTCCTTAGAGACCTACAAAGAGACTTAGACTCCCATACAATAATAATGGGAGACTTCAACACTCCACTGTCAACATTAGACAGATCAACGAGACAGAAAGTTAACAAGGATATCCAGGAATTGAACTCATCTCTGCACCAAGCGGACCTAATAGACATCTATAGAACTCTCCACCCCAAGTCAACAGAATAGACATTCTTCTCAGCACCACATCGCACTTATTCCAAAATTGACCACATAATTGGAAGTAAAGCACTCCTCAGCAAATGTACAAGAACTGAAATTATAACAAACTGTCTCTCAGACCACAGTGCAATCAAACTAGAACTCAGGACTAAGAAACTCAATCAAAACCGCTCAACTACATGGAAACTGAACAACCTGCTCCTGAATGACTACTGGGTACATAACGAAATGAAAGCAGAAATAAAGATGTTCTTTGAAACCAATGAGAACAAAGATACAACATACCAGAATCTCTGGGACACATTTAAAGCAGTGTGTAGAGGAAAATTTATAGCACTAAATGCCCACAAGAGAAAGCAGGAGAGATCTAAAATTGACACTCTAACATCACAATTAAAAGAACTAGAGAGGCAAGAGCAAACACATTCAAAAGCTAGCAGAAGGCAAGAAATAACTAAGATCAGAGCAGAACTGAAGGAGATAGAGACACAAAAAACCCTCCAAAAAATCAATGAATCCAGGAGTTGGTTTTTTGAAAAGATAAACAAAATTGACAGACCGCTAGCTAGACTAATAAAGAAGAAAAGAGAGAAGAATCAAATAGACGCAATAAAAAATGATAAAGGGGATATCACCACCGACCCCACAGAAATACAAACAACCATCAGAGAATACTATAAATGCCTCTACGCAAATCAACTAGAAAATCTAGAAGAAATGGATAATTTCCTGGACACTTACACTCTCCCAAGACTAAACCAGGAAGAAGTTGAATCCCTGAATAGACCAATAGCAGGCTCTGAAATTGAGGCAACAATTAATAGCCTACCCACCAAAAAAAGTCCAGGACCAGATGGATTCACAGCTGAATTCTACCAGAGGTACAAGGAGGAGCTGGTACCATTCCTTCTGAAACTATTTCAATCAATAGAAAAAGAGGGAATCCTCCCTAACTCTTTTTATGAGGCCAACATCATCCTGATACCAAAGCCTGGCAGAGACACAACAAAAAAAGAGAATTTTAGACCAATATCCCTGATGAACATCGATGCAAAAATCCTCAATAAAATACTGGCAAACCGGATTCAGCAGCACATCAAAAAGCTTATCCACCATGATCAAGTGGGCTTCATCCCTGGGATGCAAGGCTGGTTCAACATTCGCAAATCAATAAACGTAATCCAGCATATAAACAGAACCAAAGACAAGAACCACATAATTATCTCAATAGATGCAGAAAAGGCTTTTGACAAAATTCAACAGCCCTTTATGCTAAAAACGCTCAATAAATTTGGTATTGATGGAACGTACCTCAAAATAATAAGAGCTATTTATGACAAACCCACAGCTAATATCATACTGAATGGGCAAAAACTGGAAAAATTCCCTTTGAAAACTGGCACAAGACAGGGATGCCCTCTCTCACCACTCCTATTCAACATAGTGTTGGAAGTTCTGGCTAGGGCAATCAGGCAAGAGAAAGAAATCAAGGGTATCCAGTTAGGAAAAGAAGAAGTCAAATTGTCCCTGTTTGCAGATGACATGATTGTATATTTAGAAAACCCCATTATCTCAGCCCAAAATCTCCTTAAGCTGATAAGCAACTTCAGCAAAGTCTCAGGATACAAAATTAATGTGCAAAAATCACAAGCATTCTTATACACCAGTAACAGAGAAGCAGAGAGCCAAATCAGGAATGAACTTCCATTCACAATTGCTTCAAAGAGAATAAAATACCTAGGAATCCAGCTTACAAGGGATGTAAAGGACCTCTTCAAGGAGAACTACAAACCACTGCTCAGTGAAATCAAAGAGGACACAAAGAAATGGAAGAACATACCATGCTCATGGATAGGAAGAATCAATATCGTGAAAATGGCCATACTGCCCAAGGTGATTTATAGATTCAATGCCATCCCCATCAAGCTACCAATGAGTTTCTTCACAGAATTGGAAAAAACTGCTTTAAAGTTCATATGGAACCAAAAAAGAGCCCGCATTGCCAAGACAATCCTAAGTCAAAAGGACAAAGCTGGAGGCGTCACGCTACCTGACTTCAAACTATACTACAAGGCTACAGTAACCAAAACAGCATGGTACTGGTACCACAACAGAGATATAGACCAATGGAACAGAACAGAGTCCTCAGAAATAATACCACACATCTACAGCCATCTGATCTTTGACAAACCTGAGAGAAACAAGAAATGGGGAAAGGATTCCCTATTTAATAAATGGTGCTGGGAAAATTGGCTAGCCATAAGTAGAAAGCTGAAACTGGATCCTTTCCTTACCCCTTATACGAAAATTAATTCAAGATGGATTAGAGACTTAAATGTTAGACCTAATACCATAAAAACCCTAGAAGAAAATCTAGGTAGTACCATTCGGACATAGGCATGGGCAAGGACTTCATGTCTAAAACACCAAAAGCAACGGCAGCAAAAGCAAAATTGACACATGGGATCTAATTAAACTAAAGAGCTTTTGCACAGCCAAAGAAACTACCATCAGAGTGAACAGGCAACCTACAGAATGGGAAAAAATTTTTGCAACCTACTCATCTGACAAAGGGCTAATATCCAGAATCTACAAAGAACTCAAACAAATATACAAGAAAAAAACAAACAACCCCATCAAAAAGTGGGCAAAGGATATGAACAGACATTTCTCAAAAGAAGACATCCATACAGCCAACCGACACATGAAAAAATGCTCATCATCACTCGCCATCAGAGAAATGCAAATCAAAACCACAATGAGATACCATCTCACACCAGTTAGAATGGCAATCATTAAGAAGTCAGGAAACAACAGGTGTTGGAGAGGATGTGGAGAAATAGGAACACTTTTACACTGTTGGTGGGATTGTAAACTAGTTCAACCATTATGGAAAACAGTATGGCGATTCCTCAAGGATCTAGAACTAGATGTACCATATGACCCAGCCATCCCACTACTGAGTATATACCCAAAGGATTATAAATTACTCTACTACAAAGACACATGCACACGTATGTTTATTGCGGCACTATTCACAATAGCAAAGACTTGGAATCAACCCAAATGTCCATCTGTGACAGACTGGATTAAGAAAATGTGGCACATATACACCATGGAATACTATGCAGCCATCAAAAAGGATGAGTTTGCATCCTTTGTAGGGACATGGATGCAGCTGGAAACCATCATTCTTAGCAAACTATCACAAGAAGAGAAAACCAAACACTGCATGTTCTCACTCATAGGTGGGAACTGAACAATGAGATCACTTGGACTCGGGAAGGGGAACATCACACACTGGGGCCTATCATGGGGAGGGGGGAGGATGGAGGGATTGCATTGGGGAGTTATACATGATATAAACGTCATGCACATGTACCCTAGAACTTAAAGTATAATAAAAAAAAAAAAAAGAAAAAAAAAAGATATCAACAGTTTTCCCACTAATATTCTTTTCTTCCCTTACAGGATCCCACATTGCATTTACTTGGCGTATCTCTTTAGTCTCCACCAGTCTGTGACAATTTCTCTGTATTTTTTAACCTATCATGACCCTGACACATTTGAAGAGTAGTAGTCAGGTATTTTGTAGAATGTCCCTCGATTTAAGCCTGTCTGATCTTTTCTCAAGACTAGATTAAGGATATGAATTTTGGGGAAGAATACCACAAAGGTGACGTGCCTTTCACTCACATCATATCAAGAGGTATGTAATATCAATGTCTTATTACTGGTAATATAACTCATTGTCTGATTAATGTGGTTTTGGCCAGGTTTGTATAAAAGAAACAATAAAGTTACTATGTTTTTCTTTGAAACAGATAAATATTTGGACAGAATACTGTGATTTATTACTATGATGTTTTGCATTTACTATTTGGAATTCATTTGTAAGGAAGATCTGTCCATTTCCCCCATATATTTATTTATTGTATTACTTTATACAGTACAGACTCATGGATTTTTTTTTTTTTTGGTTGGTTTGTTTTACAATCCAATGCTATCATTATTCAGTTTCTTCCTCAAATTATCCCATATTTTAAAGTTCTTTAAGGTTCACACCTATTTCCTTTTTATCTACCCTTTTTTATTACTTTTTGGCACCACCATATGGTCCAGGTTCATTCTGAGTTTCCCCTGCCCCAGCCATGAAATCACCAATTCTTCAAAGAGCCCTAGTTTGTTTTTTGAAGAATGAGATTTAGTAACCAAAATGTGAGCACTGTATATGCACATTGCTAGTGGGGTGCCACCGTGTCAAGGCCCTCTCAGGAGACAGAACTAGGAAATAAATGTATGACTGCTAGTGGATGCATCATGTTTATACACATATCATATTCACTTCTGTGTGTTTTTATCTATCCATGTATCTATCTATAAAATGAGGTCATACTGATAGTTTTGATTCCAAATCAATGTCAAAGGATTCATGCCAGAACTGGCCCCTACCAATTATTTATAAATATTTTCACTAAAGGTAAGACTCTAAGATTCCATTATCTACAACATATTTATTTACATGTTCAGCTCCAATAAACAGGTGAAGTAGTTTTACAATGGCAAACCCATTTCCCTATGGGAAACAAATAAACCAGCCAGAGTATAGGTTTTTGTTTGTTTCTTAACAGGTTTGGAATCCCTGAATGGAAGCATAACCAATGTGAATATTCTCTGCTGTTTCTATGGACTTGGTTTGTTTTTCTGATTTCTATTCACCAAAGGTGAAAACTAATGGTTAGAGTATTCTCTGAGATACAATCTCTTTTGACACCACACATTTCTATACTTAAAACCAAGAAACACATCTACTACTTACTTTTAAAATCCAAGTGAAAGTTTCCGGAATTTTTTATATTGATTTGAATTTCATACCCTTATAGGGAAGAAAATCATCTGCCTAAAGTAAGTTTCTAAATTTTGCAGGTGTTTTGCTTACATTTCTTTTTGTAATAAGATGTTTTTAAGACCAGAATTTGTTTCTGAAATAATTCACAAAATTACCTCATTTTACTAATTATGTCATTGTTCCTCAGGGCTAGTTTTAATAACTATCAGAAGAACCAGATGCAAGTCTTGGTTGTATAAGATTAAGCTGGGTAAGTGTGGATAAGTCATTTTGTCTCTCTATCTTAACTTAAATAAGCATTTAATTTCCGTTTAAAATAACTTTATTTGACAGTACTTTGTAAATAATAAATTAACATCAAAAACTACACAGTTAATTGATTAGCTGCTTCTGTGTATAATATAGATAAATGATTTTTTATTGAAACCATCAATAAAAAATTATTGAGAACTATTATAAACATTGGATAAGATGTGAGCCTGTTCAAGAAACATAGCTATGGCATGATGAATGTTTTATTATTAGAAACCAAGCCCACTTGAACTCATTGATGTTGCCATGATGTAGCTTAGCAGTCTGGTATAATAGTTGAGGACACAAAGGTGAGACTCTGACTCTTCATATTCTAAATGGCATCTCCAAAACTAGCAGCACTACCTCAGGCATGTGATTTAACATCTTGATCTTCAGTTTCCTCACCTTTAAAATGTGATAACAATCATTGTTTTGTGAAGTTTCTGTAAAGATTAAAAGAGATCTTCTATATAAAGCATACTGCATGGTGTCTATCCTATAATAGACAAAGAACAGATAGCTATTATTTTAATTTTTTCAGACATTTGTTGAACATTCCATGAAGAAAAATTTGGAAATTCTGTAAAGATTTTGCTCTAGCTCGAATTTTATACTTTGAGAATTAAGCCTAATGTCATAAATACTGAACAATTGAGTGGAATTCTGACCCAGACCATTTGATCTGAGTATTCTTTTAAACACTATGCAGCAGAAGTGGGGCTTTCTCCTTATTCTCCTCCTTTTCTCCTCCTCCTCCTCCTTCTTCTTCTTCCTCTTCCTCTTCCTCCTCCTCCTCCTCCTCCTCCTCCTCCTCCTCCTCCTTCTTCTTCTTCCTCTTCCTCTTCCTCCTCCTCCTCCTCCTCCTCCTCCTCCTCCTCTTCTTCTTCTTCTTCTTCTTCTTCTTCTTCTTCTCTTCTTCTTCTTCTTCTTTCTTCTTCTTCTTCCTCTTCCTCTTCTTCTTCTTCTCTTGTTGTTGTTGTTCCTCCTCCTCCTCCTCTTCCTCCTTCTCCTCTCCTTTCTTTTTTTCTCTCCTTCTTCTA
This sequence comes from Trachypithecus francoisi, assembly GCF_009764315.1. Classification (NCBI taxonomy): domain Eukaryota; kingdom Metazoa; phylum Chordata; class Mammalia; order Primates; family Cercopithecidae; genus Trachypithecus; species Trachypithecus francoisi. Next base: position 101,978,093 of record NW_022681468.1, read on the forward strand.
AATTTTGGTCTTAGTTACCTTCATAAATATGATTTTAGTATGCTTAATTCACTTAGTATGCTTAAGTGAACTAGGCTGAATTTATGGTGAAACAAAACAAATATTGGTCAGTATTAAGACAGGTGAGTTAATAGGCTATATCAGTCTTAATGGACTAAAAATGTACATTCTGTAATAAATTCCATGCAAGCTAAATGGAATAATCATCATATGTTTGTTCTCAGTGAGATTCACCCATAGCCAGAGGTCTTTGAGATGTGGGAAGAAGTGAATCTAAGCCAAAAGCTTAAACTTTGCGTCTCACTGTCCTTTGAGGTTGAAAGCATATCTTTACTTTTTTAATTGAGAAGTGTGTTCTGTTAGTTCTGTATTTGTAATAGGAAGAGCCTTTCCTTAGCAGATGAGAGTAGTGGGTATAGAAGGACAATAGTAATATAGATAGAGACTGGGAACACTGATATTCCCTTACTTGACCTTTGCATTTCATTTGATTGATTTATTAAACATTTGATTGATTAAAACAAACAAAACAAAAACAAACAAAAACAACAAAAAGCAGTGATACTCACCTTAAAAGCAAAAGATCTGATAATGGTGCTGTAAAGTTGGAGAAAAGCAGTATGATAGGCCAATCTTACTGTTTTGCTTTCAGTATGCACTTTTCTGTCTCTTGGGGTAAAGTGGTGTGTCAGGCAATAGTCCACGTCTATGGTCTAGCATAGCTGGTCACTAAAACCATACTCCAGCTATTTTTGGAGTGCCATGTATGAGACTGACTGGGCTCTCTTTTATTCTAAAGACATTTCCTTCTATTTACTGTCATAGAAGGAAATACAGGGAGTGGTTATAGCATCTACTTAGGGTCACAGATTTAGCAGTAAAAACTATGATTGTACCAAGGAACTTAAAAAGTCATGAATTTAGAGATGGCAGGCCCTTAAGAGTTCATAACTTTGGACTACTTTTTCCATAGATAATAAAATCAAGATTAGAGACAGAATGAGAAAGACCTGAGAAAACCCAATGAGGTCATGTTGTAGTTGGGACAAGGATCTGAGTCTCCTGCCTTCCAGATCTGTTTGCTCTGCAGTACCACACTTGGCCTCTGCTTGCGTCAGAGGAAATTGTCTAAACCATGCAACTCATTGAGACTAGAATTTCCCTGGAGCTAAGGGGACCCTTCTATCTGGTAATACTCTTTATAATTCTTCTATTTCTCTAGCACATTATAATTATCAAAGTCTATTCACTTACTTCTTATTTATCCCTCATCATAGTTGAGTGAGGGTAGATATAATTAACTTCGTGTTTCTTTTTTTTTTTTTTCAGATGAAGCATCCAAAGTTGAGTTACTTTCTTAAGTGCTTTTCAGTATTGGCACATTTTATATTTTTCTCTTTATTTGGAATTTTAAAAGATAAGGATATTTATCATAATTCATACTTAGTAATATCCATGACAGTACATATGTGAGATTTTAATTAAATTCTGAAACTTATTTAGATTATTCAAGTCTTAAACCTTTATAGGGATACCATGGTCTCTAATTCAGAGGCAGGAATTCCAGCAGAGGGCTGAGGTTTTCTCTAAGGGACATCTATTCTAACACTCAATGAACATGTAATTCTAGCTTCAGTGCATCTTTTCCACAGTACCACAGGCCTTTATTTATTTATTTATTTTTTAAAGTCTTTGAATCTCTTTTTCTATTCTAACACTCAAGGGAGTGATTGCTACCTAAAACAAGAAAGATCATGGCCACTCATTTCACTTGTACTCTTTAAAAAGAGAAAAAAATAAGTTAATAAGAAACTATGCACAATAAGTATTGAATTAGTAAGATGGCATATCAAAATGGAAAGTCTCTTGAACCTAAATCCCAAATAGTTTTAACACACTCATCACACACTGTGGCTGGACAGTCAGCAGTTATCTTGTCCTTCCCCATGGGCCTTGGGTTGTGTTCTGATTCATTAAATAGGTATTCAGTATCTATTGCATACCAGGTGCTGGTCTAAGTTTTAAGGAAACAGCAATGAATAAAAAAGTCTTGACTTATGTGGAAATTATTTTCTTTTTAAAGCCACAGGTATTAAGCAAGCAAACAGATAATGCAATTGATGTGAGTACTACGGAAAAAAAAAAAAAAAAAAAAACGTAGTTGGGTATAGTTGGGCTGGTATATAGAGGGCAGAGATAGGGTGGAGATTATTTAAAATAGAATGATCTAGAAGGTCAAACCTACCTGCTATGAAGCATCCTGCCATTTAAAACTCCTGGGGGTGCAGAGTCTGGGAAGATGAAACCAGTGTAAAATCAAGAAAGGAGCAGACCGTTTTGAAATCACAACAAGGATAGGGTACAGCAAAATGAGTGAGGGGCCATCAGGGAGATACCTGGGGATGAGGTCTAAGCAGTAAGTAGGCCCAGACCATGAAGAGTCTTGCAGACCTTGATAAAGATTTTCAATTTTACTTGAAACCTGGTGGGAGCATTTTGAGCAAGTGAGTGATGTGATCTGTTTTTTTCATTTGGAATGATCCTTCTGGATACTGTGTCTGGAGAAGCTAAGGCAAAGGGCAAAGGACAGTGTATGGAGAGTTCAGAAGTAGGAGACTCAGAGGTCTTTTGTGACAGTCTAGAGAAGAAATAATTCAGGTTGACTTTATATGTTAGAAGTAGAATTTATAGGAATTGATCAAGTTCATAATACAATGCTAACATAGCAATAACAGGACTTGCTAAATGGATTGTATAAGAGATAGTAGAGAGAAGAGAAGTTGGTAAATATGCCTATGCCTGGACTTTTGGACTTAGCAACTGGGTAAATGGTGATGCCATTTAGTCTGATGGTAAAGTCTTGGGGGGAATGGATTCAGGAAGGAGTTCAAATTTTGTTTTGGACATGTTTGCTTCCAGGGGTCTGCAGTACATCCAGGTGTAGTTGTGGAAAAAATGAGTTTAAAGTTCAGGGGAGAGTTTGAATCTGAAAATATGAATTTGGGAGACATCAGTGGAAAGTAAAGGAAGCCGAAGCCTGAGCCCCAGCAAGGTTAATATTTTGAGGAATATCCTCCACTTCCTTCCTTTCTGGGACTCTCTGTGGCTCTGCCTGTGCTGGCATTAGCTTGACTGCACACTCAACTCCCTTGGATACAGTGACACCCTCAACACCACACAAATCATCAATCCATAGACCTGAACAAAGAGAAAAGGATAACATTGATGCTTTGTCTAAATCATTGATTTCTTGTCTTCTTCTCAATTGTTGTCCTGTAACCTGCCTTTTGAGCATCTTTATTATTATTACTACTACTATTATTTTACTATTATTTAGTGGAAAGAGGTCAACACTTATCTCTGTAGGTACCCAGGGACCCTACATATATTCACTGGGGTCACTGCCCTGACCATCTGCTTTTTAAGTCAATTTTTTAGGTCTGCTTCAAGTTTACATGTACAGCACAAAAGCCACTTAGGAAAAAATTAGCTTGGAAGGCAATAAAATTACCTGGCAGGAAGTTTGCAGAGACAAATTAAATACCTGTTTTTGGCTTCTGGAGAGCTGTATTGTTTGGTAAATTTCAAACTATGATATACCTAGAAAGTTCTACTTATGGCCATATGGGAGTTTACTGAAGCTATCTTGTGAGGCTAGGGGAGGCCTGACTAAATAGGAGAGCTAAATTCTAATTCTATTTGAATTGGTCAACTCTGTGCACCTAGTGTAATATATATATCCTGGACAGTTGTCTACTTTTTAATCTTGGCAGACAGGTGATCAACCCTAGCCAGATTTAAAGAGAGACTAGCAGGTAAGAGGTGAAGATAAACTCTCTCAGTTGGACTTATTTCATGTAACATCTTCATAGTCCACATAAATTGAATATATGTATTTAAATACACAAACACTGATGGCCAATGTGTCTATAGAACAAGATGGAGTAGAGAGCCTAGAGTATATTTAATCACAATGGCTTGTTGTATAGCTTGGAAATGTGAAGCATGCTGTGCTGGGCAAATGAAAATGTTTAAGATGGTCATAGCAAAGAAAGATTGACTGGGGCCTCAGAGTGTTTAAAGAGAAATGTCCAATAGTCATCACTGTATCAATCAGTCCAAAATAATTGCTTAAAAAAAATAATTCAAGTCCAAAAACAATTGTGTTTGGGACATCAGACACATTTAATAGTTTTGAAAAAAATCCTTTAAAGCAAGTTGCCTTACAACCAAATTTGCTGCCTTGTGCTTCCCTGGTTTATTTTATATCTAAATGGGTTAAGAATGCCCTGGAGCAGACATAGAATGAACTCTTTCAGGGAGGCATTTGTGAGATTTGTGTCAGAGGAACCCCATTATCCCAATGCTCTTTGGGACTTATTAGCATTTTTTCCTCCTAAGAAGGGTACTGAGACTGTCATTCCCCTGCTCAAAAAAACCTTGCTATTCCATAAATTCAAAACATTTCAGCACACCATTCAAGACTATTGATTATAATAATAGTAACTGACACTTCTATTGAGCTTTTTAACAAAATCATACACTTTCAAAAACAAGATTCTATTTCCATTTTCTCTGCTTCCCCCTCCCCCAGTCTTATTTTATTAACTAATGACCCTTTTATCTTTCGTCTTCCCAATTCCTGACCTGATTTTGTGTTGCTAAATTTTCTCATGCTTCTGCACCTCTATAGATCCTCTTTTTTTCTGATTGAGGAACACCGCTTTTGCATCCAAAAGATTTCATAGAAACGGAAGGTTTTCAGTAAGTATTGATTGTGACGAATGAATGAATAACTACATAAACAAGAGCTTACCTACTTATTGAGATTCAATTTGTCCTTCAAAGCCCACATAAAAAGATGTCACCTCATGAAATTTCCCTTACATCTATTTAAATTAAATTTGTCCTCATGCTTCTTTTTCTGCCTAAAGCCCTTTGTAGCTTAAGTATAGAACTTACCACCCTATTAATTACATTTAAGAGTCATATGTTCCTAGGCTGCTTTATAAACTCCTTCAGGCCAAAGTCTTGTCTTCTTCCTTTTATGGGATCTATGGTGATTCTACAGTGCTTTGCATATGGTACATCTAACAGCCATGTGTTACTTGAAGGTAGATATTATCACTTGAATTTTATATGTAGAATGTCTTTAACTCTTTAAGGGTTTGACCCTACATAAACTATTCTTCATATATTTCTTTGCTTTCCTATAAAACCAATTTCTCTTGTTATTTGAGTATGCTAACTGGCAGGAAATATAAAAAGAAACACATTCAAGAGTGAGAGGAGGGCTGCTTCACGTGCTTGGTTTGTGATATGCAACAGTGAAATTGCACCAATAAGGAAACCGGAGCTTCCACTTAAAATTAATGAGCTAAGGGTCTCTTCAGGTAAAATTCACACAGATGATTTCCTAGAATCCCTAGGCTTAGGTTTTTTGAAGCCATGAGTTCTCCTTTCTGAGACCAGTTTGATGGGTGTGGAAGATACTGACTTATCTCAGGTTATAATTTCCATGTCATTCTTCCAGCACCTGGCTGGTGTTGGATGAGCCAGGTTTTGTTTGGAATTAGAGACCTTTACTTTCATGTGATTGTCACAAGGCAAACTCCAAAATTGGGGTTCAGCTCAGGAGGCCATGGGGGTTTTTGGATTTGCAAAAAAATTCAAGAGCAAGCCAATAGAGTAAAGTGAAAGCAAGTTCTTTACGAAAATAAAGGAATAAAAAGGTGGCTGCTCCATAGGCAGAGCAGCCCTGAGAGCTGCTGGCTATTTTTATGGCTATTTCTTGATCATATGCTATTAAAGGAGTGGGTAATTTATGAGTTTTCTGGGAAAAAGGCTGGAGTTTCTCAAAACACAGGGTTTCTTCCCCTTTCAGGCCATATAAGGTAACTTCCAGATTGCCACAGCATTTGTAAACTGCTGTGGCACAGTTGGCATTTTCCTTTAGTATGTTAATGTCTCATAATTAACATTTAATGAGCAGTGAGGATGATCAGAGGTCACTTTTGTTGCTATCTTGGTTTGGGTGGGTTTTGGCTGGCTTCTTTACTGCATCCTGTTTTATTAATGGGGTCTTTGTAACCTGTATCTTGTGAAATCAGTCCTGCCAAACTCCTAACTCATCGTGTGTCTTTTCATGAGAAAATAAATCACTAGCTAGCTACTAAGTCTATTTCATTTTATTAGGTTGGTGCAAAAGTAATTGTGCTTTTTGCCATTAAAAGTAATATAAGCATTTCATTTCTAAAATATAAATTAAATTCATTGCTCAAATGAGGAAGGGAACTCTAACATCAGTTATATGGAAAAGAGTATTTCCAGCTCAAAGAATGGCAAGTGCAAAGGTCTTGAGGTAGTAGTGGGACGTTAGTGCTCAGGTACAGCAAAAAGACCAGGTGGCTGGACCAGAGTGATTGAGGATGAGTCATAGGTAAGGAAGTCACAGAAGTAATAGAGGTTCAGACTTTAAGCAACCTGGTAGATACTAGTAAAGATTTTTGATTTATTTTGTGTAAAATGGAAAGGCATTGGTGAGTCTTGAACAGAGTTAGAACACAATTTAGCTTACCTTTTGAAATGATTACATGGCTTCTATGTTAGGAACTGACTCTAGGTGAGCAACATTGGAACCAGAGTAACCAGTTAGGAGGATATCATTATTATCAAGCTGTGAAATGGTGGCAGTTTGACCAGGGGTGTGGTGGTAAAGGTACTGGTACATGCTGATTCCTGGTTATATTTTGAAGGTAGAACCAACAGGATTTGATGGTGGGATTAAGTGTGTGGTATGAGAAATAGAGAGAGGAATCAAGGATTACTTTGCAATGTTTTCAGTCTCAGTAAATAGAAATATGAAGTTGTCCTTAAATAAGATGAAGAAAGCTATAGAGTGATTATGTTGCAGGAAAGATCAGGGATTTGGTTTTGGACATAAGTTTCAAATATGTAATAGTTATCCATGTGGAGCTATTAAGTAGATAGTCGGATGTCAGGGCCTGAAGATTAGGGCAATCTGTGTTGAGATGTAAATGTGGTAACAGTCCGCATATAGACTGGCTATAAAGGCATGTAATTAGATGATGTCGTTTAAAGAATGATTAAGTACAAGAAGCTCAAGTATCAAGACTTGCAGGAAAAGGAGGAAGCATCATTAACTGAGACCCAGAGGGAGTGGCCAGTGAAGTAAGTTAGAAATCAGGTGAAAGATGACTGGATAGGAATAGCTCTAGTCTGCAGCTCCCAAAGTGATCAATGCAGAAGATGGGTATTTCTGTATTTCCAACTGAGGCACCTGGTTCATCTCATTGGGACTGGTTGGACAGTGGGTGCAGCCCATGAAGGGTAAGCTGAAGCAGGGTGGAGGTGTTGCCTCACCCGGGAAGCACAAGAGGTCGGGGGATTTCCCTTTCCTAGCCAAGGGAAGCTGGGAGAGACTACCTGGAAAAACAGGACACTCTCACCCAAATACTGCACTTTTCCCAAGGCCTTAGCAACCAGAAGATAAGGTAATTCTCTCCATGCCTGGCTCACCAAGTCCCACACCCATGGAGCCTTGCTCACTGCTAGCACAGCAGTCTGAGATTGATCTGCATGGTGGCAGCCTGGCTGGGGGAGGGTTGTCTGCCATTGCTGAGGCTTGAGTGGGTAAACAAGCAGCTGGGAAGCTCAAATTGGGCAGAGCCCACCACAGCTCAACAAGGCCTACTGCCTCTAGACTCCACCTCCATGGGCAGGGCATAGTTGAACAAAAGGCAGCAGAAACTTTTGCAGACTTAAACGCCCCTGTCTGACAGCTCTGAAGAGAGCAGTGTTTCTCCCAGCATGGCGTTTGAGCTCTGAGAACGGAAAGACTGTCTCCTCAAGTGGGTCCCTGACACCTGTGTAGCCTAACTGGGAGACACCTCCCAGTAGGGGCTGACAGAGACCTCAGATAGGCAGCTGCCCCTCTGGGACAGAGGAAGTTTCCAGAGGAAGGATCAGGCAGCAATATTTGCGGTTCTGCAATATTTGCTGTTCTGCAGCCTCTACTGGTGATAACCAGGCAAACAAGGTCTGGAGTGGAACTCCAGCAAACTCCAACAGACCTGCAGCTGAGGGACCTAACTGTTAGAATGAAAACTAATAAACAGAAAGGAACAGCATCAACATCAATGAAAACATCACCTACACCAAAAACCCATCTGTAGGTTACCAACATCAAAGACCTAAGGTAAATAAAACCACAAAGATGGAGAGAAACCAGAGAAGAAAAGCTGAAAATTCTAAAAATCAGAGTGCCTCTTCTCCTCCAAAGGATCACAGCTCCTCACCAGCAATGGAACAAAGCTGGATGGAGAATGACTTTGATAAGTTGAGAGAAGAAAGCTTCAGAAGGTCGGTGATAACAAACTTCTCTGAGCTAAAGGAGGATTTTCGAGCCTATCGCAGGGAAGCTAAAATTCTTGAAAAACGATTAGATGAATGGATAACTAGAATAAAGAGTGTAGATAAGACTTTAAATGATGGAGCTGAAAACCATGGCATGAGAACTTCGTGATGCATGCACAAGCTTCAGTAGCCAATTTGACCAAGTAGAAGAAAGGGTATCAGTGATTGAAGATGAAATTAATGAAATAAGTGAGAAGACAATGTTACAGACAAAAGAGTAAAAAGAAATGAACAAAGTCTCCAAGAAATATGGGACTATGTGAAAAGACCAAATCTACGTTTGATTGGTGTACCTGAAAGTGATGGGGAGAATGGAACCAAGTTGGAAAACACTCTTCAGGATATTATCCAGGAGAACTTCCCCAACCTAGCAAGGCAGGCCAACATTCAAATTTAAGAAATACAGAGAACACCACAAAGATACTCCTTGAGAAGAGCAACCCCAAGACACATAATTGTCAGATTCAACAAGGTTGAAATGAGGGTAAAAGTGTTAAGGGCAGCCGGAGAGAAAGGTCTAGTTACCCACAAAGGGAAGCCCATCAGACTAACAGCAGATCTCTCAGCAGAAACCCTACAAGCCAGAAGAGAGTGGGGTCCAATATTCAACATTCTTAAAGAATAGAATTTTCCACCCAGAATTTCATATCCAGCTAAACTAAGCTTCATAAGTGAAGGAGAAATAAAATCCTTTACGGACAAGCAAAGGCTGAGAGATTTTGTCACCACCAGACCTGCTTTACAAGAGCTCCTCCTGAAGGAAGCCTTAAACATGGAAAGAAACAACTGGTACCAACCACTGCAAAAACATGTCAAATTGTAAAGACCATCAATGCTATGAAGAAACTGCATCAATCAATCAGCAAAATAACCAGCTAACATCATAATGACAGGATCAAATTCACAGATAACAATATTAACCTTAAATGTAAATAGACTAAATGCCCCAATTAAAAGACACAGACTGGCAAATTGGATAAAGAATCAAGAGCTTTCAGTGTGCTGTATTCAGGAGACCCATCTCATGTGCAAAGATGCACAGAGGCTCAAAATAAAGGGATGGAGGAAGATCTAACAATCAAATGGAAGGCAAAAGAAAAGCAGGGGTTACAATCCTAGTCTCTGATAAACAGACATTAAACCAACAAAGCTCAAAAGAGACAAAGAAGGCTATTACATAATGGTAAAGAGATCAATGCAACAAAAAGAGCTAATTATCCTAAATGTATATGCACCCAATACAGGAGCACCCAGATTCATAAAGCAAGTCCTTAGAGATGTACAAAGAGACTTGGACTCCCACACAATAATAATGGGAGACTTTAACACCCCACTGTCAACATTAGACAGATCAATGAGACAGAAAGTTAACAAGGATATCCAGGACCTGAACTCAGCTCTGCAACAAGCAGATCTAAAAGACATCTACAGAACTCTTCACCCCAAATCAACAGCATATACATTCTTCTCAGCACCACATCACACTTAGTCTACAATTGACCACATAATTGGAAGTACAGCACTCCTCAGCAAATGTAAAAGAACAGAAATCACAACAAACTGTCTTTCAGACCACAGTGCACTCAAATTAGAACTCAGGATTACAAAACTCAATCAAAACCGCACAACTCATGGAAACTGAATAAACTGCTCCTGAATGACTACTGGGTAAATAACGAAATGAATGCCGAAATAAAGATGTTCTTTGAAAACAATGAGAACAAAGACACAACATACCAACATACCAGACATACCACACCATACCAGAATCTCTGAGACACATTTAAAGCAGTGTGTAGAGGGCAATTTATAGCACTAAATGTCCACAAGAGAAAGCAGGAAAGATATACAATCGACACCCTAACCTCACGATTAAAATTGCCTGCATCCCAGCACTTTGGGAGGCCGAGGCGGGTGGATCACAAGGTCAGGAGATCGAGGTCATACTGGCTAACACGGTGAAACCCCATCTCTACTAAAAATACAAAAAATTAGCCAGGCATGGTGGCAGGCGCCTGCAGTCCCAGCTACTCGGGAGGTTGAGCGAGGAGAATGGTGTGAACTCAGGAGGCAGAGCTTGCAGTGAGCCGAGATCATGCCACTGCACTCCAGCCTGGGCAACAGAGCAAGACTCTGCCGCAAAAAAAAAAAAAAAAAAAAAAAAAAAAATGATAAAGGTGATATCCCCACATATCCCACAGAAATACAAACTACTATCAGAGAATACTATAAACACCTCCATGAAAATAAACTAGAAAAACTAGAAGAAATGGATAAATTCCTGGATACATACACACTCCCAAGATGAACCAGGAAGAAGTTGAATCTCTGAATAGACCAATAACAGGCTCTGAAATTGAGGCAATAATTAATAACCTACCAACCAAAAAGGTTCCAGACCAGATGAATTCACAGCCGAATTCTGCTAGAGGTACAAGGGGGAGCTGGTACCATTCCTTCTGAAACTATCCAATTAATAGAAAAAGAGGGAATCCTCCCTAACTCATTTTATAAGGCCAACATCATCCTGATACCAAAGCCTGGCAGAGACACAACAAAAAAAGCGAATTTCAGACCAATATCCCTGAACTGATCCAAATATCCTCAATAAAATATGGTCAAATCGAATCCAGCAGCACATCAAAAAGCTTATCCATCACGATCAAGTGGGCTTCATCCCTGGGATGCAAGGTTGGTTCAACATACGCAAATCAATAAACGTAATCCATCACATAAACAGAACCAATGACAAAAACCACATTATTATCTCAATGGATGCAGAAAAGGCTTTCGACAAAATTCAACAGCACTTCATGTTAAAAACTCTCAATAAACTAGGTATTGATGGAACGTACCTCAAAATAATAAGAGCTGTTTATGACAAACCCACAGCCAATATCATACTGAATGGGCAAAAACTGGAAGCATTCCCTTTGAAAACAGGCACAAGACAAGGATGCCATATCTCGTTACTCCTATTGAACATAGTGTTGGAAGTTCTGGCCAGGGCAATCAGGCAAGAGAAAGAAATAAAGGATATTCAATTACGGAATGAGGAAGTCAAATTGTCCCTGTTTGCAGATGACATGATTGTATATTTAGAAAACCCGATCATCTCAGCCCAAAATTTCCTTAAGCTGATAAGAAACTTCAGCAAAGTCTCAGGATACAAATCAATGTGCAAAATTCACAAGCATTTTTATATACCAATAACAGACAAACAGAGAACTAATTCATGAGTGAACTCCCATTTATAATTGCTTCAAAGAGAATAAAATACCTAGGAATCCAACTTACAAGGGATGTGAAGGACCTTTTCAAGGAGAACTACAAACCACTGCTCAATGAAATAAAAGAGGACACAAACAAATGGAAGAACATACCATGCTCATGGATAGGAAGAATCAATATCATGAAAATGGCCACACTGCCCAAGGTAATTTATAGATTCAATGCCATCCCCATCAAGCTACCAATGACTTTCTTCACAGAATTGGAAAAATCTACTTTAAAGTTCAGATGGAACTAAAAAAGAGTCCACGTTGTCAAGACAATCCTATTCTTCTAAGGTTTTTTTTTTTTTTTTGAGATGGAGTCTCGCTCTGTCGCCCAGGCTGGAGTGCAGTGGCCGGATCTCAGCTCACTGCAAGCTCCGCCTCCCGGGTTTACGCCATTCTCCTGCCTCAGCCTCCCAAGTAGCTGGGACTACAGGCGCCCGTCACCTCGCCCGGCTAGTTTTTTGTATTTTTTTAGTAGAGACGGGGTTTCACCATGTTCGCCACGATGGTCTCGATCTCCTGACCTTGTGATCCGCCTGTCTCGGCCTCCCAAAGTGCTGGGATTACAGGCTTGAGCCACTGCGCCCGGCCAATCCTAAGCCAAAAGAACAAAACTGGATGCATCATGCTACCTGACTTTTCCAACTATACTACGAGGCTACAGTAAACAAAACAGCATGATACTGGCACCAAAACAGATATATAGACCAATGGAACAGAACAAAGGCCTCAAAAATAACACTACACATCTACGCCCATCTGATCTTTGACAAACCTGACCAAAACAAGAAATGGGGAAAGGATTCCCTATTTAATAAACGGTGCTGGGAAGACTGGCTAGCCATATGTAGAAAACTGAAACTGGATCCCTTCCTTACACCTAATACAAAAATTAATTCAAGATGGATTAAAGACTTAAATGTTAGACCTAAAACCATAAAAACCTTAGAAGAAAACCAATACCATTCAGGACATAGACATGGGCAAGGACTTCATGACTAAAACACCAAAAGCAATGACAACAAAAGCCAAAGTAGACAAATGGGATCTAATTAAACTAAAGAGCTTCTGCATGGCAAAATAAACTACCATCCGAGTGAAGAGGCAACTGACAGAATGGGAGAAAAATTTTGCAATCTACCCATATGACAAAGGGCTAGTATCCAGAATCTACAAAGAACTCAAACAAATTTACAAGAAAAAAAAACAATCCTATCAATAAATGGACAAAGTATATGAACAGACACTTCTCAAAGGAAGACATCTATGCAGCCAACAGACACATGAAAAAATGCTCTTCATCACTGGTCATCAGAGAAATGCAAATTAAAACCATAATGGGATACCATCTCACCCCACTTAGAATGGCAGTTTTTAAAAAATCAGAAAACAACAGATGCTGGAGGGGATGTGGAGAAATAGGAACTCTTTTACACTGTTGGTGGGAATGTAAATTAATTCAACCATTGTGGAAGACAGTGTGGTGATTCCTCAAGGATCTAGAATTATCATTTGACCCAGCAATCCCATTACTGGGTATATACCCAAAGGATTATAAATCATGCTACCATAAAGACACATGCACACGTATATTCATTGCAGCACTATTCACAATAGCAAAGACTTGGAATCAACCCAAATGTCCATCAGTGGCAGACTGGATTAAGAAAATGTGGCACATATACACCGTGGAATACTATGCAGCCATAAAAAAGGATGGGTTCATATCCTTTGCAGGGACATGTATGAATCTGGAAACTATCATTCTCAGCAAACTATCACAAGGACAGAAAACCAACCACTGCATGTTCTCATTCATAGGTGGGAATTGAACAGTGAGATCACTTTGACACAGGGCAGGGAACATCACACACCTGGGCCTTTCGTGGGTGACGGCTTGGAGGAGGGATAGCAGTAGGAGAAAAACCTAATGTAAATGATGGGTGCGGCAAACCAACATGGCACATGTATACCTATGTATCAATCTTGAACGTTGTGCACATGTACCCTAGAACTTAAAAGTATAATAATAATAATAATTGTAATAAGAAATAGGGTGAGTATGGTGCTTTTGCAACCAATAGGAGAAGGTGTTTCAAAGCTCAAATCTGTCAGTGTTTTCCACTTGCTTTTAAACTTTCTTCTTTTTGGTTCTGTAGACAACTGGGTGAGGCTGTAATGTATTGTGACAGATGTTTAACAAACTTGAGAGCTCCAAGATAATCCTGGATCCTTCAACATAACACCCTTGGGAAGGCATGCACTTCTAAAAATGATGCTGTTGTTGCTCAAGTCACCTGAAGAACTCTATTTTGGGGGCTTACCATCATATTCCCTAGGCTATACACTGGTGGCAATAATTACTCTCTGATTTTATTGAAGATTAGGGTTATTTATATTTTTTTCTCACCCAAATACAAGTCTAGTGAATAAGGGTTGTCAAGCCAGACACTGCTATACTTGGTCAACTTCAAAATATGAATGTAAAGGAATAAGATTGATTTGCATCTACGGCCACCATTATTTCAAGTAACATTTTTCTTTTTATTTTAAAATCCATACATGCTCACTAATTTTAAGTTAATAATTAGAAAATACACAGATACAGAAAGAAGGAAGAACACCCATAATCTTACTTTTATTGTTTGCAAATGTTTTGCATCATTTTCTCATTGTCTGCTTGCTTTTAATTTCATTGATTGGGGACATGTGCTTTTATGTACTGCCTGGAATGGTCTTTAAGTTGCTTCTTAAAATAAGAGCCACAGGTAATTTCAGAAAGATGCCCAGGGATGCTACTTGGAAGTGTACAACATAAATGTAAATATATAACTTCTCATTTTTAATAGATGTATCTCCTTTTTCTTCCTTTTCCCCTCTTTCTACCCTGATTCCCTCTTCCAAATGCGAAATGATCAACCAGTGATTTTTAAAAAGCACACAATTTGAAGCCAGACAGACTTGGATTTAAATTGCTGTTCTGCACTCTTCACAGTAGAAAGAACCAACCTAGGTGCCCATCAACAATGGAATGAATAAAGAAAATGTTGTATACATATACACCATGGAATACTATGCAGCCATAAAAAGAAAAAAAAAATGATGCCCTTGGCAGCAATGGGGATGCAGCTTGAGGCTATTATTCTAAACAAATTAAGGCAGGAACAGAAAGTCAAATACCACATTTTCTCACTTATAAGTGGGAGCTAAAAATGGTTACTCAAGGACATCAAGTTGCAACAATAAATGCTGGGGACTACTAGAGGGTTGAAAAGCTATTGTGTATGATGCTCAGTACCTGGGTGATGGGACCAGTAATACCTCAAACCTCAGCATCACACAGTATACCCAGGTAACAAACATGCACATGTATCCCCTGAATCTAAAATAAAAGTTGAATTTATTTTTTAAAAGCCACTTAAGATCAAATTGATGATATTAATTAATATTACTAACTCTCTATCATAGTTATTTGTAATAATTATACTTAGAAAACTTCAAAAGTCAGAAATTTTGTTTTATTTCATATTAGATATGTTTTTAGATAGCATATCCTTCTCTATTACTATTATCTTCAATTACCCAAGCTACATGATATAGTCCATTGCTCTTTGGAGGTGTCAAAACACTTCCAAAAGTTGTCAAATACCTTAAAAAGGAATACCAACAGATGAACTTAGTTTTCAGGATTAAAAGCAAAGTAAAGACTCATAATAAAGGGATAAATAAATAATCATATGTAAAAAGTAAATAAGTAAATAAATTGCTGTTCTGTGACTGCAAAGTTATTTATTCTATTTGAGTCTCATTTTCTTCATCAGTAAAATTGTAATCCTCAGTGAATTTTACATAATTAATTGAGAAAGCATGTATAATGCATAATGTACTTAGCACATCTTAGATGCTCATCAAAATTTAACATAATTAAAAACACATGGGTTTTATAGTCTGAAAAATAATGCTTCAATTTTTCTTATCTGTCTGTATTGAGTGATGTACCATTTTCACTGGTTTATTATAAAGATTAAATTAAATCATGTATATAGCATGCAATGGAAATGCTAGAATGTAATAGGTGTCCCGTAAGTCTTTTTGATGGAATGGTTATACTCCATATCTCATGTTTTATTCCTAGTCCAGTGCTTTGCATATAGTAAGGTTCTGAATGATTTTTTTTTACCCATTAAAATGAATCTTGTTTCTTTATATTCATGGGCTTTTACTCATGCTGTTCCCGTAAGACATTGCATGCTATTTTACTTGAAAATATATAGAAAGTACATGGGGTACTATGTGCAGTAGGAGGTAGATTAGTAAAATAAATAAATAGTTTTCCTCATATGAAAACATACATTAATTATGAAGGAAAATTTAAAACACTGATGAAATCATAAAGCAGCCTAAATGTATTAATAAAAATCCCGTGATTCTTTTCTAATTCCATTTTCTGTAATTGTAACATCGTCAATTTAAGCTAAAGGCATCCAAAACCCAAGTGGAATGGCAACCCAAGTCCTCTGAATTCTTATCCTGGTTTTCATGTAGTCCTTTCACTGTGTGTTTGAGTCTAACTTTGCAACTGATAAATTACTAATCTGTTGCTGTACATTTGGCTTTTCAGCACCACTTAAACATACATCTTCATTTTGTATGCCCATGCCCAGGGCTGCAATTCCTCAAGTAAGGTGTTTTTTATACCTCCTTTGTTCCTCTCTAGTGGAAACCTCTAACAGCACATTTGAATGTTGTGCAAAGTTTATTTCAAATGCTTTAGCCCATCACAACAGGCTTTTATACTATAATATCTGTTTGAAATAAAAAGTTTTCTGAGAGAATAAAATTTGTGACAAAAAAAGCTTCATTGTATATCCTCCCCACCTGCACCCCAATCTTTCTCTCTCCTTTTCTCTCTCCTTTCTTCCCCAGTCTGCATCATACATACATATTATCTACATAATGATAACACAGAAATTTTATTAACTTGGTCACAAAATTATGGCAATTGATGGAACACTTCATTATCATATATTAAAACACCTTAAGTAGACAATAGTTTCAATGCATTTTATCTGGATGGTGTCATAGTGTTTTCTTTATTTAGATGACCTTTCTGGTACACATACGACCCCACATCCATATTCACTGTCACACATACACTCACTCACTCTCACACACACGTCTCATATCCACACATTCCCTTATTGCCCTTAACATCAAGGAGATCTCCTAGGTGGCAGAACTCCCAACCAGGCTGGCTTAAGCAAAAGGAGACCTATTGGCCCACATAATTTAACTGTACCAGGGTCAGTACTGGCTTCTGGGAAGACTTGATGTGTGGGCAGTGCTTGATCGATAATTTTTGACTGAATGTCAATTTTCAAGTCATTCAGTCTGGTTGGACATGGGTCAACTGCCGCTGGCTAATATCTTCTTTGCTAATCAGAGGTGATACCCCAGATTGTCTAGATCTATGGTTTTCGGCCCCAGTAGAATATTAAAATCTTCCTGAAACTTGAAGAAATACCAATGCCTGGACTTCAGCCCTAGAAATTCTAATTCTGTTAGTTTGGATGGGAATCTTGTCCCTGATTTGCTTAAAAATCTCAAGTGTTCTAAAGTACCTCACAGTAGAGATCCATTGATTTATCCCCCACCACACTCTTGGTGGCTTATTTCTTTCTTTCTTTTTTTTTTTTTTTCAATTTTGGATTCAGGGGGTACATGTGCAGGGTTGTTCCATGGGTACCCTGCCTGACACTGGGGACTGGGAAATGGATGGTCTCGTCAGCCAGGTGGTGAGCATGGTACCCAGTAGACAGTTTTTCAGCGAATGCCTCCTCTCTCCCTCCTGCATCTAGTAGTCCCCAGTGTCTTCTTCCTGTCTTTGTGTCTATGTGTGTTCATTGTTTAGCTCTCACTTATAAGTAAGAAGATGTGGTATTTGATTTTCTGTTATTGCATTAATTTCCTTAGGTTAATAGTCTCCAGCTGTATCCATGTTACTGTAAAGGAAAATATTTTGTTTTTTATGGCTTTGTAGAATTCCATGGTGTATATGTACCATATTTTCCTTATCCAGTTCACTCTTGATGGGCACCTAGGTTGATGATTTGTCTTCTTGAATTGCCTCTCCTAGGGCTGCTGCTGGCCATTTGCTCCTAAGAGGCTGAAGCTAGGGTCCTTAGAAGAAGAATCTAGAAGGGAGATTCTCCAAATTCTTAGAAAACAGAAAATCTAGTTATAAAAAGGACACTGATCCATTAAAAAGAAATATCCAGAGTAAAGACACAGAGCTGAGAACAGAAGACACAAAACAAAACAAACAAAACAGAAAGTAGATGGAGCAGAATGGAAGCTAGTTTGAGAACAAAGTAAATAGGACCATAGATATTAGCCAAGACTGAAATGTATTGACATGTCACTGTCTAGTCTGAGTTTGCATAAAAGCACCTGGTTTGATCAGTCTGCATTGACTTAAACTACACTTGAATTTGCACACACAAAGTATGTAATATGGATAAGAGCAGCTGGATGAATTTGTTTCAGTATACTCAAAGATAAATATAAACAATGCTATCAGAGTAGCCACACCATGGTCTCTCTATGGGCTTGAAAAAACAAAATCGAAATGCTTATCTCTCTCTGAGACTGGCTAAAAGTAACTTAACAGGCAGTAACTGTCGGTGGCATCTGCATTTGTTTCTCCAAAGTCCGTTCCCCTGTGTACAGTACAGTTTGTCCTCTAGTGAGATTGTGGCAAATAACGCTTATGCTCTCATGATTGCTAAGACCCAGAGCCAGAACATTTCTGCCACTGAATGACGATCTTTACCATGAACAATTACAAACGAGGCAAGCAATCATTTGCGTCATGGTTCATCGGACCCATCAGAGTGAAACAAAGACATTTTTCACTCTCTTCCCTCTACTGTATGCACTATTAAAATGCCTTTGAAAATTATTGTAAATAATTCAAATGTTTATTAAAACCTCTGTTGGAAGATCAAGGAATCATAGATAATAGGAGGAAATACCATCTAATTTATTTTTATATGGCATACTCCATCCATCATATGGCAAAATACTTCAAGGCGAAATGCAAAGGGAGCAGGTTTTTCAAGCAAGACTCAAAGAGGAGGTCATTTAAAATAATCTGAAGATAAGCATTCAAAAGTGATACTTTGCTTCTTAGGGTTCCAGTTTTCTTTCCAGATCACATCATTTCTCGAATTCAGCTCTGGCATTTAGTTATTTTAATCATGATGCCAACTGATGAACTTGACTTACAGTAAGGAAAAGGGGAGGGTATATTTTCTGACCTTTGCAAGAAGCCTGTCTTGTGCATCCCTCTGTGTTTTGCATGCATGCAGAGAAGAAAAACGTGAAACCCCTCCAACTCCCCCTAGGGTAAGGGCATTACAGGTCAACAGCATTGCCATGCTATGCTACACTTGCCGTGCTGGCCTAGTGTGCGATGAAATAGGGGAAGCCAAGTCAAAACTGGTATCCTCATCTAATCTGTGATGTTCTTGGTTGAGTATGGTGAGCTGCCCTGAACCCAAGTGATTCTTACAGTTATTAATAACAAAGTAATCATATCTGCCATTGATTAGGTACCTAACATGTGCCATGCACTGTATTAGGCAGTTTTGATACAATGAGGGTGGTATTGTCTTATGCTGTTTAAGTTGCTGGCTTGGGAGCCAGATTGCAGAGGTTGGGGTACTGGCTTCAAACTTACTAGTTTTCTGATTTGAGCAAGTCATTTTAGCCTCTCCAAGCCTCAGATTCTGCATCTGTAAAGTCCTTATAATGATGAAACCTGTTGGTTCTTTGGCTTCTGTTTGCATTCGGGCCCCTTGTCATATGGTGGTCCTCTTGTCATATGGTGGCCCAGTGTGAGGAGTCCCTAAGCCCCCACAAAGTTGCTGTTTATAGACTAAGAGCTAGAACTGTTCCTCTCCTATCAGTCACAGGCCTATCCACTATTCTAGATATTTCAAACAGATGGAATTGAATTCTGGAAACTGGTTACAATGGAGCAGAAAGGACTACAGGAGTGAAAAGGGGATGGGAACATGTCTGGAGGAGCAAAACGGCAAATAAATAATACTCTCAGAGGCAAGAAGCTGCTAATTCTGAGTACACCTGTGAGAAGGTGGTAGCCTGTACCTATTGGTGCAGTTAGCTGTGTAATTGTAGCCACTTCCACTGAAGGAGTGCTGCCTTGACAAAGGCAAGAATTGGGAAAAATATGAATCCCCTGCCTGGGCTGCTGGATTCTGAAATCACTCTATCTCTGTTACTCTACATCAGCCACCACGTTGCAAGATCCAGAAGCAGGAAAAGTCTCCTTTCCTCCTGCCTTCTAATTTCCCAGTAGAAAGCCAGATAAGCCACGAGCCTGAAAAGTTTTGTTTGCCAACTCCCAGCCCCAGCAGTACAATGCAGGATGTGAAAACAGGTGGTGTGTAGCTGAGAGACAGCAGGCAAAAACTCAGCATGGTAAATGATAATCTAACCTAACCTTAACCTTTTAGTTGAATCTCTATACCCAGTGCATAAGGTCATGGTTTTGCCTATGCCAAGCAGTCACTAGATTTGCATTGTAGTAACAAAGAATACCAATGGCTTACAAGGGCAAGAGATTCTCTCATCAGAGTGAAATGCACAGACATGTGAAGTGACTTTCTGAAATTTACCCAGAACTAAGTGAGATGGAATGTTGACAGCCTTCTAGTGAATTTGGACGTTCAGGCAACCAACTCTACATAATTATAAAACATCTACCAACCAATTTTTTAAATCATTATTTTCCTTAGAAATTTCAGTTTGTTTTAGATTTTCTAGATTTTATATACAACCCTGGACATTGCTAGATGACCCCTATCACTTTTAATATACCGTTGTGACATGAAGAATGGTCCTCTCTAAAACACATGAATCAATGATCTATTTCTGTCTGAGTGAGCCCGGAGCAATAGAAGTAGATACTGGCTAATCCTTAGCTTAGCTTAGCTGACTGATGATGAGGTACATTTTACTCTCCCTCCCTATGTAATTAGTCAGAGTCATGCATTTAATCCGGCCAAGTGGTCTGTGAGCAGAAGGACATCACAGGCTGTGAAAAACACTTGCACAGCTCTAACCCTCTCTTCTCCTTTAGGTAAAGTGGAGACTGCCCACTAAGATGGTGATGACACAGATGGAAAAAGCCTGAGTCTTCACATGGATAAAGGCAGAATAGGCTTCAGCTTAGTGAAGATTTGTCTAACACCTCTGTGAGAGCTCTCACCTCCATTGGGTCTCTTTATTTCTGCTTATGGGACCAACATTACTTATTCCTCACACTTGAAACTTTGTAGTCAGTTTCCCCCTTTTTTACCCCAGTTATCATGTACTGTCAATTCTATTTCTACAATGTCTCTCAAAAATAGCTTTTATATTATTTGCTGCTGTACCTACTGCTTTGGCCATGAGCTTGTCAACTTGGACTATTTCAGTAGCCTTCCAAATGGTCTCCTTGACTTGGACTTTGCCTGTTTCAAGTCTTTAACTTGGATACCCAAACACCATGTTAATCTTCCAAGGCTGCGTGAAGCTTTGGTCAGTCCTATCTCTTATAATGCAACTTCTGATTGCTACCCAGTGCCTAAACGATGAAGAATAATCTTTTTTAACCTGGAATTTTTGACTTTCTATGCTCTGGCCAATCCAATACTTCCTTCTCAAAACCTATATTTATCTTATTGGGAATGCATTAGGGAAGATCAAATGAATTATTTTTATTTCAATTTCTAGCCATACATGCTGCTGTGGGCCAAGACACTCGTGCAACCGAACAATAGATATGGACTATTTTATTGGTCAGGCATGGCTGGGCTTATCCTCTGATAACAAGTAAACCCAAGGTGTCCGTCGCTTATAATAGAGTTTCTTCCCTAAATGCCCCCAAACTCTGCTCTATGTTGAGTACTCTCCAGACTTATCCACTTGACTTCTGCTCAGTGATGTAGTGATCCAATCTGTTTTTGTTTTCTGGCTTCATCTTCCAAATAAGTGGCGTCCACACTCACCCACCAAAGGGGAAGAAATGGGTGGAAGATTATGAGGAGTATTTTTATTACATGACACACGAGTAATACTCATCACTTCTGCTTATAATCTACTAAGACAATAGTCACATGGCCCTCACTACTTCAAAGAACTAGAAATTGGAATATAACTTTCTCACTGCCCACAGAAGGGAGGAGACAGAGATATGGATCTCACTGGTAATATCCAGTTCACCCTTCTTGCTCAATAATTAATTCTGCTGCTCCATTATAAAATAATTACAATTATTTTTATAATAAAACATATACAGGCCGGGCGCGGTGGCTCAAGCCTGTAATCCCAGCACTTTGGGAGGCCGAGACGGGCGGATCACGAGGTCAGGAGGTCGAGACCATCCTGGCTAACACGGTGAAACCCCGTCTCTACTAAAAATACAAAAAAAAAAACTAGCCGGGCGAGGTGGCGGGCGCCTGTAGTCCCAGCTACTCGGGAGGCTGAGGCAGGAGAATGGCGTAAACCTGGGAGACGGAGCTTGCAGTGAGCTGAGATCCGGCCACTGCACTCCAGTCCGGGCGACAGAGCGAGACTCCGCCTCAAAAAAAAAAAATAAAAATAAAAAAAATAAAACATATACAATAGAACGTGTTTTCATTACTATTGAAATTAATAAGAGTTGGAAGAAATTCTGCACTCATGGTCATTGCTTTAGACTATGTCCTCAACCTGGCAAAATTAATTATTTAATTTGTGAATCTTTGTTGAAAATTATTTGAGAAGCACTGAATATATATGCTTATCTCTTCCTGATAAAGATAACAATTTTATCAATGACATAATTTCCTACTTGCATTTCTATTATTGCCTTATATTGTGACAACATCTTTTATTTAACCATCTGATATATGACTTTTCTCTACTTTTTTTTTAAGTTAAGGCATCTTTTTAAAGTTTCTGCAATTCTCTTATATTAAAAATTTGGCCTAATACTTTGTAGAACCCATTATAGATTTCTGCTTAGGGAAAATCAAAAATTCAAGCCTCTAACATAATTCATGCAATGTCATGTCCCCAAAGCCACTGAGAGTAAATGGAGGTGTTCCAGGAAAGTTGATGAAGGAATCTGGAAGCTCCAAATTTCAAGGTCAGTCAGTAGGACTAGCTATAAGTTGTGAGGCCTTTCTAATTTCATCGAAAGGGTTTTTTACCAGCATACTAGTATATCCAATGTAGTGTGACAATAACAGAAATACACTAGCTACATGAGTGAGCTATTTTGTTTTAAAACTAAAGAAAATTTTCTGGCAACTTTCATGGTCCCTTTAGAGCCTCTCATATATCTGCCAAGTGTTGATAATTCTGACTTGTGAAAGCACAGGTTAAGGCAACAGATAAGAACAAACAAAGTATCTGAAAGCATCACATATGCATTCTTATGAAATGGTTTATGAATGGATTACTAAATAAATGAGTGAATTAATGATGTCTGTAATCAAAATCTTTAAGATAAAACAATGTAAAATAAAATGAAGTATATATCTTAACCAGGTACTTTTGTTTGTTTGTTTGTTTCCAGCTTTCTAATTGCTTTATTTCCTAAGGACTGTATTTACAAAAACCAAATCCTCCTGAATATGCCTTTTAGGATATAGATTCTGTGTAGCTTCTGTTAATTATCAAATTTATCAGAAAGAGTCTCTGTGAAGATTTGACAGTACTTCTATTTTCTGTGTTGGACCAGAAAGTTTAGTCATCAATTCTGTTATTAGAACTCTTCTATGAAATTTGATAATTTCAGTATTTATGGATAAAGTCAATATTGAAACCATTTAAAAATGGTGATTTTCCAACTGTATTAGTTTCACAGGGTGATCATAACAAATTCCCACAAACTGGGTACATTTATTGAAAAAGCAGAAATGTATTCTGTCTTAGTTCTGGAGGTTAAATGTCTGCAAGTAAGGTGTTGGCAGGGCCATCTTCTCTGTGAAGGCTCCAGGGGAGAATCTGTTTCGAGCCATTCTCAGTTTCTTGTGTTGGTGGCAATCCTTGACATTCTTCATCTTGTAGGTACATATCTAGATATATATGCATCTAAATGTATTTCTGTATCTTTGCCTCCTCATCACATGGTGTTCTCCCCCATGTCTCTATCTCCATGTAGCTTCTCCCTTTCTTACACGAACACCAGTCATATTGGATTAGGACCCACTCTAATGACCTCATCCCAAGTTGATTACCTCTACAAAGACTCTTTCTAAATAATATCTCATTCACAGGTACTGGGGGTGAGGATTTCAGCATAACTATTTTGGGGATACAGTTCTAACAATAGCACCATCTGAAGAATGTCTTTTGGCTAAGTTAAACAAAGAGCTGCAATGGTAAACCTTGAAAGCAGTTGTCTAAGAATTGCTAGCACCTTCTCTACCTACATGCTGTTACCTGATGCATTTTCTTACCTTAACCATTCATGTAGGAAAAAACTGGTGATATCCATACATTTAATTCAGAGTCACAAGATATAGCTTCAATTCTGGCCAGAATGTTGGTCTGCTTCTATAGAGTTGAAATAAGTGTTAACAATTCTACCTTAAATGGGTAGATTTTACACCCACCCCTACCCTAAATTAAGGAACATTGCCCGAACTTCTTTTCCTTCCCAAGGAACATATTCTATGTCATTTGCTTTCTTAATCAGCATAAGAATTCAAGGAAAGTAACCTAATCACAGGGAAGTTGGGAATAGAAAGAGAAAATTGAAAATCCAAACTCAGATCCATAAATTCTTGCAAATGTTTCATTTGATGATATTTACCTGTTAATTAGGATCAAAGGAGAAAATTAATATAATATGGCTCATAAGAGCATACTGGCTGAATATTAATGAATTCAATAATGGGCTTCTGTTTCCAGGCAACCGAATATTCCCCAAGAGTATTAATGTTGGTTGTAAAATAACAGCGTTCAGGCAGGAGTGCTTGTGACTGTGGAATTAAGACTTGATCCTCCAGGCCACATTTCTAGTCTTCCTGAATTGTGAATTGCAATGCTTGCCTCAAAGAGAACTGCTCTCATTGTCTCCATCATTTTTGTCACTAACATGAGCTGCGCACTCAAAATGCAATGGGGATCTAGTTCAAAATAGATTTAGCACCAGTAAGAAGAATAGTGAACAAAGCAACTGTCCACACAGTGTTAAGGAACACAAAGCCAGAGATCTGCATTGTAATCCTCATTCTTCTGCTAACGGATTGATGTCTATGAACTTCTGTTTCCTCATGTATCCACCAAATTTTTTTAAGGCAAAAAGAGAAAAGAATGAAAAGGAAAATAGGAAGAAAAGGAAGGAAGGAAGAGAGGGAGGGAGGGGAAAGTTATTGGTTCAGCGGAACTACAGTAACATTTCAAGCTCTGACTGTGATGTTTCCTATTAGGCATAATGGAAAATGATGACAAATACTACTCAAATGTTAAATGGAGGTGCTAGTAGAGAAAACTCAGAAATGAGCCAACATACTGGAAAGATATGTTTGGGGTTCAAAGCCAAGGTTCAATAAATCACAAGTGCAGCTTCAGAGAAAGCGACTAGTGGTCTCTTATTACACTGATTATCTAATTAACTCCAGCCCTGGCCTAGCCCAAAGTCCGCTTCTCCCCTCCTCATGCTATGCCCCTAGTCACAGCTACACCCAACTCTCTCCTGATGGAATCAGAATGAACAAGTGATATGGAGTAAGACTTATATCCTCACCAGCATTAATCTTCTCATCCAATCTACCCAGCACAGCAAATGAGAGAGATGAGCTACTCCCCAGCCAGTTGGCATCACTGCACTCTCCCTCCTGCCTGTTCTCGGTACTGGCTTATCAGGCAATCGATTTAAAAAGAAGGACCTTGTTTATGGTGTGTGAACAGGGATATGAGTGCTGGTGGAGGCATTTTACTCTAGGCCTATGCACCAGTACCCAGGAAGAGGTTTACTACCTAGTTCTCTCCATAGATCAGCCCCTAGTCCAACGACAAGGTTGTCTCCACTTTTCGTTCCTAGGCTTCATAAAATTCATGCATTGGTAGGAACAAATCTCCATTTGCAACACTGTTACAGGCAGCTACTAGCTTGTAATTTATTCATGATTTATATATTACACTGCTCCATTCTCATTAACAACGTATTTCATATATTACAGCCTAAACTGGAAAAAAAAATCTGTTTCACTGAATGCAACCTGGTTATTGACATGATTTTCCAGAAGGGAGACTAACATAAGAGAAGGGAAAATATCATTGTGGCCATGGGCATAGGCCTTGGGGTCAGCACATCTATTTTCCAGTGGCAGCTGCCTCTTTAAAGAACTGTGAACCCAGGACAAGTTACTTGTTCTCTCTGAGCTTCTGTTTCTTTGTCTTCAAAATATGGAACCTACTACACAAGGTTGTTATGAGAATTAAATTAGATAGGGCATTTTAAAATATTTTGTAAATGGGTAGAATAATTTCAATCACTCAATATGTGGTAGTTATTACAATGATTATCATCATTATTATTATGGAAATATGCAAAGAGCAAATATCTTCAAATTGAGATGGTTAGAGCTATTTCTAGAATAAAGAAAATGATAGCAGTAAAAAGTGCCCATTGAAAATGTGCCATTGGTCTAACAAATATATATAAAAATTCTCAACATCACTAATCATCAGTGAAGTGCAAATTAAAACCACAATGAGATATCACCTTACCCTAGTTAGAATGACTTAAAAAAAAAAGACAAAAAATTTCATAAATACTGGCGAGGATGTGGAGAAAAGGGAACTCTTATGCGCTATTTGTGGGAATGTAAATTACTAGAGCCATTATGGAAAACAGTATGAAAGTTCCTCAAAAAATTAAAAATAGAACTGCCATATGATCTAGAAATCCTATGTTCCTAGGCTTCATAAAATTCATGCAGTGGTAGGAACAAATCTCCATTTGCAAAATGGAGATCTAGAAATCCCATCACTAGGTATATAGGTAAAGAAAAATAAATCAGTATATCAAAAAGATATCTACATTCCCATGTTTACTGGAGCATTATTCACAATTGCCAAGATATGGATTCAACCTAAATACTCATCTACAGATGAATGGAGAAAGAAAATGTGGTGTGTATATATACACATATATACATACATATATACATATATACACACATATACACACATATGCACATATATACATATATACCCACATATATACATATGTGTGTGTTCATATATATATACACATATATGTATGTGTTCATATATATACACATATATATGTATGTGTTCATATATATATATGTACATATATGTACCTGGGAATACTATTCAGCCATAAACAGAATAAAATCCTGTCTCTTGTGGCAACAGGGATGCACCTGATGGACATTATGTTAAATGAAATAAGCCACGCACAGACAGAAAGACAAACACCAGTTAATGTCACTCATATATGGAATCTAAAAACATTGATTTCTTAGAAGTAGAGAGTGGAATAGTGGTTACCAGAGACGAGGGAGGGTGGGGAGAAGGGGGGACCTGAATAGGTTGGTCAACAGGTACGAAGATACAATTAGACAGGAAGAATAACTTCTGGTGTTCTATTACCAGTAGGGTAATTACAGCAAATAATGATGTAGTGTATATTTCAAGATGGAGACGATTTTGAATGTTACTACCACAAAGAAATGATAAGGTTTAAAGTGATATGGCAATAACCTTGATTTGGTCATTATATAATGTATATAAGCATTGAAACATCACACTGTACTCATAGATAAAATTGTTTTGTGTCATTTATAAATAATGAATAAAAAAAGAAACATGTCCATTGATATTACAAAGAATAGACATGATTTGGAGAAAAACAAAAAAAGTCTAGATTCTCATCTGCATTCTGACATGCTAGCACACACTTTCTTTGTAGGGTGGGCAGGGCATATATAAGTCATTTAAAATGTCCAATTTTATCATCAGGTGTAAACCAGGGATAGTAATGGCCATGCCACTGGGCTACTGGTAGTAGGAATTGTAAAGGGAATAAGAGGCATGAGAACATTTTGATATGTTATGAAATGTCATGATTATGCCTTTGAATATTGTCCTCTTTGAGCACCTCTTTTTCGTTCATTGATTTTGTTATAGTCCTACTCCTTCTTAGAACTCTGTGGGTACTCTGTAAATAAGATCCCTTTCATATGACTCCCCTTGCAAAACTGAGTAGCTGAAGTTACCTAGGAGCTCTCACTCCTCTTGGTTCTGAACCACAGTTGAAGAGGCTCCATTGGCCTGCTGGCCACCTGTAACACTAACCAGATGAAGTCTTAACGATGAATTCACTGCTTCCAAATAAAATGTGAATTTCCACATTCAATGATTTAAATAATATCATGGGAAGTGGTTCTTGGGATTTTATGGGTATGAGAATATCATGGAAGAATTTTAAAAAATACATATTCCTAGGTCCCCTGTTCTAATTAAGTAGGTTCCGGGAATCGTCATTTTTAGCACAGTTTCCAGATATTATTGGGGAACGCTATAAGTAGGAATGTCAGCGTTGAGGCTGGACCAGTGTCTGCATGGACGGCTGGAGGAGCACCCTTAATATCCCAAGCTGGGAAGCTGCGTAATTTCTCAGTGGGTAAATCTACTTATCTTTCTACTTGATCCTATCATGTTGTATCTCCCTCCAATCTCCTCTCCACATAGCCATAAAGCAGATTTTGAGGCACTCATTTTCAGTGAGACCTTCCTAAAAGTTGGGTCTGTATTAGTTGGTTTACTTCAGCAACATATCTCCCCTTCACCCAATATTTTATGCCTTCGTAAATACT
Organism: Trachypithecus francoisi; assembly: GCF_009764315.1. Classification (NCBI taxonomy): domain Eukaryota; kingdom Metazoa; phylum Chordata; class Mammalia; order Primates; family Cercopithecidae; genus Trachypithecus; species Trachypithecus francoisi. Next base: position 102,006,717 of record NW_022681468.1, read on the forward strand.
CCTGTGCTGTTTATTGCACCTTTGTTTTTTTTAAAAAACATTTTTGGCTGGGTGTGGTGGCTTACACCTGTAATCCCAGCACTTTGGGAGGCAGAGGCAGGCGGATCACTTGAGGTCATGAGTTCAAGACCAGCCTGGCCAACATGGGGAAGCTCCGTCCCTACTAAAAATAGAAAAATTAGCCAGGTGTGGTGGCAGGTGCCTATAATCCCAGCTACTCAGGAGGCTGAGGCAGGAGAATTGCTTGAACCCAGGTGGAGGAGGTTGCAGTGAACCGAGATCATGCCACTGCACTCCAGCCTGGGCAACAGAGAAAGACTCTATCTTAAAAACAAAACTTATTTTATTGATCTATCTTAGTTGTCCATACTTTGGGGGTACATGTGATATTTTGATACACATATAAAATGTATAATGATCAAACTAAGGTTAATTGGGATATCCTCCAAGTTAAATATTTATCTTTTGTATTGGGAACATTATAATTTTTCTAGCTATTTTGAAATATACAATAAATTATGGTTAACTATAATTTTCCTACCATACTATCAAATGCTAGAATTTATTCCTTCTCTTTAATTGTGCTTTTGTATCCATGAACCAACTTCTCTCCATCAACCCCTCCCTGCTTCGTTTCCCAACCTCTGGTAATCACCGTTCTACTCTCTATCTCCACTTCCACTTTTTTTTTTTAGCTCTCACATATGAGAATATGTGATATTTGTGTTTGTCTTGCCTTTCTTTGTTCTTGCTAGCCTTTCTCAGACCCTTGTCTCCTGCTTCACCTGACGGTCTTCCAGAAAACCTATCCTGAGATCCTCAGGCAAAGCTAAGCCATGTCTCTGGCATCTCATAGCACTTTGAGAAGCAGGTTGAGATCACTGGTTTGCATGTTTTTCTTCCTTTCACTAGACTGAATTCCTGAATGGTACTGATGATACTTTATTCATTTCTGTACCTCCAGAACCTCACGTAGATGTATAAATATATGCGATTCTATCTTAAATATTCCTTTCTCATCATTTTCTCTTTTCTTTCCTCAATGGAAGGATATAGAACATTGATCTCCCAACCTCTCTGCCATTCCCCTGCCCCAGCCCCTTTTCCCTCCTGTCTTGCATGGCATTGTGAACCCTGGAGGTCAAAATCAAGGGTAGGTGGGAGTGCTGGGGCTGAGTGTCTGTGCTCAGAAGATGTTTTATTACTATTCTCTTGGGTTGCTGGAAATAAAAAGCTTGAAGTTTTCTTTTTAAAGGATTAACATTTCTGCTAGTGCCAAGCAGCTTATAAAAATTAAAACACAGGAGATCACAGATGTCAAATGTGGATCATGTCTGAAGGAAAGGGAAGAAAAAGAATCCATTTTCTTTCTGAGTGACAATTGCAGCCACCCTTAGATGAATTAGTGACCAGCTCCAGAGGACGGTGCTGCTCCCTGTGATGCTATTTATGCTTATGTTTGTAGGCTAGAGGCCAATACTTCTCTCCTTGTCCTGTTTGCCTAGGGGAGCCCCAAATCCCTGCTTAGTATTCTGTTATGACTACTGACAAAACACTGTGATTTTATCCCCGGATGTAAACAGATAATTTTAGGACTTTGGGGACAGGATTTGTGGCTGATTTAATGGTGCTAATGAGGCCAGACTATACTCTCCCATAGGTGAGAGACAAGTTAAAACTCAAGTTCAATCCCATGCGTGGTTCTTCTTGCAAATGCATTGTAAAGGAGAGAGAATTTCAAATCTGGTGGTCACATCTCCTATTCAAGGATGGGTGCCTCGCCTATATTTTCTTTACTCATTTCCTTCTTTCTATAATAGAAAGAATGAGGATCACTTTAGATTCCTGGCTTGAGCTAGCAGATGCAAAGACCTCATTTATCCAAAGAAAGGAACGCCATGGTTTATTTATTAGTGACCAACCACAAGCACCAAGATATGTTCTTAAAACAGTTTGGTAAGTGCCTTTCATCTACTCTTGTTTACAACATAATAAGCATGAGTGAACTTACCTCAGGAACTTCAGAAAAGTCTGGCTTGGACCTGAAGTCAGATGACTGGATGCTTATCAGAATCTTTTGTGAACCATCCAAGCTTCTAGCATGTAGGGAAGTGAAGAGAATCACTTTCCTCATGAGCTTTCAGGCATTTCCGACTGTCCCTGACTAATGCAAGAACAGCCTTTTCCCAGAGTTTTGGTTCTTATCCACCAAAATTTCCTAACACCTGTTTGTGAAGATCCCTTCCACAAGCCTGTGTGCAATTTATCTTCAGGGACCTCTTGGGAGGCTGTGTCTAGAATCTCCCTGTTCAGACAAAGTTATAATGAAAGACAGCACTATCTGTAGTGGGGTTCACTAAAGGGGTGATGTCTTCTTTCTGTATCTTTCCTACTTTGTCCTTAATAAACACAGATTCCACAATTTGGACTTTGGTTGTAAAATTAAACAAGTTTCATTTTGCAACTGTAGTTTTTCTAAAAAAAAAAAAAAATAGTTCAGAGTTTATGTAAATGTTTTGTCTCCTAGTCGTTTCAGTTTGTTTATTTCTTTCTGTATGTTTAAAATTCAGTTATCTTGGGCTAAGTGAATAGCTGTGCTTGAATTAAAGGACAAGAATTCCCATCAACCAGAATATTTGGCAGGCACATGTTGGGTGCTCCAGAAACACTGGAAGAAGAATAGCACAGTAAAAAATCTCTGTGATACAGCTCCATGCTTTATGCATTGCAGCATTAGCCATTTATTATCAGCTCATACATACTGAAAAATGTAACTTATAGGAAAGCATAAATAAATGTAAACATCTATATGAATATAGATTTTTCACCATGAAACTTTAACTTTAGATTACTACTGCCTAATCAAATCCCTTTTCATAGTGAATACATTTTAATGTCTGTATTGTTTTATCTTTTTTTGTTAAGTGAAAAAAAGAAGGTTTAGAAAATACTCACAGGCAATTCCCAAAATGAAAACCATTAGTAAAAATTTTGGTTTTGCTTTCATTTCATAGTCACAATATTGATTAAGGCTTCTAGACCCATGCTGACTTTTTTTTCAGAATGTATTTTCTTTCCTTTTAAATTTTCTAAGTTCCATTTTTAGTTTTGAAGAGCCTCAGATTTAGAGAATTATTGTGAAGACAGTAGACAATCCTCATATATCCACACCCAGCTTCTCTTATTAGTAACATCTTATATTATGTTTACCATTGTAGTATGGTACATGTATTATTATTATAATGATACATTATTATTTACTAAAGTGTACTTTATTTGGATTTCTTTAGTTATCTATGCCCTTGTTTCTCTTCCAAAATCCTGTGTAGGATCTCACATTCCACTTAGTAGTCATGTTTTCTTAAGCTCTTCTTAGCCCTGACAGTTTACTCATTCATTTTAATAAATATTTACCACTCTTGTAAAGTCTTAGGTGTTATGCTGGGTAAGGTTTGGCAAATACGTTTTATTGCATTGCCAATTTTGTTTGATTGGAGATCTGCTTTGAGGGCTGTGTTGCAGATGACTCTGTGTGTGTGTAATATGTGTAGTATGTAGAATGTATATCAATAATGATGTCCACCCTTTGAATAAAAGAGAAAATGGTAGCACAAGTGCCTGATCTTGATTTTACCCAAGCTGTTTAAGATATAAATTAATTAGAAAAAAAAATGTATAATTTTACATTACATTTAGGAGGTTCAAATGATGAATGCATAAAATTTCAGCAACAAACCATGCCATCATCCGAAATTCATTGAGCATATATTGTGTGCTGGGTTTAGGGATAGATTATGAAAGAGAGAAGTCTGGAACCTCTAACGTGGACCCTGGAACCTCTAACTTGATATTAACATATAAACTATAAACAGTAGTATCTACAGGAAAGGAGCTTTTACAGAAGAAGTATTCATTACAGAATCGATCAGAGAAAGGGTTGTGTGTATATGAGTGTTCGTGTGTGTTTTATTTTTCCAAAATGTAGGTATAGAGTTTATAATAGACTTTACAATAGACTCTCTATAGACTTAGAGAGGTCAAAAGAAAGAAAGGGGAATTCCAGGCTTACATGGGTATATTAGGGATGAGGAAAGAAGAAATTCTTTCTTCCCCTAATAATCTGATTTCTGGGGGACTTAAGGACAAGGAGGTATTATTTGGTAAGAAGCCAATTAACTTGGGCCTTCCTTGTTCTCTGAGGCCATCAAGTCACTATTTACATCCTGTAACCTTATAGATAGATAATATATGGGTTTTCAGAACTTAAGGAGAAAAACATTACTTTCAGCCAAATAACTAATAGGATTGATAGAATCTTGATGCTCAGCTTGAATTTGTTATACTCTTCTGTCTGTTCCACGCTATAAGAATCTTGAGGCTGATTTGTGAGTGCAGCTTGTAGGATCAGTTTTATAACTTCAAAGTCACACCATGGTGCTCTCTCTGGGAATGCCAAGTGCAAGAATGGGAAAAGGAAATTAATATATTCTGAGAACTGACTTTGTGCCAGGCTCTAGGCTAGCGGCTTTTCAAACATATCTTGCTCATCTTCATAATAGTTTGCCAAAGCATGTTGCAAACTTGAAATATTACCAGAGAAAAAGTCATACACATTTTGTTCAGGACATTTTTAGTAATTCCAGCAGGACCTAGGAGCTTGGATGTTCCAACTGTCTGATTTCCAAAATTGGGGATTGTGTTAGGAGTAAGAATGTCTCTCAATGATGTCCATATCCTAATCTCTCGATCTTGTAAATAGGTTACTTCATAAAGTAAGAGTTCTCTGTAGATAAAATCAAGGTTACTGACCTTAAAATAGGAAGATTATCCTGGATTATATGAGTAAATCAAATCTAATCACATGGACCCTTGAAAGCACAGAAACTTCTTTGGCTACAAACAGAGAGATACAGCAGAAGAGTATCAGGAAAGAAAAAGCATAAAGAAAAGAAGATCAGAAAGATCTGACACATCAGAATGATTGGGCCAATGAATCCCAGTTTAGGAGAGGGATGGGACCATAATCCAGGGAATTAGGCAGACTCCAGAAGCTGAGAATGACCCTGAGCCAACAGCTAGCAAGGAAACAGTGACCTTAGTTCTGCAACATGGAACTAAATTCTGCAAACAACTTGAATGATTTAGGAAGTGGATTTGTTCCCAAAGCCTCTAGTAAGGAATACAGCCCTGCTGACCCCTTGATTTTAGCCCAGTGTGTCCTCTTTCTGATTTCCAACATACACAACTGTGAGATAATAAATGAGTCATGCTTTAAGCCACTAAGTTTTTGGTAATTTGTTAGGGTAGCCATGGCCAATGTCACTGACCCAGGTGGGACATGTGATAGAGTAGGGATGCCTGGTTGCACTTGTAGGTTACAGAATAAAGAAGGAATAAAGACATTGTCTAAGAGTAAAAACAAGTGTGAACACTTGGAAATGGATAACAAGGTCTAGACCAAATTTAAATCCAAGAGGAAGCTATTAAAAAGCAGGGCTGGTTTCCATGTGAGCAATGCTATGAACATTACCTCCTACACTGCAGCCAAACCACGGTTCCCAGTGGACTGAGCAAAGATGCTTCTTCTGTGAGTGTCTCTGTGTCAGCTGACTCCTTTCTTACAGCGCTTCACCCTATAGAGGGCAAAATTTGGCATGTTGCCTTATGGCATAGGACTGAGAAGAAACAAACCCAAGTCCCCATTTTCTCTTCCAGGGTTGCAAGAGCAGTCCGCAGGAGCCCATATAACTGTGGAAAACAGAGCTCTCAGTCTATGCCTGTGATGCAGTTATTGTTATATGAAGGATGAGGCACGGACATGACTGGATAACCTAGAGCGACAGAAGGGAAAAACCTTAAAGGGACGCCTTCTCCCTATTATTTACTTGTCCACATCCACTTATATTCAGGGCTCTGTTTAACACTTCCAGCATAATCCCACCTAACCCCCTTGAGATTGGATTCACCTTCTACCTCATGTTTTTCTGCATCAGAGACCTTAACACACTGAAGAATAACTACGTGTTTCTACACTAAGTGACTTCAGGGTGGCCAGGGAGAATAATCCATTATTTCAATATCCTCAGCTCTTCAAGCAATGCCTGGCACACGGTAAACTCTCATTTATTTTGCAGCAAGTATTGTGTGTCTTGGATTTTTTTCTTCCTTTATGTTGTGATGACCATGGGAGTGCCCAGTTCATTATGTGAATAGACTGTTGGTGGAGCCAGCATACAAATGTTCCAGGCCAGCTTAGATGTGGTTGAATTTCCAGGAGCTATGTAGATTAGGCTGGCTTTTGGTACTCTCACTTTATGTGTTAAAGTGAATGGGTTAACTTGGAATTAGAGTTACTGTTGGAATATCATTACTTTTATTCAAAATAAAATGCCTAACTCGTTGCATTGATGATTACTCAAAAAAAAAGTCAAAACATGATCATAGGGATTAAGTCAGCACGTTACTGTATACTCATAATTTACATGTCACCCGCGTAGCTCTGTGTTTCTTGTACACCTCCACCTGTTTTATTGGCTGAAAATATCCAAGCACCTTCAACACTCAGCTCTTGTTCATGTCACCTTTCTGGCAATGATGCACCGTAATGATGAAGGTCGTAAATGTTAGATCTGCCATCAGACATCCACCCACGTTTGTAGAAGCTGGGCACGTCTGCTTCTATAGCACAGTTGCCAGCTACACGTTAATTGTTCACTATGAATAGAGACCATATGGACTTTAAATGCTGAGGTTTGAAATATTTTTTCCTTTCATTTTGAAAGCTTTTACTTGAAATGTGAGAGGTTCTAAATAGTGCTTCATTTCCTAAGGAAAAGAAAAGGGGAGAGAAAAAGTCTTCCACAAAATGCTGTGAGAAAAAAAAAAAAAAGAAACAAGAACAAACTTCTTTCCCAACATAATGTTTTAACTGTCTACTCATTTATAGGCACAATTAGAGAATAGCTGGCTCTATTAGACACAAAGAAAAATAGATTTCAGTTTATTCTACAAAGTGGGGAGAAAAATCTATCTTTCCAGTGATTGTATTAGAGAAATGAACCAATTAATTGAGGCAAAAAGAGGAGAGGGCCAAAGAAATATTCATTGTTTTCTCTTTCAAAGCCCCAACTTGACAATATGTGTTTTTCTTAACCAGTAGATCTAGATGGTAATTAGCATAACTCAGGGCTGAGTGCAAGCTTGAGATATGGCGTCTGTCTTCCTTTTTCCTCCATTGCTCTCATAGCAGCAAGACAGAAGTACAATCAGAGGTCACCTCAGCCCCTGCATCAGGTTAAAGCCATAGTGGATATAAATGAGTCTTGCATTTATTTACCACCACCACAGACTACACAACCCCGTGCATACAAATATCATTTGCTCAGCACATCGACAGAAGTTTATCTTTCTGGACAAACTGCTTTGAAACACCACACCTATGTTGGTACTTAAGGGAGAATAAAAGATGGAGAAGAAAATCCCTTAAGAGCAGTTTCGTGTGGCTATATAAATTCTAGTGCAGCCTCAGGGTCATGGAAAGATGTGTCTACCCGCAACTGGGACCCTCTGGGCAAAGCTCCTCCCTTTTGTGCTGAAATCCTGAAAAAACTCATGAAGTGCTATTGAGTGCCAAAAGCCATCTCAGAATTTATGAAAATTTCCTCTAGAGTTCCATTCTTACAAAACTCTTGCCCGTTAAAATAACAAAAGCAAACCAGGTGAAATCAGTGGCTTGCCTATTTCTCCTAAGGTTGGATCTCTTGCTCCCAAACTGTCTTTCAATGCTTCCTAGTCAAGAATTCTATTCTTGATCATGTCTTTGTCCATATTACCATGAGGCCACTAAACTGGAACTTTACGTGACCAAGGCATCTTTGGATTACTATGGATAAGAGCACCAGAGACCTGCATGAGAAATATCTTTTATTCTCAAGCATAGCTGGAAGGACTGGGCAAAGTGAGGCTCACTCCAGATAATTTGTGACCATCCATTATACTTGTTGAATTTACCTTTCTCTCTCTCTCTCTCTCTCTCTCTGTCTCTCCCTCCCTTCCTCCCTCCCTCCCTCTGTGTGCGTGTGTCTGTGTGTGTATACATAAATGTGTATGAGGATTAATATCTTGTGCCAGGCACCATGCTGGATACTAGGGATACATCAGTGGACAGGACAACCACAGTCATGGAGCTTATAAACTAACAGGGAAGATGACAATTAGCAAGAGAATTTGATACAGTATGTGCTAAAAGGGATCATTCCAGAGAGTCCCTCTTCTCCATAGATATCAGGAAAGTTATCTAAAAAGAAATTAAATTTGAGCAGTGGATACTTTGGGGTTAGCCAGCAGAAAGAGAGTAGGATACAGGAAGGAAATGTGCCAAGATGAGAGATGGCAGAAAACATGGGAAGGCTGGAAACTAGGAAAATAATTTGTTTTAAAAATTAAAAGGAGTGGCCAGGCACGGTGGCTCACACCTGTAATCCCTGCACTTTGGGAGGCTGAGGAGGGCAGATCACCTGAGGTCAGGAGCTCCAGACCAGCCTGGCCAACATGGCAAAACCCCATGTCTACTAAAAATGCAAAAATTAGCCTGGTGTGGTGGCGTGCGCCTGTAATCCCAGCTACTCAGAAGGCTGAGGCAGGAGAATCACTTGAACCCAGGAGGCAGAGGTTGCAGTGAGCTGAGATGGCGCCAACGCACTCCAGCCTGGCCAAAAGAGTGAAACTTCAAACAGACAAAAAAAAATTTAAAAGTAGTTTAAAAATATGGTCCTATCTGAAAACAAGAAGCCTTGAGTTGTAATAATTTTTCAACTACATAATTCTTGAGACAGGTAGATATTGAATAAGTAAATATTTGTTGAATTATAGAGTATATTAGTTATCTATTGCTGTGTAACAAATTATTCTAAAATGTAGTGGCTAACAACAGTTGTTTATTATTTCCCCCAGTTTCTGAGGGTGAGGAATCCAGCAGTCACTCCACTAGGTGGTTCTGGCTCAAGATCTCTCACAAGTTGTAGTCAAGAAGTTGGCCAGGGCCACCTCATCTGAATACTGCCCTGCCCTGAAGGACCTTGCTTGACCCAAGATCGTTCATGTGACTGTGGCCACAAGGCTTGAGTTTCTCTCTGGATATTGACTGGAGGCTTCAGTTCCTCATGACCTAGAGGCTCCACCGCAGGGCAGCTCATATATGGCTTTAGAGGGTTTCTTTTAAAGCAAATGATGAGAAAGACACATGTACACACATGTACACACACAGAGAAATAGAACAGGGACACACACACACACACACACGAGTGTACAAAAGTATACAAAGTGTTTTATAACCTGGCCTCAGAAATGACATACCATCACTGCTGCCATATCCTGCTGGCCATGCAGACCAACCCTGATACAATATGGGAGAGTTCACACAAGGGCATAAATACAAGGAGTGAGAGATCACTGAAGACCATCTTGGAGGATGGCTACCATCAGCAGTGACCAATAAAATTAATCTAAATAATGGAAGTCATATTACCAAGAATGTTAATAGTCACACAATTTTGGAGAGAAGTGACCTGAAGATGTCCCTGCTCTTCAGCATTCAATGACTAAGTATTTGCCAAATTGCAGACCATGTTCAGAACTTGGTCTTTAAAGTTCTGATCCTGGGTAATCTTTAATGACTTGTCTTGCAATTCACCCGTAGAAACCAGACGAGTCAGGCTGCTCCTTCCTTCCAGATCCCCAGCTTTGATATTTAGTCCTGATAATTCTTTCTGGAGTGCTCACCACTTTGCCTTTAGCTATACCTCTCCGATTCTAACACATTTCAAATGTGGTTTCCTTTATAGACACTTTTTTGATCAGTCTTCAAACCACCAATGTAACTTTCTCACCCTACTCCTCGGAGCACTTGGCATCTTTTTTTCTGACAGTTGTTCTTTGTTTCACGTGATGATTATTTGTAGACTTGTCATATTCCCCTAATTGTACATTCCAGAAACAGCACGATTTTGTCATACTATCCTGTTCATACAGCACTCAGGACTGTGTTTGGTACTTAAAGTTGCCATTATCTGAGTATCTTTTTCTTGATCTTTATATAATTTTGGACTTTAACCTACACCTTCTGGCTTCAGATTGATTTGGGTTTAGTTTTCCATTACAAAACAGAAATAATCCACATATAGACTCCAATTCGCCCTTTAAATGAGTCAGTCACTTACATGTGATACTCTGCTGAAAACACAAAAATGCAATTGCTTCCTTCTGCTAACCAGCTTTCTGCCTAGAATCACATGGCAATTCCTTTTCTCTGACTCTCAATGCCCTTGGATCTTCTAGACTTAGGTGCACATTCAGGTCCTGTGTTAGATTATACCCTGATTGCATGATCCTCTTTTACAAATATTCTTCTGACCTCATCTTTGGAACACTCTCTAATAGTACCAGAACCCTGGCTTCCCCAGCTAGAGTCGTGGGAAGGGATTCTGGCTGCAGGCTTCTGGGACTGCCACTGACTGAGCCACCCATGCCTAGTAATTTTACAAATAATACTATATAGTTATATCATGCTCCAAAGTTTATAAAGTTCATCCATAGGCATCACCTCATCTAATTCACAAAAAATTATTGTATTTGGCATGTTTCTATCCTCATTTTTATATCTTTAAAAAAATGATCATCATAAAATCTATGTGACTTGTCAAAGATTACAGAACTGCCCATAGTAAAATCAGAAGTTACTTCCAGGTTTTCTGACCCTAAGTCCGCTTTCTATAACCGTAGCTCTATAGTTACTTGACCTTAAGATCTTCACATCCGTGGGACAAGTTTGCTTATTGCCTTCCTATATACTAGACCTCAGCCTGTCAGAATAACTGGTCTAGAGCCACATTTTAATGGTCCTGTGCTCACATTTGTCATTGGTAGATAAGGAATCAAGACAAATCTAAATCAGCACATAATGAGCCAATGTCTCACTGAAGCCAGAAGAGGACAGGAGTGGGCAGGTATATCTCATGGCTTAAGCGAGTTGTTGGTTAATTCAGTTGGCTGGCAAGATGAGGAACCTGGCTAAAATACTGAAGCAAATGTTTCCACAGCCTTGTAACCTAAAAGTCAAGTAAGGCTTTTAATATTGAGTACTTGACATTTTCCTCAAAGGCTTAGGTTTTCTGCTAAGTCTCAACCTCTAAAACTCATTTTTTTTTTTATTCTTCCCCATAACCTCATCAGCTGTTGGAACAAGTACGTTTTACCTGTTTGTAGTTCTTGTTGTATTTGCCCAATCCCAGGATGGACTAGGAAGTGTTCCGTGGGTCCTTGTATCAGACACTGGGAGCCATATCTTCTTATTAGAATTAGTACCCACCAGTTTCAAACTGGGGACCCTGAATTCATACTGGGGATGGATATATTGTCTGTGTTGGATCATGCAAACCTTGGTTCAAATCCTAGTTTTCCCACTTGGCAGTTATGGTCTATCCTGACTAGGAAGTGAGGATAATAATATGCACCTCTTTTTGAACCCATTAGACGAAAAAACAAATAATTAGGCTAGTACTTGGTATATGTAAGGTACCTGGTAAGGACCTTATATAATGGTTTCTGCACTATTTTTTTTTTCATTCTTTTGTAATATCCTGAGTGTTCTTAAAAACAAGTTTATATTCCCTATAGGATAAGCATCAGAAGGTTCCAGAACTACAATTGGTCAGAAGGTTTCTCTGACCTGGAGACAACCTCTGTTCCCTTCAGGAATTAGAAGTTACCTGTTTCTAGAACTTGAAAACTACAATGTAAAAAAAAAAAAAAAAAATCTATCCTGAGGTCCTGGTGGGGCTGAGTCAGAGGCAACGTCCCTTCCCCATCCCATGTCCTGTAAATGAATGTCTTGTTCTGTGTATGTGTCCAGGACCCTGAAGTGAAGATCTGGGATAGATAATCTGATGAGCATTCGGTCCAATGGGGAAGTGGTCCATAGGCTTTCCATGGGTCATTATCCTTTGGAGCTGTGTAAGCCTTGTGCTGGGAGACCCAGGTGACAGTGGTTCTTCCTCCCCATGCAGAGGATGCATGTACAAATGCACAATTCTCCTTCCACACTCTAGACAGTGCAGGTCCCAGCAGAGCATTGTTCTCATTAGTTGCTCTCCTACACCTGGTTTTCAGTACAAATGCAAAGCACAAACTCTATTCCAAGGGCTGATCCTAAGAAACTAACAATGCAGAAACAGGCACAACACTGAAGATACATGAAGAAGAAATATAAATGTTTATGCCATAATTTTTTCTAATACTATCTGATTTTTATGCTAAGGCATGAGCAGAGAAAAGACAGAAGAGTTAACGATGGGCCAGAATGGAGGATTCCATAGGGGGACCAGACCTAGACCATTGCCTTCTTCTTGGAAGAGCAATGGCTGTATCTGGGATAGGCAGGATTCGAATCTAGGTGGACTGGGTGTGCAGGGAGAGCTGAGCTCTGTCCCAGGAGTTGGGCTCTTTTGAGATTTTTATAGTTCATAAAGCCTGAGTCTGTCTATGAGATCACAGCCAGGTGAATTCTGACCCTGAATGAACCATTCTTTCATTCTCTAGTGGTTATTTTCAAACTCATAAAAGACTCCCCAAATACAATTCAAAGAGGTAAGTTTCTTTTCTCTATATATGAGTTTGGGTTAATTTTAGAAATGAAATAATTGTGATTTGAATAAGATAGACTTTTAGTTCTGTTTTACATGGAATGGTTCTGGAGGTGAGAAGTCAAGACCCAGTAGAGAGGCTCCATGGTTGCCATGGCTTGGGGCTTCTTCTACTTCTCAGCTCTTTCCTTACATAGATGTGATCCTCATCCTGATGGCCCAAGATGTTTATAGAGTTTCAAAAGTTACATCTATGTTCTAGAGAATAGGATGAAGAGAAGGATGACAAAGGGTGTAGCCTTTAATTTTAATGAGAATTGTTGGAAGTTTCATGTACTTCTTACATTTCTGTCTTAGCTACGTTTATCCCAGAATGAGACCCTGAGACAGGGATTCACGTGCTTATAAGTAGTTTATGTGGGAGGTATAGGGAACACTGGTGGAGAAATAAGGAATTGTGTAATAAACAGAATGCAGCCAAAAAAAATGCTTTACTATTCTGCCAGCAATCAAAGCGGCCAATTGGAACATAATTGGCAAATAAATTCTGGGCAGTGGAACAAAATATATAGCTTTAAATTCTCCCACCCAAGGGGTGAGAAAGCTGAGTGTGTGTACACCAATTCTGGGGAGTCGTTAATTGAGGGTTGCTCTTGACTGTGTTAACTAGGATCTCTGGTTAACTCTGTGTAAACTAGAATCTCTAGTGTGTCACATACAGGCAGTGGCCTTCACCTGTGTTGGGAAAAGATGTTGCCAGCACAGAAGTGTGGATCTTTGGCTGTTGAAGCACATTGAAGAGTTGAATTGAATATAGGTGGGGCACTGACCGCTTTGGCTAAAATATGGCTGCACCTTGCTGTAAGTGGTTAGAAAATGTGGTCTTTCATCTTGGTTCATTGCTTCCACCTCAGATATGGAGTCTTGTTTTTAAGGTGAACAGAAAAAATAGATTTGCATTAGGTGACTTGGAATCTCTATTAAGTGCACTTAACAAACTGTACCTCGATTGTACTCCCTAAAGACTATTAGTGAATGAATTAGATCTGCATTTCAAAGTGGTTTGAATTTATCAAGACTTACTTCTTACATATGAAAGTGAAATAATTCTGCCTTTCCTACAGGAATACTTCTGATTAAGAAAGAGAATATTCCTTCAATAAATATTAATCTCTTAATTTGAAGTTTAACATTTAAATATTTGAGTTGTTAGTATTGCATTTATAGCCATAGCATATATTAGGGCTAGAGAAACAATTGTCATAATTATGATTTCTGACTATTTGAGATGTCAGATAAATCAGGATTCAGGAACTATGTTCACAGATATTTGGAAAGAATTCAGGGGATAGACCATTATAAAAAGAGCATCAATGGTGAAACCCCACCTCTACTAATAATACAAATAAAAATTAGCTGGGCATGGTGGCTCATGCCTGTAATCCCAGCTACTTGGGAGGCTGAGGCAGGAGAATCACTTGAATCCAGGAGGTGGAGGTTGCAGTGAGCTGAGATTGCACCATTGCACTCCTGCCTGGGAGACAAGAGCGAAACTCCATCTCAAAAAATGAAGCAAAAATGGTCCATTCTGACTGACTGGTCAACCATCTCAGAGAGTAATGTCAGACATCCAATGGAATCAGGTGCAAATTGACTCAAGTAGATGTCAGCCATATTCCATAGTGAAGAAATAAGAACAAGCTAAGAGTAGTAAGGGTAATGAGGCATAAAAGTGATACAAGTTAGCCAGAATAAAGATGATGGATCCTTCCAGACAGAATACAGTAGCTCAACAAACCATGTCTCAGGCAGTACAGTTACAAATTCTATTAACATAGGCCAGAATTGATACCTAATAGCTTTTATTTGGAAATACAGAGCAGGTTATAATGATGGGATAATCACAGATCAGGAACGATCATGAATTGGTGAACTTTCTCATACACTTTTTAAAAATTTTATCATCAATGTCTTACACAGGGCTTAGTACAGAAATCAGTCCACATGTGTTAAAAAATGAATGAAGGCGTGGTGAAACTTCCAGCTCCCTCGTGTGCCTCATAGACTAGTTAACACTGTTGTGGGAAGTGGCCAGAGAAAGGTAGAAAAAAACTATGTTTTTACCTGGGATTTTTCTTCTTATAGCTGCTGCTTCTGAAAAAAATCCAACCAAAAACACCCTATAAATGTGAAGGTTTATCCTTGTGATAGTCATTACTGTAATTCACCAAAAATTCCCAGGTCTCTACCTACCAAGCACAGGGGAAGAAAGCTCTTGCTGGAGTTACTGGATTCATATGGGATATGTGATTAGTTCTAGCCAATAAGCTGTGTGCTTAAGGAAAGTGTGACCCTTTGGGGCTGGAGCATCTCTTTGCCAGAGTACAACACTCTAGGGCTTTCTTTTCCCTCTGCCCCACTGACCCACAGGGTTCCAGAGAGTGCCTGTGTTGTCACCCTTGACCTTGCATTAGGGTGATGCTCAGCAGAGCCCCCAGTCAACACTGTTGGGTTATGGAGCATGACAGGAAATAAATGTTGTTTTAAGCCATAACGTTTTGGAGTTGTTTGTTACCACAGGAGAATCGAACCTATCCTGACCAATACCAACCTGGGGATAGTTTATCAAAATTGTCAACACATGCTTTCCATTGTGCCCTGAAAATTCTATTTCTTTCTCCCACAGCTCTTTGTTTCTTTTACTTCTCTTTTAGAGAGAAATGTGTTTATTTATTTAAGGAAGCTCTTCATTTGAATATTAAAACTTTTCTTTTCTGGCAATGCCACAGGAAGAAAATCTTCCCCAGGAATCTGATCCTCTTTCTTTATAATTCCTGAGTTCAGAGCAAAGGAATCAAGTTTCTGGCAGAGATCAAAGCACCTGTATCCATGTTTTTTTGCTACTACTCTTCATGACCACTGACTGCTGGATTGATTAAAGACAGGCGGGAACTTTATCTGAACACTAGAACCTATTCCTACCCATGTATGCAGAGCACAAAAACTCAGTCCCTAGGAATCTAAAAAATTATCTGTTATGGTATATGCTATAGGTGACATGAGGAGCAACTTCCTTCCTTCCTTCCCTCCCTCCCTCTTTCCTTCCTTCCTTCCTTCCTTCCTTCCTTGCTTCCTTCCTTCCTTCCTTCCTTGCTTCCTTCCTTCCTTCCCTCCCTCCCTTTCTTCCTCCCTCCCTCCCTCCCTCCCTCCAAAGAGTTTATATAACATGGTAAGACTGGCAATCACAAATATAACAAAAAGTCATTATTAGGAAAATGGTAAAGTACTGACTAAATTAGGATTGGGATTCAGAAAATGAGCAATGAATCTTTCCTTAGCCAAGGCTTTAGAGAATAAAAGCATCTGGGTATGATGCCTCATGACTGCAATTCCAGCAATTAGGGAGGCTGAGGTAGGCAGATATCTTGAGCTCAGGAGTTCATGATCAGTCTGGGCAATGTGGTGAAACCCCTTCTCTACAAAAAATACCAAAAAAACTAGCTGAGTGTGGCACATGCCTGTAGTCCCAGATACTCAGGAGGCTGAGGTGGGAGGATCGCTTGAGCTCCGGGGAGGTTGAGGCTGCAGTGAGCCGTGATGGCACCACTGCACTCCTGCCTGAGTTACAAAATGAGATCCTGTCTCAAAATTAAAGAGAGAGAGAGAGAGAGAGAGAGAGAGAGAGAGAGAGAGAGAGAAGAAATAGCTTTTATTATAAATAACACTGGCTAAAGTTAAGATGGTAACACAGATGTAACCATGTGGAATAAGACAGGTGGATACTGCCCAAGCCACTTCAAATTCTGATTTGCACCATAAGATCCTGATACCCTGATATGCCAGTTGTTGTAAAGGGCTGTGAGTGATGGAAGAACAGAGATTCCTGCCTTTCCAGCAGAACCTTCCAAAATTGCTTCATGAGCCCTTGGCACTGCTCCCAGCTCCACTCGGAACTCTGTAAGAGACAGCTTTTCCTGGTGGAAACCTCATCTGTTGCTTTAGTTTAATTCTGTTTCAATGCCAGTGACCGTACACTTATCAGAGAAGAAAAGGAAAGCAAGGAGAAGGAGCTGGCTGTCCCCAAACCCTTGTGCACTCTTCACTCTTTGCAGCTGGCTCTTCCCTGCTTCCATTCTTCTATCCCCTTTTATATTGTGATTCTTTATGTCAAATCTTCATTAACACCCTGAACCCAGTACTACTGGGGAAAGTTTTGTTCTCTCAGTCTTATTATGCTCAGAGTATTGTTGGGCTCACATTCATTTTATTTTCGTCTGTTGATATTTTCCTAACTTCAGTTTTTGAGAGTTGTATTATTATTATTTTTAACTCTAATATGGTTCCTGGGACAAAATGAAATGGCTTTGCCAGAAAACTGATGGGTTTGTGGAGGAGGTTGCCATGGAAATCACTTAGTTTTTGATGATGGAAGATGTTGGCACATCTTCTGGGAAGAACTTGAGACTGGGACGACACTTGATTCTTTTTATGGCACAGATAGCACAGGGCCTAGAATTGAGTTTCCAAACAAAGGACAACGGGGCAGCCTCTTATGTTTATTTTTTACAACACCCACACACTCACTTTTCTTTCAAATAAACAGTGACTCTACCATCTTTATGACACAGGAGTTCAGTGCTTGGAAACAAAGTAGTAGTAGAATGAAAGTATTTCAGGACATGTTTCCTTGAGGGGATGACTTGATTCCAATTAAAAGGTAATGGTAAATTCTCCTTGTAAGTAAAGAGAATTTAAATGATAAAAGTCTGGTTGTCCTGTTCCTCATTCTCTGTCTTGTTTCTCATTTTCTGTGCCTCTTTTGTATCAGCCACAGTTAGGGTACATTTGACTTCTTATTTATTTCAGGTAGAAATAGGGAAGAAAATAATGAATGATTAAAACATGATGGAATTAATGAATCACAAGACATTCTCATGATAGCAGTGTGGGATCTTCATACTTTCTTTTGGCCACTCTAAAGGAGAAGTAGGAAAAGGAGGAAACAAACAAGAGGCTACTCTTGTGCAAAAGTTCTTGGAGTTTCAGAAGATTTGCAAGTTGTATATGGTAGCTACCACTGAAAGATGTTAGAGAATAACACCAAGTTGCCATTAGATCTTGGACAAAGCACCCCACATGCTGGGCTTCAAGTGCCTCCATGAATGGTTTGGACTGAAGTCACGGGAATTTTCCAAATGATAAAGGTTATGAGATTGTAAAATAAAGCTCAGTGTTGCAATTTATGCTTTACGCTAGTGTGTATCTTTCTCATTAACCTAAATTCTTGGGTTATTGTTTTCCCTCTATCATTGCCCCTGGCCAGGGAACAGTACCTGGTGCATTCCCCAAATACAAGTTCCTTTTGACTCTGCAAAGGCAATCATGCATAAAAACAACCAAGGAGAAATACTAATTATTTGAGGGCTAAAAACAAACCAGAGTGAGACCCTGTTTAAAAGATTTGCAAAGAGATTTATACCAGCCAGGTCATTGCAAAATGAGAAATTGACTCACAGTATTGAAGTAAATATCCCCAAAAGGATTTGGTTTCATATTGCCTGCCTTTTGAGAAACTCAGATATGCTGATTAAATATTTTGCTGTTGCTGACTTTCACGAAGCCTGTTGCTACAATAAACTTGCCGAGTTGCCTGTGACTGCACAGGGCCTTGCTTAGAGTGGTGTTATCTCCTCATACCTACAACAGTCCAGCTACTCTAGTTGTCAAAAAGATTGACATATGTTTGGCATGGGCTGCCACCCAGCTGTGTAGAGTTTTTTGTTGCCATTATTCCTATATAGAGTCAGTTCTGCTATAACATTTATTTTGAAAATAGGAATTAGTTCCAATATAATTGACATATCAATGAGTAATTTGAGCCTAATTCAAATTTTGCATTTACTTATGCATGATTTTGTTCACATCTAAACTACGTGAACACTGAAAACTGTACTGAGTCACACACACATGTACACCTTAAACGTCTACCAGTGACCACAGTTCATCACATGTTACAAGCCACACTCATCTACACCTGGTGTTGCCTGACGTCAGATAATCGTCCTTCCACCACTTCACAGTAACTCATGAGCTGGAATCCTTTTGACACCTTCTTCCACGAGCAAACTTCAGGACTTTTTCAAGGTAAAATGCCATATTTATTGCAGTACTTATGTCTTTCTTAACCATCTCACATATGTAAAACTGTGCTACCATTTTTATTAGATTTCTTTCAATTTCTTTGCTTACATGTCAGTGTCAAGTTTTTGAGTGTTTTGCTCTTGGTCCCTGAAGCTTTTGTTGCACAATTTTGCATGCTGGAGTGTATCAGTTTTCTGTTACTGCTGAACCTCAAAAGTGGCTGCTTAAAACAACACAAATTGGCTAGGTATAGTGACTCACACCTGTAATCCCAGCAATTTAGGAGGCGAAGGTGAGAGGATCACTTGATACCAGGAGTTCTAGACCAACTTTGGCAACCTGGCGAAACCTTATTTCTGAAAAATAATAAAAATAAATAAATTAGCCTCACACGGTGCCATGCACCTGTAGTCCCAGCTGCTCGAGAGGCTGAAACAGAAGGATTGCTTGAGCTCAGGAGGTCAAGTTTGCAGTGAGCCATGATTGGGCCACTTCACTACAGCCTAGGCACAGAGTGAGATACTGTCTTTAAATACATATATTCTCTCACAGTTTGCTGTGAGTCAAATGTCCATTCACAGTGTGACTTGACTGGATTCAACTGAGTTCTCTGTTCAAGTTCTCACAAAGCCAAAATCAAGCTGTTGGTCAAGCAGCACTCTTATCTAGAGCGTATTGGAGGAGAATCCACTTCCAGGCTCATTCAGGTTGTGGGATAATTGCAGGCTGTCCTCCATATTCCCTTGGTTGTTTTCTTAGTGGCTCCATCCATATGCCTTGGCTCATAGGCCAGCTCCATTTTCAAAGCCAGCAACAACATGCAAAGTTCTTATTTTGCTTTGAATTCTCTCTAGTCTCTCCTTGCTTTATCTCCCTGATTTCCTCTTCTGACCTCAGCTGGAAGAAAAATCTGCTTTAGGAGCTATTTAAGACTTTCAGCCCGTCCACAAAATCCAAGATAAGTCCCTCCTTAATTGTGTCTGCATAGTCTTTTTTGCCATGTAACATGACATATTCATACCAGGGGTGAAGGTCATGGGGGTCAGATTTATGCCCATTATATACAGTAATTTGTAGGAACACATCTGTCACATGAAAGCAGAACAGACAATGCTGATGAATTGTCTTTGTGTTCTCATAACTTTCCTGCTCCTCTTTCTGCTTTTAAAATGTTGAGTTCCTTCCACATTTGTTCTTTGCTGTCTTTTCTTTGCATTCTTTGGAATTAGTACTTACCTTTTCTTTGAGTGACGGACTTTGGAGAATATAATAAAAGGTGTGCTCCATCTCCTCAGACAAGTGCAAATACACATTATATGTCATGGATCCCCCTGCAGCCTATCCAGGGAACTCCTGAAATATGTCTCCCTCTGCCAGCTTATGTTGAAGGATGGCTTTGATGTAACAAGTTCTTGCTATGTGCCAGATAAGGTGCAACACAGTTTGTGTTAACTACCTTATTGCATCCTCATAGCAAAACCATGAGGATGGTTTTGTGATTCACATTTAGTCTGAGGCTTTAAAGCAGTTTGGTATTCTATAAAATGGACTCAAAACTCAAATTCAGGTTTGTCTGGCTCCAAATAAAAACACCTGGCTTGAAATATTACCTCACTACAGATCATGCAAAACTGTCTGTCTTTTGCCCTGATCTCTGTGCTGATGTCCAACCCAACTAGCACCCCGCTCTCTGTGCAGCTCCAAATTCTCTCTCCATTTCTTCTATTGCATTCCCCAGCTTTATCACTCTCATCCCTATTGTACCCTCATCAATCAGGTAAACACAAAAACTTGGCTTGTTTCTTCTCTTTTGCTACAATATTTTATCAATCACAAAACCCCTGCTAACAACCATCCTCTACTCCCATGGAAAACTTCTATTTACTGTTTTTTTTTTTTTTTTTAGATAGGATCTCGCTCTGTCACCCAGGCTGGAGTACAGTGGCACAATCTCAGCTCACTGCAATCTCTGCCTTCCAGGCTCAAGCGATTCTCCTGCCTCAGCCTCCTGAGTAGCTGGGATTATAGGCTCTTGCCACTGCGCCCAGCTAATTTTTGTATTTTTAGTAGAGATGGGGTTTTACCATGTTGGCCAGGCTGGTCTTGAGCTCCTGACCTTAAGTGATCCACCTACCTTGGCCTCCCAAAGTGCTGGGATTACAGGTAACTTCTATTTACTTTAAAAAGTAAAACAGAAAACATGTCCCCTCCAGAAGTTTATCTGACTCTATCATGGAGAAACATTAAATAATCTCAGATTTTAAAAATATTCCTAATAAATTATTATTAAAATACTTCTACTCTGGCACTTACTTCATTGTATCACAATTAATTATTTCTATCTGTCACAAACCAAATATGAAGTGGATATTCCTTTGAGTAAAAAGCCACGTTCTTAGTTTTCATTTTACCATTCTTTCTTAGCACATTGTCTAGAATACAGTGTGTGCTTAGCAAATATTTGTTAAGGGTAATGATTTTAACTCAATTCAGGTAAAAATAGCAAAGGTATGAGGTTTGAGTAAGAACAGTCTGACTTTTGGCTGGAAGCGGTGGCTCACACCTGTAATCCCAGCACTCTAGGAGGCCGAGGTGGGTGGATCACCTGAAGTCAGGAGGTCAAGACCAGCCTGGCCAACATGGTGAAACCCCATCTCTACTGAAAATACAAAAATTAGCTGGGTGTGGTGGTGTGTGCCTGTAATCCCAGCTGCTCAGGAGGCTGACACAGGAGAATCATTTGAACCCAGGAGGCAGGGATTGTTGTGAGCGGAGACAGTACCACTGCACTCCAGCCTGGGCAACAAAGTAAGACTCCATCTTCAAAATTAAAAAAAAAAAAAAAAGG
The DNA here is from genome assembly GCF_009764315.1 of Trachypithecus francoisi. NCBI lineage: Eukaryota > Metazoa > Chordata > Mammalia > Primates > Cercopithecidae > Trachypithecus > Trachypithecus francoisi. The sequence goes on from NW_022681468.1 coordinate 102,028,344, forward strand.
AATAGTCTGACTTTTGTGAGTAAATGGATCTTAAGGTATCATCCCAATTAAAAGAATTAGATTAAAAGGTAAAATGATTGACATGTTTAACTCACTTTAGGGAGTACTTTTATTCCAAATAATGAGTTTTTTAACTAAATAGCATAATACTCGGGACTATCCTAGGAGGGATGGCTCTTATGTAGACTCCTCTAGTGTTCTGTGCCCCGCCCAGAGAGCTGGCCCCATTTTTCTCTACTGGTATTCCACAGCAACTCATTTTTAGGACTATGAATACATGAAATCAGTTGCCCAAGCAACAAACTACTGGAAAACCAATGTTATCAACTTTGTAAATGATTCTAATCTTACAAATGTCAGTCAATGTTGCATCACAGCTGAGTTCGAGAGAGGCTCTGAATATTTTTTAGTCTCATCTCATGAAACTGATTGGAGATGGAAGTTTGAATCAGAACCCTACAAAGACTGCCTTCACATTCTTTAAAAGTAGAAAATATTTCAATATTTAGCATAGTCTTACTGTAGACTGTAGGATGTTATGAACAGGCTGAGAAAGTGAGTCACGCCTACTGTCCTCCAAGTACTAATGAGTATGAGTAATATGATTCCAGAAAGTAACATTTTCTGAGTGCCATTCTAAGCCCAACCTAGTAAAGGACACATGCATCTACTTTACCATACCTAAACCTCAGAACAATACAAATAAGAGCATATCTGTAATCCCCCATGTTTCAGATGAGGAAATTAAGCTGATAGTGATTAAGTAACTTGCCTAAGTTCCCATCACTAGAAAATTTGAACTTAGGTTTGTTTGATGCTGAAGTTTGTTCTAACTTGGTTTATGCTCAAGGCAGAACAAGGCAATAATTAGAATGCTTAAGCCAGGGAACTGTAATGGTAGGTCCAGGGCCCATCTGCTCCATGTCTCCTGCAGTTTCTCTGGAAGCAGCTTTGCACCTGAGCGTTGAAGGAGCCATCTGGGACTCCAGAAGTCATATCTTCTAATCTTCCCCAGTGAACTGAGTGAGGCTTGGGCAGATGGTGATTTCTATGCCTCTGCTACAGGTGATTGCACTGACAAGGTTCCTCTACAGAACCATGCCAAGCCAATGCCAGGCCCTGCCATATGCAGACCTCCAGCCTTTCAGCTCTGTGCTCATCAACTTATCCAAAGAGCCATTTGGAGAATACGCTAGTGGAAAGACTTGGAGCCCTGACTAAATGCACTCCAGTTACAAGTCTGTCTTCCACCTGTCAGTTTGCATTCAGACAAGGATGATAATCTGATTAGGTGAATTGGGAACTATCAAGATTCACTCCCTCTCCATATTTCCACATAACAGACAGATCTAGAGATTGCTGGTAACCAGCGAAGCACATGTCGAATGGCTGGTTAAATTCCCCAGACTTCATTTGACTTCTCAAATTGAAAACCTAATCCTTAATTTCTCCTCACTGGTTAAATCAGCATAAATCTCTCTTGGCATGTGACCTACTCTGACCTAGGAAAAAGCTCCTTCAAATCCCCTATTATTAGCCTTGATCTTATATGATCCAAGGTCTTTCATTAATTTTCAGGGTGGCAGATGTAAGTCACTCAGTCCCTAAGAACACAATTCAGGGTCTGGAAGGACAATAATAGGATATCAGGGATATTTAGACCAGGAAGCCTAATCTTTTGAAGTTGACAAAGAAGGAAATTCTCTTGCTTTCCCAAAAAATGACTCTCAGGGCTGCTGTCAAAGAAACAGCATTAAGCAGTCTTTGATTTAAGGTAGGAAGACATTTCCTCCATTATGACCTCACAAAAATCAAAAATTATTGCATCAATGTTTAAGCAGTCATGAGGCCATCAGGACGTTACAGACATTGACCATGCCTCATGTTCACAGTGTCATTTCTCTGGATTTTTCCTGAGTTCTCCCAGTTAGAGAGCAAAAGGTTTTTCTGATTTCTGATCAACATGAGTCAACGTGGCTCAAAAACTAAAATAGTTTCCCAGAGCCCCCAAGTTATATACTATGTCAGCAAAGGTAAATTTTAAGTGAAGTTAATGAAGGATACATTTCAGCATCCTCACCTGCATGAGTTACTTCTGAAACCCTAGGAGGGGGCCTGTGATGCTTTAACTTGATTATATATTTTCACAAAATTTGCAAAATTAAACAATCTAACCACAATCAATTAAAATAATCATAGTGTTCTACTCTAATGCTACCCTCTATAATACTTTCTCTCTTGTTGCATAGTACTAGAGTGACTGCAGGCATGTTGAGACTCAGCTAAGTTTAGGTTGAGTTTAATGAGATATATTTATGTGATTTGTGGTTATGTCTATAGTCAGGTGACTGTTAGCCAGCTTCTAATAGGAATGGCTTCTGGGAACCCCTCTCCTGTTCACTATGTTGACTCATGCAATGTTGTGGCAGAAAGTTATGGGACCAGGGATTATATTAAAATATAATCCCAAAGTGTTCAACACCAAAATATATGGTAAAGAAAGAGAAACATGGTTGATATTTAGAGAACCAGAAGCTAGTCTGTGGAAAATTCTTCCAATCATCATATATGTAAAGCCATGGTTGAAATGAGGTTCTTTTCCACACTTAGTCAAAACAAAAGTTCCCTCTTGTCAAGAACATAATTAATAACATAGCACATACATTTATAAACTCATCAGAAATAAGTTTTGTGGTTGCTTGATAATCCAATTAATAAAAATAAGTTAATCATTTGAACACATTGGAAAATAAACATAATTTTCTTGTTAATATGACATGAAATACTGACATGGACAAAATAATATAAAACTTATACCATTATAATTAGAATGTCAATAATAATTAGGACAAAATGGATAGTGATTTGCAGCAATTAAAAAAATATTTCAGATGATTTATTATATAAGAAAACTTGAAACTCCCTAAAATCTTATAGTTTATATGTGATAGAATCCTGACCGTCTTCTCAAGTTTGACAATAATCTACATTTTAACAATAATGTCCTTACCAGTAATGGTTTATAAGTCTCAAAAAAAAATTCTGGACTATAAAAAATTTAAAACAAAAACAAACTGTGATCAACTACCAGATGGTATGTCAATTCTATTCCACCTTTAGAATAAAATGATACCAAAACAGTGTCTCATGACAAGTCAAATGAATATGCAATAAAAAAGCATTATATAAAATATTAAAAGTATTTTTTTATATTTAGATTTTGTAAGGTCTGTGATATTTGTCAGTCCTTTACAATTTACACTTGTTATTTATTTTCAATTTCTTAACAAATAATTACTTTCTGTCTCTTTCTTTTTATGATTTTGTACTCATTTCTTAAAAAGCACATCCCAAATTGTATGAGCCTTGCGCTACATGAAACCTGGATCCGCCAGTTGAAAGTTGATAAAAACCCAACTCAACATAGACCAAAAGAAAAGTATGAAAAATCAAACATGGCTAGATCCATCATCTCAAATGGTGCTATTATTAATATATCGCAGTCGTATACTTTTAATTGCTTTCTTTTTATTCCCCCTTCTAGGTTAGTTCCATGCTCAATCCAGCAGTGACAGACTCTCCTCATCCTCACAGTGCTCTCAACACTTTTGACCAAAGTCCTGTGTGGACCAGCTAATAAGTCTATCCATGAACAAATGCCAGGGAATGAAAGACTTTAATTGGCCAGAGGTATCACAAGTGTTAACCCCTCACCTGGTATATGAACATCCTGGAATAAGAAGGTGAGAACATTAATTCCCTGAAGAAAACCAGGGAACTGTTATCAACAGAAGAATAAATGGAAGCTGATTTAGCAAAACAGCAGAGCTCCATGACGCATGCATATTTTCTTCTATATATTTTATTAAGACCTTCTTAAGCCTCCAGGTATCCATAAAAAGAAGCATATACCTGGCCAAAGAATGAAAATGAAGAAAGAAAAAGTATGATATTTGTCTTCAAAACTTGTCTCTATACTTTAACGGATTTTAAAATCATAATTTTAAGGTGTAGTTGTGCTTAAATATAAGTGCTAGATCTGGAAGGGAAACAATAGGACCCAAGATTCAACATGAATATTGTTTGACATGCACTAGGACTTCACTTACATTTGGGCACGACATGACCTACCATTATTGGACATCTGACAAGTGCCAATAGCCTGGTAGTCTCCTCTGGTGCTAATTTATGCATGCATTTCTAATCTTCACAGCCACCAAAAATGTGTATTTGTGTATACTGTAAGGGTGAAAAATGTGACCCCCATCAGATTACCTAAATAGTTGAAGATCACCAAGATTTATGTAGAAGAGCCAGTATTCAAACTTCCTAATGAATACCTCTAAAGTATTTAACCATACTTTAAACCTAAAGCATTTTATTTATGCCTGTATATGGTTGTATGTTATAGAAGAAATCTTGCTAGAACATACCAGATTACAATCCTCTTCCTTAAAACATACAGATTCTCCCATTTCAGCTCGAATATGCTGCAAATGTGGGATAGAGCCCATCTCCTAAATAACTAGTAGTCTTGCTAGATCAGTTTCATCAAAGCCCCTGGTGTTGGCAGCAGGTGTCATATCAGGTTAATATGACAGAGAGCCTAAGTAGGCTTTGATGTGATAGAAAGAAAGGCCAGCACATTCTGGGAGTTACCAGGCATGCTTAGTCTCTATGCTGTAGCCTTCGGTTTGGGCAGATATTTGTGTAAGCTTACTCTGCTTTCAAAGACTTTATTAGAAATGTCTTGAGTTTCTATGACACTCTAAATTCCGTGAAGCAAATTTAAATAAGTTAAAGTTGAGAGATAGAGAAGAAATTCAGCTTCTCTGTTCCCCAAAAAGTCTAGCAAGGAAGAAATCAGAGCAAGTATAGGTAAGCCTGTATAAGTCATAGTAGGACCTCTAGGTCTTTCAGGCAGGCTTAGCCCTTCTCAGACCCTATCTGGTGCCCATCACAGGAATGTGAAGCACTTATCCTGGGCTCTTCCAGTGAAAGGGGAACTAGCTCTGCAGCATAAGGCAGTCCTGTTTCAAAATGGCAGGCTCAATCATTAGAGTTTATCCTCAACCACTCTAGAGGAAGGAGGCTTCACATAAGGGAGCTAATAGTGTCAAACTATCAAGGGGAAGATGTGAGAATCCCAAACTCTGCAAAAAAAAGGGTGTGGCGGGGGGGACTTCGAATAGCAGTGATGGTGGGTGGTACAGTTCCAAGAGCTTTGAAGGGCATATAACACATATCTTGCAAGAGTGTATTTTTCAATGAAGCTGACTTGAAATTGTCTCTGGCAAAGACTTACATGGTGTGACTCTGGGAATTGTGTGAGGCATAGCTTTTCCAAGACAGGAGTGTTTAGATTTTAAGAGGGGCAGCAAACCCTGTAGCTACCTTTCCCCACCTTTCCCCACTTCCATAGGCGAGTCCCACAGACACAGATAACTTAAAACTTAATAAGATTTGCAAGAGTTATTAAAAAAATAAGTGTGTTGTTATGAAGAATGTTAATAAAGTGACTTATCTGTGAATATCAGATTAAATAGAATACCTATAAATTCGAGAAAAAGGAGAAACCTCGCATTCTTGGTAAAAACAGATGACCTCATCTACTGGTGTATTGTAGTGACCACTGAGGGCAGAAACAGTCTGTGCCTGGATATTACACTTAGATCCCTTAATCCATTTTTATCGGCACTTACATCTGTTTTTCTCCAGAGAGGCTAATCTGAATGATTTGAGAGGTGTTGAAATAATTTCTCATGGACAATGATGAGAAATAGAGCCACTACAATCAAGGAAGATTTTATCATTTGTCTCTGTCTTTGGTTTCTTCACACATCAACACTTTTCTTTCTGGTCATGGGTATATTAGGATGTGAGCCTAGAATGGCTGTGACCATCAAGCACACTTTTAAATTTTATTTAAAAGGTTCATATATTGCATTATAAAGATGACTTTATTATTATTATTATTATTATTATTATTATTTTGAGATGGAGTCTTGCTCTGTCGCCCAGGCTGGAGTACAGTGGAGTGATCTGGGCTCACTGCAACCTCTGCCTCCTGGATTCAAGTGATTCTTCTGCCTCAGCTTCCCGAGTAGCTGGGATTACAGGTGTGTACCACCACACCTGGCTAATTTTTGTACTTTTAGTAGAGACGAGGTTTCCCCATATTGCCCAGGCTGGTCTCGAACTCCTGACCTCAGGAGTTTCCCCATGTTGGCCAGGCTGGTCTCGAACTCGTGACCTCAGCCTCCCAAAGTGCTGAAATCATAGGCGTGGGCCACCATGCCCTGCCCCAAAAATGACTTTAAAGTTAAAAATATATATACAGAATCATCTGAGACCACAATAAAAGAAAATGATACTTAAAAACAAAGCCAGATTACACACGGAGAACGAACCCCAATGTAAACTACAGATTTTGTGTGAGAATGAAAAGTCAAATGTGGTTTCATTAGTTGTAACGAATGTTCCACTGTGGTGGGAAATGTTGAGCATGAGGGGGATGGTGCTTGTGTAGGGGGAAGAGAGGCTACTGGAAAGCTCTGCACCTTCTGTTCCATGTTACATCAACCTAAAACTACACAAACAAGTGAAGTCTATTTTTTTACAAAAGCTGTTAAACAACAACTAGTTTTTTAACTTATTTTCTTGAATCTGCATAGGCAATAAAGACCTACAATTCCCGAATATATTCCTGAGTATATCAATAATGAAATCATTATATATTAAAATTTATGGAGTTCACTGAAAGCCATAGACAGGAATAAGTTCATAGCCTCAAAGATTTTCATTACTATCAAAAACATGACAAAAATTAAATGAATGTCATACATTCAACTAAAGAAGTTTAAAAAATCAAAATATAATCAAAAGGTTAAGAAATTCATAAATATAATAGTAGAAATTGGTAATTTAGAAGAAAAAAATTAAATATTTTCTTAAAAAAATGAAATGGAATCAAAAAACCACTGCACCAATGAGTTTGTATTTTTGATTCATCTCACAACTAGCTGATGGAGGCCTTACAGCAATTTTTTTTTAATATATGAAGTATTTTGTGTACCCATACATATCTGAAAATAGCTTCTTCTTGTAATCATACATGAAAATAAAATGTTAGCTGGGAACAGAATTCTTCAATAGCAACAATTTCTCTCTTAAAGTTTAATAGATATTTATTATCAGCTGACATTACTATGAACAAAAGTCAAATGCTGGTTTTATTTTTTCTTTTTTAAAACAATATTTCACTGCTTTATCCTTGCAATATTTTTTAACTGATGCTTTAAGTTTTCTTATTTTGTTTTTCAGTAATTTTAGATCATGAAACAATAGTTTTTTTTGTTTAATAATATTTTCTTCTGCTAGCTTTTTGGTGATTACTTTTGTTCAGTTGTTCTGGATCCTTCTTGAGGATGTCACTTATTAATACATGAGTATTTATGTCCTGTCATTCTTAACATTTCTTTAAAAAAATAGTAAGTGACTAGTAGATGCTTAAGAAACAACAGTGAACAACGTACAAAGGATTTCTAACTTTCGGCACATACAATCTAAGATAAAAAATAAATGAATGGAATAAACATAAATATGTAAACTGTTTAGTCCTACAGCCATTTATTTTCTTTTGTCTTTTTTAGTTTTTGTTATTTTCCCCCTCCATTCTTGAATCTCTAGTTTATCATCTACGTTACTGCCTGAGGTTTCTACTGTGTTAATTTTATTCTTTACAGTTCTACACTTCAATATATCTTTTAATTATATTTTTAAAATGTTCACTTACTATTTAAAACCTTCCTGTAAACTTCTTTTTTCTTGCAAATTGTATCTCAACCAAATCCTATCTTCATGCTGCTATCACAGAATTCATGATTTTTGGCCTTTATCAAAAGCACCAACAAATGTATTCTAAAATAGTTTTCCATAATTTTTTTATAAATATGATTTTGTTCCAAATTTTTCAGGACATTTACCCTCATAATGTTACAGAATCTTTACCTCAATTTTATTTTGTTTCAGTTTACCTGTCTTCATTAAAGAGAGATCTCCTTAGATCTAATAACAGTGTGCATTTTCTCATTTTGATCCATTTTCTGTCAATCTAAGGATTTCCTGAATGTCCTTGCAAGTACAAGTACGAGCATATGTGTGTGTCACCTAAACAGACTACTAAAATCTTAGAGACATTAATCTAACAGTACTATTGGAGTAAGGCAGGGCAATCTGCAGCCATCTCCATCAGTTATATTGCAAAACAAGGTGTATAAAGTTACAAACCACAGCTCCCTACTCCCGCTGCTCTCCTTTCCTCTGTCCTGACCTATGCAGGGCAATGTGCCCTTGCCTATTCCCTTGAACATCCCATGTCTTTCATACAAAGTGGACATAGAGGTAGACATGGTAATGGCAACTTTATGTGGAGGATGATGACATGACGGGGGTGTGACTTCCAGGGCTCCTGTTTGCTGGCACAGATACCAGGTTATCTGAGACTGCGGTTCCAGGAAGAGTAGGTGCAAACCATGGCTTACCTCTCGGGTCACTGGCTGTGTGGCTGTTTAAATGGACTGGGCTTAAGCAGGAATGTTTGAACTAATCTGTGCTCTGGAACTATAAACAGGAGTAACTTCTGCTGCAGTGTAAGAATTTTCTGATTACTGTATTAGTGCCTTAAGATGCTGTGAGGTAGTTTTTTGTCATATGGAATTTGAAGGGAAGATAGAAAAAGCCAAACACTGTGCCATAATTGCCATCTAGATACTGGGTTCCTTCCTTCCTTCCTCCCTCCCTCCCTCCCTCCTCCCTCCCTCCCTCCCTCCCTCCTTCCTTCCTTCCTTCCCTCCCTCCCTCCCTCCCTCCCTCCCTTCCTTCCTTCCTCTCTCTCTCTCTTTCTGTTTTCTTTTTTGTATTTCATTCTCAAGGTCATGCTGTGTCTGTTTTCTCAAGTTTCTACGTCAAACGCATGATAGGAAACGTTTCCCAAGCTTGCAGTAAATACCTGGTGATCTTCAAGTTCTTCTTTCCATTACAGCAGTGGTCACTACATCGACCAAGTGGAGCAACGATTTGTAAGACCTTGGAAACCAGAGAGCATGATAAAGTCAAAGAGGCATTATCAAGGAAGATACAATCCATGTGCAGATACATTTTAGAACACAGGTTATCAAGGATGTTACCAAGACCAGCAGCATCAATATTCCCATATAACTTGTTAGAAAAGCAAATTAGCCAGCCCTACCCTAGAACTACAGAATCAGAAACCCTGGGGCTGGGGCCTAGTAATCTGTAAGCCCCCGAGGTGATTCTGACACTTGCGAAATCTTAAGGTCTGAGGGTTCAGGTTTCCCAGAGGTTGGTTAAGTAGTACAAAATTATAGGTAGACAGGGGGAATACATTCTGGTATTATATGGCACTGTAGGCTGACTAGAGTTAGCAACAATCTATTATATATTTTCAAATAGCTAGCAGAGAGGATTTTGAATGTTCCTAACATGAAGATGAGAATTGTTTGAAGTGATGGATATGCTAATTACCCTGATTTGATCATTACACACTATATGAAGGTGTTGGAACATTATACTGTACCCCATAAATATGTGCAATTGTTATGTGTCAATGAAATTTTTTTTTTAAATTGAGAATCATTGACTTAGTGAATAAACCATGTTGTAGTCAGTTCACTGAGAGGATGGGCTCTCAGTGCAGCATATATTCTATCATCCTGACAATTGAACTGAGAACAAATTATAATAAAAGTATCAGGTAGTTTCACTGTTTATTTATTCACTCATTCAACTTCTGCGTCCAGCCATGCACCCAGTGCTGAGAAAACCATGCAAGATCTCCCAGTCTGGTATTAGATAAAAACAAATATAAACTGCTAAATTATAAAGTAGTTTGGTAAGCCCAGACCAGGAAAGAATGCCATGACATCACTCAAATTGGCTTTGAGGATATAGGGAAGACTGCCTAGAGATGAGCATATCTGAGAAAGGGGATATGGGTAGAAAAAAGTCAAGGATCATGCAAGTTAAGGTGAAGTGAGGAGCAAATGGGGTTAAGTGAAATTTCTAGAAGAACAAGTCGTGGAAATGTGATACCAATGCCAAGAGAGGTCACATTAATAGGTGCAATGGACTGCAGAGTCAAAGAGAGATGGGAATGGGGTGGTATCCAAGGTTACGAATGAGAGTCATGACTCCAATCAAAGTGCAGGGAAGAGTCAGGTGAGTGATCCTGGCAAGTTGTCTTGGCAGTAAGAGCCCACTTAGTCTGTTCTTAAAATGGCAGCTGGATGTGACATCTCCAGAACCATGTCATGAGATCTGATACCCTGGTCCAACTCCGAGCCCTCCAGTAGGTGGAATCTTCTCTAGGAACAGAGAAATTGTGAAAATTTGCAGTGTGTCAGGGAATTTGGCAGTAGAAACTGGAATCTTACATCTGATGTATGGTGTCATTATAGATTCCAATGTATGAAATTTGGGATCAGGCTATTTTTGATATAAGGGCCTAGCATAGCTTGAAGTATAAATTAACTCTTCCTTGAAGCCAAATTTTTTGAAACTTGGTGAGCAATAAACTTGAACTTGTCAGATGCATTGGGATTTTTAAAATGCACTTCTTTAACTGAAGAGTTATATGGCAATCGAAATGGCAGAAGATGCTGATGCCAGTGCCAAGAGGGCAGGGAATATAAGAGAAGCTGGAGTCTGTAATTCTGACATATGGGTTGTAGGGAATTGGGGGAAAAGAAAGCTCAAAATCTGAAGTATTGGACCAGAGAGTTTACATATGTTGAAGTCTCTGCAGAACTAAATGTAACAGCTCTGGGAGGTATCAGGAGAAAATGAACCTGTCTTGAATGTCAGGCATTATTCTAGAAACGTTTCCATCTGCCGGGCCATTTAATCTTTACTCAACAAGGTTAGAGGCTGAGATTTGCATCACAACATTCAGTCGAGAGAATGGATGATCCAAAAGATTTGGTAATTCACCCAGACTCTCACATCGCTAAAAGAAGGCAGATCCAAGATTGGAGCCCAGCCCTTCAGGGCACCAATATCTTTCTCCTACTCAGTCCCACCAGGATCTCTTTCAGGAGACTGTGTCTTCTCTTGCCTTCTCCAAGAGCTCCAGCCTGCCGAAGGGGCCCCTGAGTGTCTCTGTTGATGTGGTTTGGGAGCCTGAGTAGCAGGCTTTAGTAGTTTCACAAAATACATCTGAATCAGGTTTCAGTGATTCAAGTAGAATGAGGCCAGATTTATGAAGTTAAGAAACATTAAATCCTTCTTTTCCTGGGGTTCATGGAGAAGAAAGGTCTTCTTGCTGCCAACCAAAAAAAAAAAAAGTGTTTTTTTCTTATTTCTCCAAGGCTGCATTTGGAAGCGCATGCTTCCAAGATATAGGAAACACAGATGAGCAAAGTTTCAAAGTTCTCACCACATGGAGAGAGCAGACTCAGCAGTCATCCAGGGCCCACCTCGCTCTGAATGGGCAAGTTTCCCAGGCCCTGAAGCAACATCTGGAATTGGACATACAGGTAAGGGGAATCATCAGAGGAGGGGCATTCGTTCAATCAGACGTTCATTCATTCAATCAATATTTGTTTTGGCAGGTTTGTTAACCAGAGCTAAATGTAGCCAAAGTCTCCATTCTACTGCAAGCCCAGAAGTTCCATAAAGCTGGTCAGGGGCTAATATCATAAGATTGATGAGGCGTAAGCTTAGGCTGAGGAAGTGGGAAGTGGGGAAATAGGAAGGCAAGTCCGTCCAGGCAGTTGGGCAGATTCAGGACCTGGTAGCATAGCCAAGGAGAATCAGGAATGCAAAGGAGACATAATGGTCGGGGCAGGGGCAGGGGCAGGGGCAGGGAGAAGCCAATAATAAGCTTGAGGTGTAGATGCAAGAAAGGGCTAGAGTCTGAGCTGAAGACTTTCTGAAGCCCAAAGGCTGGATTCTTCACATATTTCTGGCCCAGAACCCACACATTTCTCAGTACATATGCAAAGCGGATCCCATAGGCAAAGACAAGTACAGTCTCCTGAATGACGTAGTGTGGGGAAAAGAAAGGAGCAGTGAGCCAAACAGTTTTAGCAGCTCTGTAGGCAGCTTGGGCTTTGGAAGGTGCAAACTCATTGTTCTCTTGCATGGTGAAATGCAGATACACCATTCCACAACATCCAAACCAACACGCCAGGGTTTCAAAAAGATTAACGGGTTTATATTGCACGAGGTAAGCCCGGCTGAAAAATCCTGCCTGCTAACACATCCTAAACTCAAACACTTCCCATTGGGACCAGCTTTCTTTTGAAAAGTAAAAATCCTACTCTCCATTTTCACAAGGGGCAAAACAAAGATTTAAAAGCAAACCCCAACCTTGAAAGTTTATTTTAAAAATTTACCAGGTCAGAGAGAATGGCTTTTCACCTATTCATTCTTATCCAGGGTTTGAAAATTAGGAGCATTTCTATGTGTGAGTTGCAAGTAAAAATTTCACTATATTCTAGGAATTACACAAAACTTACAGCTGCTGTCTAATTAATACAAATTATAAATAGATGCAAGTACATGTCCCTTCAGATTAAACTAATTGGGATGGTGGCTGCTTTTGCATCTGGCAAGGGTCCCAGCAGTGTTGGTCAAATAGAAAGACCACAGGTACAGTGCTCAGAGATGGCTGAGTTGGAATAACCTCTGGCCCACCAAGCATTAAGTACCTACCATCAGGTCTGATCCATGGTGGTACCCACTAAGTTTAAATCTCCCTCCTTTAACTTCATACTCTATTTGGGTTGCCTCTTCACTCCATCTCTCTCTCCAAGGAGGATGTTTATTTTTGAGTTTGTTTGTTTTTGAGGCAGAGTCTCACTCCATTGCCCATGCTGGAGTGCAGTGGCGCTATCATGGCTCACTGCAGCCTCGACCTCCCCAGGCTCAGGTGATCCTCCCACCTCAGCCTAAAGGGTAGCTGGGACTACAGGCATACACCATCACACCTGGCTAATTTTTATATTTTTTGTGGAGGTGGGGTTTTCTCATGTTGCCCAGGCTGGCTGGAACTTCTGGGTTCAAGCAATCCACATACCTCAGCCTCCTAAAGTACTAGGATTATAGGTGTGAACCACTGCACCTGGCCAGGACATGTGATAGGTTCCTTCCCCCAACCACCCCCACCTGGCCTTTCCTAGTTCACAGTGCATACCTGAAGGCAAGGCTCAAGGAATTATAACAGAGCTCAGAGAAGCCAGGCTTCAAGGCTCAGTGGGAATCCCAAGTCTTACATTACACAGCACCTCCAGAAGCCAATTTGTCCAGCACACCCTTGTACGCAATGAAACAGAAGATAATGCCCCACACAATGTCTATCACCTTTCCTCCTCTTCTCTGCCTGCCTTCCCTAACCACCTGGGATTCACCCGATCAGACACCTTTGTTGACCCAGCGTGGGAACCTTCTCAGGGCCCTTCCTCCACTCCCTTATCTCCTGTAACAGGAAGGACTCCAGAAAGCAGTTAAATGGACTGGCAGGATGAAGAGGCTCTGCCTTATGATAGAGCACCCAAACCAGGGGCTGCTTTCCTGCCCCAGCCTTGCCTAGTGGTTAGGAGCACACAGACTACTGAGTCAACTCATACATTGTTTCAAATGAGTTTTTCTTTCCTGTTAACGTACCATGGAAGGAGGAAGGGGTAAGGGGAAGGATGTTGAGCAAAGAAAGACGGGGTTGAGAGGAAAGGGCTCAGTGGAGCTGGAGGGAGGGAACATAAAGGGGTAGGATTTAGACGCTCACTCTGTGGTGGCAATCAATTTCAACTGTAATAATAAGATAATGCAGAGAGGAAAAAGCGACATGCCAGAAGTGACAAAATGGAAATGAATCCTTATTACCTTGCTGATGAGAGAGCCACAGCTGCTGCCACTGCCTCATCACTTGGCAAGGGGGCATCTCATCCCAGTGTTTATCATGTGGGTCTGGGCAAAGAAGAGGAGAAGAGAGAAACATGCGCAATGTTACACTGCAGAGCGGGGAAACTCAGCCATGTGATCACTAGAGGTCTCAGAGGCTCTCAGCAAGTCAATCCCAACCTCTACTCCAATCAGCAAGTCCCTACCTCTGGCTGTGGGGAAGGTGCCTTGATTCACCCAACCGAACCATTTGAGCCCTCAGAGCTGTGTTTGGCTTTCAGTTCTCCAGCAGAAACACCTGTAATCTCCAAACACCTGAGCATGGCAAGGGTGCAGTCAATGAACTGGTGCAACGAATGCCCTGCACATAAGCTTGTGTCTGGAGCTGGTGGTGACAGTAGAGGCCATGGCACATTGCAGTAGGCAGCCCAGAAGACTCCTTGTTGTCCCACAGACCACACTGCTCAGCAAAGTTTAGGGAAAGATATATTTTGCCTTTGGCACCCAACACTCTTTAGTTTGTCATTCAGAGCCTCTCCATTAACTGGCTCCAACCCATTGCATTCACTTTGTTAAACTCTCTGCCAGATTCTAGCCTTACTGGACTACTAACCATTCCTAGAACATGCCTGTGCTTCCTGTATGCATTGGTTTCCACATCCCTCTCTGTCTATTCTGCCCTTTCTTCCTGCTTTTATTGTCTGAGTGTTATCATTCTTAAAGACACAGGTGCAAAGGTTGGAAATGTCTTCTCCATTATGTAAATCTCCTTTCTACCTGATTTATATTGTTTTATCAACGTTACTATTTCATATATTGGATAAGAGTTATTTGTACAGAGTTATTTGTGCAGTTATTTGTACAATCTAATTTGAACCATTAGACTTTAGAGAGATAAGCATTTCTGTCTAGTGCAGTGATTAATAGAGAGCTATCCACATAGTGGGTGCTCACTGTCTTATTTTTGTTTTGTGTTTGATGTGTGAATGAGAAGAGGAAAGAGGAAGGTTAATGACTTTTTTCCCCTCATAGCCATTGCTAAGATTTATTTTCCTCCAGTTCCTCAACCCTCCATGGATCCTTGGAATGTCAGCTGTTGTTGATTTCAGACTTGTTGACAGACTCAGCCTACAGCCTTTCCAGTTTTAGCTGGTGCTTCCTTCCATGAGTTCCTGGATGAAATGTGTGCTGGCAGGAATCATAAGTGTCCTTACACTCATAATTGTACCTTAAAATGGACACTAGACCCTGTTTGCACGTATATTTCAATAGTTTGATTCCCTTTAGAGCAGGCCCACTTTCCTGCTGACCCTGACCCTTTGGACACATTCTAGTTGTCGTGTAAGGCTTCTTCCCTCCTTGCATCAACATTTGTTCTACCTATAATAAGGGCCACCTCCTATATGAATATGGTCAAATGTGGAAGAAATCTGTGTCTAAGATGTTATCCCTGCCTTTTAGGATATACACTACAGAGTACATATCCAACAGTTGTCAAGCTCTCTCAGGATGGACACATGGCAATGACAGTTTTATCTCAACAGCAAACGTTGGACCAGCCGAGACAAAATTGCTATTATGGACCAAATGTGTATGTCTCCCAAAGTTCATATCCTGAAATTCCAATGCCCAATGTGATGATGTTAGGAAATGGTGTGTTGAGGAGGTAATTAGGTAATGAGGTGGGGTCCTCATAAATCAGATTAATGCCCTAATAAGAGAAAAGAGACAGCTCCCTTCTTCTTTCTGCTTTCCACCATGTGAGGATATAAGAAGGCCTACAAACCGAGAAGAGGGCTCTTACCAGAACCCAACCATGCTGGAACCATGATCTCAGACTTCCCAGCTTCCAGAACTGTGAGAAATAAATGTTTGTTGTTGAAGACACACAGTATATGGTATTTTTGTTGTAGTAGCCTGAACTGACTAAGACAGAAGACCACTTGCTTGTGGGCGCTGAAGTTCTTCCTAATACGTCTCTCTGAACATGTGGTTCACATCTAGTTGGCATTACTTTAGTTTTCAGCTGGTGCCTAGGCAAGAAATTAAACACTATGGGATCATGTACAGATAACTACTTCCCTTTCAATTATCTTTAATTCTTCTGACTATAACAAAGAGAAAGACTCAATTTGGTGCTAGATGTGAACATCATCAGAAACTTACTAATATTACCTTTTAACAAAAATAGAATAAGCCTGAGATCTGCAGCCTTTGAGATCACCACTCTCTGGCCAGAATTTAATAATAATGGCTTATTTTTATAGTCTTGACTTATATAATTACCTTTCATTTAGAGAAGGCAATTTTGGTTTTCCACTCATGTACTAACGATAACAATATGTAACAGTTCTTGAATGTTCATCATATACAGGGCACTGACGTGTTTGTCGTGTTTGGCTCTAACCTTCATGGCAATCCTTTTAGTTCGGTGCTATTATTATTCCTTTTATATGAGGAAACCGAGGCATAGAGAGGCAAAGTAAGTTACCTGAGATCACACAGCTAGTAAGTAATGGACATGGGATTTGAACCCAGTATGTGCTCTTAGTCACTATTATTGCTTCTTGTAATGATATAAAATGCCTTTTTGGAACAAAGTTATTTAAGTAAAAATAAATGTTAAAGGAACTTAAATATTAAATAATAATAAATAATCCTGAGGGTAGAATATAAACACTTAGACTTTTGGAAGCTCAGAATTAGAGTTATTCCCTTATGGTCTACACAGTGAGTGCCCCTTCTTTGGCTTGGAACAAGCCAGATAAGGGAAGAGATTGAGCAGAGATTGGGTGGCCAGCTGTCCAGATTTCCTTTACAGAGTAGACTGGGTGGGGAGATTTTTCTTAACCTTGTGTGGGGTAGTGGAAGCTTGTGGGCTCTGAAGTAAACCAGACTTGGCCATAAACCCTAATTTTTCTACCGTGGACTTTGTGCAATTTTCTGGGTCTTTTTTTAATTTCAACTTTCTAATCTGAAAGTATGAAAACAATCACACATCAGAGGATTGTTGTGGCAGAATAGGGTGACATATACAAAACCACTAGTAGAGGACATAGCCTAAACGAGATTTCTAACAAAGATCTGTTTCTCACCCCATGATTTTTTTTAATTGTGACAGATGCCAGGATGTGCTCAGAGATACTGGTGTGACCAGATTCACAGTGTCAGAAGTATTTCTGAACTGGGAATTTAAAATATGTGTGAATATTGCTGTTTAGTCTTCAACTTCTAGTAAACCACTAGATCCTATCCAAACCCCACCCCATTTCCCATAGTAGACTCTTAATATATTTGACAAAAGTCTTTGGGTAGAAGCCTACATATTGAAGATGTACAAAAGTCATATTCCTTGCAGCACTAGCAATGACGAACGTGTCCAGCCTGCACACAGAGGATGGTGGAAAGACTCAAGGACCACCTGCAGCAAAGTCTGAAAAATATTTTTCATCACCACCTGAAGAGCTTCTTTTTTTATTTCTTCAAAAAAAAAAAGTTTATAAGAATTGACCCTAAATAATTTCAGTAAATACTGAACAGTAACAAAAATAAGTATTTTATTGTTGGGAAAGGAGAGAGTCTCTGTCCTGCAGAAACTTGGTTTAATTGGGGAGAACAAAAAGTAACCATGCAATGAATCAATTCAATTGGAAAAAAAAATAGACTCTTACTGTTCAGTGCCTAGAACTATGCCTGGTATACAGCAGAAATTCGATATTTGCTGAATGAATGAATGAGTGAATGAATGAATGAGTGAATGAATGAGTGAATGAATCTTAAGGTCAGAACTAAGCCTGGTATACAGAAGAAATTCAGTGTTTGCTGAATGAATGAATGGATGAAACTTAAGGTCAGAACTATGCCTGGTGTACAGCAGAAATTTAGAATTTGCTGAATGAATAAATGAATAAATCTTGAGGTCAGAAAACTTGCTTGTTGTTGGAGCATAAACATGAACTTGCTTCCCCTGGCCACACTTCCATGCTCATTCAGCACCTGTACCTTAGCTCCTTTCTTTGTTGACATTTGTGTCATCATAGTGAAGTCCCCTTAGTAAGGAATGTGCTTTTCATGTCTATATGTCCTAGAGCCTGGCACAGAGAAGACACTTAATAAAAGTTCTTTGAATTAATTTTGATATGAGCCCCATTTTCTGGCATGATTTTCTTCTAAACCTGGTACATCATGCATTAGAAACATGGGGTGAAAGCACCTGGTGCTTACAGATCCTAGTAAATTGACTATCCAGCACAGGTATGAAATAAAATGATTGAGGTCATTTTAATAAAACTTCAGTTTTACCCTCTGGTTATTTTGCAACCAGCTCTGTAGGGTTATATTATCCTTTATCAGCTTATAAATCAGTTTCAGTAAGTTCATAAATTTTGTATTATGTGTCACAAGAATTTGGCCTTGACTTGACAACACTGGTTGTGTTCATTAAAATCCAGGCCAAAAACTTCTACTCAGGCCAGGTTTGAATCTGTCTTTCTCATAATGGCATCCTCAGCTTTATGCAGTTTTGTTACATTTAAACAATGCTTCCTATGAATGGATCATGGATTTACACCAAACTAAATTTGGAACTGAGGAAGAAAATATGATATTATGATCTCATCATCTGGTGGAAATATTTCTAAGAAAGAGGAAGATGGGAAGAGATGAAAAGCCAACTAGAGGGAATTAACCTCAACTATGTCTGAGTTTCTCTGCTGGGGGCTTTACATATGTGGAAGCTTAATATCCTCACTACAACACTACAAGGCCTGTGTTATTAGCCCCTTTCACATAGGAGAAAGCTGTGTTCCAAAAAGAGATTTCGGTCAGCCCACGGTTATGCAAAATTGACAGAGCTCAGGATTTTAAAACCACTTGTGAGTTCCTAAAAGCTAAAGGTCTTTCCACTGGTAAGTGAAAACAGGCCAGGGAAAACCAAACTGATTTAGCTGTCTCTGTAGAAAATGGATTATGACGAGAACATCTTCCATGAATATCCACAGAAATAACTCTCATTACCAGAGGAAGCCACTGAACATGTGCATCTTCATCAGTGTGCTGTGGTGAGACGAGGGCATCTGAGGATGGTCCGAAATGAGGACGACTCAGGCTAACTCTGGTGAGGGTTTAGAATATAAGTATTTTCAATAGGGTGGGTGGTTTATTGTTGTTTGATTTGGCTTGGTAATTTTGCTAAAAAGTATATAAACATTAACAGAAATGAATTAATATTACAGAAACAGACACACATAATTTTTTTTTTATTTTATTTTTGAGACCGAGTCTTGCTCTATCACCCAGGCTAGAGTGCAGTGGCGCAATCTTGGCTCACTGCAGCCTCTGCCTCCCAGGTTCAAGCAATTCTCCTGCCTCAGCCTCCCAAGTAGCTGGGACCTCAGGCGCCTGCCACCATGCCTGGCTACTTTTTTTTATTTTTAGTAGAGACAGGGTTTCACCATGTTGGCCAGGATGGTCTTGATCTCCTGACCTCGTGATCTGCCCACCTTGGCCTCCCAAAGTGCTGGGAATGCAGGCATGAGCCACCGCACCCAGCCATGCACATACTTTTAAATGCTGCAAGGCTTCTTTTGTTTTTAGTGGTATAAGTGCAAACTTCTCACAACTTGCAAGGACTTTTCACTTCCTGGCCCCAATTGCCCTTCAGCTATTTCTCTTCCGCAGCATATGCTCAGCTAAACAGCTGGACTTGCAGTTCATCCAATCCTCTTTCTCTCTCTATGTCTCTCTTTGAGAACAGCTTTATTGAGGTATAATTTATAATAAAGTACACATATTTAAAACAGACAATTTGATAAGTTTTGACATCTGTATACCCCTGTGAAACCATCACAGAGAGTGAACATACCAATTATCCTGAAAAGTCTCCTCCTGTTCCATATTCTTGCCTTCTGCCTGTCCTTCTTCCCCACACCGAGAAACCACTGGTCTGCTGGTTGTCACTACAGATTAGCTTGAGTTTCCTAGAGTTTTATATAAATTATGCATTTGCACATCTTCATTGTCTGGCTCCTTTCACTCAGCATAATTAGTTTTGGATTCATCCGTGTCATTTTGTGTATCAGTGTATCATCCGTTTTTATTGCTGATAGTATTCCCTTGTATAGATATACTATTATTTATTAATCCATTCCCCAGTTGCTTTCACTTCTGGGAAATTACAGATGAGGCTGCTTAGGAACATTTGTTTACACGTCTCTGTATGGACACATTCTTTCACTTCTCTTGACTCAACATCTAGGAGTGGAATCACTGGATCCACTCCTAGATGTATATAGATTTATGGTAGATGTATATAGATTTATGTTCATTTATTTCTGGCTTAAAAAATGGAAATATATTGTCTCAGTTTGGGAGGCTGAAAGTTTAAAGATCAAGGTGTCAGGAGGATTGATTCCTTCAGAAGGAGTCAGAGAGTGCTCTGGTGTCTCTTCTAATAAAGACACCAATCCTATTGGATCAGTGTCCCACCCTTACAATCTCATTTAAACTTGATTACTTCCGTATAAGTCTCATCTCCAAATGCAGCCATACTGAGGATTAAGGATTCTACATATGAATTTTGAGAGGCACAAACTCTCAGCCCACAACACCAGTGTTTTTTTAAATTTTGTAGATTGTTCTTTTGGTGTCCTATTTAAAAAATTATTTCCTATTGCAAGGTCACAAAAGTTTCCTTCCGTATTTTATTATTTTAGATTTTACATTTAGGTCTATGATCCATTTAGATTTAATTTTCATATCTCTGTGAGGTATGTATTGAAGTTCGCTTTTTTATGTGGATATCTGATTGTGCCAGCACCATTTATTAAAGAGTATTCCTTCCTCATTGAATCGCCTTTGGCAACTTTGTTGAAAATCAGTTGTCCATATGTGTGTAGCTTTATTTCTCTTCCATAAACTGATTTCTCTAGCTTCATATTGATACCAGACTCTGTTTAGATAGTTTTATAACTCCTGAAATCTGGTCACACTAGTCCTTCAAATTCGTTCTTTTTCAAAGTTATTTTAGCTATTTGAAAATCTATGCATACCCATAAATTCAGAATAAGACTTTCAATTTCTACTCCTCCCACACCAAAGTAAAACAATGGGTAATGATTCTGACTCATAAATGCTATGTATATATCACAATGTATTTAAGTTGTCTCTGATGTCTCTCAGCAATGTCATAATTTTAGTGTATATGCCGTATATTTTTGTTAGATTTATCTCTGAATATTTTATATTTTTAAATGTGAATGGTATTTTTAAAAATTTAAATTGTAGATTTTTTGTGTTTTATTGAAACATGATTGACATTTGTACATTGATCTTGTATTATGCAGCCTTGCTTAACTCAAATATGGGTTCTAACAGTGATTTTGAAGGTTCTACTACATTTTCTACATAGACAATCATGTTATCTGTAAGTAAAGAAAATTTCATATATTTCTTTCCAGTCTGGGTACATTTTATTATTTGTCTTGCCTTATTATACTATACATTACCTACAATTAAATGTTGAGTAGAAAGTTTGAGAACACCCATTCCTGTCTTGTTTTCAATAAAATATTCAGTCTTGCACTATTTTGTATGATGCTACCTATGTATTTGTTTGTTTATTTATTTTTTAAATGTCCATTATCGCGGTGGCTCAAGCCTGTAATCCCAGCACTTTGGGAGGCCGAGACGGGCGGATCACTAGGTCAGGAGATCGAGACCATCCTGGCTAACACGGTGAAACCCCGTCTCTACTAAAAATACAAAAACTAGCCGGGCGAGGTGGCGGGCGCCTGTAGTCCCAGCTACTCGGGAGGCTGAGGCAGGAGAATGGGGTAAACCCGGGAGGCGGAGCTTGCAGTGAGCTGAGATCCGGCCACTGCACTCCAGTCCGGGCGACAGAGCGAGACTCCGCCTCAAAAAAAAAAAAAAAAAAAAAGTCCATTATCATATTAAGGAAGTTTCTTTCTGTTTCCGGTTTTCTGAGAGTTGTTGTTGTGTTTTGTAAAATCAGGAATTTCTCATTTTCTTTTCTCTTAATTTCTGATACTCTTTCTTGCCCAGAATTTACTGAGATAATCAGTTGCCTTTTTTTTTAGTTTATGAACATGGAAAAGTGCATTGATTAATATTTGAACATTGACCAGACCTTGCATTCCTGGCATACATCTTCACTTGATCATGATATACTATTATTTTTATATATTGTTGTGTTGATCTACTGAAATTTTCTTTAAAACATTTTTTATTTGTGTAGATGAGAAATACCAATCTGAAGTGTTATCTTCTTGTAAGGTTTTTGTCTGGTTTGAGTGTGTCGGAGCGATAGTGGCCTCATGGAATTAGTTGGTAAGGATTTCTTCAGTTTTCTAGAAGAGCTTACATAGAATTGGTATTATTTTATCTTCAAATGTTTGGTAAAATTTATCATTGAAGCCACCTGAGACTGGGGTATTCCTCAAGGGAAGAATGAGAGGAAGGAGAGAAAAGATGTATTTAACTAATCATCCAATAGTTTTTAAATGATATAAGGCAATTTATATTATTTACTTTTTCTTGAATGTGCTTAGGTAATTTGTGTCTTTTATGGAATCTATCCATGTCATCTAAGTTGTCAAATTAATTTGTAAGATTATAAAATATTTTCTTATCATCCTTTTAACATCTGTAGAAACTGTAGTGATGCCAGCACTCTCATTTATGATATTGTTAATTTGTGTTCTTTCATATTTTCCTGATTAGGCTGGCCACAGTTATATCAATAGTCTGATCTCTCTCTCTCTCTCTTTAAATATATCGTTTGGCTGCATTGATTTCCTCTATTTTTTTCTGTTTTCTATTTCAATTATTTGTTTTTTTATTACTTCCTTGTTTACACTTATTTGGAATTAACTTGCTTCTATTTTTCTGATTTCTTAAAATAGAAACTGAGATAATTGATTGCGAATATTTTCTTTTTTACTAATAAAGTCATGTAGTGCTATACATTTTCCATAAGCACTGTTGTGTTTTCAGTTTTTATTCATAAAAAATACTTTATTTTCTCTTTTGCTGTCTTTAGCCCAAGAGTTATTAATAAATATTTTATTTGATTTTCACATATTTGAGAATTTCTCAGAAACTTTTATGTTAATTATATCTAATTAAATTCTATTACAGTGCGTATACTAAATTCTTTCCAGTGTATTAAGATATTTTATGACCTAGAGTATGATCTATATTTGGAAGTGCTCTCTGTTTGCTTCAAAATAATATGTATTCTGCTGTTGTTGGGTGTAATGTTCTATAAATGACAATTAAATTAGTTGATAGTGTTATTCAAATCTTCTGTATCCTTACTTAGTTTTCTGTCTATTGGTCTATTAAATATTAAGAGAGGATGTTGAAATCTTTGACAATAAACTGTAGATTTGCCTTTTTTCTTTGAAATTCTAAAAAGATTTAGGATGATTATATACTCTTGATGAATTAATACATTCATCATTATGAACGACTCCTTTATCTATGATAATATTCAGTGCTATAAAATCAACTTTCTCTAGGCCAGGTGCAGTGGCTCATGCCTGTAATCTCAGAACTCTGGGAGGCCAAGGTGGCAGGATCACTTGAGCCTGCGAGTTTAAGACCAGCCTGGGCAACGTAGTGAGACCCTGTTTCTAATAAATAAAAAGATAGCAGAGCATGGTGGCTCTTCCCTTTTGTCTCAGCTACTTGGAAGCTGAGGTGCGAGGATCGCTTGAGCCCAAGAGGTCAAGACTGTAGTGAACCACACACTCCAGAGCCTGAGCAACAGAGAGAGGTCCTGTCTCAAAAAAGGAAAAATAAAAAATTGACTTTGGTATAATATAGACATTCAATTTTTCTGGACCAGAACTAGCATTATATATGTTTTGTCATCCTTTTGTTTTTCATCTATTTATGTTTTTATATTTAAAGTGTATTCATTTTAAGAAGCATATAACTGATACATTCTTTTATATAAAAATAAAATCTGACAGTGTCCACCTTTTAATTGGGATTTTACCCTATTCACCCTTAATGTGATCATTGATAAAGTTAAGTTTAATTTTATCATCTTGCTATTTGAATTACATTTGCCTTATATATATATACACACATATATATTTAACTTGTAACTTCCTACTTTCAAGTGATATTATACCACTTAATATATAATAAAATAACCTTACAATGGCATACTTGCATTTTATCCCTCCTGGCCTTGGGATATTGTTGTCTAGCATTTTACATATATGTGTGTGGATGTGGGTGTGTGTGTGTGTTTGCATTTTAAATATCATATTATTATTTTAATTTGAGCAGACAATTTAAAACATATATATTAACATTTTTAAAAAATGTATTTTCTCTTTACCCATGTAGTTACCATTTCTAGTGTTCTTCATTTTTTGCAGCGATCCATATTTAATTTGCTATTATTTCTCTTCTGCTTGAAGAAATCTCTTTAACATTTTTTATGTTGAGAGTCAGTTGGTGTTGAATTCTCTCAGATTTTGTATGTCTGAAAGTCTTTATTTGCCTTCAGTTTTGAAAACTATTTTCATTGGATATAAAATTCTAGACTGACAGTTTTTTATTTCTTTTAATACTTTAAACAATATTGCTTCATTCTCCTCTGCAGTGTTTTTGAAGATAAATTAGCTCTCATTCTTTTCCTTGTTCCTCTTTGTTTTCTCTGCCCGCTATTAAACTTTTCTCTTCATATTGGTTTTGAGCAATTTCATTATGATGCATATGCATATCTTTATTTTTCTTGTGCTTCTGGTTTGTTGAATTTCTTGGGTCTGTGGTTTATAGTTTTTACCAAGTTTGAAAAGTTTTCACTCATTTTCTTTAAATACCTCCCCCAGTCTGCTCTGTTAGGGACTCCACTTGCCCTGTATTAAGCCATGTAAAGTTGCCGCATTGTTCAATAACTGCTTTTATTATGATGTCTTATCTTATATCTGCCACTTCTTATCCAGTGTATTTTTCATTTCATGCATTTTAGTTTTCATATCTAGAAATCTAGTTTAAATATTTTTAAAAATATATTTTTATGTTTAAGTTTTAGCTTATATGGAATATAATTATTATAACTATTTGTGTTCCAAGCCTAACAATTGTTTCTCTTTGGCATCAATTTTGATTTATTGATTTTTCTCCCCATTATACATCATATTTTCCTGCATTATGCATCATATTTTCCTGCATTATGCATCATATTTTCCTGCATTATGCCTGATTAGTATTTGTTTCGATGCAAGACATTATGAATTTTGCTTTATTGGGTGCTGGGTGTTTTTATGTTCCTATAAATATTCTTCAGCTTTCTTCAGAAGAGATAGAGTAAAGTTACTTGGACATAGTTTAGTCCTTTAGAACTTGTTTTTAAGATTTGTTGATAATGGCCAGAATGGAATTTAGTGTAGAGCTAGCTATTTCCCACTACTAATACAAGATTCTTCTGAATATTCCAAATAATGCTCGATGAAATAGAAGGCTTTCTGGTCTGCATATTTCTGGCTCTGTGGGAGTAGTCAGTACTGCTCCCTCTAATGTATTTAGGTAGTGACATTCCCGGCCTTGATTACTTTTTTTACACATATGTGCTAACCAGTACTCTGCTGCTTCCTCAAGGAGACACTCTGCATATCTCTGTAGTTCTTTCTTTCTGGGCATCACTCTCCTCTCTGGGACGCTTTCCAGTGAACTCAACCCACATTAGCAACCCTGGACTCTCAACTGTTACTCCTCAATACAGAGTCTATATGTCTCTGCTTTGTTGTCCCCTCCCTTTGCTAAAATGGTTCAAGGTCATAAACTGAGGCAATTGCATAGTTTTTCTCATTTGTTTCCCATTTCTCAGGGATCACTGTCCTTTGTTGCTTGAGGGCCAGTGTCTTGCAAATTATAATTTCATATATTTTTCCAGGTATTTTGGTTGCTTCAGGTGGGAAGTATATCTAGCACCTAGCCAGACGTGGAAGTCTCCCTCTGATTCTCTTTTGTTTCTACCTTTTGCACAATCTATTGGCTTTACCTGAAATAGTGTTTCTTCCATTCTTGCTATCATTTACACATATTTTGGATCTTTATTTAGTCATTTCTTCTCCTGGGTGATTTCCCAGGCTACCTTTTCTTAGTGCTCCTAGAGCACCTGAGGCTTACCCTTCCTTAACACCAATAATATTGATTATGATTGTTAGTTCTTAGTGTCTTATATTCTACTAGACTAGGGGCATCTTGAAGGCATAATGAAAATGAGAATTACTTTCTTTTCACCATTACACCCTCTGGTCCTTGCACTGACCTTTGCATATATTCTTCAATATTTTTGAAAGTGCAAATAAATAAATGGGCTAACTCTTGATTGATTCCAACACAATACATAAAACAGAGAAAATAAAAGAGACACATTTTGCTAAGGATATTTTACTTATATAAATTTGGCCATACATTAGAATATTTGTATTTCCAGATACCAGGTGTGCATTCTCTAGCATGTTTTCAGACTTGCCAATCCCACACTAAGGTACAAGGATTGATATGTGCCCAAGAGATTGCCTACTAAATTGTCAAAAGCAAGAGTAATTCAACAAGTCTGTGGATTTCTCCTTAGAAGAATTGACTAGTCTATTGATGGCTGTAGGACTTTCACATACCCAGAGAGTTAGAAATCAGAAACCCAAGCATATGCACTCTGAAGAACGATGTTAGTTTCCCATTGCTTTGTTCAGTGACAAGATGACAAAGGGAATGAGAGATATGGGGAGAAACAGTCTGATATAAACTGAAGGAAGGAAAAGAGGAAACATCAAAATAGCATCAAAAATGAGATGCAAAACAATTCCTGTTGAGAGTCATCTCTCCAATGTCAAGAAAATTTATATAGACAGGGGATTACAACCTGGCTCCAAAACAATATAGAAGTTTGGGATTCCTCTCTGGATAGCAAACAAATAAACCATCAAGGCTTACTACCTGTGCAATGCAGAGCTCCTAAAATATACCTGTAAAGAATTACCAGGTATCTAGTGAATATGACCCCAATTGTGAAGAATATATGGACTCAAAAGGGGATAGTCCAAATTTTAGTAGTTTTTGTTAAACAGAGCCCCAAATCCTGTTTCCCTGCATTTTTCAACCACTAGTAGTGGCATTTTTTTTCTCTTGGATCTGTAGAGTATTTCAGCTATTTTCTTTATATGACTACTTTCAGTGTTGTTCTAGAGCCAACTTACACCCACTTGTACGAGCCAATCTTCACAGTGCCATGTTCAGTGCCTTCACATTGGCAGTTGGAAATTAGCCATGATGAAAATATCCACACCATATAAATCAAGTACACAAGTCGGGGCTCTCCCCACAGAGAGTCAATTGTTAAACCTTTATCAGCATACCACTGACTACATTTTAAATATTTCTTGACAATGATGGTTTTAAGAATGACAGCCTCAGGATCACCTGCCCACATTGAGCTGAGCTCTGTGTTGCAGGACAGCTGACACCTTCAGCCTGTGTTCTCCAGGCTTCTATGCCAGTGAATGTCTGGCTTGATTTGGTCATTTGCAGACACTGAAGAGAGACTGGGGTAGCCAATAGAAGGGAGACAGATCTTTCTACCCCCTTGTTTCTGTCTGTGTCCCTTGCAGTGTCTACATCTCTCTTTTGGTTTCAGCTTCTCACAATGAGACCTGCCATGGAGCCAGCTTCTGAAATAATCCTAGTCTTCTAGCTGTAGCATCACCACTCCCTCCCTCTATTCCCTCTGGTCTAAGGGAGTGGTAGCTCCTGCTATTGCTAATGTCTGAATTGCTATCTTCTATTAGGCTTCTAAGCTGCTTCATCACCTGTGCAAATTCTGCATTAAATTCATTCTGCTTAAATATTCACATGGCATCTGAATCCCAGTTAGGTCCTGACTAATATAGTGCTTGAGTAATTGGCCAAAGTTCACATGGCAATTAGTTAAGCTTGGATTTCAAGCCTTATGTTTGACTGTGGAAACTCTGCTATATACAGTACTGTGATACTTCCTTCTAATCTTGTCCTGGTTTTCAGATTCTCTATTCAGGCTGCCCCCTATGGCCTACTAAGAACGAATAATTAAAACTCTAGTAATCCCAGGTAAGTCCTTCAGGCAAAGGTCCTAGAGAAATGTCCTCACTGATGTCCACATGGAAAGCTTTCAGTTATTCATCTCTGTTTCAAATTAGAAAACAGTGAATATTAGATGAACTTTCCAAAGCTCTTTTCCTATAGGAGTATATAATCTTGCTGTGTCTAAAAGCAGTGCTATTTTATGTTTTTGGCTACAAATACAGACTTAATGTGGCATATAATAAAACATAATAAAATACCTGACATATTATAAGCTCACGCTCCTCTGTTATATTTGTGGTTGAATTAGAACTATGTTATACGGTTACCAGGGAATAAGAAAACATTACAGACACGTGCACTTGGTCATCAATACCCTGTTTTTCTGATCCCTTGTAACTCACCCTTCTTAGCTTTCTTTGGTCAGATTTGTGCCCAGCTTTCTTGTCTATTCTGTTGACAAGTGCAGACTCTATCCCTGTCTCCAGTTCTGCCAAATCCATGATAGTTATCACCTACTTTGTTTTGCCCCATCAGATGCTCTGGTGATGAATATAAAGACAGTCCCCTGAGAAACTATGGTTTTAAATTCTTGCTATGAGACGTCTATATGTGTCCCTGTGACAAACTTGATATTTCCCTCTTCTTGTTTTTGTTTCTACAGGGTTTGTTGGAGTACAGGGTGGTAGGGTTGTTGCTGAGCCAGTGGGTGGAAATATTGTTCTCAACAACAACAACAGCAACAACAAAAATGTAGGTATTATGTGCCAGTACCATCCACCCCTGCATCAGAAGGTTTCATCAAAGAGGCTTATTTCACAAGGTACTATTTTTCCTTTCATAGCATTTGCCACAAATGCATTTTATTTATTCATTTATTCCTTGTTTTTTCTCTCCCTTCACACTGTTAACTCATGAGGACAGAGTTTATTTTCTCCACCTCTGTATATAGGAGAGTGTCTGGCATAGTAGGGAGGCCAGAGATATTTGTTGCTTGAACAAAAGTAAATGTATAAGCTGAGTGAACAGATGGCTGCAGGTCAAACATTATACAATATTGAACACCTTCTCTCTGTGCACTTCTGAGCCCTCCCCGCCTTTCCTCAGACAGGAATGAGAAGCATAGGCAGTCCCAAGCAAGTCCTCAGCCATAGTTTGATCTCTGCCATATACTAAGCCATGTTGCTTCTGACTTTTCTTCGGGAGACCTTATGGTTCATGAATTCTAGATGAAATGAAAAAGAAGATTGTTTTTACATTTTAGAGGTAGAATAAATGAAAAATGAAAAATATGCTGTATTTGGAATAAACAATGATAGCAACAATGGTAGTATCTCATTCGCCCTGGATTTAAATCAATTGTTTATCACTTATAAGCTGTGTTACCTAAGACAAGACATTTAGCTGCTCCAACTTCCATTCTTTTTCTCACATGTAAAATGTCAGTGATAATTGTACCTTCTTTTACTAATTCATGCATTTCTGAGGGATCTAAAGGTGGGTTTTCCAGGCATGTTCTCACTCCTAAATGACCCCTTTTTTCCCCTCACCTTTTTCTCTTTTCTCACAAAAGCTCCAGGTTTTTAATACATTGCCCACATCCAACTTACAAAAAATAATTCTCTCAAGTGTCACTTTCTTTCAATGATGGGAGTGACTGATGATTGATTTACGTCCTTCCCAGGGTAATTTATATTTTTTAATTGGACAAAGGGATACAGTTTCAATGGTGGAATTTCAGGCTGGGTTATAAACTCATTGGGAAGTTGTTTGTGTCCTGGGAGCATACAGTCTCTCAAATTAAATCACAAATAGCTTCCTTTCTCATCTGTATCTAAGGCCAAGTCTGCTCAGTTGATCAACCTCTGAACATGTGACATAGCACTCACCAAAGGTGCTATTGATATGGTCTGATATACACTGCAAATGTTTCCTGAATAGATAAATTACAGGGCATGTGATATGAGTTCTCAATAAATAATAACCCATGTCCTTCATGGGGCACAGGGTCCCATTGTCCAGTCTGGCTGCTTGAACAGTAAACTTGAAGAAAGGTATAATTCGTAAGGAAAGCAAAATAATCTAAGGTTAGACTATAGGCCTCAGATGACAGCTGAGGGCAGAGATTTTCCAAGAAAGGATTATTCATAGATTAATAATTCATTTAGGATTCCAACTGTAACGCCTCAGATAATTTATTCAAGTTTATGTAATTTAAGGTCTGGAAAGCACATTATTAATTGTATTGTTTACAATCGTCTCGACTTTGCTGTGGTATTACATTCACCCTCCAATCTAGGTGACTTAATAGTATAAGCTGTTTTTTCTTTAAATAAAGTTATTTTTGTTTATATTTAAGGTATATGACATGCTGTTTTAAGCCACACATATACTACAGTGGAACAAATTAATATGCCCATTATCTCATACATTTACCCATCACTGTCCTCCATGTCAAAAGCAGCAATAATCTAGTCATTTAGCAAACATCCAACACAATACACTGTTTTGAACTATAGTCATCATATTATAAGTTAGATTTTTCAGCTTGTTTGTTCTATATATTGGCTGCCTTTTATCCTTTAAACTGCAACTCCCCATTTTCTCCCCCAACTGTGGCCCTAGTCATGATTGTCTATATTCTCTATCTGTGTATATTTGACTTTTTTTCTCCCTTTCTTTTTCTGTTCTTTCTTTCTTTCTTTTTTAAGATACCACATATTAGTGAGGTCATGCAATATTTTTTCTTTCTGTGATTTGCTTATTTAAGTTAGCACAATGTCCTTCAGGTCCATTTATGTTGGGGCAAATGTCAGCATCTCCACCCTTTTTAAGGCTGAATAATATTCCGTTGTATATCTGTACCATAGTTTCTTTATCCATTCTTTCACTGATGGACAACTAAGTTGTTTCCATATCTTGACTATTGTGAATTTTGACGCATTGTGGGTAAGTTTATGAGATGGTGATTTCATTTCTTTTGGATATGTACCCAGAAGAGGAATTGCTGGATCATAGGTACTTCTACTCTTAATTTATTTTAGAAATCTCCACACACTTTTCCGTTGGCCATACCAAGCTACGTTTCAAACAGTGTACAGGGGTTTCCTTTTCTTTACATCCTCGCCAAAACTTGATATCTGTTCTTTTTTTGACAATAGCTATTCTAACAAGTATGATGTTGTAGCTTGTAGTGGTTTGATTTACATTTCTCTGATAATTAGTGATGTCGAAAACCTTTTCATGTACCCATTGGCCATTTTTATGGCATCTTTAGAGAAATACATATTCAAGTCAATTGCTCACTTTTTAATCAGGTTATATGTTTTCTTAATATTGAGTTTTATGAGTTTTTATAAATCTTGAGTATGAATCCCTTATCTGATATATGGTTTTCAAATATTATTTTCCAATACATGGGTTGCCTTTTCATTTCATTCTTTACTTTGCTGTGCAGAAACTTTTTAGTTTAATGTGGTTCCGTTTATTTATTTTTGCTTTTATAGCCCGAGCTTTTGGTGTTGTAGCCAGAAAATCATTGCCAAGGCCAATGTCAAGGAGATTTTCCCCTACGTTTTCTTCAAGGAGTTTTATGGTTCCAGGTTTTATGTTTAAGTCTTTTATCCAAACTGAGTTGGGTTTTATGTATAGAGAAAGTTTCCATTTACATTTTGCATGTAAAAATCTAGTTTTCCCAGCATCATTTATTGAAGAGACTATGTTTTCCTCATTGTGTTTTTCTATGCCCTTGTCAAAAATTAATTGGCCAAATATGTTTAAATGTACTTCTGGATCTCTATTCTCTTCCATAGTCTATGTGTCTGTTTTTGCTATTGTTTTGATTACTATAGTGTTGTGATATAATTTTAATTAGGAATGTGATGTCTTAAACTTTGTATCATTTCTATTTTCCTTCAGAATTTCATTAGCCATTTGGAGTCTTTTGTGGTTCCACATGACTTTTAGGATTGTTTTTTCTATTTCTATGAAGAATGCCATTGGAATTTTGATAGGCATTGCATGGAATCTACATATTATTTCAGGTATTACAGACATTTTAACAGTATTCCTTTAATACACAAGCATGGAATATATTTTCATTTATATTTGTCCTTTTTAATTTATTTCACCAATATTTTCTAGTTTTCAGTGTGCAGGTCTTTCACCTCCTTGGTTAAATTTATTCTGAAGTATATTATTTTTTGATGCTGTTGTAAATGGGATTGTTTTCTTGATTTTTTTGGCTACATTGTCATTTGTATATCGAAATGCCATGGATTTTTGTATGTTGGCTCTATATTCTGCAATGTTTCTGCGTTTATTTATCAGATCTAACATAACAGTTTCTTTTGGTTGAGGCTTTGGGGGTTTTCTAGATATAGGATCATGTAATATTATCTGAGAAAGATAATTTTACCTCTTCCACTCTGTTTTGGATACCTTTTATTTATTTTTCTTGTCTAATTACCTTTCATGGTATTTTAGTACTCTGTAGAATAGAAGTTCAAGAATGGCCTTCCTGTCTTGTTTCAGACCTTATAGGACAAGTTTTCAGTTTTCTCTATGATTATCATGTTAGCTGTTTTTCATAAATGGTCTATATTATGTTAACAAACTCTTTTGGTCCATCTAGTGTCACTATAAAGGAATAGCTAAGGCTAGGTATTTATGAAGAACAGAGACTTATTTGTCTCCTGGGTCTCGGGCTGTACAAGAAGCATGGTGCCAGTATCTCCATCCGGTGAGGGCCTCAAGTTGCTTCCAATCATAGTAGAAGGGGAAGGGAGCCAGTGTGTGCAGAGATCACATGACAACAGAGGAAAAACAGAAAGAGAAGGGAGAGTTACCAGGTTATTTATAAAAAACACCTCATAGGGAAATTTACAGAGCGAGAACTCATTCACCCCCTCCCCAAAGGAGGATATTAATCTATTTTTGAGGAATCTGCCCCCGTGACCCAAACACCTCCCATTAGGGCCACACCTCCAACACTGGAATCAAATTCAGCATGAGGTTTGGGAGAACAAACATCCAAACTATAGCAGAAACTATCTATACCCAACGTTTCAAGAGTTTTCACCAAGAAAGTGTGTGGAGTTTTGTCAAATATTTTTCTAAATCAAATTGATATCATCATTTGATTTATGTCTTTCAGTCTATTAATGTGATTGATTTATGTTTGTTAAGCCAGTCTTGCCCAAAAGGGCTACATTCTACTTGATCATGATGTATAATCTTTTTAAATGTGTTGTTGAATTCAGTTTGCTAATTTTTTGTTGAGGACTTTTGCAACAATGTTCATCAGAGGTATTGGCCTAGTTTTCCTTTCTTCTGGTACTTTTGTCTGGGCCTAAAATATCAAGGTGATTTGTTTCTCACAAAATGTGTTAGAAAGTATTCCTTACAGCTTTATTTTTTGAAGGAGTTTAAGAAGTATTGCTATCAATTATTTTTTGAAAGTTTGGTAGAATTCAGCTGTAAAGCCATCTGGTCCTGGGTCTTTGTTGGAAGGTTTTTAAATTACGACTTCAATCTGCTTGTCATTCATCTGTTCTGGTTTAAGATTTATTTCTTACTATGTTATTACCTATTGTGGATTAGCAGAACCTCTGTTCCATGTAGTTACCCAGAAGCCCAGGCAAACCTATTCAAAATGCACAGCTTTGCCTTGGAAGTGACAGATGTCACGTGTGCTCATGGATTACCTCCCAGAATTAGTTACATGGCCTTCTTAACCACAAGGGGGTCGAGTAAGAAGGAGAATTGAACCAGCTATAAATTGTAGTATCTTCCTTAGATATCATCTAGCTAGTGTTTTTTAACCCATTTGGGACCATGAACTTATTATATGTCTCATGAAAATTACAGGCCAGCTACATAGAAAAATGTAGATAACTATATACAACTTTTGCATTGAATTTTATTGAGTTTACAGATCCTACTACAACTCAGCCAGGAGGCCACTACCAAAAGTGTGGTGGAGCTGACTTATAGTGGACAACAGGAGTCTTTTGTAAAATTGTTAAGAATTTTGCAAGACAATTGATGTGTTGCTAGCTCGAAATGGCCACAGTGGGAATATTGGCACAATGGAAATTGGCAAATGCTACCAAATCAGCTCTGCCTAGTACTTCTTTTTCTGGAAAATTGGTTGCTAAACATTTCCTATAAAACCAATGCCACTAATGGCCCCCACTTGTTTGCATCTAAGCAACTCCTCCTGTAGATCAAAGATCTCAGATACACATATTACATGTCTATTCTGCTTGACTGGTAAGCAATTTCTTGGAGCACTGTCTTGGGAAGGAATCTGAGATATCAAAGTGCACTAGCATCAGATAGCAATATCTCACTTAAACATTAGAGTCCAGAGTGGCAGCAAAAGTGTGTAATTCTTTCTTTTTTAAAACAGTGGCCTTATTATACATATAGAGGTACTAACTCCCAACGGGATTAAATGAAATGACCTGCTTCAGCTCAATTAATGTTGTCAACAACTCTGGATTTCTATAATGTATCCAACTCTGTCTCTGAATCAGAACTGAACAACTAGTTTCTGCAGCAGCCTGACATGACCATTGGTCACCCAGGAGACAGTGATTTGAGATGGTTATCACTCCTCTACTGAGTTTTATTGTCTTGGCCTTTGAAGGTCATAGCTTTTTCTGTGGGTGTGCATTATTTCTAGTACCATTTAGCTGAGAAGCATTGAGTTAAGTCCTCTTCTGGGAGAAGAGATTGTGTTTGATATAACCTGGACATCTGAGATTTCCATCTGAACTGGAGATTAGATTTGGAGATCAAAGAACAGGGCTAAATCATTCTTTAAATTCGTAAGCACCTGTTGGCATGACAACCCTTGGCACTAGCCAACAAATTAGGGGTAATACATTTTATCACCTATGCACTTTAAATTAATTAAATACATTAACCTTGAGTGTTTGCATTTTTCTAATGCACAATTATAAAACATACACGAAAAGATTAAAGTTAAAGGAATAATTTTAGCTAGAGACCTGGTTAAGACAGTGCCCTGTACATGGCTCCCAGATAATCTAAAATGAGGCAGCCATGGATGCTTCTTATGTGTGGCAACATGACTCCCAAAGTAGTTAACATACCATTGGGAATGACCCCCTCATACATTGGGGTACACATGTGTCAGCCATTCTGGGTGCCCAATTGAGGGCACACTAAATTAGTCTCCTCCCACTGTTTACCTGGTGTGCTCCTAATTGAACTATGACCATCAGAGCATTGAAGAAAGGGCCATAAAGACATAAAGGCATTGTTGCATTGATTAATGATAGTCATCGACGAAGTGTCAAGTCATTACTGCTCGAACAACACAGGACACAGTACCTGCCCTCCAGCAGCTCATAACATGCGGATGATGTCCTTGTTCTATATGCAGAAAGATGGGGAAACCATGATCTACTCTGGTCCCCAGGATTCCCAGTCTCCCTGCAACAGATGGCCCATGTCCCAGACAAAGAGGATCTTGCTACTCCTCTTATTTTACATCCTAGAAGGAGCAAGCATGGGAGAGTTGAAGAATGATGTTCCAATGCCTTCATTCTTCAGAAAAATTAGATCCACAGAGGGGAAATAATCATCCCAAGAATGCACAGCTACTTTATTTTACACAAGTCAATGCAAAGACCCAGTTTTCCCAGCTTCTAGTCCAGTGTGCTAATCAGTGGCATTTTAAACAGAGTTGAAATTATCTAAAATTCTGTTGAAAAAAAATGACACACTTATGCCAATTTTCATACTACTCATTTACAATCAAGTAATCACTTTGTTTGTAAGAAATGTGTTTTTATCTGATGATTTCTATTTGTTATTGTTGACTCAACTGCTTTGCATTTATGTTTTTGATTCAGTCATCTTTTTCTTTAATATTCTGGTTTCTACTAGTCATTGCCATGAAAGAAATTAGGACAGAGACTGAAAGAATAATTAACAGCAAATACACATTCATGCTTATGGTATTTTTATTTTTCAAGGAATTTTCCACTCTCATTTCCTCAGTTCATTTTCAAACAACTTTATGATGCAGATTGACTATTACAACGTGACCCATTTTAGATTTCATCTAAGTGGGCACAGGAAAGTTAGGTAGCATTCACAGCATCACGCAAGCATTTAGTAACCAAGCAATGACTAGGACCAGTTTTCATGGCTTCCAGTCCAATGTTCTTTCTATGATACAAAGGCATAATATCTGCTCTAATATCTGAGTTATACCTACCAGCTGAAATATTTAAATGCAAGTTCCCAGAAGAGGTCATTAAAGTCATAATTACAATAATAATAAAATCTCCTTTTGCTATTTAAAAATACATTTCTAAACTTTACTTCCTACTTATTTGGGGCATTTTCAACATCGGGCTCAAAGGTAAAAATCTGTCAATATGTGTCAAAGAGTTCACATTTCAAAATCGTGCACTTTTTTTTTTACATAGAAGTTTATCTCAAGTTCTCATTCATAATATGACTATTTAACCATTCTGTGCACATTTCTAATCAGCTGTCAAACCTAGAACAGATTAGGATTGAATAGAAGATGGGAGTGGGAAAAGGTAGGTAGAGTGATTATACTGCAGCAATGACTGTGAGAACAGTAAGTGATAGATGGGAATGTAACAGCAAGGGGAAGAATTTTTAAAATTTGGGAAGAAAATGAAACTGAAAGAAGGTAGTTCCTCTCCAAATAGCTAGTAGCCTGGCTCCATTTTCTGAACCTTGTTAGATCCTCCAATCCTACAGATAACCCTGAACCATTAAGAGCAGTTTCATTTAAGTTCATTAAGATTAATAAAACACAAGGAGGTAGATTGTCACCTGTCGTAGAAACGTTTCAATCCCACTTACTCAAGACTAAACCAAAACAAATACGTTTGTGTGTGTGTGTGTGTATGTACACGTGTGTATATATTTGATGCTTTATGGAGTATAAGCAAATAAAACCAGTGTGTCTTTTGCTGTTGTTGCTTTTTAATTAGGAGGCAGAGGAATAAACTTCTGTTACCTGGAATTTCCCCCTATGTGGAAAACATCCTTTGCCTGCAAGGGCAGATAAATAAGGCATTAGTATCTGTTCTCTTCTATATTCTCAAAGGCTACCTTATCTCCCAGGATACAAGGAGATGGAACCAGAGAGCCTGAGAACTTTGCCCTCCTGTCAGAGTTGGAACCATCACTGTCACAGTGCACACATCTGGTGCTTTATGCCCAAATACAGATTCGTCATTGTCTGTGGTATTTCCCAGAGCAGAGGATGACATTGCCAGCTGGTCCTGTAAGAGCAGAGAGCCTGGAGGCTAGGGGCATAGGGCAGAAGGAAGGAGCAGTTCAGAGGGTCACTGCATGACACCAAGGCCCTTAGGAGCCTGGCAGCCATCAGGGCAATTCGGAGAGTGCAGTCCTGAGGTTGACTGCTACAAACAGTGACTTCCCACTTGGGCTTGCTCAAAAGAGGACTTACTGGGTATTTTTGCTCTTTTATATATATATAAAATATATATATATATATACACACATATGTTATACTTTAAGTTCTGGGGTACATGTGTATAACGTGCAGGTTTGTTACATATGTATACTTGTGCCATGTTGGTGTGCTGCACCCATCAACTCGTCAGCACCCATCAACTCGTCATTTACATCAGGTATAACTCTCAATGCAATCCCTCCCCCCACCCCTCCCCATAATAGGCCCCGGTGTGTGAGGTTCCCCTTCCCGAGTCCAAGTGATCTCATTGTTCACTTCCCACCTATGAGTGAGAACATGTGGTGTTTGGTTTTCTGTTCTTGCCATAGTTTGCTGAGAATGATGGTTTCCAGCTGCATCCATGTCCCTACAAAGGACACGAACTCATCCATTTTTATGGCTGCATAGTATTCCATGGTGTATATGTGCCACATTTTCTTAATCCAGTCTGTCACTGGTGGACATTTGGGTTGATTCCAAGTCTTTGCTATTGTGAATAGTGGCGCAATGAACATACGTGTGCATGTGTCTTTATAGCAGCATGATTTATAATCCGTATTTTTGCTCTTCTGGTTGCTATTTGTGGTTGCATTAACTTCAATATGCCTACCTACCACAACCTTGTTTCTGGGATTATTAACCACCAGTGGCCACTTGGGGTACTACAGTAACTGTGCTAGCTGCAATCACTGCAGATCTTTGCCCGTTTAGTTTCTTCTTGGTACTCCAGGTTGATCCCAAACACTATTTATTAGAAGAGACTGATCCTGATGATGCTATCTAATGCTGCCTTCACTTTGCAGCCCAAACAATGTCCTAAGTCCTTGATGCTCTATATTTTTTTCATAATAGCATTTGAAATTATCTTATTGTTTATATACTTCTTTACTGTTTCTCTCTTCTTCCATTAAGATAGAACCTGTCTGTTCTGTTCACTGCTGCATCACTGTGCAAAACACTGCTTAGGACACAGCAGGTGCTTAATAAGCACATGTAGGAAAATGATGAATGAATAAATGGCTACATTAGGATTACTGTTGTTTTTCTCACCAAGTTTCTTTTAATTAACATTTGTAGAATACAAGGCATTGAGGATGCCACTGTGAGTCACAGGGAGGCTAAGGGACTGTCCCAGTTCATGCAGCTTCCTTGCTGTGTGCAGGTCCATCTTAGGATGACAAAAACAACTATTTGATACAAGAAGTTCTGGTAATGTCAGTGACATGCATGGGGACAAGACCGCTTGTCTTTAGTGAACACTCTTTGTACCTCATCATCTGTGCACAGGTCTTTGATGGAACAACAGAAGAGACAGGGCTCATCTGACTGATCCAAGGAGCTAGGAAACCCAGGACTTATCTTTAGATCTCACCTCACCTGCCTGAGCAAGGAGGTGAGAATGGGATGTAAGGAGTCAGCTCTAGTGGCCTAAAGAATCATCTAACAGGGAAAGCTGAATGTATGGACATTATGGGGTCTTCTGCAATCCAGAAGTACAGGGCAAGATGTCTAGAATCTGGATCCTGTCTCTGACCTTATCCCCTTTTTTCAGTTATTCTCAACAGTCACGTTTTTGCTTGTAAGTGTAGAGATGCTCACCTTACTCATAATACAATTTAAAGATCTTCCATGACCTCTCTGACCTACAGGATGTCCCTCTAATGCCTCTCTCACCTTTCCCTTCTCTTGAGCTTTGCTAGACATTCCCAGTATCACTGCCAAGGCCACCCTCCTCCCTGAGCACTGCCTGGCTCACTCCTTCATTTAACTTTCACTTTGACTCAAGTTACTGTGTTTTCAGAGATATTCACATACACTTCACAAATATTTCTACTTATGATGGTTTTTTTGTGCATCAACTTGACAGGGCAAAGGGATGTCTAGATAGCTGGTGAACCTTTGTTTCTGGTTATGTTTGTGAGGGTGTTTCTGGAAGACATTAGCATTTAAATGACTAGACAGAGCACAGAAGATCCACCCTCACCAATGTGGGTGACCATCATCTAATCCCTTGAGGGCTGGAATAGAACAACAACAACAACAGAAAGAAACCAGAGCAAATTTATTCTCTCTGTTTGACTCAGAAACTCTGTCTCCTCCAGCTTGAGGACACTGGTGCTCCTGGTTCTCAGGCCTTTGAACCCAAATCAGTGGGGCTTACAACATTGGCTGCCCTGGGTTTTGGACCTTTGGACTTAGGCTGAATTATGCCAATGGCTTTCCTGGTTCTCCATTTGGGGATGGCGGATCATGGGACTTCTTGGCCTCCATAATTAAGTGAGCCAATTCCCAAGCTGAGGAATAAAATTCATTAAAAAAACTTGACTTTTGCACCATTTTATTTTGGCAGCCATTCTCAGACATAATCTCATTTTATCCTCTTTCTTCAACAAATTCCTCCTCTGATGCTGCTGAATACTTATTTTCACAATTATACTATAGAGAAAGGAGTCACCTCAGAGCATCCATTCAGCCAATCTTTATTCTTCACTTTTTTCATTCCCAGGTCAAACCTTCAATCTATTCTCTGATTCAGTTCAGAGGAAGGTAGGCATGTGTTTACCTGCAGCTGAGAGTTAAGCAGGAAGCAGGAAAGTGAACTGCCTCCCTGTTGTTACACCTAAGATTTTTCTGCACTGGGTACTATATGGAATGATTCATTTAAATTAGTATTTTGCTGTGGTATTGACTGACATCTACACCATTAGTGTGCTCAACCATGACACAGAACTAATTTATGTATAACTATTTATATATAACTTGATGGTGTGTTCTTCCAACCTCCTTGCTCAGCAGAAAATTTTAGGCTAATTCTTCTTAGGTCCACTTTGCTAGTGCTACCATCTCCAAAGAAGATATTCAAGACCAAGTTTATGTTTTTACATGAGTGGGTGAGGGCTTACATTGGTCCAAACCATCATATTTGTGGTTATTCATGGAAGAAGGGCTTGCTGGGGTTGGTGGTTGGTTACATCCCCAAGAGCAGAGTTGAACATCATTTCAAACTGGACACTTCATGAATAATGGGCTTCCCACTGTTGGTGGATAAGCTCCTCTGGAGGGCAACGAGGGGGAACCATCTGTAGTGAGACGGCTTCTTAATCATTGTCATTCTTTCCCTCAGAGATGGAGGTTTATTTTGTCCTTATACTCTTATCTCCCCAGTCTCTGTGCATCTACATGTCTCCTTCTTTGTCCTCTGTCATTTATCAGTCTCCGCAAATGGAGGCTTGTATCTTCCTATCTAAAGCAGTTTGCAGAGTATTTGTCATTGTTTCCACAGTGAGTTACTACCCACTGTCTATATGGAGAATAGAATGAATGAACCCTTAGAGTATAATTGAAATAATTTAGTGAGTATTGGGGACAAGCTGTTTGAATCTGAAGAATACTTTATATGAATAATTTTAGTAATGGAAGATGTTGTTCTCAGAGTCAAAATTAGACTCCAATGAGCCTAACAAAGTGACATTACTGTGAAGCCCTGTCCAGTACAGTAGGATCCCATGGAAAGCTCTCAACAGATGAAGGCATTATGCCAATTGGTCAAGTCAAGAAACACTACCTGGAGAATTACTGTTTACCTGGAATTGTTTGTGTTTGAAGAGATTATTTAAAACATAATATAGAACCAGACATGATGGTCCACACCTATAAACTCAGCTACTCAGGAGGCTGAGCCAGAAGGATGTACATAAACTTTGTTTCATAAATACAATTACTAAAAATGTTGTATATAATTGTTATGGTATGTATATGGGATATGTATGAAATATAAATGAATTTCAAGTTTAGATTTGTGTCTCATCCCCAAGATATCTCATTATGTATATGCAAATATTTCAAAATTCAAAAACATCCAAAATCCATAACACTTCTGGTCCCACACATTTCAGATAAGGGATACTTAACCTGTATTTCATTTAGACAATGGGTACTACTTTAAGATACCTGAAAAATCCCCCAATTAATTTACGTGTTAGGTTTCTTCTAAATCTATAAGTCTGTTATAAACCCTCTATGGTTTATATAGACTAGAGGCTAGGCTGGTCAAACGAGGTACTTTAAAGACATAAGACTAACAGGCTGTCACTATTAGAGTTCTATGTCAGCAATGGTGCAGAACTAGAGGGCACTTTCTTTGGAAGAAGCTTAGGAGTTTGTCCATTGTCCAGAATCTAGCATTTTAATGCTCTAGTTTAGAAAGCACATTATACGTGTTAGCCTGGATGCCACATGGGAATATAGCAGGAGTGAGAAAGTACACAGATGGTGGGAGGTGTAAAATACTTTGTGAAGACCCTGTGATTTGAACTTCATTTCCACTCCAGAGAAATCAAGGGCCAGTGTCATTATCATTTCCTTAGGGAAGATGCAGATGCATTTATTGTTGTAATAAATTAGATGATTTCATTGCATCCTGCAAAGTCAAAGGACTTATCTTCAAATTCATTTTATCACATGAAAAAACAGACTATTGATTAATTATACAACCAGTAAGGCTATTTTCCCTGAACCAAACACAAAATTCCTTCAGCACTGATAACACGGTTTTCAACTCAACTCTATTTCACTAACTATTTGAGCACTTAACATGTGCAAAGAGCTGTTTGTTTCCAAGCTTGATCCTAGCAAAGGGATTATTAGAAGTTGCAGAGACTGTCATCTGGAAATGGTAGGCAGTGGAAAGCTACAGGAAACGGGAAGTGGGGAAAAGCCTTACACCTCACAAGAGGAGCAAGACAACCCAAGTTGTATGCCCACAACCACAGCAAATTCAGCACTCAAGCCTGAGGGTACTTGTCAGTATTTCAAAGTCAGGCAAAGGTAGGGTGAGCATGGGCAAAGACCAAGTCCCTGTGAATTATGAGCTAACAGACACCTTTGCAAAGATTTTGTGTTTCAGGCAAAATTTCCTCATAAAAAGTAATGTTTTGGATGGATACATAGACACTAAGAAGCCCCCCAAGGAAAAG
Organism: Trachypithecus francoisi; assembly: GCF_009764315.1. Taxonomy (NCBI): domain Eukaryota; kingdom Metazoa; phylum Chordata; class Mammalia; order Primates; family Cercopithecidae; genus Trachypithecus; species Trachypithecus francoisi. Next base: position 102,070,836 of record NW_022681468.1, read on the forward strand.
AGGAGCTGATAACAGCTTGGGTACAGCCAATAGATATTAAAGAAGAGCTACTTGTCACAAATGATCAAGCCAGTGCCTATCACAACCTGTGAGCTCTTTCACTATTTGGTCTAAACACCTCTGAGACTTGAGAAAGGGACTTTTGTTATATTTCCTGACAATTTATTTTCCTACTGTTTTCAGGAAAAGAGCTGGGTAGACTGCCATCACCTGGCTATTCAAGAATTGTTAGGGGCTAGGGCAGGAGGTAGGAGAACTGGAGAGAGGCATGGTCTTTGCCTTGAAGGAGTTGACAGACGATTAGAGATAAGATACTGTTGTGCAAATAACTACCTACGTATAGACTAGTCAAAGAGAGGACTTGTGCAGAAGTTTGAGAAACCTTCCCCTGAAGACTGAAGATGAATGTAACAGAGAGAGTTGAAAGAAAGGGCACAAAGATGGGGGAATAACATGAGCAAATATAGTAGAAAAAAAAAAAAGCAGACCCTACAAAGCTTCAATGTGAGGTTTATGAAATTAGGTAGGAAAGGTGGCAGGTAGGTGGGGGTGTTCCAGGTCCTGCTTCCCTATGACCTCCTCCTCATGCCATCATGACCCTTACTTCTCACCAAAGCCATGTGTGGGTAGAAAGCCCACCAAACTAAAAAGAAGAAAGTGCAATCAAAATGAGCCTCAGAGACTGTGAGCTCACAGGTGGCCCCAAACTGCAAGAGTAGTCTGACCAAAAACACTTCCTCCACACTTACCCTTATAGTCAATCCCTTACTTTTGAGGCTCAAGACTCAGACAAGCCTTCATTTTTTACTGGAATTTCATTACAGGAAGTAAGGAGGGGAGTGCATGCTAACCCAGTACCAGGAATCACCCACAATCCTTTAGCATGTTATTATTACAGATTTTCTGTTTGTTTGTTTCCTGCCACACCCAAAGAAAATGGTAGGAAACATGCCTCTCTCGCAATGCTGTGATTCATTTCCACTTTGGATAAGAGGGAGCAGAAAGGAGATTCTAGAAGAAGACTTTGGCTTAGAATTTGGGTTAGAGAAAAAGTCATTTGTTAAATTAAAATTTTAAAATATAATCTTAATATGTGAATTGAGAAAATGGAAAAGAAAAAGGGCAATGCCAGCCATGCACAAGAAGGAATATTTTAGGGCAATATACCAGTGTGTGCCAAAGAAAGGTAAATTGAAGGGAGGAACAGAAGAACTCCATAATTAGGTTTCCAGTTCACTGAGTTTGCATCACACGTCCTTGAGCATGTCTTTACTGAAGGGATTGTAAAAGACAGACAAGGTGGTTGAAGCCTGTATGTTGGGATATCTTTGTTACTGGATGAGAGACTGATGTTAGACAAAAGTGACATGTCAATAATGGGGGAGGTAAGTGGGTGGAAATTGATGCCTCATGGTAAACCCTGATGTTTTGAAACTCTTGGATTAGATTACTGGCTCCATTTACTGATCTTAACAGTGAGTAGAAGGAATTGGTGTGAAATTTGCAAAAGAAATTTACAATTGAGGGTCGCTTTGGAAGCACCCAGGTAACAGGTTTTGTTCTGTTTTTGAGACAGGGTCTTCCATGTTGCCCAGGTGGGTCTCAAACTCCTGGACTCAAGCAATCCTCCCACCTTGGCCTCCCAAAGTGCTGAGATTACAGGTGTGAGACACTATGCCCAGCCTGAGTAACAGGATTTTATGCAAACAAATCAGTAACCAACTGGGGTGAGTTCAGGTTGATGACTTTAGCAGATTCTGTTATGTGGACCTTGGAATTTATTGGAAGATGGAAATGTGGCATCCTCAGAGTGTTTTCCAAGGGACTGTCTCATGTTAAATGCACTATTTAAAGCTTCACGTTTCCCTGGAAGATATTTAGTGGTGCATTTGACTTCCATTTAGGAATAAATAATTATTTACAAAAAGTTTTCCCCTAATAAGAGCTTTGATTATTTAGAGAAGGTTTGTCCTTTTTGTGATAAAAATGCTTATTGCAATGCTTTAAATTAGATGCAAAGCATCCTCATTAACACAGCCAGTCTGGTAAATAACATGTCTTAGGGAAATTGTCTTATTAAATAATAATTAGAGCCCTTGCTCAACAGAACATTAGAATCCTAGTTTCATAAATGAGATCCCCTTTGCCATTCATTCTTTTATTTTTTGTCTGTATACCTGTAAAACTAGTAATGTAAGAGAATAACAAAAATCAATCCAAGTGAAGTGAATTCTTCTTGGTTCTAAGCTTTGCTTTGGTAGTTATCTTTGCAGTTTGAGTTCCTCTTGGTGTAATGGCAGAACAAAGCAAAAAACTTCTTCAGTTATTTTTATTTTTATTATTTTTAGAGACAGGGTCTCTCTCTCTCTCTCTCTCTCTCTGGAATCTATGCTGGAATGCAATGGCAGCATCATAGCACACTGTAATCTTGACCTCCTGGGCTCAGGCAATACTGCCACCTCAGCCTCCCAAGTAGCTAGACTACAGGTGTCCACTGACACTCCTAGATAATTTTTTTAAATGTTTTTTTAGTAACAGGGTCTCACTATGTTTCCTAGGCTGTTCTGAAACTCCTGGCCTCAAGTGATTCTGCCTTGTTAGCCTCCCAAAATGTTATGATTATAGGCAGTAGCCACCATGCCCGGCCTGGATCTTTATTGGTATTTACTGTATTAGTTTTTCATGCTGCTATGAAGAAATACCTGAGACTGGGTAATTTATAAAGAAAAGGAGGTTTAATAGACCCACAGTTCCACATGGCTGGAGAAACCTCACAATCAAGGTAGAAGGCAAAGGAGGAGTAAAGGCACATCTTATGTGTCTGCAGGCAAGAGAGTGTGTGCAGGGGAACTGCCCTTTATAAAATCATCAGATCTCATGAGATATATTCATTATCATCAGAAAATCATTGGGTAAAACCACCCCCATGATTCAATTCACTCCTACTGGGTCCCACCCATAACACATGGGGATTATGGAAGCTACAATTCAAGATGAGATTTGGGTGGAGACAAAACCAAACCATATGATTCTGCCCCAGTCCCTCCCAAATCTAATGTTCTCACAATTCAAAACACAACTATGCCCTTCAAACAGTCTCCCAAAGTCTTAACTCATTCCAGCATTAACTCAAAAGTCCAAGTGCAAAGTCTCAACTGAGACAAGGCAAGTCTCTTCCACCTAGGAGCCTGTAAAATCAAAAGCAAGTTAGTTATTTCCTAGATACAATGGAGGTACAGGCATTGGGTAAATACACCTGTTCAAAATAGGAGAAATTGGCAAAAACAAAGGGGCCACAGTCTCCATGCAAGTCCAAAGTCCAATAGGGCAGTCATTAAACCTTAAAGTTCCAAAATGATCTCCTTTGACTCCATGTCTCATATCCAGGGCATGCTGATGCAAGAAGTAGGCTCCCATGCCCTTGTGCAGCTCCACCTCTATGGCTTTGCAGGGTACAGCACCCCTCCTCCCAACTGCTTTCACAGCTAGCATTGAGTGCCTGTGACTTTTCCAGGTGCACAGTCCAAGCTGTCAGTGGATCTGCCATTCGGGAATCTGGAGAACAGTGTCCCTTTTCTCACAGTTCCACTAGGCAGTGTCCCAGTGGGGACTATGTCGGGGCTCCAGCTCCACATTTCCCTTCTGCACTGCCCTAGCAGAGGTTCTCCATAAGGGCCACACCCCTGAAGCAAACTTCTGCCTGGACATCCAGGCATTTCCATACATCCTCTGAAATCTAGATGGAGGTTCCCAAACCTCAATTCTTGATTTCTGTGCACCTGCAGGCTCAACACCACATGGAAGCTGCCAAGGCTTTGGGCTTGCACCCTCTGAAGCCACTGCCTGAGTTGTACTTTGGCCCATTTCAGCCATGGCTGGAGCAGCTAGGATGCAGAGCACCAAGTCCCTAGGCTGCTCACAGCAGGGGAGCCCTGGGCCCTGTTCCATGAAGCCACTTTTTTCTCCTAGGCCTCCAGGTCTGTGATGGGAGAGGCTGTTGTGAAGGTCTCTGATATGCCCTGGAAACATTTTCCCCATTTTCTTGGTGATTAACATTCGGCTCCTTGTTACTTATGTAAATTTTTGCAGCCAAGTTGAATTTCTCCCCAGAAATGTGGTTAACTTTTCTATCACATCATCAGACTGCAGATTTTCCAAACTTTTATGCTCTGCTTCCTCTTGGATACTTTGCCACTTAGAAATTCCTTCTGCCAGACACCCTAATCATCTCTCTGAAGTTCAAGGTTTCACAGATATATAGGGCACGGGCAAAATGTCTCCAGTCTTTACTTTACTCCAGTTCCCAATAAGTTCTTCATCTCCATCTGAGACCACCTCAGCCTGAACTTTATTGTCCATGTCACTATAAGCATTTTGGCCAAAGCTATTCAACAACTCTCTAGGTTCCAAACTTTCCCACATTTTCCTGTCTTCTGAACCCTCCAAACTGTTCCAATCTCTGCCTGTTACAAAGTTGCTTCCACATTTCTGAGTATCCTTATAGTGGTACCACACTCCCAGTACCAATTTACTGTATTAGTCCATTTTCACACCGGCATGAAGAAATACCCAAGATTGGGTAATTCATAAAGAAAAAAGGTTTAATGGACTCACAGTTTCATGTAACCTCACAATCATGGCAGAAGGCAAAGGAGGAGAAAAGGCACATTTTACATGGAGGCAGGCAAGAGAGTGTGTGCAGGGGAACTGCCCTTTATAAAACTATCATATCTCATGATACTTATTCACTATCATGAGAACAGCCTGGGAAAAACCCAGCCCTCTGATTCAATTACCTCCTACTAGGTCCCTCCCACAACACATGGGGATTATGGGACCTACAATTCAACAAGAGATTTGGGTCGGGATACATCTAAACCATATTAGGTACTATGCATGGAAATGTTCTTCAGGTGTAGATGACTTTAGCCTTCATTTAGTTCAACTTTGTATTTATATAAGGCTGTGTTATATAATTTCTCCAATTCACAATTATGCATTGTCTGGTTATTTGCATTCAGTACAACTCTATTACAACTTTGTGCTATTTGCACTATTGTCAGACTGGTCAAATTAGCAAAAAGCTCCCGCTTATTTTGAGCCAAAATGAGACTGCTTAAATTCTATTTACTAATCCTAAGTTTAAGGATTACTTTTATGTCTGGAGAAAGTCTTATACCACAGTTCCCTTGATGTGTTCCAGGATAGTGCTTCACACATCTGCAGGAAACTCTGCTATAACCCTTTAGTCCATTGTAAATGTAGCAGCTTCCTTCATTCATTCTTTACATGATTCATTTTCAAACATTATTTTTTTGTGCTTCTGTGGGGTAGCATGGGAGAGGCAAGAGAACCAAAACCCTCCTCTCATCCTTCAATTTTTAGTGGAAATTAGAAATTCTTCCACTTCTAACACCTAAACAGATAGGTAAATAAGATAATTTCAGAGAGAGAAATGTAAAATGAAGACCAGCCTGAACAATGTGGTGAAACCCCATCTCTATTAAAAATATGAAAAAATCAGCCTGGCAGGATGGCACACGCCTATAATTCCAGCTACTCAGGAGGCTGAGGCAGGAGAATCGCTTGAACCCAGGAGGCGGAGGTTACACTGAGCTGAGACTGTGCCATTGCACTCCAGCCTAGGCAACAGAGTGAGACTCTGTCTCAAAAAAAAAAAAAAAAAAGAAGAGAAAACTGAAGGAAAATAAAATAAGGTAAGATAATAGAGGGTGATGAGGAATGGGGAGTCAGGTGGTTAATTTTGATAATGCTGTTAGAGGAGTGCTCTGAATAAGTCTCATTTATGTTTAAATCTAAATTCCAAAAGGAATTCACCCAAAAGGGTGGATTCCAAAACTACCAAATTTATAAGGCAGAACCTTACAATTAAAAGGAGTAGTGATAAAAATGCCCTAAGCAGAAATAGCATAAACGCAAATGGATGACTGGGGGCAAACCTTCCTCTGAACCAATTCTACTTTTTCCATATTGCTCTTAAATGGTGGGGCTCAGAACTGGAAAAAATGGAATAGGTGAGCTCTGACCAGTGCACATCACAGATGTCTCCATAGTCTCAACTGTCAAGGTTGCATTTAGTAACCTATGACACCGCAGACTTGTTTAAGCTTCTGGCAGCTTTGATATTGAGAACTCACATGAACTACCTACCCTTCAAGGCCATGTCCTCGCACCTGTATTCATAAAATCTATAAAATTTTAATGTAAATGTACAATTCCCATGTTTTTCATTTTATTTCATTCTATTTTGGTTTATATAGAGTGTAACAACCTTAAGGCATTTTGAACTCTGTTTTGGTCACCACTGTAATCTAGCCATCCAACAGTAATTTGTTAAACACATTGTATGTGCTTCTATTAAACACTTACGTGAAGATGTTCACCAAAACAAGACTGAAGGTTGAGCCCCCATAGCCGTCCTCCAGAAAACATTTTCTCCCTGTTCAGAACTACCAAATACATCATAGGATGGATATAGAATCAATTTTATTTTCACATAAATAATACAATATCTTAGTCTTAATTCAGCATGTTTTTGTATGTCATGAGAGGTTATGTCCAATGCATTCATGAAGGTGAGATAAAATAGCTTTAGCACTATTTTATTAACTAAGTAACTAAACTGAAAGAAAGGAAAAATAAACAAAAAGGAAAGAAAGAAAGAGAATGGGAGGAAGGAAGCGATGGAGGGAGGAAAGAGAGATGGATGGAAAAAAAGAGAAGGAAAGGAAAGGAAAGGGAAAGGAAGGGAAGGGAAGGGAAAGGAGGAAAGGAGGAAGGGAGGGAAGAAAGGGAAGGAAGGGAGGAAGGAAGGAAACCTTAACTAAATTTGACACAACGATCTACCTAGTCACCTGTGTTGTTTTATGTAATCTTGTTTTCAATGTCCCTGAGCTACCTGCATCATAACAGTCTGTAGAATTTTGACATGGTGAACATTGCCTTACCTGTTTTTGCTGAGGAGGTAGAATGTTCATGTTCTTCTCCCTGATCATTGCAGGACTGATTCATTTTCATCCTTCAGCTTTCAGCATTGATCTCACTTCCTCGAAGATGACATATCTGATCCCTCTGTCTAAAGTAAGCCCCATTCACAATATCGTTTTATTCTTTCTCCAAACATCGTTATGGATATACCATAATTAACAATGACATATATTTGTTTATTTGACTTTGGTTCTCTCTTCTACCAAACAGTAAGCTTCTGTAGGGTTGCCTGGTGCCTACTTAGGTCACCACTGGAACCTCATTTCCTGGCATGGTCAAATGAATTAATGAAAAAATGAAGGCACATGCAAATGTAAGAATAAGATATTAATTAAAACTTGAGTTTTATAAGTAGGCAGACCTGAGGTAAAATTCTGGCACAACCATTTACTAGCTATATTCCTTTTGGAAAGTCACTTAGCCTCAGAAATTCCTCCTCCTATAAAAAAGATTGTTCTAAGATAAAGAATGTGGAAATGACTGCTATGTGGTAGGTTCTTACTGAATGCTAGTTTTCTTCTCTCTCTCTCTCTCTCTCTCTCTCTCTCCTCTCTCTCTCTCTCTCTCTCCCCACCCCCCTTCTGTCTCTCTCTCTCTCTCTCTGGACACAGTCGTGCTCTGTCATCCAGGCTGCAGTGCAGTGGTGCAATCTCAGCTCACTGCAACTTCCGCCTCCCAGATTCAAGTGATTCTTCTGCCTCAGCCTCCGTAGTAGCTGGGATTACATGTGCCTGCCACCACGCCCGGCTAATATATATATATATATTATATTTTTAGTAGAGATGAGGTTTCACCATGTGGGCCAAGCTGGTCTCAAGCCCCTGACCTCAGGTGATCCACCCTCCTCAGCTCCCAAAATGTTGAGATTACAGGCATGAGCCACCATGCAGGACCCTCGTTACCCATTTCTGTAAGCTTTTAGCACTTCTCACATTCTTCCTGCATTCTCAAAGATTACCGACATTGCCTCTAACTTATCTGAATGTTTTTATCAATAGCACTAAATTCTACTTGATTGTTTTTCATTTTAAGTTTTCAACTTCCTCACATGATTCTTTCGCTTACATATCCTTATAGGATGTTTTCTTTTAATTTTCTAGTTGGAGTCCTATTTCTTCTCCAGAAGCAATTTTTACCCCCTCTACTTTATCAAACATCATAATTTTCTAGGTAAGTAACTTAGATACTCAGGTCATATTTACATATTAGATATCAAAGATATATTTGTTGATGAGTAAACTGGCTAATCAGGGCCTTGCTCTTGGTAACTCTGTGTTCCATCCCCACAAAGTAGAATTCTTCTATAACATGGAGGCTTCTTTTTTTTTTTTTTTTTTTTGAGACAGAGTCTCTCTCTGTCACCCGGGCTGGAGTGCAGTGGCCGGATCTCAGCTCACTGCAAGCTCCGCCTCCCGGGTTTATGCCATTCTCCTGCCTCAGCCTCTGGAGTAGCTGGGACTACAGGCGCCCGCCACCTCGCCCGGCTAGTTTTTTGTATTTTTTAGTAGAGACGGGGTTTCACTGTGTTAGCCAGGATGGTCTCGATCTCCTGACCTCGTGATCCACCCGTCTCGGCCTCCCAAAGTGCTGGGATTACAGGCTTGAGCCACCGCGCCCGGCCATGGAGGCTTCTTTGGTTTTGAGGAACTCTTAAATTCTTAGAATTAAGAAAGGATCTTAGTAGACAATCAAAAAGAAAAAGGCTAAGAAACCTTAGTGAAAAAAGTCAAGAATATATCCCATACATCCAGATCTTAGGCCAGTTCTCTTTCTCGTAAGATTAAGAACTAGCATTTGATAAGTAATACTACCATGTGCTGAGTAACTAATTCATTTAATTTTCACAATAACCCTAGGCAGAAAGCAAACAATGTTATCATCTCCATATAGAAACAAGCTAATCATGATTAGTTAACTTGTCTAATTTCTCACTGCAGAGTGCTTGTCTGACTCTGTTGTGACTAAACATGGAATTGTGTTGCTTCCTTTAGTTCACCTTAATGGCAAAGAAAAGATGATGTCAAGAAAATATAGCCTGCATTGAATCACTTTCCCTTGACTGGGTTCTAAAGAACAGGAATTGGTAATGGATTCCAAGCATCCTTGAAGAAAAATTCAGCAGCCAAGAAGAATCTACACTACTCTGTTTCCAGAATACTATAAATGGGGTATAATTGAAAGATTATCATGAAATCCTTGTCTAAGCCAATGTCTAGAAGGGTTTTTCCAATTTTATCTTCTAGAATTTTTATAGTTTCAGATCTTAGGTTTAAGTCTTTAATCCATTTTGAGTTGATTTTTGTATAAGGTGAGAGATGAGGATCCAATTCCATTCTCCTACGTGTGGCTAGCTAATTAACCCAGCACCATTTGTTGAAAAGGGTGTCCTTTCCCCACTTAATGTTTTTGTTTGCTTTGTCAAAGATCAGCTGGCTGTAAGTATTTGGGTTTATTTCTGGATTCTTTATTCCATTCCACCAGTCTGGATTTCATGACCAAGAACCCAAAAGAAAATGCAATAAAAACAAAGATAAATAGCTGGGACCAAATTAAACTAAAGAACTTTTGAATGGCAAAAGGAATAGTCAGCAGAGTAAACAGAAAACCCACAGAGTGGGAGAAAATCCTCACAATCTATACATCTGACAAGGAACTGATATCCAGACTCTACAACAAACTCAAACAAGTTAGTAAGAAAAAAAGGAAACAATCCCATTAGAAAGTGAGGTAAGGATTTCATGACCCTCAATCTTTCAGTTATGCCCCATGTATAGTATTCTGGAAACAGAGTAGTATAGAAAATTGAATAGACAATTTTCAGAGGAAGATATACATACAAATGACCGATAAATATATGAAAAAATGCTCAGCATCACTAATGCTCAGGGAAATGCAAACCAAAACCACAATGTGATACTACCTTACTCCTACAATAATGACCATAATACAAAAATAAAAAACAGTAGATATTGGCTTGGATGAGGTGAACAGGGAACACTTCTACACTGCTAGTGGGAATGTAAACTAGTACAGCCACTATGGAAAACAGTGTGGAGATACCTTGAAGAATTACAAGTAGAACTACCATTTGATCCAGCAATCCCACTACTGGGTATCTACCCAGAGGAAAAGAAGTCATTACTCGAAAAAGATACTTGTACATGCATGTTTATGGCAGCAAAATTCACAAGTGCAAAATTGTGGAACTAAACCAAATGCCCATCAATCAATGAGTGGATAAAGAAACTGTGGTATGCATATACGATGGAATACTACTCAGCCATAAAAAGGAATGAATCAACAGCATTTGTAGTAAACTGGATGAGACTGGAGACTCTTATTCTAAGGGAAATAACTCAGGAATGGAAAACCAAACATTGTATGTTCTCACTGATATGTGGGAGCTAAGCTATGAGGATGCAAAGGCATAAGAATGATACAATGGAGTTTGGGGATTGAGGGGAAGAATGGGAGAGGGGCGAGGGATAAAAGACTACAAATATGGTCCAGTGTATACTACTGGGGTGATGGATGCACCAAAATCTCACAGATCACCACTAAATAACTTACTCACGTAACCAAATACCACCTGTATCCCAATAACTTATCGAAAAATAAAATGAAATAAAAAGAAAGATCGAGGGGAATCAGAGGTAAGAGGTACACATGAAATTGACTTCCGTGGTCATATTTTCCATTGGAGCTTTTGGTAAAGCTGCCCGATGACAATCTGGTATTTATGAATTTCCTCCCCTAAAAAAACCCCAAAACTAAGGTGTTCTTAAGGTTAAGGGATCTGTTGGCACACCCCCAGCCCCCATGAAATGATTTCACTATACTGTTGTAAAACTATGACTGGGAAGTTTCACGATTTCCTCTAATATAAAAGTACCAGGGAAAGGTTAAGATGAACAAACTACACAACTTAGTATTTCTTAATTGTAATTAATTGAGGCCTGTGATTCAATCTATTATGGATATCATTTTTTTAAACACATGCTATATACCAGGCATGATATTAAATATTTCATGTATACTAACTTTATTCCATGAAGCATTCTACAAGGGGTTTATTATTCACATTTTACAAATGATGAAAATGGCTCTAAAGGCTGGGCACGGTGGCTCACGCCTGTAACCCCAGCACTTTGGGAGGTTGAGGTGGGAGGGCTGCTTGAACCCAGAAGAACTGCTTGGGCCTGGGAGGTGAAGACTGCAGTGAGCAGTAGGTCAAGTGGTGATTGTGCCACTGTACTTCAGCCTGGGCAACAGAGCAAGACCCTGTTTCGAAAATGGGAAAAAAAGGTAAGAAGAAGAAGGTAGCTCAGAAAAATCTATTGGATTTGCCAAGACCAGATTGCAAAGCCAAGACCCAGGATGCCTGCCTCCACAGTTTCTTCCACTATCCTTCTTATAGCTGGTATCAGTGTCAATATAGTTAGCAAAGTCCTGTTAGCAGAAAAGTAATTAGGCTCCTGAAAGGGAATATGAACAAATGGAGAGAGCTGTAATTGGGGACTCAAGGGAACCATGAGGAGGTAGTGCATAAAATTTTAGAGGAGAGGGCATAAGGAAGTGGAAAGGTAGGAAAATGGAATACTTCTAAGACCAATTTCCATCTTCTATTATTGACTTTCTCTTTCTGTGCAGTGTCTCCTGTGAAGCTTAAGATAGCAGCACACTGCAACCAGGAATCTCTATGAACATGAAAAAGAATAATATTGCCTCTTCTGAGCACAGTGGCTAAAACAGAATTACTGACTAAAATTCAAAGTGATAAGTGATCCTATCTTGGCAATGTTTTTGAGATTTCCCTTTCATCTTTCAACACTAGAGCTGGGCATTATCACCTTCCAGTTGTTTTCCAGCTGTTTCCCTTGGATCTTAGGGGACCACAAAAGACAAAATTGGAGGCCGAAGGGCAATGCTTAGGCCATAATGCCACCTAAGCATCAACAGATCTTAATATATATTTTGTTAGGAAGTCATTTGGATAAAAAAGTAGTTATTCTATTTAGAAAATAAAAAATAAAGAAGGAAAAAAGTTACTTTTGTATTTTATGGGAGAGCAGTCTTAGGCTCAAAGAAGCTGTAAATAGTTAAAAAATTAGGTTGCCTTGAATATGAGAGTGAAATTTAAACAATAGATCTTCGTACACCCACATCAGTGCTAATTCCACATGTTAAAAAAGTTTATTTTTCAATATTTAAAATACTTCTTAAAATTTAACATAATATTTTTCAGTATTGCATCAAATATTAAAATCAATTTTCTATAGCATCCCTAAACAATGACACTTCATGTCATATTGCAAACCTACAGAAACTGTCTTTGACCAGTTGAAGCTGGCTTCTTGGAAAAGACCTGAAGTCATACAGTATTTTGATTGTAATTGATTGAGACCCATCCTGCTGCTGAGTGAATTTGTTCAATCCTCTCATTTTCAGAGGAACTGCTACAAAAATCATTTTTCTCTTGGTCATTGTTTTTCACATTGTGTATGCTTCTTTGATTTATTCTATCCCAGGCAAAGGGACAGACTGATGCTTCTGCCTAGGCTGTTCTGATTGGTTGCTTTGTGATATCATGGAGAAAGCCCTAAGGACCAATTCTGATCATGCATGTTTGAACTAATTTAAAATGCCACTGTTATTGCATTTAGTTATTATTTTTAGTGAGGTATAATATGCAAACAGCAAAGTTCACAGATTTTAGTGTATGGCTCAATAAATATTTACATATAAATGTAATTATGTAACCAACAACCCAGATAAAATAAGATCATCCCCAGAACCCAGAAGGTTTTCAGACTGCTTCAGAGTCAATTACTGCCCTCTGCTATATGAAGTAACCAATTTTTTATTTCTATCATCATACGTTTATTTTGCCTGTTATCAGTTTAATAGAATCATGCAATATGTGCTCTGTTGTGTCTGTATTTTTTCATTCATCATTATCTCTGTGAAATTTATCCATGTTATTGCATGTATCAATAAACTGTCTCTTTCTATTATCGCTGAATAGGTAACATTCCACTGAATGATTAAAACATAATTTGTTTTTCTATCTTCATGTTGATGGGCATGTAACTTGTTTCTAGTTTGGGGCTCTCATAAATAAAATTGTTATGAACATTCTTAAATGTATGTTTTGGTGGGCTTATGCATTCATTGTTTCTTGGTAATATACCTAAAAGTAAAATTAATGAGTCATAGTTTAAGCTACTGTTTGACTTGAGTAGATACTGCTTAATAGTTTTCCAAAGTATTTTAACCGTTTTACATTGAACCACATCCTTTTCAATACGTATTTTTATTTTGCATTATAGCTGTTTTATTTTTATTTTTTGTTTTTAACTTTAGAGACTGGGTCTCTTAATTTTAGAGACTGCACTCCTAGGCTGGAGTGCAGGGATTATTCACAGGCATGATCACTGTGCTCATAATGCACTGACACGCTGGAACTCCTGGGCTCAAGCAATCCTCCTGCCTCAGCCTCCAGAGTGGCTGGAACTACAGGTACACACCATGGTGCCCAGCTTTCTGCATTGTAGTTTTGATTTTATTTTTATTTTTTTGAGACTGTGTCTTACTCTGTCACTCAGACTGGAGTGCAGTGGTGCAAGCATAGTTCACTGCAGCCTCGACAACCTGAGCTGAAGTGATCCTCTCATCTCAGCCTCCTTAGTAGCTGGGAGTACAAGCATGCATCAACATACCCAGCTAATTTATTTTTTTTTCTTTTTAATATAGAGATGAAGTCTTACTTATGTTGTCCAGGCTGGTTTTGAACTCCTGGGCTCAAGCAATCCTCCTGCCATAGCCTCTCAAAGTGCTGGGATTAGAAGTGTGAGCCACCAAGCCTGGTTTGTAATGTAGTTTTGATTTGCATTTCCTTAATGGCTGATGGTTTGAACTCCTCTACATATGCTTATTGACCATTTGAATACTTTCTTTTGCTAATTGTCCATTAAATTATTTTGTCCATTTTTTAATGGGCATTTTATCTTTTTATTATATTCTTTATTCTAGTCTCTTATGGAATATATGTACTGGAAATATCTCCTTCCAGTTTATGGCTTGCCTTTTAAAATTTTTAATGATATCTTTGGATAATTCGAAGTTTTTAATAGTATTGAAGTGCAATTAATCAATTATTGGCTTAAGGTTAATACTTTTTCTGCTGTGTTTAACAAAATTTCTCTACTTAACACACAAAGAGTCTCCAATGTTTTCTTCAATGTTTAAGTGTATAAATTATCCTGAACAGTTGATTATATGACTTCTCTATTGTACAATGTAGTGGTCAAGTTTCATTATTTTTTTCATATTAGTGTCCAATTGTCCCACATTATTTATTGAAAAGACCACCATTTATTTACAGAATTGCACTGGTATATCTACTGCAAAGGAAGTGACTGAATATGTGTGAGTCTGTTTCTAGACTTTCTGTTCAATTGGGAGATTTGTCTTTACTTGCACTAATACATCACTGTGTTAATAGTTACAGTATTTCAGTAGCATTTGACAGTCTCAGTCCCCAAGCTTTTTCTTCTTTGCAATTGTCCATTTATCCTATGTCATTTGCATTTTTATATACCTTTAGAATTACCTTGTCAATTTATATACCTCCATGTATATATGGTCTGTGGTATTGATTGGAATTATATTAATTTTAGAGATCTATTTGGGAAAAACAGAAATCTTAACAACATTCAGGATTCCAATCCATAAAAACAATTTATCTCTTTGCCTTTTTAATTCATCACAGCAATATTTTTAAATGTTAAATTAAATATCTTGCCCATATTTTGTTGGATTTACTTCTAGATATTTAAAATTTGATGCTATAATAAACAGTATTAAAATATGTCCTACAGAAAACCAAACACCCCACATGTTCTCACTCATAAGTGGGAGTTGAACAATGAGAACACATGGACACAGGGAGGGGAACATCACACACCCGGGCCTCTCACAGGTGGGAGAAAAGGGCAGGGAGAGCATTAGGACAAATACCTAATGCATGCAGGGTTTAAAACCTAGATGATGGGTTGATAGATGCAGCAAACTACCATGGCACATGGATACCTATGTGACAAGCCTACACGTTCTGCACATGTATCCCAGAACGTAAAGTAAAATTAAAACTATATATATGTTCTAACTAGTTCATTGCTAATGTATGCAAAGGCATTTTCTCTTTGCCTTTGGTGGTCAGCAGTTTGACAATAAAATTATTTGGTATGATGTTCTTTACCTTTATTCTGCTTGATATTTGTTGATTTTTTTGAGAATAAGTATAATTTTCATAATTAAAAAATTATTAGTAATTATCTCCTTAAATATTATCCTGCTCTCTTTCTTCCCCTTCTGAGACTCTAAAACACACATTGTCAGACCTTTTCAGTGTGTCCCACATGTCTTCTACTCTGTTCTTATTTTTCAATCCTTTTTTTCTCTACCGCACTTTATTTTTCTTTTCAAATTATTTTTATATATTATCACGTTTACTCCTTATGTCAATCTTGAAGCGTGAATAGGTAGATGTCACTATTTCTTTTTTACAGGTGAGGACACTGAGGAGTGAGAAATGTAACCAGTATGCTGATCACCGCGCATCAGATTGATTATTGAGCTGGGAACTTTTAAATTAGTATGCTGTCCAATAGACCAAACCTCATTAGAATAAATTCTAAACTCCTAAGCAAAAAAACATCAGAAGGGCCCTCAATTAAGAAGCAATTCCCTTCAAGATGTAATTATTTGAGCAGTATTTATCCCATGATAAAATCTCAAAATTTCCTTTATTAATAGAAATACAAAGTGGCTCTTCTATATACCACATCAATGCCAGGAGATTCAGAGATTATAATCACAGTAACTAATTTTATACTACAGAATGGTGTTAGGACACGATGGTTCATTACATAGTATTGCATTCCTCAGGAGACAGTTTTTTTCGTAACTAAGTCTTGGGTTTGAACAAGTGTCTCCCTATCCCTCCCTTCCCCCTACCCTTCCCAGTCTCTACTATCCTCTGTTCTAATTTTTACTTTTATGAAATCAACCATTTTTTAGCTTCCACATATGAATGAGAATATGTGGTGTTCAGCTTTCTGTCCCCGGTTTATCTCACTTAATGTCCTCCAGTTCCATTCGTGTTGCTGCAAATGACAGGGCTTCCATCTTTATTATGGCTGAATAGTCTTCCTACCATGTACATATACCACAATTTAAAATCCATTCATCTGTTGTACACTTAGGTTGATTCCAAATCATGACTATTATGAATAATGCTGCATTAAACATAGGGCTGCAGATGTCACTTTGATATACTGATTTTCTTTCCTTTGGATAAATTCTTAGTAGCTGGATTACTGGATCATGCAGTAGTTTTATTAATACTTTACTGAGGAACTTCTATCATGTTCTTCATAGTAGCTGTACTAGTTTTAGTTTACATCCCCACCAATGTAAATAAGGGTTTCCTTTTCCCTGCATCTTTGCCAGCATTTGTTATTTTTTTATCTTTCATATAGTAGCCATCTTTACTGGGATGAGATGATACCTCATTTTTGTTTTAATTTGCATTTCTCTGATGATTAGTATTTAAAATATATTTGTTGGCCATTTATATGTCTTCTTTTGGGAAATGTCTGCTCAGATCATTTGCCTATATTTAAATAAGATTTTTTGTTTTCTTCTTGTTTTGATGTTTGAGCTCCTTGTATATTCTGCATATTAATTCTCAGTCAGATGAGTAGTTTGCAAATATTTTCTCCCACTCTGTAGGTTAGCTTTTCACTCTGTTGATAGTCTCCATTACTGTGTAGAAGCTTTGTAGTTTAATATAATCCCTTTTGTTTATTTTTGCTTTTGTTGCCTGTGCTTTGGAAGTTTTATTCATAAAATATTTTTCCAGACCAATGTCCTGAAGCATTTCACCTATGTTTTCTTCTATCTCTACTACACTTTTAATATTTTCAATTGATCTGCCCTCATGTTCACTGATGCTGTCTTCCATTGTATCCAGTAGATGTTAAACTCATCCGTGGTAGACTAAATGCAAACATGGTCTGAGGTTTCCACTCCTCTACACGTTTATATCCTTTGCAATGCAATTTAGAAGTTTCTTTTTTCAAGAAATTGAGTCTGTTTTCCTATACTTCCATCTGGATTGGCATCTCACAGTTGTTAAATTAGTAAATGTCTTGAGGGGGAGACCATGTGTTTGTGTAACTTACCTAGGCAGTCACAATCTTACAGTATTTTCTTCATCTTAGAAGACATAATATTGTAAGCCTTTTTGATTATGTGGGAGATTTCATTCTGTCTTTTGGAAGACAGATGATATTCCCAGTATCCCATCCCACCAAAATTCAACGACTTACCCATGGGAAAAACTGACCATGTTTTGGGACTCTTCTGGCTTTCAATCCATTAAACCAGTGCCATACAACCACCATGATTCCCACTAGTTTCTTTCCTCCCAGTAGCATCTGTTTACCCTGATCTGGCTTATACCCAGAATCAGAAAATGACCCTAGGGAGGTAAACATTTGGTGATCTGCTCACCAAAATAGAACTCTTCCCTTTCTTGAATTTTAGTTGATCTAGTTTCTGTTGCTTCAATAGCTCTCCAATGCATTTTAAAATGTGTTTTGCAATGTATCTTTTTTTCTCTTAGTCATTGCAGTGGAAACATCGGTCTGTTCTGACCTATTGCATGTTACCTGAAATGAGCTAAAAATGCGATTTTTAGACAGAAATGTCAAAGCTTGGGGGAGGGCAATCTTAGGAAGAACATAAAGAATAATTATTACAGTATGCTTATAATGTGACCCTGTAGACTTCAGGGAATTGGGAGAATGCATTTTTCAAACAGAGCAACTAAGGATTAGGTTAGCTCTAACACTACTTTCATTTAATGGTGGGTGCTGCTACACATTTTTGATGAGATAATCTCATCCCCATTAAGCTTTTCAGATTCCATCTCCCTGTCAGTCCTGCCTTTTGCACTATCCACTTTGCCTCCAAAACCATTCCTTTCTGAGCTTTGTGGAATTGCATCCCTATGAGTCATATGTTTAGATTTTCTCAATTCAGAGAGAGAGCTCCAGTTTAATTTATAGTTGGTTTTCAACTTTGTTCATATGGCTGGTTCATTTCACCAGTTTGACACTCTTTGTCTACATAAATAATAGCTTAAAACATCATGGCTAATTTCTCAGTTTTAAAAACCACCTGGCGAAGACAATCACTATCCTTTGTGTGGGTATGCCTTCTTAGGGCATAACACAAGCTTGTGTTCTAATAGTTGGTTCTGTGGAGTAGGAAAGTGACTTCTGCTTTCAGGTAGGATATGGAAGGTCATAATCAACCACTGTTCCCTCTTTTACAGATTAGAAAATTGAGACACAGTGAAAGTCCTCAAATAATATTCCATTGGAATCTAATTTTTTAAAGAAATATTTCTATGTGGAAATTATAACTTTAAGTCTAGAAAATTGTCTCAGAGATAGGAAATTTATATCAGTTAATAAGTGCCAGAACTACTATTTACAACCAGGACTATAAGACCCCTATCTTTGCTCTTTCTATTATGTTAGGAGAGGTTTTTAAGTTGACAAGAGACAAAATCAGGTTCCAATAGCACATCTTGCTACTCTAAGACCAGTATACTTTATTCCATCTTGCACTGGCTTCTAAGAATGCATTTCACTATTCTTAGATGACAAATTTTCCAGGTGTCAGCAGAAGCAAAAGACTGGAAAAAATGTGAAGAAGATGGTTGTTGATAGCATCTATTTCTGATGCCTGTGAATTATCTGTTCCATGCAAAAAGGAAAAAGAAGAAGAAGAAAGAAGAAGAAGAAGAAAGAAGAAGAAGAAGAAGAAGAAGAAGAAGAAGAAAAAGAAGAAGAAGAAGAAGAAGAGAAGAAAGAAGAAGAAAGAAGAAAGAAGAAGGATTTGCAACACCAGGACTTTCTGATTAGCACTCTAGCCAAAAGGCAGTACCATCTGACATTGTGCAAACATGCTCCATCTGTCCAATGTTTGGATAGGCATGGAATGGGAGAGGAAGCAGAGGAAGTTATCTCAGATGTAAGTAATGGCTGAGCTGTCTGGCAGAGTCATCCCTGAACTACAGCCACTGCTGCTGGGCCAGCCTGATTGATTGATTTCAAAGTTTGCTTTGCACAAGGCTTTTTCTAAGCCACACTATTTCAATTTCAAAGCCTATATAAGAAAACAGGATGAGAGAAAGTGGAGGGAAAAAAAAGATGTCCTAAAGGCCCCAAGAAAATTAGAAATAGTCATACCTTCTGGACAACACAAAATAAGCATCATAATCAACATCTAAAGTAGGAAATGCTAGGGCTGAAGATGCCAGCCAGGGACCTCCCTGAAGCCTGAGAAGACTTGAGCTTCCATAAGGAAATGGACAAAGTTGCTCTGCAAAGTGCACCCCAGATCAATATTTCATTATCAATCTGTTATTGTTTGTAAGAATTTCCACTTCAGATTCCTAACAGCAGTCAGTAAATCTTACTGATCAGTGCAGTCCTCTGAATGAGGGCAATTTTTCACCAATCATCTTTCTCAGATTTGGTAAAATGGGTAGCAATTTGTGTTCCTTCTCTGGTTCCCAGCCTATAAGTAAGCAAGCTCCTTTTGATTATCACAGGCCACTCACTACCTTTTGGCTTTCACATAAAGTCCATAAATGTTGATGTCCACACACTGTGACATTTTTAAGTAGAAAAGTCAAATGGTAGTACCTGGTACACCAGGTGTCAAGAAATCTAAAAGTAGAAAGAGATATTTAAAGTCATCTAATGTATCTTTTAAATTATTCATTCATTGATTTGTTAAATAATTATTGTTTTCTGCTATTTGTCATGTACTGTGCCGGGGACTGGGAATTTAGCAATAAATGAAAGAGTTAACTTATACGAATAATTTACGTTAACAATACAGATTTGGGAAATGATTGGGCTATAAATTGGGTGGATACCTGATTAAATAGTTACTTTTTGGGAAGACATTACAATTGAGTAGAGAGAGACTTTCATGAACAGCAGGAGCCAACCACATAATATGTTTATTACAAGGGACATATTCCAAATGGTAGGAAATATAAAGGTAAGTCTCAAAGTCAAGAAAGAGCTTGGTTTTGTCAAGGACAGATAGATTAATGTGCCTGGAAATATTTATTCCTTGATGTCTCTGTTTTTTATTTATAATTTAAAAATATAAAGAATTTATTTTTACTAAGATACTAAAAACCAGGACTAGGCCGGGCGCGGTGGCTCAAGCCTGTAATCCCAGCACTTTGGGAGGCCGAGACGGGCGGATCACGAGGTCAGGAGATCGAGACCATCCTGGCTAACACGGTGAAACCCCGTCTCTACTAAAAATACAAAAAACTAGCCGGGCGAGGTGGCGGGCGCCTGTAGTCCCAGCTACTCCGGAGGCTGAGGCAGGAGAATGGCGTAAACCCGGGAGGCGGAGCTTGCAGTGAGCTGAGATCCAGCCACTGCACTCCAGCCGGGCGAAAGAGCAAGACTCCGTCTCAAAAAAAAAAAAAAAAAAAAAAAAACCAGGACTATCTAAAACAAAAGGCCACTGTGAAAAGAGAACGAATTATTCCAAATACTCATTAGGGCCTTTGAATATCTCAAGGACAGTGAGATATTCAAAGAAATCTTTGCTTTTTGAGGGCAGCTGCTTTTCCTGGTGAGCTCCTTGTGTCAACATGGAAAGTACCACTAAAGTGATGGATGCACAAAGCAGTGGACGGAGCACTTTTAAAAGTCTGTGCTAATCAGGGAAAAGTGTGCCTACATCTTATCAGTACTCAACCTTTTTTCTTCTTCTTCTTTTTTTTTGGAGACAGAGTCTCACTTGTTGCCAGGCTGGAATGCAGTGGCATGATCTCGGCTCACTGCAACCTCAGCCTCCCGGATTCAAGCGGTTCTCTTGCCTCAGACTCCCAAGTAGCTGGGACTACAGGCATGTGCCACCAGGCCCAGCTAATTTTGGTATATTTAGTAGAGACAGGGTTTCACCATGTTGGCCAGGATTGTCTCGGTCTCTTGACCTCATGATCCACCCACCTCGGCCTCCCAAAGTACTGGGATTACAGGCGTGAGCCATCATGCCTGACCCTCATTACTCATTCTTAAAATTGATTATATATCTGCCATGTGCCAGATCTCATTAAGCCTTGAACATATTGCGATGAATAAAAACGGTCAGGGCTGTCATGAAGCTCATTCTAGTCACAGCTGTCCAAACTGCACCATGGATCATTTTTGAAAGGTAAGAAAACTCCTTTATTTTTGTAAATATTCTTAGAGTTCTTGGGCCATAGCAAAGACTTCAAATTATTCAAAAGTTGTTAACCACTAAAACAGTAGGTAGGAGAGGACTGTGGCCATACCAGCCCTACCCCTCACAGAAAGAAAAGTCTCCCTGGCTGGAGATGCTCCTGCTGCTCAACTTCCAAGGCCAAGAATTGACAACCCAATTTCTAACACAGAAAAATGAGTCCAAGGCATTTATATGACCATGCCCAAACTGAGTAAGTTGAAGGGATATGACACCTTTCACCATGTGTGAGTCATGATGTCCTGATATTCAGAGTCATCATAATAAACAAACCTGTATTAGGTATTTTTGTGACATTTACCAAAAAAGAGGACTCAGAAAAATTTAATGGTCTGTTCCTGGGAATAACACAGAAGAAAAAAAAGAAAAAGAAAAAAGCTCATAAAAAATTATTTACTGCAGAAGGTGAAACATTCTTCATAAAGTTAATAAAAAGAAACTGCTAGGTTTTTACCAAAAGGATGAGCTTTGAGTAGAACCATAGCTAAGCAATATCTAGCTTGCCCTATAAGCCCACTTTTTAAAATAGCTGCTTACTGCTTAAAAGTCACATAGTCCCTCTCACAAGGTCTTAACTTCCCTTAATTGCTTCTACAGATAACATCTTTAACATTAAGAAATCTCAAGTTTTCCATTTGAGAAATCTTCTGGATTCTGCATTCCAGTGGTTCCACTGAAGCCAGTAGGGTTGAACACCCCACCTAGGAACTGACTCAGCACAAGAATGTAGCTTCTACATTCTTATAATTTTATTCTCCATGCCCTAATCAATCAGTGATCCCAATTCCTCAGCCCACTATTCTCCAAAATTTCCTTAAATATCCCCATCCAAAACCCCCCAGGGAAGCAGATTTGAGGTTCCCTTCAGTTCCCTTCTTTGGTTGCCCTATGATTATTAAACTATTTCTCTACTGCAACCCTCGCTGTTTCAGTGTATTGGTCTGTTATTATGCTATAAGCCATCAAACCTGGTGGTCCTATAACAGTTGAAGGCCATTTTTGATAAAATACACAAAAAATGGCATTGCAAATATATAGCAAAGATGCTAATGGTGGTTTGTAATATGCTTGACATTTTTATGTTGTTTGATTTTTATTATGTTTTTTACAAGTGGCAGGAATCAAAGCTGTTTGTCCTTCTGGAAGTTTCTATATTAGAGTTAATTATAAATGGGTCAGTCTTTTCCTTGAATTTGACATTTTGGGGAACAAGAATTGTACTGTTTGTAGTCTTGAATCTAATAACTACATAGTGATGATGAATAATGAAAAATAGATGGCTACTGCATGAATGAATGAATGATTGGATGCATGAATACATGTGGTGACCCAAGCCTTGAAGTTTATTGGTTATTGCTGTAGATCTAGCCTCAATGGAAGTTCTGTGTCTTGTATCCCTGCTTTAAATTTTTAGTAAGGTCTTCATAGATTCTTAGCAAAGGTTAAAAAAAAATTAGAAAAAGGAGATGAAAGGGTAAAATACATGCTATCATATTTCTTTCAGGCTACACTATGTTTTCAAGACCCATGCCTCTTTCTCAAAGCACTGAGCATGTTTCAACTTTCCAAGTCGTTAGAAATAGGAAAGAGGCAGGAGAAAATGCAAATCAGCTCTTGGCTTTCTAAAGGAAAGAGTCTTTGATTTGCACATTGTTTCAATTCTTTGATTATCAAATTCTAAATAATGCCTGAAATAGCAGCTCAGAACTAAGCTTGATTCTGACCAGCAGCCCAGACAAGGTGGTCATTGAACCAGACACCACTGCAGCCATGTGCAGAATCATTTAGAATGAAGGTAGGTTGAGCCAAGCCTGTAATCACCTAGCTTTACAAAGAGGAACCTTCACTTGAAACATGCATTGCTTCCTGTGTGCCAGCTATTTATTCCTTTTGTTTTCAACCAGCCAGCAAATCAGAAGAGTTAAGGGGATTAAAAAGCAGAGGAACTCATGACTTTATGCATCAAAATGGGGATAGTGTTGAATGAAACCATTTCTGGGCAATGCCACTGCATAGAAATGGACTGTGGAAAGCAGCCCAAGGGGAAGAAATACCTCAAGTTTGTCCCCTCCTTTCACTCTTGCTCAACACACAATGCAAGACCAGATCTGTTTCAGGATGAAAGCCCAGAAGAGATGCTAGTCAAGTCCACTTAGGTTTAGCAATCTGCAGGGTCTCTGCTGCAGAGGGTGTGGAGAGGTGCATTGCTGGCAGGCATGCAACTTGATACAACAGTTTTGGAAAGCATTTTGGCAATATTATCAAAAGCCTTAAAAGTCCTTTGATCCGTTAAATCCACTTTGGAAAGCAATCCCGAAGAATTAGCTCATAATTCACATAAAAGCTTGTGTGCATGAATGTAGATCAAAACTTATCCATAATACAAAAATATAGAAAATAATTTAAATATTTGCCAAGTGAGAGAATATTTAGAAAATTTGTTAAAATAATATTTAACTCAAGATTATGTTTGCATAAAAATGGGTAGTGAACCATGCAAAATTGAAAAAATATGTGGAATTCAAAGATGAGCTAGTAAAATTTGATTTGTTTATTAGATTATGGGAACACTATAATCTATGTAATAGAAAACATCAAGTACCTTAATGTTAAACACTTTATTATTTGCATGAATTACTGAATGCCTCTTTGTTAATGTTAAAATCAAGGTAGCTAAGCAATCAAATTATTTGGTGTTTGCGGTTTGTCCTAAATTGTGTCCAGAAAATGTGCAAAGGAAAATTTTTGGTATTGGGCATAGATTAAGTAGAAAGAGGACATGGAATTTATGACATCTCCCAGCATGTGTGTGTGTGTGTGTGGTGTGTGTGTGTGTGTGTGTGTGTATCTGGTGTAGTATGTGTGTCTGTCTCTCTGTGTTTTGTCTGATAGTGTTAAATGAAATTGTGCACATTTGATTAAAAAAAGAGCTTGGAAAATCCCAAGCTGAGACTATTTTCTTCTGCTTTTTGCTAATGTGCAAGCATGGGCAGCCTGAAATAGTAAACCGCTGGGGCGTGATACCTATCACTAGAGGACTTGGCTCTTGCGCTTTCTAGAAGGTGTTGAGGTATGAAATTTAATATTTCTTAAGTTTCCTTTTGTCTTTAAAAAAATAAAGGCTAGGCTGGGTGCAGTGGCTCATGGCTGTAATCCCAGCGCTTTGGGAAGCCGAGGCAGATGGATCACCTGAGGTCAGGAGTTCAAGACCAGCCCAGCCAACATGGTGAAACCCCACTTCTACTAAAAATACAAAACATTAGCTGGGTGTGGTGGCGTGTGCCTGTAGTCCCAGCTACCCAGGAGGCTGAAGCAGGAGAATCGCTTGATCCTGGGAGGCGGAGGTTATGGTGAGCCGAGATTGTACCACTGCACTCCAGCTTGGGCAACAAAGCAAGACTCCATCAAATGAAAGAAAAAGAAAAAGAAAAAGAAAAAAGAAAAGAAAAAGAAAAAGAAAAAGAAAAGGGAGGGGAGGGGAGGAGAAGGGAGGGGAGGGCTGGGAAGGGGAAGGGAAGGAGGGAGGAAGGGAAGGAGGGAGGGAGGGAGGGAAGGAAGGAAGAAAAGAAGGAAGGAAGGAAGGAGAAGGGGAAGGGGAAGGGAGGAGGGAGGGAAGGGAAGGGAAGGAAAGAAAGGAAAGGAAAGGAAAAAAGAAAATAAAAATAAGGGTTAATAATACCTTCCTTGCATAACCCATTAGTTCTGGGGATCCAAGGAATATGTGGAAGAATTTCACAAACTTAATAATTCTAAGGCTGCATTTTAAAAAGCCATTTCAGTTTCAAGTGACAGAGATGAAGAAACTTTTAAAAATTAATCACAATACCTGTATTCAACTTAAAAATAAATCATTTATGTCAACATTCAAAATATATAGTGTGAAATCATATCAACTGTGCCATCAATTACTTCACTTGGTTTGAAAATCAATATCTACATAATGTCCACATACTACATTTGACTGCTAAGTCTCTTGAGTGTCTTTTAATCGATAAAATTCCCCGTCTCAGTCTCTGTCTATTTTATTCTTTTGTTTTCTCTCTCTCTTGCTCCTTTCACCACCATCCTCGAACATTTCTTTGTTGAAAAAACTAAGTCCTCTTTCCTGTCATGTTTCTCACATTGTGAATTTGGCCATATGGTGTCATATAGCACGTTCTTCTATCCTCTGTGAACACTGAGCCTTGACAGAGACCTAATGAGATTCATGTTTGATTTTTTTTTCTCAAAAATACTTGCCTATACTTCATTGCTTTAATAGTCATGTATTATCTTGTTGCCTCTCTTTTATGATGTTAATATTTATCAATAGGTTCAGGAGTTGCCAATTCAATTTGTCCATTTTTAAGTTCTCCATTAGCCTTTCATCTACTAGTTTTAGTAGCCACCAAGGATTATTATCTAGATTTATAATTATATTAATGGATGGCAAAATGATGATATCCCTCCATTCTTTCTGCTCTTGTCAGCTGTGGAACTTTTCTATAAAGAAAAGCTTGTACTTGTCTACAATTAAATTACTCTGAAGCCTAATTGGCATGGGAAAGGCAGGATAAATGCATGTGTTCCCCTGCCCCACTTTTTTGCTACCAGTTTTAAAAATACTGAATTTGTGCCTTGAAAATTTCCTCAAGTGATCAGTGAGATGTATTTTTGTGTCATTATGAACTCAGAAATGATGAGCTTGAATCTTTTATATCCAAATTTATTTTTAATGCTCAAATTGTTTATTCTTTTTCAGGGGAGGTCTTTCAGAATGATGCCTATGTCCCTTTATGGCATAACCCCAATATGCATTAAAACTTTCTTGTTTTCTGGCAAATATGATCTTTTATGATTCTTTTTGTAAAGATGTCCATGATGTGGATATCATGTAGATATTGATTTACAAACCAAGTAAAGCTCGTTTCCTGTCCTGGATCTGGAATAAATCATTTCACCAAAAATTATTGGTTCCTTTTAGGGAAAAATAGTATTCTGAAATTAATTTTCAATTTTCAAATCTTATTATTGCTATTGGATATTGTTATCATTGTAGACCATTTCACCGGACAAAGTTGGAAAAAATAATTTACTTTTGTAAGGACAAAATACATTATATGTTCATAAGAAAATTTCCTATTTGAATTTAAGATAGCATTAACTTATTTGATTTTATAGTTTCTCCTCTTTCTTTGCATTACAAATCTTAAATTGAAATATTTTTAAGTAATTACACAGTTCCTTTATCTTAAAATTATGTATCTATATGTATCTAGTTATAGAAACAATAACATTGTTACAAAAAATACTAGAGTTCTATAATTAGTATTTACTATTACTAAATTCTAGTTACTCATAGAGCTTGGATAATCAAATAATATTTTTAGGCCAGCAAATTTATATAAAGTTAGAATAATTTGCTTTATCTTGTTTTTTATTTTTAGGCATCACTTTTATTTTATTTTGACTCAAATTTATTTTATAATTTTGAAATCATTTACATATTTCCAAAGAAAAACCTGTCACACAAGGTAGAGTGAGATAACTCCAACTTTTATTCCATCCTCTTTACTATTTTCCATCCCTTCTCCCATATATAATAATTCTTATTAAATTATCTTCATCTGTATCTATCTATCTATGTATATCTATATCTCACACACTACAAGCAGTTGAAGAAAATATTACTGAATTGGAAAAGTAATATGAGGAAGTTATCCAAACACACTATATGGATGGTAGATACAAAAAAAAGAACATTTATATCCTTAAATTTTTATTTTAGAAAGCGAGAAAGATTGAGAAATAGTGAGCTAAAACTTCTTTTGGGGAAGCTAGAAAATAAAACCAGAGTAAACACAAAGAAAATTATAAAAGGAAAGCTATAATAAAGTTAGAAAACAGGCATTTGCAAAGTAAAACACAGAGAAACCATAGAGATAATTAAGAAACCCAAAATTGTTTACAAAAAAACTAAAGCAAAGCAACAGAAAAATAATACTTGCTGGAAAACAAGTAAAGGTCTAGAAATGTTTCTAGAGCAGAGGAGACTAAGGAGATGAGACAATTAAACTCAATGTATCCTGGATAGAATCCTGAAACACAGAAAGAGTATTATGGGAATACTAATTACTATAAATCCAAATAAAGTGTGAAGTTTTAGTTGAGCAATGTATCAAAGTTTGTTCATTAGTTGTGACTAATGTACCATGATAAGGTAAGATATTATCAATATGGGAAAGTGGGTGAAGTGTCTATGAGATCTCTCTGTACTATATTTGAATCTTTTCTATAAATCTAAAACTATGCTAAAATTAAAATTATATTTTAGTAAATAATTATTGTGTGTATATATATACACACATATATATATGTATATATATGTGTGTGTGTGTGTATATATATATTCTCTCTCTGTAGGATAGGTATGTTGGTGGTCCTCAAGACAACCTCCATGTTCAGAGACCTTCTAGAACAATGAAGTGTACTCAACATATAACTGTACTCACAGCTAAGATTTATTGCATTGATAAAGTAATAATATACCTGGATCAGGAAGGAAAGAGACACAAGTGGAGTCCGGAGGAGTCCAGGGGCAGACTTCCTCATGCTTTCCCTCTCCCACATACAGCTTTCTTTTGTCCCACAGAGATTTCTTTTGTGTGTTATGGTTATGTCCAGAGTAGCTTACTCAGTGCCCAATTTCTGGGGATTGCTTTTGCAGTTACCCTTTTCCTAGCATGTACCAACAGTCCAGACACCCATAAGAAAAGCAAGTATTCATCATAAACCATATTGTCTGCGCAGTCTATAAACAGTGAAACACTTTTATCAGTTATGGAAAATTTCATTTCAGTGTAGAGAACTATCTACCAGCCAGGTTCTCAGACACCAGCCAAGGGCAAAACTTGGATGGCGGCATTTCTAAAGATTGCACTCTCAGGTTTGCTATATTAATTATTTTCTGCATAGTAAGGCACAAATTTTTATTTTTGTTTTGTTGTTGCAAATATGTCTCTACATATATTAAGCTGAGTTTCTTAACTTAGTACTTTATATTTGTGATGGTTAATTTTATATTTCAAATGCCTAGGCTATGGTACCCAGCTGTTTGGTCAAACACCAGTTTAGATGTTGCTGTGAAGGTATTTTTTTTTTTTTAAGATGTGATTAACATTTATACAAGTAGACTTTGAGTAAAGCTCATTACCCACCATAATGCTGGTTGTTATCCAATCAGTTCAGTGCCTTCAGAGAAAAGACTGAGCTCCACACACCCACCCTACAAAGAGGAAGGAATTCTGACTCCAGATTGCCTTCAACTCATGGCTGTAACACATACTTTTGCCTGGATCTCCAGCCTGCCAGCCTGCCCTGCAGACTTCAAACTTGCCAGACCCCACAATCACATGATCCAATCGCAATTGTTTTAAATCTCTTTCTGTCTCTCTCTCTCTCTATGCACATACACACACACACACACACACACACACACATACACACACAGATATGCATATATATATGCATTCTTTTTGTTGTTGGTGTTTAGTTGTTTATAATTCCATTTGTGAAGATATCATAGTTTACTTCACCAGTTTCCATAATCGAAATCTGGGTAGTTTTAAATTCAATCATTTGATCATCACAGTGTTTCAATGAATAGTCCTATCTTATGTTATTTAATATTCTTGTCTATCAGTATGTTTGAAGTAGATTCCTAGAAGTGAGATTACTGCATCATACGATTTCCCTTGGGATTTGTCAAGCACATTAAAAATTACTATAATGAATGACCCCACTTACCCTTGGGCATTATTTATTCTTTAGGTCATCCTTTGAATCCAGAACATAAATCATTTTATACATTTCAAATGCACCATTGTACATTTTAAACGTTCATATGTGGAAATAAGAAAACATTAAATAAAAGATAAGTTGTATCTCAAAATGTATGGGTTAATTAAGGTAGGTAGGGTGTGGAAAGATATTGGCTTGAAATGGAAGGTGTGTGCATGGAGAAGCAATAAGATCAGAATTCTAGTTTAACTGCCAGCAAAAGTATGGATCTGTGAAGAGAAACCATACTTTTTGGGAAAATGAGGTCAAGGAAAGTTAAGCTGAGAGACAGTTTAAAACAACTCCTCGAAAAATGATAAACAAAATGCATCTTCTGTTTCAAATTAACATGTGTATACAAAATAATTGTCTGTACCAGAGTAACTAAAATACAATTGGATTTTAGATATCCTATATTTTTTATGTTAATTTATTCACCAGGAAGATAATTGAAGCAGGAACGGCAGAAATGAGTACTTTGTCCCCCAGGTGCCCTGATGACTTCAGGCTGATGGAACGTATGTGAAGAACACAAGTCTTTGGGAAAG
This sequence comes from Trachypithecus francoisi, assembly GCF_009764315.1. Classification (NCBI taxonomy): domain Eukaryota; kingdom Metazoa; phylum Chordata; class Mammalia; order Primates; family Cercopithecidae; genus Trachypithecus; species Trachypithecus francoisi. The sequence goes on from NW_022681468.1 coordinate 102,100,607, forward strand.
AGTATTAGGGAATGGAGACCATGCAGACAGATTTTTCTCAGGCTCATGTCCTGGGGGTATATTCAGGAAACATGTCCTATTTTAGAGATATTTTATAGATACTATTCAGGAGAGTTACTGGCCTAAGACTACACTGAAAAGTATTTTAAGCAGTAACACTGAAATAGATCCACAGATCCCATGGGAAAAATAACCTCTTAAGAAATCAAAAGAGTGGGCCAGGCGCAGTGGCTTATGCCTGTAATGCTAGCACTTCGGGAGGCTGAGGCTTGTGGATCCCCTAAGGTCAGAAGTTTGAGACCAGCCTGGTCAACAGGGCGAAACCCCGTCTCTACTAAAAATACAAAAAAATTAGCTGGGTGTGGTGGCACATGCCTGTAATCCCAGCTACTTGGTAGGCTGAGGCAGGAGAATCACTTGAACCCAGGAGGCAGAGTTTGCAGTGAGCCAAGATGGCGCCACTGCACTCCAGCATGGGTGACAGAGTGAGACTCTCTCTCAAAAGAAAAAAAAAAAAGAAAGAAAAGAAATCAAAAGATTAGTAAAATGTCACCAAGCTAAGTCATGAAGTTAAGGACCATGTCTGCTTTTGTTCATGGTTATATTCTCAGTGCCTAACACAAAATAGATATTCAGGACAATTGGGTCAAAAGAATGAAGAAATGAATTAATTTAAAATATACTAGAAACTAGAACTATAGGTTTTATAAGAGGCTGATCCTTAGCTTAACATCTTGCTAAGTAACTCATAGACTTGGCACACATTAGCATCTTCATAAGCATTCTATGAGTGAATATTCACTTCCATCTCCATTTTCTTCCAAGGAGCTGATCATTCTGGTGTAAGTCTATGGGCTCATTTCCTGAGTGTGGCTGACTTTCTGTTTTATAAGGGCCACCATGCTATATCCTTTCAAACCTTTTTGAGGCACAGCTTTCCCCTCCTCAGCAACCACCTTCTTCAGCTACATTCAAGAACACCTACAGAAAAGCCTTTGGCTGTGAGGAGTCATTTGTTAATCAGCACAGGAATCAGAGGAACAGAGTAAGAAACACACGTAGAGGGAAATGGTGTTCATCTTCTCAGCGTTTTCCAGTCTTGTTCTTTGCAGTCTTTGTACCCCTTTCTCAGATGGGATCCCAATATTCCAGTGGTTTCCAATCATCCTTGTATCTCAGATGGCTTTCACCAAACCTCTCTTCTCCTGCACTCTCCTCTACAGCTTGGAGTCAAGCTTACATAGAATAACTCTTTTTATCAAGTGTCCTCTTTCCAGCATAGTCCCCAAAGTACAATGAGAATGAAGCAGCAGGTGAGCACTGTCATTCACTTACCTGGCCTGACTTGTATTTTACATTTGTGGAGACCTCCAGGCTAAATGACCCCCATCTCCTGACTCGCCACCCAACTTCCCGTGTCTTCAGAAGTGAATGTTTTGTGCCATTTTAAGAATTCCTCTGACAAGTTAGAATTAACAATAAAACTATTTTAAAATAACCTGTTTAAAAGCTAGTGCCTGAGTTTTCCTGTGTTATAACGTCAGTTTAACGTGCTATGTAGTTGACTTGGAATTCAAGCATTCAAGTCAAAAAAGCCCATATTTAAGAATAAGATAGAACCAAGTATTCAATTTATAAATTAACCGGCTTCCTGTTCCAAAACCCTTTTAGTGATCATGCTAGTTTCCCTTCAATTTCGCCTCTTTTACACTTTAATTCTTATTCCAGGCTCTCTACCTTTCTCATTCCACATCAGTTCTTTTGGTATTTTATCCACATCATTCTTTTATGGCCAGTTACGTGCCAATGACAGTCAAATGTACCCTCCCGAGCTTGGACTGCTTCTAAAAGTTCCTGGCCTACAAGTATGTGTATCTAAATGCCACAAGAATTCCAATACTGAACACAAAATACCCACCTGGCAACCATGATCCTCCTCCAGGATTCCTTCTCTTGGTAAATGAGAAAAACAGTTTTGTAAGTCAGATATCTAGGGCTCATCGTTGTAAATGTATTTTCCCTTCCTCCCCACCCATATCCCATCTACAAGGAAGTCCAATCAGTTTTGCCATCTAAATGCTTCTTGAACCCATCCATTTGTCACCATATCTTTCTTAGCATCCTACACAAAATGATTGTCTCCATTCTAGACTATGGCAATAAGCTCCTACCTCCTCTATCCATGGCCATTCTGCTCTCCCATTCAGTCTATCCTCTGTGCTATAGCAAAGGAGATCTATTTTTTTTTTAAATTAGATTTAAAAAAAATCTACGGGGTACATGTGCAGGTTTGTCACAGGGATATATTGTGTGAATGTTTCACCCAAATACTGAACATAGTACCCAATAGGGAGCTTTTCGACCTTTGTCCACTTTCTTCTCTCCCCTCTTTGGGACCTCTGGTGTTCTATTGTTCCCACCTTTATGTCCATGTGTACCCAATGTTTAGTTCCCGCATACAAGTGAGAGCATGCAGTATTTGGGTTTCTGTTGGTTTTCACTTAGGATAATGGCCTCCAACTGCATCCATGTTGCTGCAAAGGACATCATTTCAGGGTTTTTTATGGACGTGTAGTACTCCATGGTGTATATGTACCACATTTTGTTTATCCAACCCTCTGTTCATGGGCAGTTGGAGGCCATGTTTTTGCTATTGTAAATAATACTGCAATAAACATGCAAATGCAGATGTCTCTTTGGTAGGCCAAAGGGATCCTCTTAGGCACAAATTTTTAGGCACAAATTGCTTTATGACTTGTCTCTTAACTCTACTTTAAAAATAAAACTTCGGCCGGGCGCGGTGGCTCAAGCCTGTAATCCTAGCACTCTGGGAGGCCGAGACGGGCAGATAAAGAGGTCAGGAGATCGAGACCATCCTGGCGAAGACAGTGAAACCCCGTCTCTACTAAAAAATACAAAAAAACTAGCCGGGCGAGGTGGCGGGCGCCTATAGTCCAGCTACTCGGGAGGCTGAGACAGGAGAATGGCGTAAACCCAGGAGGCGGAGCTTGCAGTGAGCTGAGATCCAGCCACTGCAGTCCAGCCCGAGTGACAGAGCGAGACTCCATCTCAAAAAAAATAAAAAATTAAAAATTAAAAAATAAAAAAAACTTAAAAAAATCCAAACCCACCTTTTTTATTTTATTTTTATTTTTATTTTTTTTGCGTTTAAAATAAAGACCAAGGCATATTCTACTCCCTGCCTATGTCTCCAGTTTCCCTTTATTATTTGCCCTCCCTGCATCCCTTGTACTCTTTACATTATGTTTTGTTTCATTGTTTGATTGTTCGGATTTCTTTTTCCTGTTGTGTTCTTTTCAGCCACAGGACCTTTGTACATGCTATTCCTTTTTATGTTGAAATTTTTTCTATGTTCTCTTGTCTAGGCTAACTGAAGACCCTACTTACTTCCTCGCTTCTTGTAGATGAAAAGTGATTTAATATACATCATAATGTTATATATATTATGAGCTGTGATGATCATTACAGCACTATTTTACATAGTAAAAAATGGAAAACATAAATATGTACTCATATTGGAATAATTAAAGAAGTTGTATAACCTATGTTGGAGTATCATGCATCAATTTCAACATGCTATTAAAATTTCAATAAACTTGTTTTTCTAAATTAATCTTATTGTATATATTTGAGATTTACATCATGATGTCATGAGATACATATAGACAGTAAAATGGTTACTACAATGAAGCAAATTAGCATATCTGCCATCTTACATTTTTACTTTTCTAGGGACAAGAGCATTTAAAATCTGCTTACTTAACAAAAATCCTTAATACAATATAATTTTATTAACTATAGTAATCATGTTGCACATTAGATCTCTAGACTTGATCCTATATACCTGCCTTTTAGTATTCTCTGACCTACATCCCACCCTGGTCCAGCCCCTGCCCCTAGTACCCATTCCCTATGTGCATATATTTGACCATTTTTTAAGATTTCAAATATAAGTGAGATCACTATGCAATATTTTTCTTTCTATGTCTGGCTTACTTCACTTAACACAAAATATGCTTATAAAGTAAGATGGAAAAATAATAATACATAATTATGTTTTCTATGAAATTTTAATTTTCTTAAAATCAAACAAATATGTATGTTTTTATATGTGTTTGTGCATTTATGCACACAGATAAAAAGCCTACACATGTATTCACAAGTACATAAATGGAAATGTCTTGGAGGTGAAATCATAGTGGATATTTCTCTTCTTCACATTTTTGTTTTCTATATTTTGTATGTTACATATGGTATTGCTTTAGCTGTTCTAAGCATTAACGTTGAAACTGTAAAATGTAAAACAATGTTTTAAGAGATCAGTGACACACACGTTAGATCTGGAAAGAATGGTGTCAGAAAGTCCCTCTGACTTATTCACACTAGGGTAAGAAGGATGGTGGGATCTCATGGCAGGCTGGGCAAGTGCAAATGCTGTGTCAGGAGTGTGGTTGTTGTCCTGATCTCCATCCAGCACACATTTTGATAATGATACCAGGAAACCTTCTCTGGGCCATCCTGAACATGTAAAAATGACTGGCCATTAAAAACATGACAAGTAAAAAGAAAGTTGGAGACTACCACTTGGTTCTTTTCTGGTTTTGGGCCAAACTCTGCATTTGCTTCTCTTAGCCCTATGATCCAATAAACCTTGACTCTATCAGATGTGAAACCGGCTCTCCTCTAAAACTGGATTTAAAAAATCAGGATTATATGTTATGTTTTTCTGGAGTCTTGGACAGGCTTTGTAAAATTAGAGGAAAGGGAGATGGAGGGAGGTAGGGAGAGAGAGACGAAGAAAGAGAGAATCTCCTTTTATAATCGTTGCTCCACTTTAAGACCAAATTGGGTCATAAAGGTTTTGGAAAACTATACAAATATTTTAACAAACAACACTAGTTTTTAAAAAATCCAGAGGTGTTATAAGCACTTGTCAAGAAGTGAGCCAAGGTGGATCCTCAGCATGGCCCACTGAACAGCCAGTGTACATCTTATTGCCTCACGCAGCCAGAGAAACATGAGTTTGAAATCTGACCCCTCTAGACACTTGGTGACTTTGGACAAGTTACTTAAATGCATTTATCTATGCCTCAGTTTCTATATTATACTTACTTTGAGGGGTTGTTATAAATAATAGAAATGCTGTATGCAACATACCTAACAGAGTACTTAATCATAATTATTTTTATCAAAGGACTTTTAATGCGAACTTGAATGTTTCATAGTTTGGACTGGATTTTGCTGGAAGTAGGAAATAGTAACATTCTGGTAGTCATGAGGTATTATAATCTCAAACCTATGAACCATCAACAATTATCAAGAGTTCTGTTGGACTTAGGAGAGAGTTTAGGTCTCTTAGTTTATGGAAAGTTATCTGAAAGATGTGTAGTTTATGCATCTGGTTGTTTAAAATTCATCCTTTTGTTAAGCTGGACAACAGAGAAGCATTTTGTGTCTTTCTCTCCCTTACCCTTTTGATTCCCCACCATCCACCCTTACCACATAGAATGCTTTATTTTTTTCTTTTTATGAGCCAGCTTAGTCTTACTCCGTTGCCCAGGCTGGAGTGCAGTGGCATTATCATAGCTCACTACCACCTTGAACTCCTGAGCTCAAGTGACCCTGCCTCCTAAGCCTCCCAAAGAGAATAAATAGTTAGGACTATGGGCATGTAGCACCATGCCTGGCTAATTTTTCTCTCTCTCTCTCTCTCTTTTTTTTTTTTTTTAAGAAACAGGATCTCCCTGTCTTGCCTAGGCTGGTCTCGAACTCCTGGCTTTAAGCGATCCTCCTGCCGTGGACTCCTAAAGCCTTGAGATTACAGGTGTGAGGCACTGTGCCTAGCCAAAATGCCTTTAAGTGAAGCACTATTTGCCATTATGACAAACGCTCATGTGGAGGAATATTAAAAGAGGCATTCTTATAAAAGTTGTGTTTTTTGCAAAAGTTTGTGGAAAACCATGTCTACAACAATCCATGATATGTTCTCTTTATTTCTCTCCAGCCCAAGACCAGCAGCAGTCATGCTCCTCCTGATCAGCAGGTTTGTTTTTAGCTTGTAGAAATGCTGAGACATATAATTCCTTATTTTTCCTCTTTTTCTTGCTATTATAAAACACACTGCAACATTCTAGAAAGAGTGTTAGGCATTTGCTAAGCATTTTGTGTATTTACCTCCATCCTCTATTCCTCATATCCTTTATGAATATACTCTATCACTTTATATATCCTATATCCTCATATTCCTCATATTGTCTAGGCATAGACTCCATTGTGTGTTTATCCTAGGATCATCTCACTTTTCCTTTTGCCGTAATATCTTTATTTAAATTACACTTTTTTTCTGTGCCTTTATGTAAAGCACCTGAAAGCATTTTTGGAAGAAATATTGTGAAGAAAGAAGAAAGAAATATAGAGAGGGCAGAAATACAGAAGGAATGAAGCAAGACAAGAAAGAAAAGCATGGAATATATTAATAAACAAAAGCCAATGAATAAATAATAAACAAATACAATCCTTCAAGGTAAGTATCATGTGGAAACTGTGTCTACTAAAATCATATATGTGGCAGAGCTGTAATAAAAATATTTTGATTATAGTCAATCAAGAATTAGAAATAAATGTTCAAGAAATACATTATTTGTGGAATGTAAGGGTCATTATCATGGAAAATGGATTTCCAGCAAGGCAATGCATCTTTCCTAAGTGAGTGGATAGCAAAGCTTCAGAATTTGGACCTTTCAATAATTAGTTAAGACTTTTCAGTCTCAGCAAAAGCAATTCTTAGTATTGTACTCTGCTGTGGTATCAGAGCTTGTGAATGTCCCATCTTTTCCCTTAACCTTGAGTAAGTATGGAGAGTAGGGAGTGAGGGTGCTGTGACTGTCTGCAGGGCCCTTCGCCATCCTGAAAGCCTGCAACCAGTTTGATGCTCTAACAGAGGGTAAAAAAGCCAGCTTGCAAGCAAGCAAATAAAAGACACTAGATCAAAAAGATCTTTTTAAAGGCAGTACATACACCAGCCCCAGGGTATTTCAAATATTTATAATTCTCTACATATTTAATCTTTAAGAGTTCTTGAGACACTATGTTCAGAATCTGATGCTAACATACCCAGCTCAGTGCTGATACTATCAAAGTCATTGAAGGAACATAGGAGAGAGATGAAGGAAATATATGAAAAAGACAAAATAATCAAAACTCCTAAGGCTGTCCACAGGACTAGAGTCATAGAATGACAAAATTGAAAAAGACCTCGTAAATCTCATCCCTACCTTTCACAAAAGGAACACTAAGGCATAGAGAAATTTCCCAGCACGTTCGTATTACTAAGAACTGGATATATTTGGGGGAAAGAAACTTGGTGCTTTCAAATGAGATGAGCAAACAGCAATTCACAAGAAATGCAGAATATTATTTATAATTCCACAGGTCAGAAATGTGACAATTATGACATAAGTAAGGCTGGCCCATACTTTAGCCAATGGGGTAAAATATTAGCTACATAAATTGACAATTCCAGCTATCAATCAGTTCATATTTATTAAGGGTTTTTCTCTGAGCCACACTAGAAGGAAGAGAAGGAAGTTAGGAGAAGCCCAGGATAAGGACATTGTCTCTGGCTTCAGAGAACGTCCACTTTGACTGGGAAGATGAGGAAATCACAGAAAAATATAATGATTCAGGATTATCCAGCAGTATGTAGGCTGTATAGCTTTCATGTCCATGCTACAATTTCTCTTGTCCAGCCCTGATTTTTTTGAAGGTATTAATCTCTTCTATGAAGCTCTAGAGGTGCTCATCCAATATCTGTTACATTTGTTGACTGCCAACTCATTTTCCCAATGAAGCTCATTCCATTTAAGAACATTCCAATCATTCCACAAAGTATGCATAATTCAAAACATTGAATTGTACATGATAAATATATACAAGCTTTACTGTCAATTATAGAGATTTAAAAAGAACATTCTAAATGTTAAAAATGTCACATTTATTTTTACCCTGGACTCCTTTTTTTTTTTTTTTTTTTTTTTTTTTGAGACAGTGTTTTTGTCTCCCAGGCTAGGGTGTAGCGGCATAATCACAGCTCACTGCAGCCTTGACCTCCCAGGGCTCAGGTGATCTTCCCACCTCAGCCTCCCAAGTGGCTGGGAATACAAGTGTGCAACACCATACCCAGCTATTTTTTCTATTTTTTGGAGAGGCAGGGTTTTGCCATGTTGACCAGGCTGGTCCCGAATTCCTGGGCTCAAGTCATCTACCCACCTCAGCTTTCCAAAGTGCTGGGATTATAGGCTTGAGGATAGGAAAACTCTGATTCTCCTTCTATTCCACAATCATTGGATATTTTAAGATACTCATTGTGGCTTTCTTCTACCAGACCCTGAGTTCCTTCAATCACTTCTCACATAACATGGATCCAGGTCCCCCCAACTAGCTGAGTGCTCTCCAGACCTCAACCCAATATTCCAAGTGTGATTTCACTGGCTCAGAATGAGTGGGATGATTGCCTCTTGTTGGGCAAAGTCTATGCTATTTCTATTCTTTTTGCCTAAGATTGCATTAATATTTTGGCATCTACATCACATAGTTGACTCATACTGAGCTTAAAGTCAATTAAAACCCCTGCATCTTTTTCACATGTGTTATTGATAAATTTCCCCCAATTATTCATGTCTGCAATTGTTAGTGGTTTTCATTTTTAAATTTACATTTGTCCCTGTTAAATTTCGCCATGTTACATTTAGCTCATTGTTGCAGCTTTTGGAACATTTTCCTTTGGACTAATTTTTAGCTCTTTTTCCCAGCTCTGTGTCACGCACAGGTTGATTTGGCCATATGCACCATCCAAGTTAAGAACAAAATTATTGATTAACCTTAGGCCAAAGCCAGGATTCAAGAGTGAAATTCTTTTAAGGTAGAACCTATTCATTAGTTATAAGTCTTTGGGTCTTGTCCAGTAAAAGTGGATTTGAACGTGAGGCATCCTGAGATTGGATAGCAGTGATCATAGATGAGAATTTCCTTGGAACCATTGATGACATGAAACCAAGCAAATCTATGTCATGCTTTAAGATATATTGTTGTTGTTTGTTTGTTTAAGAGAGGATCCTCTATGATAATTCATAATACAGGCCAGGTTTCAGCTTTTTGGGGAATGGTAACTGGCAAGAATGATAAGGATTCAGTGTAGCAAATTAGAGTTGGAGAGGAACTACAGTTATTGATGGAGACTGGTTAAAATAAATATAAAAATATAAAGAAAGAGGGATAGATAAAGCCCATATGGGCAATCCTGAAGAGTCTACATAATACTCAGGATTAATCTTTGGCACTGTGGCTCCTGAATCCAGAAGGCAATACGGTGTCAATTACCACCAGATGATGTGACTGAATATATCTCTTGTCTCTAGGAATAAAGTTGCAGTTGGACCTATAGTTGGGATCCATTAGATCCAGATGTGAACAGCTGGGGAAGCCACCAAAAAGACAGCTCAATCAGAAACAAATACTCTATACTTAATTAACATATAATTCCACATTTTCTATATGTTTTAATAGAAAAGAATTATAAGGAACCTAGTGAAACCTATATATATATATAACATATGAATATACATATTTAATATATAAACATATATATATATATGAACTTAGATTTTCATAGCTCTGATCTACAAACTTATCAATTTTATTAAGGAGGGGTGGAGGAAGGTTGTATAATATTAGTTTTTCTTTATTTTTTTCAATGAACTGTGTGACCCAAAATAAACCATTGAACTTCAGTTTTCTTATCTGCCAAGGGGGCCTAAAATGATCTACTTTGCAGTGTTTAGTAAAGATCAAAACCACAAATCATAGTCAGCAGGCACATCATGGTCACTCAACTCATGATAGTTCTTACAAAAGAAAAATGGGAGGGGGGAAGATCATGAAAATGGAAAAATCAAAGATCGCTGTGATTTCAAGACTGAATGACTAAAAGAATGAATTAAAAATTATGTAAGAGAATTGTTTTCAAAAGTCCTCCTAAAGCCAAATTTTTACCAGCCATTGATGTAACAAGAAGCTTCTAAAAAACAATGTTCAATCCAATTCCCCCGTAGGGTTCCTTTTTGGTAACACTTAACCATAATTACATGTCACTGTATATACTTGAAAGAGATATCCGCAGATTTCTTTAAGAATATTCTGAATTTGGGCTTTCAACCCATCTACACTGACCTTCACCCCTTCATTTTAAATCAGTGAGGCTTCACTGTGTTCAAAGCATCCATGTTCTCTCTTTTTCTGTCGCATGCTAGAACTAGGGAGAGCGTGAGCACAGGCCCCGCTGGTCCCAGGGCAGAAAGCCGGCAAGGGAAAGGCATCTTCAGGGCCTCCAATAATTCTTCATCTGCTCTTTTAGTGTTCTGGGATCTGTGTGATAAAGGATGGCGCCTATGTGGGCCGTACCCCTTGCTGCCTTCCTAATGATGAATAACCTGGCTCAGATTAATAATTAAAAGTGCACCGGGGAGTCATTCATGTGATGAGTCGAGGTTTGCCTTGTTCCTACCTTTTCGAAGCGATGTGCAGAGCTCAACTGTGCGAAGGAAGAAAAAGGACAGAAAGTGCGCTTTGGTGATTAATGCGGAACTAGTGTCCAGGCGAGACGCTTTCCTGCCACTGTGATTTCCTCTGCAGTCTTTCTACTTCAAGCGGGCGCAAGGCCACACCCTCTCCACTCTGGCGCCACCCTACTCTTTCGCATCGTCCAGGCTCCATTGAGTTTAAAATGAAATTACGAATCACTGCAATGATAGCCCCACTACTGCATTTTAAGCACTTGGCACTCCTTATACTGTTGCTGAGATGCCCATGCTAATGTCTTACAAAAGCACATAAATTAGTGAAGACTTGCAGGTTCCTCAAGTCATGCAGTCCTCCAGGGTAGCCTTGCTGCTTGGCTTTCCAGTCTGGCGAGTCTAAATACGCTACTGCCTTCCTGACCCAGAATCCTTCTTCCAGTCTGGAATATGATTGGTAGGGCAGGAGTTACTGGCTGATAAACGCAACTGACAGTATGGATTGCAGGGCAGTACAGACCTATGGGAAAGGCCACACTCACATTAAAATATGTCAGAAAGGCCAGGCGCGGTGGCTCAAGCCTGTAATCCCAGCACTTTGGGAGGCCGAGACGGGCGGATCACGAGGTCAGGAGATCGAGACCATCCTGGCTAACACAGTGAAACCCCGTCTCTACTAAAAATACAAAAACTAGCCGGGCGAGGTGGCGGGCGCCTGTGGTCCCAGCTACTCGGGAGGCTGAGGCAGGAGAATGGAGAATGGCGTAAATCCGGGAGGCGGAGCTTGCAGTGAGCTGAGATCCGGCCACTGCACTCCAGTCCGGGCGACAGAGCGAGACTCCGCCTCAAAAAAAAAAAAAAAAAAAAAAAAAAAAAATGTCAGAAAGGAATGGGCTTGGGTGGGGTGGGCGGGACGCAGCACCGAGTAAGCCTAGTCCTTTTTCTGACTAGAAGGATTAGTCTGTGACTTTTCTGTGGTGTTCGAGAAGGTACGGCTTTGGCGAAAGGGGCACAGCTCGGGAACCGAAATGGGGCTATAACTCCTCCTTCCTCCCGATGGTTTTCCGTGCCATCCCTGCAAGCAACAACCAAGGAAGAGAACCCCTGTTAGCAGGGCTCCATTGGCGTGCTGGAGCAGTTGCAGCTCTATCACAGTATTTCCCATTCACTCCGAGCCAGCGCTCAGTGAGGCAGCCAAGTGGAGCTGCCCACTTTGCTTTACCCACTCATTTGACTTATTAGCAAGATGGTAATTATTTTGGGAAAAGATGAAGAGCAACGAGGGGGAAGCAAAGGAAGCAATTTGTTGGCGATGGGATGACAGCCTCCAACCACCTCGGGGAAGGTGATTAGGAGAGAGGGGAGGAGGAAGGGGAGGAATGTAGACAGTAATCAGCAAATCTGCAATTGTGCCTGAACATCTTGTGTTCCTTTTTGGAAACGCTTACAGAGAATGGCGTCTATAATCAGGCCATCCGCCTACTCATCCTTATGAAACAGTTACCCAAGCAAGGCCCAAAGGGGCCCCTTTTAATAAGGAGAGTGCACTTGCTTCTTATGGGGTGTTTCTGGGGACAGTTATAACTGCCTATTGCTTTTAACTAACGTAATGGTGTTTCTTTCAAGAAAGTTAAAGCTAAGTGTGTGTTAAATTTAAGAAAGCCTAGGCCGGGCACGGTGGCTCAAGCCTGTAATCCCAGCACTTTGGGAGGCCGAGACGGGCGGATCACGAGGTCAGGAGATCGAGACCATCCTGGCTAATACGGTGAAACCCTGTCTCTACTTAAAAAAATACAAAAAACTAGCCGGGCGACGAGGCGGGCGCCTGTAGTCCCAGCTACTCGGGAGGCTGAGGCAGGAGAATGGCGTAAACCCGGGAGGCGGAGCTTGCAGTGAGCTGAGATCCGGCCACTGCACTCCAGCCTGGGTGGCAGAGCAAGACTCCGTCTCAAAAAAAAAAAAAAAAAAAAAAAAGAAAGCCTGTGTAGTCTTGTCCACCAGCCAGGGCAAGTTATTCAAAATGAGTAACAGCCTTCACAGGGTCATTCAAAAATATTTGCTGAAGACCTATTATGCCCTGGGCACTGTCCTAGATGCTGTCACACAGCAGTCAAGCAAGCAGATACTCCTGGATCATTTACATTCTTGTAGAAAATAAATAAGTGAATAAATATTTTAGATAGTAAAAAACAATGTGAGTGATTAAGGGGTGTGGTTGTTTTCAGTTGTGTGGTAAGTAAACAGCTCTGTGAGTAGGTGGTGGCAGGAGGGCAAATCACAGGCCATGTGGAGTTGCTTACATTTTATTCCAAGAAAATGGGAAACTATTGAAGGGTCTTAATAAAAAAGATGGCATGATCTGGCTCATGTTTTCAAAACACACCTCTAAATGCTGAATGGAGAATACATGAAATAGGGACAAGAGAGAATATGTAGTAAATGGGGGAGAGGGCTGGCTGTTGAGCTAGGCAACAGATACATAAAGTCTGGCACTCAAAACAAAACAGGTGGATTACAAAGGAGGTGTCTCCACAGCTTAGAGGTGCTAGGACTAAACAGCTGCCATACATGCCTGTTTCACATTGGCCATTGGCTGTGCACTCTAACTTAAATGCTGCTTTACTTATTGCCTACCAGGTTCTGTGAGGTTGGGACCCCCATTTTATAGACGGGGACTGAAAGAAATAAAGTGACTTGTTTTTCATCCCATCTAATAATAGGTAGTAGAAATAGGATTTGGACCTAAGAGTCACATCTGAAATTCATGTCATCCCCATTGTATCTCACTATCTCTAGCCTGGGGAGCTTAGATGCTCATGTTATCAGGCACCAGAATGGATTGTAAGCACAGGGCTCTAGTCTGAGTTACTGTTCTATCTCCTAAATCTAGAATAGTTCTTGGCAAATAACAGGCTTCTAAAAATGTGTCTGAGTACACAAATGGCTGAATAGACAAATGAAGTTCTCAGGTGTTAAATTCAATTGCTTAAACAACAACAACAACAAACATGTTTTTCTGCATGCAGGAAATATTGGTCCCCATAACCAGGCTGAGTCTGAAATGCAAGTTGAGTAATACCAGATCTTTACCAGGAGAGGTGCAGAAATGGGAAAGAGGGCAGAGATTGTATCATTCAAGGATGATATTATTTCATCATATATCCTTCAATTTGTTCTAAATATTACTATTCTATCCAAGCAGAACAGAAGTATATAATTTACTCAGAATTCTGAATCTTCTAAAAATATATACCCTTGAGAAATGTAGCTTGGACAGTTTCTTTGGAAAATCTACTATTCATTAATCCATATAAATTCATTCATATATTTGTTAATTCAATAAGTATTTTTAAGCATTATACAAATAATTGATATTTTGACTGACTCATGAGAACACAGGGCAGAGCATTGAGGATCCAAAGGGACACATATTCACAGGAGTCTTTGATGTCTTGGAGTATAGTGTGAGATAGAAAAAAAAAAAATGTATGGGTAGAAAGAGGATTGTCTAAACCTAGTCCAGAATGATGGCAAGTCCTCATCTGTTGATGGTTATTTTTAGCTTGCAGTGATCATTGCCCAAAGTCTAAGGGTCAGTGCTTTCTTTTGTGTTTTCCAGATGGTTCTCAGGGTGTCAGAGAGAAAATGGTCAGATGGCCCTCCTAAGGATGAATGTGCTGACTACACAGAGTTTCCTCACTACTCTTTTACTTGTATGAACTTCTTCCCAAGTCCACCATAAATCCTTTAGTAAAAGCACCAGATCTTCATGTGTTTATTACTGATCATGTTTATCATAGTTAAATATTTACTGACACAAACTAAATATCAACTAGGATGCCTCCTTATGCCTAAAAATTCAGTGAGATTGGCTTGAAACCCCATTTACACATCCTCTCGAGGTTCAAAGCCCATCCATCTCATTATTTTATTTTTTAATTCCTGGAAAGCTTAAATTAAATCCTGCTTGTTTTCTTGCTTGTGATCCCTTCAGTAAGCCATATTGTTTCAGACAAGAAACCTATATCTTTACTAATTTTCCCAGAAGAAGATCTAACCTCCCATATAAATAAACAAGACTGCAGAAGACTTTTTGAAGGAACTGAAAAGAGAGTTTAGAGAGGAGTAGGGGAGCAAGGGGAGAAATATTTGCCCAGACAAAGCAAGCAAAGCAGTGGAATTTTAGATAGTCTTTTTCCCCAAAAGTGCTTTTTGTTTTCTCTGTCATTTGGAGTTTCTCTCTTAGCCCTTTGCCCTCGAGGTCTGCTATTCTACCACCGACTGATCGCTTACTCTTCTTCCTCGCTATCCTCTACTCTTCTACATCCTTTCAGGGTAACAAACAAACTTACTTTCCGCATCTTACTTAAAGTAGCTTGCCTGCTTCTCTGTGACTCTTGCTACATCCTACATACAGGCTTTTGCAATCTGTTTCTATACCAAGTGTTCAACAAGATATTGTTTCAACCAAAGACATTGTCTCGCCCTCATAGGAAATCAGGTGTTATCTATCAAAGTACTTGTTGGATTAACATAGAGGTAGGTTCTTTGGGAGTGGCTCCAACCACCCCCTTTACCTCCATCTCTTGTGTTTCTGTCCCTTTTTGTTCCAGTCATAATGAATTATTTGCAGCCAGTGATCATTGGCACTTCCATATAATTGCACATTCTTGTTCCAAAGCCTGGGAACATCAGCATCTACTTTGTATAGATAAATCCTGCTTAATTTTTAAATCAGCTTAAAAGTGGCCTGCTTTAAAAATATATTTCCATCACTGAGCAATGTCATAGCCCCCCTCCCCTCAAAAATGGTGGTATTTCTGTCACATCTGTGTTAACTTCTACAATTGGCCTTATTGTTTATATTTTAACAGTTTGACCACTGTCTTCTGATCTCTGCACCCCATATCCACACACTGTATGTATAATTCATACAACTTAACTAGCTGCTGAGTGAACAAAAGAATAAGTGAATTAACTGACAAATAAATCAATGATGTCATCAACGACTATTTCTTTCATTGTTTCTATAACAATATCTATATTTTTAAACGAAATAAAAATGAGAACACAAGACGTATAGCATTTTTTTGTTTTTCTTGGTTTTTAAGTTTTTTTGAATTGCCACAGCTTTAACAGCAACTGGATCCATTGATTGCAAACACTATGATGTGTTTTGGCCCTTGAATCCTATATATTATGGCATATGCAAAAAAGTCATAATTTCAAGATGATAATTTGAATGGAAACAGATGGTATTTCAGTAGTGGCACACATAGATTCTTGCATCTTGCAGGTCATGTTCCCCACTGCCCCCCTTGGGAAAATATTAAATTTGCCATATTTCATTTCCCGCCTCCCTGTCTCCACCCCTCTGGCCATATGTTTCATAATGAGGGCACTTAAAATATCATAGAATTGGCCTGTCCTCATGATATTTAAAATGTGAAATGTGACAATATCTTAAACACATTTCAAACACATGGCTGCCAAGAAGGAGGAAAAAGAAGCAATGAAAAAAGTTCACACCAAGTTATTTTGAGGGAAGGTCGGCTAGGAGGGAAGGGATATCACGTTAGGGATTTCAGATAGAAAAACTGGCTGCTCTGCCATAATGCATGAAAGATGGTATTTGATGAACGTGTGATCGATGTTTCTGAGAAACAGACCATCAGTCAGAAAATATATATTTTAATTTATAGAAGCAAAGGGGCTGGGCCACCCAAAGAGTTTGGCTATCTGTTCTCTAGTCTGGAGAGCAGGCCAGCGAGAGAAAGGTCACCCATCTGCTTCCCTGGGTGTAATTCTGCTTTGTTGGGATCATCTGCCTGCAGGCCAGCCACGGACGAAACTTGGCTGGGCTTAGCTGTGTTGGCAGCAGGTGAAATATCAGATGGGAAGACAATAAATAATAAATGGGCCCATTTTTCATATTTGGATAGAGGGAAATGTTAATCGAGTCAGTGAAAGTTTAGATCCCTTGTTTCACACAGCTAGGCTTTGATTAGTTTAAGATTGACCATTCAGTCTCCAAAGGCCTTGGTATTTCTCTCCGCCAGAATGCAAGGAAAAGCTGACCATATTCAAGGGTCTGTATATCTCAGTTCTGTTTAGAGGTTCAGCATGTACAGGCCAAGCTGGTCTTTTAATTCTCACTTGTCCTTAGAGTGAGCTTGGTAGATGTGAGATCTGCTCTCTTTCCATACTGCCTACTTCTGAAAAACAAAAACTTATCCTACTTATGCTTCCACAGGTGTGCGAGTACTCCAGGAATGCACAGTGATCTGCAGTGAACACATACGTTAAAAAGAATAACAAAATGCACAATAATTCTAGAAATCAAACATAAAACATTAAAGAAATGTCAAGGCTTTTAGTAAGCCTTTTTATCTACACCTCCAGATCCTTGGGAATATTTTTTCAGTCTTTTCTGTCATTATTCCACTTGGGAAATTGTGGCAGACAGATACAGGGGGAGCATCCTTCTATAAAAGCACTGGCTGGTCTCTCAGGCTTAAAAAAGCAAATAACTGCTCACTTCATCTCATTTCTTTCCCTTTAAATATCTGTAGCACAAAAGTCATGTGATGCTTCCTATCTTCAAGGAATGGCATTCATTCAGAATTGGAATTTTGTAATGGATAGATAAGATCTCAAGTGGAATCAGAGGAATATCTCTTGGACATCCAACAGACTAGTGGTTTGTGGAACCAGTGCTAGCTACTGTGTTCAGAGGAATTAATTCCTTTGGTGGCAATGAATATTTAGTGAAGTATGCTGCAGTTGATCATGAGCACTGATTGCAAATGTGGAACCTGAAAAACATCTGCACATGTACCTCTTTCCATGTGTCCTTTACACTGATGCCAGAGTGATTCCAATCTGACCACAGCAGATTATGATCACAAATGGCTTCCTTCAGTGGCTCTTCATTGCCTATCAAATAAAACTTTAACTCTTTTGCTTTGTTTTCACCATCTCAGTAATGCGTTCTCATCTTCGTCACTCTACTCAACACAGCTATCTCCAAATTCTATCCTCCAAAGTGCTTGCCCTACTTTACCACCTGCCTTTTCCATTTATTCCCCCCAGAGGACCCTCTAATACTGATTTTACTTATTACCATCCTAGAGGCCTCCAAAGACCACTTCAAAGAAGTCTTTTCTGATCTTCCCCTCCTGCGATGCCTTGATCTTGTCAGAAAGTTTTCAGTGCTGTAGGAATGACCACCGTATAATGCCTTGAGTTAGAAACATTTGGTCAGTTCTTTGATCTCCCCAGGTATATTGAAAACTCTAGGGAGGCAGAGACCTTTCATTTTGAAATGTCCCAGTGCTTAGTGGAGTGTGTGTGTTTCTTTGTTCTTTTGTTTTGTTTTGTTTTATTTTATTTTGTTTAGTCGGGGTCTCATTCTGTGGCCCAGGCTGGAATGAAATGGCACAATCATAGATCACTGAAACCTGGAACTTCTGGGTGCAAGCAATTCTCCTGCCTCAACCTCCTGAGTAGCTAGGGCTATAGGCACTCACCACCACACCTGGCTAAATTTTATTTTTTATTTTTGTACTTTTAGCTTTTGTAGAGATGTATTGCCTAGGCTATTGAAGGGTTTTGAATATAGTAGATGCTTAATAAATATTTGTTAAGTGAGTTAGTGGATTTTAATTTTGTAAAGAAGATGATATAACATAAACTTCCATGACATTTATTAATGTTCTAAGCAACATGCTATCAACTACAGAATGAATTGTTTGCTTTTAAATGCTTCCTGGAAAAGAGATTAATTGCTCTGGTTAAATTAACTTGCATAGCTGATAGGTGAGATTCCAGACACAAGAAAGAAACTAGTATAAGCTCAGAAATTTAACATTCTGAATGACAAATGTTGCTTTTTGGAAGAGATATACCAGATTACAGCCAGGTTCAAGCCCTGTATCACAGATATCTATCAGGAACAATACAGTTTCACCATGACAACTGCAGAAGGCAGTTCTGGCCTCCTTTCCTAGGTTGGATTGAGGACTAGTTTCCAAGAGGCATCAAATTGAATTTCATGTGTAGAATTCAACTGGCAGGTTAAAAGGGTTTGTAGATCTAATTTGATGTGTAGAATTCAACTGGCAGGTTAGAAGGGCTTGGTTTTCCTGTGAGGTAACCACATAGTAACCACATAATAGCTGATAGGTGAGAAAGGTGTTAGTGAAAGGCACTGAAAACAAAGTACAGACAATCTCATTTCCAGTATTCAAAGGCAGCAGGAGAGGTGTGGACTGAGGTTAATTCACAGCTGATGATGCAACTAAATAAAAATAAACAGATGTGATGAGTGATTGTTGATTGAAAGCAATTTTTAAAAATTAAAGTTCATATATTTATTCAGATTAGCTTTGACCTAATGCCCTATTTCTATCCACCCAGGACACCACAAGACACTTTGTCGTGTCTTCATAGTCCTCTCTTGGCTGTGGCAGTTTCTCAGATGTTTTTGATGACCTTGACAGTTTTGAGAATTAATGGTCAGGTATTTGGTAAAGTGTCCCTCCTTTGGGATTTGTCTAATGTTTTGTAGGCTGAGGTTATGTTTTGGGGGAAGAAGACACAGAGGTAAAGTACCATTTTCCTCCCATTACACCAAGGGCTTATACTATCTGCATGGCTTAACATTGTTGATGCTAACAGTAATCATCTGACTGGGAATGTTTGTCAGGTTTCTCCACTGTGAAGTTACTGTGTTGTATTGCTTTCCACACAGTACTCTTTGGAAGAAAATTACTGTGCACCACCCACATGTAAAGTGTGAGGAGTTATGATTCACCTCCTTGAAGGTGGAGTATCTACATAAATTATTTTGAATTCTTCTACAGGAGTGATTTATCTGTTCTCCACTATTCATCTAATCATTTATGTATTTGTTCAATCATTTATTTATATCAGTATTAACTCATGTATAATTACTTTATACTTTAGGTTATCCAATACTACTTTATTTTCTTACTCAAATTGTTCCAGCTTTGGGCAAAGGGAGCTCTTTCCATTCTTCTCTGTATACCTTTGATGTCTCTCTCCATTGCATATGCATATTTAACTATTTTTTCAGCAGTTCCTTACTTTCTGGTACTACAAAATGGTTGAGGTTCATTTTGTATATTTCCAGTCCTGGCCCTAGAACTCAGATGGGATTGTCCCCTTGACCCCATTCGCGGGTAGGAACTGGAGCGACTCATTTCATTCCACCCATCGCTGGCCGCTCCTCATAGGAGAGACTGTGCAGGCGAGTTAATGTGGGAACCAGAACGAACAAACCCTGGGACTGACTTGTTGCTCCTCTCTGGCAGGAGCAGGCTTATGTGCGGGCCCCACAGCAGCATCATTCAGTGGCAACAAGGATAGTTACCATCCAGAGATCTTGGTTTCTATGCCATTCTCCAATCAAAGGAATGGGAGCTCCTTGGAGAAACTGGCTAATTGTGATATGGAAAGGCTGGGCTCCCAACTAAACCCCACCCTTAAGCCTGGAACCGTAGCCCTAAGTGAAAACAGTTGACCCTGTTTTTCTGACCAAATGTTGCCTTTTCGTCTCGCCCCTATCCTGTGCCCATAAAAGACTTCAGATGGTAGAGCAACGCAAGCAGCTGAGCATCAAGGCTACAAGTGACTGCGAGGTGAGCAGAGAAGCTTCTGAGCAGCATCCAAACGTGTTGGAACCAATGCTCTTTCACCTCTGCCATCCGGGGACAGCCAAGTGCCAAACAGCTCAGTGGAGGGTCAGAGTGGCAGCCCCATGCTCTCTCGGCACTCAGGTTCTTGTCTAGCGTCCAGGAAGAATCAAGTCACAAGAACCATTTGAAAGGTGATGAATTTGAAAGATTTTATTGAGCAGTGGGTGACTCTCAGCAGAAAGGGAGGCTGGAAAGCAGATGGGAAGGTGATCATTCCCTGAAGCCTGGCCGTCCCCTGCTGGGTGCCTCCCAGAAACTGCACCATCTGAAGTTAGCAGTGTCTATCCCTAATCTCTGATGCTTCTCTGCTCACCACTCAGTCACTTGTAGCCTTGATGGTCAGCTGCTTGTGTTGCTCTACCACCTAAAGTCTTTTATGGGCACAGGATTGGGGCGAGCCAAAAAGGCAACATTTGAGTAGAAAAACAGGGTCAACTGTTTTCACTTAGGGCCACGGTTCCACGCTTACAGGTGGGTTTTAGCTGGGAGCCCAGCCCTTCTGTATCAGAATTAGCCAATTTCTCCAAGGAGCTCCCATTCCTTTGACTGGAGAACAGCGTAGAAACCAAGATCTCTGGATGGTAAGTATCCTTGTTGCCAGTGAGTAAGGCCCTCTCAGTAGGCAAAACAAGGAAACGTAGATGTGTATGCTAACCTGTGTGTATATATAAATATCTATAAATATTTCAATGCATAACCATCTTCATTATGCTAAGCTAATTATGAGCTCATACTGATGTGTCCAGCTCAAATACATTATCATCTGGGTCATTCTAGTCTTATCCCCTTGTTTGTCTGTAACTGCCATTCCAACAGTGAGACCCTGCCTTACATAATCTGCCATCCATTTATATGATTGTTCAATGCCAGTATTTTGTATAGCGCTTTCAGAATTATTAACTCATATTGCCATGAGAAACAGCTTTATTAATTAGATTACATTGCTGTGTAAAAGTTATTTTGCCTTTAGTTTTACAGACCCTGCACATTTCCAAAATTACTTAGATTAACACCTCCTGAACCTCATTTGGTGAGGTTGCCTTCCATTCTAGAATCCTCCAGCAACCTAAATGCCTTTATATACACACACACACACAAATATATCTATATTTACTTTGCATACTTTAAGATTCACTCATTGCTATATCTCTTGCAACTATTGATCAATTACCATCTTTATTGATTTGTCTTTTGCATGATGTCATATAATTGAAATTTTATGTAGTTCAGACTGGCTTTTTTCACTTAGCAACATGCAGTTGAAGTTCAATCTTTTTGGTGTGGTTTTGATAGCTCACGTCACTATATTACTGACGAGTATGCCAGTCTATAAATGTACCACAATTTAATTTTGCATTCACTTATTGAAGAATGGCCTTTTTTTCAGTTTTTTTTTTTTTTTTTTTTTTGTCATTATGAATACGGCTTCTATACCCATTCATGTGCAGGTATTGTATAAATATATGTTTTCTTATATTTATAGAAACTAGGTAAATAGGTGTACAATTGCTGAATAATATGGTAAGGCTATGTTTAATTTTGAAAGAAACTGCTAAACTGTCTTCCAAAGTAGCAGTGCCATTTTGCATTTGGATTAACAATGGTCCCTGCTGCTCTGCATCCTCTCTACTATTCGGTACTGCATTTTTCTTAAGCCATTCTGCTAGGTATGCAGTGGTATCTTATTGTTCTTTTAATCTGTGTTTCCCAAAGGACAAATTATGTCGAGCAGCTTTTCATGTGTTTATTTGCCATATGTGTATTTTCTGTGGTGAGGTATTAATTCAGATCTTTAACCTATTTCCCAAAATGGGAATTATTTTTCTTACTAAGTTTTGATCGTTTTTATGTCTTTGTATATTTTGGATGCAAGTCATTTATCAGACGTGTGTTATGTAAATATTTCTCCAAGTCTGTACCTTGTCGTTTTACTCTTTTAACAGTGTCTTTCCTAGAGCAAAAGTTTTAATTTTAATAAAGTACAACTTACCAATTTTTTTCATGAATCGTGCTATTTGTATTTTATTTGAACACTTATCACCAAACCCAACATAATTTGGGTTTTCTCTCATGTTTCCTTAAATAAATTTTACAATTTTGTATCTCACATTTAGGTCTATCATCCTTTTAGAGTTTACTTTTTTATAAGGTGTAAGGTTCTTTCTTTTTTCCTTTTCTTTTTTTCTCTCTTTTTCTTTATTTTCTTTCTTTTTGCATGGGGACATCCAATTGTCCTAGCATCCTTTGTTATAAATATTATACTTTCTTCATTGAATTTACTTTATTACATCATCAAAGATTAGTTTACTATACTCACACAGATCTATTTTGGGGCCTCTCTGTTCTCTTCAAACTACCTGGCAATTTTTTCCCCAATAGTACTTCTTAATTGCTATAGTTTTATAGTAAGTCTTGAAAAACTGGTTCATACAAGTTTTACATGTTTCTTCTTCAGTATTTCATTGGTTATTCTATGTCTTTTGTTTCTCCATATAAACTTTAAAACTAGGTTGTTGACACTTACAAAATAACTTAGTGAGATTTTGACTAGGGTTGCATTGAAGCTATCAATAAAAAATACAGACTACATATTTTAATATTGAGTCTTTCAATCCACAAATATGGACTCTCTATTTAGACACTCTTTGATTGTTTTCATCTGTATTTTGTCATTTTTCTGCATACAGATTCTGTACATATGTTTTAGATTTACATGTAAGGGTTTATTTTGGGAGGAGGAGTTTTATTGTAAATGGTGCTTATGGAAAAAATAACATTTTGTATTAACCTTGAAGCCTGCAGTCTTGTTATTCTCACTTACTGGTTTCAAAAGTATTAATGTAGAGTCTTTGAGATTTTCTAGAGTGACACTGTTGCCATTGGTAAATAAGGCATTTTTATTTCTTCCTTTTCAATCGGTATACCTTTTATAATTATTATTCCTATCATTGCACTAACTAGAATTTAAATATTTTGAACAATATTGGTAAGAGATGACCACTTTGCTTTGTTCTCAATTTTAGGGCAAAAACTTCTAGTGTCTTATTAAGTATGAGGTTAGTAATTGGTTTTTGACTTGTCCATCAAGTTAAAGTAGTTTCCCTTTATTCCTAGTTTGCTGATAATTTTTATCAGGAATGAGTATGGAATTTTCTAAAATGCTTTTTCAATGTCAACTGATAGAATCATATGATGTTTCTTCCTTAGCCTGTTGATATGGTAGATTACATGGATGTATTTTCTAATGTTGAATCAGTTTTACATATCTGGAGAAAAATTTCATGTTACCATGGTGCATAACTTTTTTCAGACATTGTTGAATTTGATTTGCTAATTTTTAAAGAGATTTTTGTGTTTATGTATATGATAGATATTATAGCTTCTCTTCCTCCTCCTCCCCCTCCTAGTTTCAGTTTAAGGGTAATGCTAGCCTCATAGAATGGGTTAGAAAAAGGTTTTCTCTGCTTTTATTTTCTGCAAAAGATTGTGGAGAATTAGAATTATTTTTCCTATATGTTGATAGAACTCCCCAGTGATACAAGATGGATGTAGTGCTTTCACTTTTGTGCAAGTTTTTATAAATTGCATTATTCAAGGAATTGGTTTATTCCACCTGCGTTATCAAAATTTTGCTAATAGATTTACTTATGGTATTTTTATAGTATCCTTTCAGTGCCAATGAGCTCAGTTTGTATAACCTCTCTAATTTATGATATGAATAATTTGTGTCTTCTCTTTCTTAATTGGTTAGCCCAGCCTGATGTTTACCAATTTTACTCGTCTTCTCAAAAATTAGCTGTTAGGTTTTTTTAATTTTCACCATTCTTTTACTGTTTTCTTTTTTTTTTTTTCAGCATCATTTAATTCTTTAATGTTTTCAATTTAATTGGTTACTGTTCTATTTTTTTATCTGCTTGCCTTATGCTTACATTTTCTTCTCTAGTATTGATTTCAGATCTCCTATATGTTCTAATACAGGCATTTAATGCTACAAATGTCCTTGTTAGCAATATTTTTCCTGGATCACATAACCTTTGATAATCCAAATTTTAATTTTTTGATTGATATTTGGACTTATTTATAGCATACATGTGATATTTTGTTACATGCATAGACTGGGTAATAATCACATCAGGATATTTAGGGTATCCATCACCTCAAGTATTTACCATTTCTGTGTTGGCAATATCTCAAGTCCTCTCTTCTAGGTATTTTGAAATATATAATACATTGTTGTTCATTATAGTCACAATACTCTGCTATCAAACATTAGAACTCATTTCTTCTATCTAATTATATATTTGTACCCATTAACAAACCTCTCTTTATAACTACACCAACCCACACATCCCCCACCAGCCTCAATATCTATCATTCTACTTTCTACCTTTATGAGATCAAATATTTTAGCTTTCACATATGAGTAAGAACATGCAATATTTGTCTTTCAGTGTCTGATTTATTTCACTTAACATAATGCCTCCAGTTTTGTCCATGTTGCTGCAAATGACATTATTTCATTCTTTACTATGATTAAATAGTGTTCCATTGTGTCTATATGCCATGTTTTCTTTGTTCATTTATCCATTGATGAATGCTTAGATTGATTGCTATTGAGAATAGTGCTATAATAAACATGGGGGTGGAAACGTCACTTTGATACACTGATTTCCTTTTCTTTGAATAAATACCCAGTAGTGGGGTTGCTGGATTACATGGTAGTTCTATTTTTACATTTTTGAGAAATCTTCATGCTTTTTTCTATAGTGGCTGTGCTAATTTACGTTCCCACCAAAAGTATACAAGAGTTGCTTTTTCTCTACATCCTCTCCAGCATCTGTTATTTTTTGTCATTTTAGTAATAGCAATTCTAACTGAGGTAAGATTGTATCTTATCATGGTTTTGATTTGCATTTTCCTAATAATTAGTTATGTTGAGCATGTTTTATATACTTGTTGGCCATTTGTATTTCTGATTTTCTGACATATCTATTCATGCCCTTTGCCCAACTTATAGTGAGATTGGGTTTTTTGTTTGTTTGTTTTGTTTTGTTTTTTACTGTTAGGTTGTTCTAGTTCCTTGCGTACTGTGAATATTATTCTCTTGTCAGATGAATAACTTACAAATATTTTCTCTCATTCAAAATGTTGTCTCTTTGTCTCTTTACTCTGTAGATTGTTTCCTTTGCTTTGCAGTGTTCCAAGTACCAGAAAGCTGTCCTTTCTCCAATGTATGTTCCTGGGGCTTTTGTTGAAAATCACTTGGCTGTACATATGTGGATTTATTTTTGGGTTTTCTATTTAGTTCCAATGTTTTGTGTGTCTGTTTTTATACCCATACCACGCATTTTTTGGTTACTATAGCCTTGTAACATATATTAAGAAGGGGGAGGAGGGAGAGGAGAGGGATAGCATTAGGAGATATACCTAATGTAAATGACGAGTTCATGGGTGCAGCACACCAACATGGCTCATGTATACATATGTAACAAACCTGCACTTTGTGCACATGCACCCTAGAACTTAAAGTATAATAGAACAAAAAAACTCCTATTCTCTAATATAATGCATTAACCAATTCTCTTAATTTTAAATATACTAAATAAAGCCTCAAGACTTGCAAAAAAAAAAAGAAGAAGGATGGTAGGTCTTGCTCTATCACTCTGGCAAGAGTGCAGTGGTGCAATCATACATAGCTCACTGCAGTGTCAAATTCCTGGACTCAAGCAATCCTTCAGCCTCAGCCTCCTGAGTAGCTGGGACTACAGGCATGTGCCACCATGACCAAATATATTTACTTTTGGTAGAAACAGTCTCACTATGTTACTCAGGCTAGTTTTGAATTCCTGGGCTGGAGCAACCCTGCCCCTCCACTGGCCTCTCAAAGTACGGGGATTACAGGCATGAGCCACCACACCAAACCCTTGTAGTATATTTTGAAGTCAGATACTGTGATGACTCCAGTTTTTTTCTTTTTACTTAGGATTGCTTTGGTTCTTTGGGCCCTTTTTTAATTCCATACACATACACATTTCAGAATTGTTTTTTCTATTTCTGGGGAAAATGACATTGGTATTTTGATGAGATTGCATCGAAACTGTAGATTGCTTTGGGTACTATGGCTATTTTAGCAGTATTAGTTCTTCCAATCCATGAGCATGGGATGTCTTTTTGTTTGTATCCTCTTCAATTTCTTTCATCAGTGTTTTGCATTTTTGTTTGTGGAAATCTTTCACCTCCTTGGTTAAATGTATTTTAAGGTATTTTATATTTGTAGCTATTATAAATGGTCTTGTTTTCTTGATTTGTTTTTCTCTGCTAGTTTATTATTGGTATGTATACATGAAAAATAAATTCAGTAAAGTTGCAAAATATAAAACCATATGACAAATAAAAATTTCTGTTAATAAATTTTTCATATGGTTTTATATTTTGCAACTTTACTGAATTTATAAGATCTATGTTTTATTTTTTCTGGTGGAGTCTTTAGCTTTTTCTAGATATAAGATCATGTTATCTGTAAAGAGGGACAATTTGACTTCCTTTTTTCCAATTTAAATGCCTCTTATTTTTTTATCTTGCCTTGTTTCTCTAACTAGGACTTCTAGTGCTATTTTGAGTAGAAGTAGTGAAAGTTAGTATCCTTGTCTTCTTCCAGTTCTTTAAGTCTTTCAGCTTTTTCCCATTCAGTATGATGTTAGTTGTGGGTTTGTCATATATGGCCTATATTATGTTGAGGTATGTTTCTTCCATGCCTACTTTATTAAGAGTTTTTATTGTGAAAGAATTCTAAATTTTATCAAATGCTTTTTCTGGATCTTTTGAGATGATTGCATTTTTTGTTCTTCATTGTGTTGAGGTAATATATCACATTTATTGATATTTATTAGTGTACATTAGACCATCCTTCCATCCCATGTATAAAACTCACTTGATTATGGTGTATTATCTTTTGGATGTACTGTTGAGTTTTGTTTGCTAGTGTTTTGTTAAGCTCATTTGCATCTATATTGGCCTATACTTTTCTTTATTTGTTGCATTCTTGTCTGCTTTTGGTATCAGGATGATGATGACCTCGTCTCATAGATGTAGTTAGGGAGAATTCCTTTTTTTTTTTGGAGAGGGAATAGTTTGAGAATAATTGATATTAATTGATATTAGTTCTTTTCTGTAAATTTAGTAGAATTCAGCAATGAAGCCATCCAGTCATGGGCTTTTCTTTGTTGGGATTTATTTTTTATTAGTGATTCAGTATCATTACTTGTTTTCTGTCTCTTTGGATTTTCTGTTTCCTCCTGATTCAATCTTAGTAGGTTGAATGTGTCCAGAAATATGCTTAGTTCCTCTAGGTTTTCCAGTTAGTTAGCATACAGTTGTTGCTAATAGTCTCTGATGATCTTTTGTATTTCTATGGTATCAGTTGAAATGTCTCCTTTTTTATTTCTGATTTTATTTGGTTTTCTTCTTTTTCCTTGGTTAGTCTAGCTAGCAGTTTATCACTTTATACCAACTTCTAATTTCATTGATCCTTTGTATTTTTAGTCTCCATTATGTTTAGGACTTCTCTGATCTTTATTATTTCTTTTCTTCTACTAATTTTGAATTTGGTGCATTATTGTTTTTCTTATTTCTTGAGATAGATCATAAGATTGTTTACTTGAAATCTTTCCACCTTTTGTTGTAGGCATTTATTGCTATAAACTTCCCTCTTGTTGTTTTTGCTGTATGTCATAGATTTTGGAATCTTGTGTTTTAATTTTTGTTTCAAAATTTTTTTGATTTGTTTCATTGACCCACTGGTCACTTAGTAACATGTTGTTTACTTTCCATGAATTTGTACAGTTTTCTATGATCTTATTGTTGTTTATTTCCACTTTTATTCCATTGTAGTCTGAGAAGATACTTGATATAATTTTAATTTCTTAAAAAATTGTTGTGACCTGTTTTATAATCTAACATATAGTCTCTTATAGAGAATTTTCTATGTGCTGATGGGAAGAATGTGTATTCTGTGGCTGTTTAATAAAATGTTCTCTAATTGTCTGTTAAATCCATTTGATCTAAAGTGTAGTTTACATCCAATGATTCTTTGTTAATTTTCTTTCAAAATGTTCTGTGTAATGCTGAGAGTGGTGTGCTGAAGACTCCAATTGTATTGCATTGGAGTCTATCTCTCCCTTTAGAAATAGTAATATTTGCTTTATATATCTAGGTGCTCCTGTACTGGATGCATATATTAGAATTGTTATACTTTCTTGCTGAATTGGTCCCTTTATCATCATATAATTACAATCTTTGTTTCTTTTTACTGTTTTTGACTTTAAATATGTTTTATCTATTATAAGTATAGTGGCTTTTGGTCACTTTTGGATTCCATTTGCATGGAATATCTTTCTTGGTCCTTTTTACCTTCAGTCTTTATGTGTGAAGTCAGTTTCTTGTGAACAGCATATAGTTGGTACACACTTTTTATATTCATTCAGCCATTCTATATCTTTTAAGTGGAAAGTTTAATCCATTCATATTCAAGATTATTATTCATATGTTAAGGCTTATTCCTGTCATTTCATTAATTGTTTTATTATTGTTTTGTATATCCTTTGTTCCTTTTTTTCTATCTTATTGTCATTGTGGTTTGGTGGCTTTCTGTAGTGGTAATATTTGAATTCTTTCTCTTTTATATTTGTGTGGTTGCTTGACTAGTGGGTTTTATGCTTGTGTGTGTTTTTACAATGGTAGGTATTGCTTTTTTTCTTTGTGGTATAGGACTCTCTTAAGCATTTTTTGTAGGTCTGGTATAGTGGTGATGGATTTCCTCAGCTATTGCTTATCTGATAAATACTTTATTTTCCCTTCATTTATAAAGGTTAACCTTGCTGGGTGTAGTATTTTTGGTTGGCATTGTTTTGTTTGTTTCAGCATTTTGAATGTATCAACCCATTCTTTCCTGGCCTGTGAGGTTTCTGCTGAGAAATTTATGGTTTGTCATATGGGGATTATCTTACAAGTGACTAGATGCTTTTTTTCTTGCTGTTTTAGAATTTTGTCTTTGTCTCTGACTTTTGACTGTTTGACTGCTCCATGCAGTGAGGAAGACCTTTCCAGGTTGTATCGTTTTGAGGATTTCTGGGCTCCCTGTATCTGTATGCCTAAATCTCTTGGTATGCTTGGGAAATTTTCAGCTATTATTTTCTTAAATAGATTTTCCTTTGGTCTTTTCTGCACTTTCTAGAACACTAAGAATTCAAATATTTGGGCACTTTATGGTGTCCCATGTGTCATGTTGGTTTTGTTCATTCTCTTTTTTATTATTTTTCTTTATTTTTGTCTGACTGTTATTTCAATAGACTTATTTTAAAGTTCTGAAATTTTTTTCTTCTAATTGATCTAGTTTATTGTCAAAGTCTTGAATGTATATTTTATTTCATTCATTGAATTCTTTACTTCCAGGATTTGTGTTTGGTTCTTGTTTATGGTGTCTTATCTCTTTGGCAAGTTTCTCATTTATATTGTGTATTACTTTTCTTATTTCTTTTTATTGTATATTTATGTTTTTATCTAAATGAGCTTTTTAAGTATCATTATTTTGAATTTTTGTGGCATTTTATAAATTGCTTTTTCATTAGAATCTGTTGCTGTAGAATTATTGCATTTTCTTGCAGGTGTCATATTTCCTGGCCTTTTCATGTTCCCTATATCCTTACATTGACATCTGTGCATCTAATGTAACAGTCGTGTCTAAGTTTTTAGATCTACTTTCATGGGGGAAACATTTTCCTGAAGATATATCTATGGCATTGGTGGATTAGGGCACTTTGGCTTTGGTTCTGGGTGCAAGCAGTAACATTGTCTTCATATATTTTCTTCAGCTATAAACAGTGTCAGTGATATCTGTGATTTCCCCAGTAGCCTAGGGTGCAGTTATCAGTGGAGATTGTGGTGAAGTTTTGCTGAGGATGGGGAAGCTAGGTAAGCCAGTGCTCAGGCCCCAGTGGTGGCAGTGGCAGACTAAGCATGCTAGTCTTTTGGTCTGAGGGTAGCATATGCTGGTATCAGTGTTAGTGGTTGTAGGTTGGCCAGGTCTTAGATCTCCGGGTACCTTGCTTGAGTGTCAGCTGTGACAAGAATAGGTCAGATTGGTGAACAGGTTCTCAGATCCTTGGGAAATAGGCTTGGGGTGGTTGATGGCAACAGCAATGGTAGGGCAACCATTTGGCTCCCAAGCTGTCTGCACTGGTGTTGGTGATGGTTTCAACAGGCTAAGTGGGTTAGTATAGTATCTGTGGATAGCCCAACAATTCCAGTGATATGTATGGGTATTGGTTGTGGTGGGCAGGAATGAGGTGATCTTCAGGTTCCCCCTTGGATGGAGGCAGCAGTGGTGGTGGTAGATGGGGGAGCTTCTCTGCAGGACACATGCAAGTCCCCTGTGGAGCTGCTACTCTGGAAGGTAAGGGTGCTGTCAGTGGCAGCAGTGTCACCGGGGCTGGTGTCACTGCTAGTAGCTTGCACTTCATCTATAGCAGCAGCATCCAGCAGCAGTGGTGGCTGAGGCAAAGGATGTCAGTTGGACTTCAGGAATGTAAAGATGCAGGGGCTGTTGGGCCCAGGGCAGGATATAGTCTTGTGTGGACTGGACTCTCAAAATGGCACTGCAGTGTAGCTACTTAAGTCTCAGCAGGTGTTTAAGACTCAACATGAGCTTCCTCTCTGAAGTAATGTTTCCAGTCAACTGCCTGTGTTAGTCTCAGGGCCTGTGAGGGTCAAGGGGCTCTCCTATGGCTAGAATTGCAGGAGTCCATGGTGGGAATTTAGACTAATGGGAGTCTCTCACTTACACTTTCCCCACATTGAGGAGACTCTCTAGGTTCCTGGCTGATCTTCACTGAGCAGGCTGCCTAACTTCCCTCTCCTTCCTTGCCTTAGGTATTTTCTGACACTTTTCTATTGAATTTCAGTATTCTCTCTTAAATTATCCATTCAAAGTGTGATTATCTACTCACTATTTTGATTTTTCTTCATGGAGGATGCAAGTGTCAAATGTCCCTAGTCAGCCATCTTGAAACCCCTTCTGAATTTTTATTTTCATTCTGTTCAAAATATATTTTAATTTTTCTTGAGAAATATATTTTTGATCTGTGTGTTAAGAAGTATATTGTTTCACTCTTGAATATTTGCTAATTTTCAGGTTTCTTTTTGTTAATTTTTAGTTTTATTCTATTATGGTCTGAGAACATATTTTGCATGATTTCAATTATTTTATATGTTAGTTGTATCTTATGGCCAAGAATGTGGTCTATTTTGGTAAGTGTTTCATATGAGCTTGTGAAAAACATGTATTCTGGTGTTGTTAGATGGAATGTTCTTTCAATGTCAATGGGATCAAGTTGGTTGATAGTGCTGTTTAGGTCATCTATATCTTTACTGATTTTCTGCCTGGTTGATACGTCAATTACTAATAAACTCTGTTGAAGTCTCTGACTACAATAGTGGATTTGCCTACTATTAAGTTTTTTTCAGTTTTTGCTTAATATGCTTTGTTTAGGGTATACACTTTCACATTGTTATTCTTCTTAAAGAACTGACACATTTATACAGTGTTTCTTCTTTATTCCTGACAATCATCCTTGCTTTGAAGTCTGCTTTGTCTGAAATTATCAAAGCTCCTTCAGCTTCCTTTTAATTAGTGTTAGCATGGTATATCTTTTTCCATTTCTTTATTTTTAACTTACAGGATTGTTTTATTATGTTAGTTTTCTATAGATTACATAGTTTGGTTTTAATTTTTTATTCATTCTGATAAATCTTTGTCTTTAAATTAGTAAAGTTATACTATTTACATTTAAAGATATTATTGATATTCTTGGTTTTTATTCATTGAATTTTTCTTTGTTTCTTATTTTTCTTCATTTTTCTGCTTTTCTGGTTTTAATGGAACATTTTATATTTCCTCTCAACATATCAGTTATATGTGTGTTTTAAAATATTATTGGGAAGATGGCCGAATAGGAACAGCTCCAGTCTCCAACTCCCAGCGCGAGTAACACAGAAGACCGGTGATTTCTGCATTTTCAACTGAGGTACTGGGGTCATCTCTCTAGGGAGTGCCGGACAATCGGTGCTGGTCAGCTGCTGCAGCCTGACCAGCGTGAGCTGAAGCAGGGCGAGGCATCGCCTGACCTGGAAGCGCAAGGGGGAAGGAAATCCGTTTTCCTAGCCAGGGGAACTGAGACACATAACACCTGGAAAATCGCGTAACTCCCACCCCAATACTGCGCTTTAAGGAAACAGGCACACCAGGAGAATATATCCCACAACTGGCCGGGAGGTCCCACGCCCACGGAGCCTCCCTCACTGCTAACACAGCCGTCTGCGGCGATCTATACGCAAGGCAGCAGCGAGGCTGGGGGAGGGGCGCCCGCCATTGCTGAGGCTTAAGTAGGTAAACAAAGCCGCTGGAAGCTCGAACTGGGTGGAGCTCACAGCAGCTCAAGGAAACCTGCCTGTCTCTGTAGACTCCACCTCTGGGGACAGCCCACAGCTGAGGTCCAATAGGGAAAGCAGCGGGGGCGGTGCAGAGGCGAACGACTCTGTCTGACAGCTTTGGGGAGAGCCGTGGATCTCCCAACGCAGAGGTTGAGATCCGAGAACGGACAGACTGCCTGCTCAGGTGGGTCCCTGACCCCTGAGTAGCCTAACTGGGAGACATCCCCCACTAGGGGCAGTCTGACACCCCACACCTCACAGGGTGGAGTCATCCCTGAGAGGAAACTTCCAAAGGAAGAATCAGACAGGTACACTCGCTGCTCAGCAATATTCTATCTTTGGCAACCTCTGCTGCTGATACCCAGGCAAACAGGGTCTGGAGTGGACCTCAAGCAATCTCCAACAGACCAACAGACAGTCCTTCTGACTGTCAGACGGAAAACTATCAAACAGGAAGGACACCTATACCAAAACCCCATCAGTACGTCACCATCATCAAGACCAGAGACAGATAAAACCACAAAGATGGGGAAAAAGCAGGGCAGAAAAGCTGGAAATTCAAAAAATAAGAGCGCATCTCCCCCTGCAAAGGAGCGCAGCCCATCGCCAGCAACGGATCAAAGCTGGTCAGAGAATGACTTTGACGAGATGAGAGAAGAAGGCTTCAGTCCATCAAACTTCTCAGAGCTAAAGGAGGAATTACGTACCCAGCGCAAAGAAACTAAAAATCTTGAAAAAAAAGTGGAAGAATTGACAGCTAGACTAATTAATGCAGAGAAGATCATAAACGAAATGACAGAGATGAAAACCATGACACGAGAAATACGTGACAAATGCACAAGCTTCAGTAACCGACTCGATCAACTGGAAGAAAGAGTATCAGCGATTGAGGATCAAATGAATGAAATGAAGCGAGAAGAGAAACCAAAAGAAAAAAGAAGAAAAAGAAATGAACAAAGCCTGCAAGAAGTATGGGATTATGTAAAAAGACCAAATCTACGTCTGATTGGGGTGCCTGAAAGTGAGGGGGAAAATGGAACCAAGTTGGAAAACACTCTTCAGGATATCATCCAGGAGAACTTCCCCAACCTAGTAGGGCAGGCCAACATTCAAATTCAGGAAATACAGAGAACGCCACAAAGATACTCCTCCAGAAGAGCAACTCCAAGACACATAATTGCCAGATTCACCAAAGTTGAAATGAAGGAAAAAATCTTAAGGGCAGCCAGAGAGAAAGGTCGGGTTACCCACAAAGGGAAGCCCATCAGACTAACAGCAGATCTCTCGGCAGAAACTCTACAAGCCAGAAGAGAGTGGGGGCCAATATTCAACGTTCTTAAAGAAAAGAATTTTCAACCCAGAATTTCATATCCAGCCAAACTAAGTTTCATCAGTGAAGGAGAAATAAAATCCTTTACAGATAAGCAAATGCTTAGAGATTTTGTCACCACCAGGCCTGCCTTACAAGAGACCCTGAAGGAAGCCCTAAACATGGAAAGGAACAACCGGTACCAGCCATTGCAAAAACATGCCAAAATGTAAAGACCATCGAGGCTAGGAAGAAACTGCATCAACTAATGAGCAAAATAACCAGTTAATATCATAATGACAGGATCAAGTTCACACATAACAATATTAACCTTAAATGTCAATGGACTAAATGCTCCAATTAAAAGACACAGACTGGCAAACTGGATAAAGAGTCAAGACCCATCAGTCTGCTGTATTCAGGAGACCCATCTCACATGCAGAGACATACATAGGCTCAAAATAAAGGGATGGAGAAAGATCTACCAAGCAAATGGAGAACAAAAAAAAGCAGGGGTTGCAATCCTAGTCTCTGATAAAACAGACTTTAAACCATCAAAGATCAAAAGAGACAAAGAAGGCCATTACATAATGGTAAAGGGATCAATTCAACAGGAAGAGCTAACTCTCCTAAATATATATGCACCCAATACAGGAGCACCCAGATTCATAAAGCAAGTCCTTAGAGACCTACAAAGAGACTTAGACTCCCATACAATAATAATGGGAGATTTCAACACTCCACTGTCAACATTAGACAGATCAACGAGACAGAAAGTTACAAGGATATCCAGGAATTGAACTCATCTCTGCACCAAGCGGACCTAATAGACATCTATAGAACTCTCCACCCCAAATCAACAGAATATACATTCTTCTCAGCACCACATCGCACTTATTCCAAAATTGACCACATAATTGGAAGTAAAGCACTCCTCAGCAAATGTACAAGAACAGAAATTATAACAAACTGTCTCTCAGACCACAGTGCAATCAAACTAGAACTCAGGACTAAGAAACTCAATCAAAACCGCTCAACTACATGGAAACTGAATAACCTGCTCCTGAATGACTACTGGGTACATAACGAAATGAAAGCAGAAATAAAGATGTTCTTTGAAACCAATGAGAACAAAGATACAACATACCAGAATCTCTGGGACACATTTAAAGCAGTGTGTAGAGGGAAATTTATAGCACTAAATGCCCACAAGAGAAAGCAGAAAGATCTAAAATTGACACTTTAACATCACAATTAAAAGAACTAGAGAGGCAAGAGCAAACACATTCAAAATCTAGCAGAAGGCAAGAAATAACTAAGATCAGAGCAGAACTGAAGGAGATAGAGTCACAAAAACCCTCCAAAAAATCAATGAATCCAGGAGTTGGTTTTTTGAAAAGATAACAAAATTGACAGACCGCTAGCAAGACTAATAAAGAAGAAAAGAGAGAGGAATCAAATAGATGCAATAAAAAATGATAAAGGGGATATCACCACCAACCCCACAGAAATACAAACAACTATCAGAGAATACTATAATGCCTCTACGCAAATCGACTAGAAAATCTAGAAGAAATGGATAATTTCCTGGACACTTACACTCTCCCAAGACTGAACCAGGAAGAAGTTGAATCCCTGAATAGACCAATAACAGGCTCTGAAATTGAGGCAACAATTAATAGCCTACCCACGAAAAAAAGTCCAGGACCAGATGGATTCACAGCTGAATTCTACCAGAGGTACAAGGAGGAGCTGGTACCATTCCTTCTGAACTATTCCAATCAATAGAAAAAGAGGGAATCCTCCCTAACTCATTTTATGAGGCCAACATCATCCTGATACCAAAGCCTGGCAGAGACACAACAAAAAAAGAGAATTTTAGACCAATATCCCTGATGAACATCGATGCAAAAATTCTCAATAAAATACTGGCAAACCGGATTCAGCAGCACATCAAAAAGCTTATCCACCATGATCAAGTGGGCTTCATCCCTGGGATGCAAGGCTGGTTCAACATTCGCAAATCAATAAACGTAATCCAGCATATAAACAGAACCAAAGACAAGAACCACATGATTATCTCAATAGATGCAGAAAAGGCTTTTGACAAAATTCAACAGCCCTTTATGCTAAAAACGCTCAATAAATTCGGTATTGATGGAACGTACCTCAAAATAATAAGAGCTATTTACGACAAACCCACAGCTAATATCATACTGAATGGGCAAAAACTGGAAAAATTCCCTTTGAAAACTGGCACAAGACAGGGATGCCCTCTCTCACCACTCCTATTCAACATAGTGTTGGAAGTTCTGGCTAGGGCAATCAGGCAAGAGAAAGAAATCAAGGGTATCCAGTTAGGAAAAGAAGAAGTCAAATTGTCCCTGTTTGCAGATGACATGATGGTATATTTAGAAAACCCCATCGTCTCAGCCCAAAATCTCCTTAAGCTGATAAGCAACTTCAGCAAAGTCTCAGGATACAAAATTAATGTGCAAAAATCCCAAGCATTCTTATACACCAGTAACAGACAAGCAGAGAGCCAAATCAGGAATCAACTTCCATTCACAATTGCTTCAAAGAGAATAAAATACCTAGGAATCCAGCTTACAAGGGATGTAAAGGACCTCTTCAAGGAGAACTACAAACCACTGCTCAGTGAAATCAAAGAGGACACAAACAAATGGAAGAACATACCATGCTCATGGATAGGAAGAATCAATATCGTGAAAATGGCCATACTGCCCAAGGTTATTTATAGATTCAATGCCATCCCCATCAAGCTACCAATGACTTTCTTCACAGAATTGGAAAAACTGCTTTAAAGTTCATATGGAACCAAAAAAGAGCCCGCATTGCCAAGACAATCCTAGGTCAAAAGGACAAAGCTGGAGGCGTCACGCTACCTGACTTCAAACTATACTACAAGGCTACAGTAACCAAAACAGCATGGTACTGGTACCACAACAGAGAAATAGACCAGTGGAACAGAACAGAGTCCTCAGAAATAATACCACACATCTACAGCCATCTGATCTTTGACAAACCTGACAAAAACAAGAAATGTGGAAAGGTTCCCTATTTAATAAATGGTGCTGGGAAAATTGGCTAGCCACAAGTAGAAAGCTGAAACTGGATCCTTTCCTTACCCCTTATACGAAAATTAATTCAAGATGGATTAGAGACTTAAATGTTAGACCTAATACCATAAAAACCCTAGAAGAAAATCTAGGTAGTACCATTCAGGACATAGGCATGGGCAAGGACTTCATGTCTAAAACACCAAAAGCAACGGCAGCAAAAGCCAAAATTGACAATGGGATCTCATTAAACTAAAGAGCTTTTGCACAGCAAAAGAAACTACCATCAGAGTGAACAGGCAACCTACAGAATGGGAGAAAATTTTTGCAACCTACTCATCTGACAAAGGGCTAATATCCAGAATCTACAAAGAACTCAAACAAATATACAAGAAAAACAAACAACCCCATCAAAAAGTGGGGAAAGGATATGAACAGACATTTCTCAAAAGAAGACATCCATACAGCCAACAGACACATGAAAAAATGCTCGTCATCA
The DNA here is from genome assembly GCF_009764315.1 of Trachypithecus francoisi. Classification (NCBI taxonomy): domain Eukaryota; kingdom Metazoa; phylum Chordata; class Mammalia; order Primates; family Cercopithecidae; genus Trachypithecus; species Trachypithecus francoisi. The sequence goes on from NW_022681468.1 coordinate 102,138,292, forward strand.
CTCGCCATCAGAGAAATGCAAATCAAAACCACAATGAGATACCATCTCACACCAGTTAGAATGGCAATCATTAAGAAGTCAGGAAACAATAGATGTTGGAGAGGATGTGGAGAAATAGGAACACTTTTACACTGTTGGTGGGATTGTAAACTAGTTCAACCATTATGGAAAACAGTATGGCGATTCCTCAAGGATCTAGAACTAGATGTACCATATGACCCAGCCATCCCACTACTGGGTATATACCCAAAGGATTATAAATTACTCTACTACAAAGACACATGCACACGTATGTTTATTGCGGCACTATTCACAATAGCAAAGACTTGGAATCAACCCAAATGTCCATCTGTGACAGACTGGATTAAGAAAATGTGGCACATATACACCATGGAATACTATGCAGCCATCAAAAAGGATGAGTTTGCGTCCTTTGTAGGGACATGGATGCAGCTGGAAACCATCATTCTTAGCAAACTATCACAAGAAGAGAAAACCAAACACCGCATGTTCTCACTCATAGGTGGGAACTGAACAATGAGATCACTTGGACTCGGGAAGGGGAACATCACACACTGGGGCCTATTATGGGGAGGGGGGAGGAGGGAGGGATTGCTTTGGGGAGTTATACATGATATAAACGTTATGCACATGTACCCTAGAACTTAAAGTATAATAAAAATAAATAAATAAATAAAATACAATAAAATAAAATATTATTGGGTGCCTAGAGTTTTCTGTACAGTTATAACTAATATAATTTCACTTCAAACAATACTATAGTGCTTTCAGACGTAGTACCTTAGAACATATTCTTCCCAAATTCTCCCTTCCATACCTTGTGACATTGTTTTTATTCACCTCATTTATTCATGTGCTATATTCACCCAATATATTGATTCTATTATTACTTTGTATAGTAATCATTTAGATAAACTAAGAATAAAAATGATAATTTTCCTTTAATTTCATTTATTCTTCCTTTTGTGCTTTTTTCCTTTACAAATATCTAAATTATTTACATATCTCATTTTTTCTCTGACTGAAAAATGTCTTTTAAGAATTTCACTGCATATAACTCTAGGTTGATTTTTTTTCTTTCAACTATTCAGATATTTTATCAACTCTCTTCTTGCTTGCATGATTTCTGATGAGGAGTCTGTCATAACTCTTGTTCTATTCTTATTTCTCTATAAATAAAGTCTCTTATTCTTTCTCTCCCCTTCTCTCTTTCTCAAAAATTTCTTATTGTTTCTGGTTCCTAAAATTTAAATATGGTATGTCTGTGTGTGTGTGTGTGTGCGCGCGGAGGCGCGCGTGTGCATATTTTGGTAATGTACCTACTTGTTATTATCTGAGATTTTGTTTAGTCTATTTCATTAATTCTGGAGAGTTGTCAGCCATTATTATTTCAAATATTTCTCCTATTCATCTCTTATTCTTTTTATCCTTTTATCCTAATTACATACATGTTACATTTTTTTAAATTGCTCCAGAGTTCTTGAAATTTTGTCCCCCCTCTACCCCCAACATACATTCGTTTTCTTTGTATTTAAGTTTGGAAAATTTTTATTCACCAGTCTTCGAGCTCTGATGCTTTCCTCAGTCATTTATAGTCAATGGATGAACCCATCAAAGACATTGTTCATATTTGTTATACCTTTTTTTTATTTCTAGCATTTATTTTTTTTTTTTTTTAGTTTTTCTATTTATCTCTCTCTATTACCTATGTGTTGTTATATATTATCTACTTTTATGTCTCGTATAGCCCTTAACAATTCAATTGTAGTCATTTTAAATTCCCTGGCTGTTAATTTTATCATTTTGTCATATCCAAATCTGGTTCTAATTATTGCTTTGTTTCTTCAAATGGTGTTCATTCTTGCCTTTACGTATGCCTTGTAATTTCGTTAGAGGCTACATATGTTGTATCAGGTAATAGGAACTGAAATAAATAGAACTATAATGTGAGGATATTTGTTTATCTGATTAGGATGTGGCCTCTGTTTGATGTTTGTTATAGCTATAGGTACCAGAGGCTTCAAGTTGCTATAGCATCCTTGTTTTAATTCCCTCTCAACTTTGGGTGTCCCTAAGTAGTTCTAGTTAAAGTTTGTGTCTTGTATTTCTTTCAGACATAATCAATGTATTTATAAGGTAGTCTTTTTTCAGTCATGTTTGTGGGATGGGGAGTGTTCTATAATCTTCCTATTAAATCACAGTCTTTTAGTGGGCTTGAATATCAGAGCTGTGTTCTCCACAATTGTTTCTCCAGTGGTACAGCTTGTCCCTAATTCTTTCCTTGACTGGAATGTTCTCCATCCTTTTCCTTGATACTCTGACTTTTGTTGGGTATCCTGTCCCTTTAGGAGAATTGGGAAGACTGAATGGTACTGAATGGAAGAAATTTTCTTTCTTGTAGAAGTTTCTGGCAAAGACTTACCCTTGGAGAGTGGGATTTGCTTATATAGAAGGTTATGAGTATATTTCACAATGATTATTCTTCCCCTTTCTCTGTTAGTAAAAAGTAAGGATATTTATCAAATCTTCACCATAAAAACTGGTCGGAGTTTCTGGGGATAAAGCCCACGAAAATTTGGGACCCCCTCCAAAAAAAAATGATTTTCAATAGTTTCTGTCACTTTGTCTACACTCAGTCTCCTGCAATTCATCAAATTTAATATGTATTTCTATGGGAGGTCAAGACCACCCCCAGTTTTAATGATTTAGTAAGATGACACATAGAACTCAGTCCATAATCATACAGTTATAATTTTCTATAGTAAAATGATACAAAGCAAAAGTATCAAGGGCAAAAGATGTATAGGATGAAGTCTGGTGGAAAACAGGCTCAAGCTCCCCAGAGTCCTCTCCCAGAGGAAGCACACAGCCTGCTGTTAATTCCTACAGCAATGAGTTGTGACAATGCATATTAAATGTTACCTACCAGGAAAGCTTATTAGATACTCAGTGCCCAAAATTTTTATTGAGGTCATCCTCTGCATAACATATAAAAAAATTCCAGACTCCCAGAAGAAAATAGGTGTTTAGAATAAACTGCCTGGTTTGTACAGTTTAGGGAAAGTGAGCCCTGTTATTAGGCCAGGGAATGGTAGTAACTCCCCTGAAATCCAAGTTTCCAAACATCAGCCAAGAGCCAACCTTTCCAGCAGGTGTTTCTTTTTTTATTTTTATTTTTTACTTTAAGTTCTGGGATACATGTACAGAACGTGCAGGTTTGTTACATAGGTATACATGTACCATGGTGGTTTGCTACACCTATCAACCCATCATCTAAGCCCGCATACATTAGGTATTTGTGCTAATGCTCTCTCTCCCCTTGCCCCACACCCCCTGACAGACCCCGGTGTGTGATGTTTCCCTCCCTGTGTCCATATGTTCTCATTGTTCAACTCCCACTTATGAGTGAGAACATGCGGTGTTTAATTTTCTGTTCCTGTGTTAGTTTCTAAGAATGATGGCTTCTAGCTTCATCCGTGTCCATCTGGCAAGTCCTTCTAAGGACAGCATGTACGGACCTGCTATGTTGAGTCAGGTGCATCATGTTTCTCCCAGTTTATGACTCCAGAGTCTTCTGCTGCAGGGAAACAGATTTCAGTGGCTGTATCTCTCCAGATGTACCTGTCTCACCTGGATTTCAGGGTAGTAACTTATCCTGTAACCTCAGTTTTTTAAAAGGTCCAAGAGAAGTCATTGCATTTTCCTTATTCTAGGAATTTCTTATTGAAAGAATGACAGTGATGAATTCTATGCTCTTTATATGTCAGAATTGAAATAAGAAAGCCCAAGGGGAAATTTTAATATCACAAATTCCTTTGGGAAAGTTTTTACCTAAGTCTAGTGTAGTTTTAGTAACAATAAACAAGCCTTTCTCTTATTCCTGGAGAAAAAAGAAAGAAGGAGAAAAATAAAGAAAACAATGTCCAGAGGGTAGGTGTGTGTGTGGGTTAGGGGATGGGGAGGATGGCTGGGAGGGTGAGTGGTTGGGTGCAGCCAAATAGCAATATCCGTCAACTCTGCAAAATTTTGAGGGTTTGGAGCAATAACTCTCAACTGTATACATACTAAAATATTAGGAGTGAATATTTGTAGGATACTATCTTTTGAGCCCCATCCAAGACCAATTAAATAAAAATCTTTGTGACAGAACTCAGGCAATGGTATTTTTAAAACATCAACTAAAAACACTGGTAAAAGAAATAAAATATGACACAAACAAATGTAAAAAAAATTTCATACTCATGGATTGAAAGAATCAATGTTATTAAAATGTCCATACTGCCCAAAACAAGCTGCAGATTCAACACTACTTCTATCAAACTACCGACGTCATTTTCCACAGAATTAGAAAAAAAAAAAACTGTTCTAAAATTCATATGGAACCAAAAAAAGAGACTGAACAGCGAAAAAAAATTCTAAGCAATAAGAACAAAGCCATAGGCATCACATTACCTGACTTTCAACCATATTAGGCCATAGTAATCAAAATGGCATGGTACTGACACAAAAACAGATGCATAGACGAAAAGAACAGAATAGAGGATCCAGAAATAAAGCCACACACCTACAGTCATCTGATCTTTGACAAAGTTGACAAAAGTTAGCAATAAGGAATATTTAATAAATGGTGGTGGGATAGCTGGCAAGCCATATGCAGATGGATTTAAGATTTAAATACGGCCAAGTGCGGTGGCTCACACCTGTAATCCCAACACTTTGGGAGGCCAAGGCATCACGAGGTCAGGTATTCAAGACCAGCCTGGACAACATAGTCTACTAAAAATACCATCTCTACTAAACATCTCTACTAAAAATACCAAAAATTAGCTGGACGTGGTGTAATCCTGTAATCCCAGCTACTCGGGAGGCTGAGGCAGGAGAATCGCTTGAACCCGGGAGGCAGAGGTTGCAGTGAGCTGAGATCGCACCACTGCACTCCAGCCTGGGTCACAGTGCGAGAGTCCATCTTAAATAAATAAATAAATAAATAAATAAATAAATAAATAAAGAGATATAAGACTACAAACTATAAAAATACTGGAAATAAACCTAGGAAACTGACACAGGTCTTGAGAAAGAATTTATGGCTAAGTCCTCAAAAGCAATTGCAAGAAAAACAAAAATAGACAAATGGAACCTAATTAAACTAAAGAGCTTCTACACAGCAAAAGAAACTACCAACAGAGTAAACAGACAACGTACAGAATGGGGGAAAATATTCACAAACTATATATCTGACAAAGGGAAAGGGCTGAGAAACTACCTGCTGGGCACTATGCTCACTATTTGGGTGACAGGATCATTCATATCCCAAACCTCAGTCACACAGCATGCCCATGTAAAAACCTGCACATGTACCCCCTGAACCTAAAATAAAAGTTGAAATTTAAGAAGCAAAAGAATCATGGAAATAAAGGGAGCATTGGCAAGCTTGAGATGGCTGGATTAAATCCATAGAGTTTAAGTATGTAACAGATTTCTATACCTGAGAGCATGTGATTTGGGCAGATTAGTTGCATGTATATATGCTAGTGAAAGGATATTGTCCAACCCAGCTTTTAGGAAGTAATTCTAAAGAAACAACCTTAAAAAAGAGATATGTATTAAGTGATACATACAAAAATGTTTACTATAATTGTGATAGATAACATTCTTGTCCCAAATACTTCACCCTTCTCGGTATCCATGCTTTTTATTATGTCATCTTGGGGTTTTTCTTTAGAAAAGTTGGAGTACACTTTGAGCTTGGTCATATGATTTGCTTTGGACAATGTTTTTATTAGCAGCTGTAATGTCACCAAGGATTCAGAATGTGCTTGCGAAGTCAAGCTTGTTCCTGCTGTTGCCATAAAATATCATACCTCAGATAGCCTAAAGTTTCATGGAAGAAGACAGCCACATGGAGGAGATCCTGAATTGCCAATCTATACAGGGAACCACAGCTGCCATGGCTAAGCAGTAGATCCATAAATATAAAGATTATAATTTTAAGACACTGAGTTTTGTAGTGGTTTGTTACTGAACATTATTTTAACAATAGCTGACTGATACAATAGTACAATTTACAATATCAAAAATTCAGAAACAACTTAAATGTTCCATAATAGGATCGACTAAGTGAAATATGGCATATGCATGCCATGGATATGTAGTTACTAAAAATAATGTTATAGAAAAATATTCACTGACCTGGAAAATCCCATTAGATACTTGATAAATGATATATAGCTATCAAATACTATATATAGTATGCTTTTTTGGTAGAAAATATGAATAGATTTCTATATATAGCTATACATTTATACATAAATTTAAATTTTTGTATAAGAAAGTTTTAAAAACTAAAGACCAAAATATTAAAAGTGGTTATTCCAGAATATTGAAATAATAGTTTCTTTCTACCTTTATTCTCTTCTGTTTTCCAAATTTTAGAAATGTAAATAAGGACAAAGGGAGATTTAACATTACTAAATATTCCAGACAGCTGCAGATTTGCCTTCCATATTACAAATTTCGAGCTGGTCTTGCTGCATGCTAACATGATTGGAAACATCTGAGAGAGTGTCTGCACATCTCAGTCAGTATTTGTAAAATCTGAATGAATGAGAATCTGAATGAGGATGCGTAATTTATTGGTGTCAATAAATGTTTTCATCATCACAGTATATCTTTTGTAATTTGTATCAACTCTTCTTGATTCAGGGTGAAACTTTCTGCAAAACAGTATTGCTGATACAATAGGCATTTAGTGTCTCTTTGCGTGTATGAATGGGTGGTTGAAAGATTGAGTCAATGATGGAATGAATGTCAAGTGGGTGAGAGATTATAAAGCAAAACAGCAAAAAGCCCTTGTCCACTTCCACTTGTTTGGCAAGGAGACCAGGCGAGAGGCAGGACCAACTGCAACTGGGGTTGAATCTATTTTTTAGTGTATAAAAGATGACTCTATACACTGTATCTGTGTGAGTGTCACCATGGTTTTGTTCTTATTCATAACCCAGTAGTCTTTTTTCTAAACTTGTTAACCTCTGTGTTTCAAAAATACATTTAACATGGGTAAATGACTTCAATAATACATTGGCAAGATTCTTTAAATCTTTGTGCCACCAAAGAACAAGGGCTTTCAGAATAGTGGATGTCTTCTTTAAATGCATGCCTGAATATGAATAGGTTTGGTGTAAAGCTTTGGGATTAGATCAATATTATATGTCATATAAAATAAAATGAATAACCCAGGAACTGACAACAAAATCTTTCTATATCCAGAAATGTGCCTACATTATGACTAGGAGTAATCTGAGTTTGAGCTGCACCATAATCTTAACTCAGGACCTCAAACAATCATAATCATGTAGTCTTCCCTTAATGAAAATATTAGCTAATGCTGACAAAAGAAACCACCTCATTTAAGAGTGATATATATGTAGTAAACAGTGCATTTAGATGTATTTGTATATATTTCAGTTTCATTACACATTTCAGCTCTTCCTTACTGTGTGATTCAGGAAGGCTATCTTAGTGCATTTGCACTATTATGACAAAAAATATCCTAGTCTTGGTAATTTATAAGAACAGGCCAGGTGCGGTGCCTCACACCTGTAACCCCAGCACTTTAGGAGGTTGAAGCAGGAGGATCACTTGAGACCAAAAGTTTGAGACTAGCCTGGACAACATAGTGAGACCTTGTCTCTACAAAAATTTAAATCCAGCCAAGTGTGTGGTGTGCGCCCATAGCCTCAGCTACTTGGGAGGCTGATGTGGGAGGATTGCTTGAGTCTAGTAGGTTGAGGCTGCAGTGAGCTGGGACTGCACCACTGCACTTCAGCCTGGGCAAAGGAGCGAGATCCTGTCTCAAAAAATAAAAATAAAGAAACGTATTTTTCACAGTACTAGATGTTGATAAAACTAGAGGCACAGTACTAGAGGCTGGCTTGACCAAGATCAGGACACCAGTAAGTTCAGTGTTTGGTGAGAGCCTGGTTTCTGCTTTCAAGATGGCACCTTGTTGCTACATCCTCCGGAGGGGACTAATGCTGTGTCCTCATATGGCAGAAGGGATGGGCAAGCAAAAAGGGTCCCACAATAGTTCCTTCCAGTTCTTTTATAAGACAGTAATCCCTCATGAATGACAGAGCCTTCAGGAATTCATCACTTCCCCAAAAGCCCTAACTCTTAATATCACCACAGTAAGTACTAAATTTCAAGAAGGATTTTGGAGGGGACACATTGAAACCATAGCACTCTCTGACATTTCTGAGGTTACTTGTACATAGAACTATGGAAAGCTCTGAATGAGATAGAGATGAAGAAGCCTAGTCATGTTCCACAAGGCAGAAAATGCACTCACCAGTTTGGACAACTCAATTTATGTAAATTCTTTTCTACATATGACACTAACACTACCTAGTTACTGTCAGAATAAGTGAGGTTAGTTATACACAGTGCCTGGCATGGGTATCTGGTACATACTAAGCACTCAAGAATTATTAGAGTCTTCCCTGCTTTTTTCTCTTTTAATGTTATTTTCCTCTGTTTTCTGTTCTTTTTTCTGTCTCTCTATGTTCTCCTTATTTTTCCATCTCATGTGCTAGGAATTGCTGACTCAGTGCAGATGTTAGTGACAGGATATACCCCACTGCATTAGATCCAGTTTCTCTCTTACTCCAGCATACATCTACCTGCTTTGAGTGAACATGTTCTGATTCTAAGTTTGAAACATAATGGTGGCAGTTCTTGACATCAAATTCTTCCAGATTCAAGTCAGATGGAAATAGAGAGATGGTAAGGTCTCAGCAAAAATTTAATTGTATCTCACATGCTTTGATTGAATCAGAATTTTATCTCGGCAGGGTGAATGTTCTGCAATCGATTGGCTTAAGTTTGGGTCACACACTCCAATCCCGGAGTCAAGTGTCAGGACTCCACTTAAATCACAACCTGCAAGTGGGTTGAATAGATGCTGAGAGGCTTAAATGAACACATTTAACTTACACATTATTTTATTTTATTACCAGCCTTAGAGTCTTCCCATTCATACAGCAACAGCTCCTCAGGGAATGTATAGGAGGCATGGACTGGTTTATATCAAAAGGATTAGGAGAAGTTTTAGCCTCAGGATACCATTCCATAGGCTTTTATTTTCTAGAAAAAACATGTCATTAAGACTTATATAAGGAACTCTATCCAATATTGCAATATCTTCAACAGTCTTTTCCCAATTTGACTCTTTCCTATTGTTTAAATTACCCAATTGTTCCATAATTAAAGAAGGAGACCAGGAAAGAGGTTTTTCTGTTCTATTTTCTGTGTCTTACCTTCTTCTTTGACATTTCACCATCTATAGTATCACCAACCTGAGCCTGAGTCTCCAACTATTGAAGAATATTTGGTGCCAATATTCTTGTGCCATACTTTTTATGTGTTTAGATGTATTCCCAAATGCCTAATGGTAGCCATTAAGCTTCAAATTTATTTGTATCTCACTTGCTTTGATTGAATCAGAATTGAGATTTGATTAAGAAAGATTTTTTGAGGCAAGAGGCATACAATCCTGTAAATAAATAATGTAGAAGGAGAAATACACACACACACACGTTACCATGTGTACCAAGAAACATGATATCTAGGGATAGGATGGTAGTTTGTACATATTCATGATTAGAACCTAAGAGTAAAAGAGAGGAAAATCAGATTATAAAGCTTTCTTTTTAGCACTGTGTTTCAATTCCATTAGAGTTTTAATATCAACAAAGTATTTCACCAAACATTGTTATGAATTAGGCCCACCTACTCCTGCTGCTCAGATATGGGAGCTGAAGCTTAGAGAAATTTGGTATCCTTCTCACTTATTCACTGAAGACTCAGTAGACCTGGCTTCCATTTGCAGTGTGGGTAGATATCACCCTTACAACACACACACACACACACACACACACACACATACACACACAACTACAAACAAAATTACTTGGATGAAACTATAATTTTTAATGAAACAGTTCCTCTATGTAATTGATTCTATTAATTCAGTTTACAAATCAATTCATTTTGTTAAAAACAAGCCATAAAATTGACTGAACCTTTCACTTTTCCACTGGTCTGATGACTGCATATACAATATAAGCACAAACACCTCCGTGTGTGGTTTCAGGGATAATAGACTAACAAGAAACAGGAAGGAAAGGCAGAAAAAAAATAAAAAGTAAAGGAAGACGAATGCCAAGGAGTGAGTATAAAGGGGAGCAGAGAGGAATGCCAGTCTACAAAGGACACAGCCTGATGAGCAACCAGAATTGAGATGCATTGAGAGAAGCTGTCAGAGTAAGCCAATGGGACGACTGACACTCTGGGAGCTCTTACTATGATCCAATAACTAACTGTTATAAGTTCATTACATGACCTTATGAATTTATTTAACTCTCCCCCGACCTGAGGAGGCAGGTACTGTTACTATTATCACATTTGCAAAGATGAGAAAGCTGAGGGACAAACAGGTTAAATAACTTGCCCAAAGTCATAAAATGGTAAGAGATGAGAAGAGTTGGTGACTTCAGACAGCACATGGTGTGGTCCTGAGCACTGCTTGTCACAGTGCCTGGGAATGAACCTAGAGGGGTGCACAGAAGCCACGGGGCAGTGAGGCGCTGTGAACAGGGATAGTGTTTAGCGCAAGACATGCCCAGTATATGTTGTATGTGCACAGAGGGGATTCAGGTGATTAACAGTGATAGAATAAAATGTGCAGGTAGATGAAAAATGGACTCAGCATAAAATGCACAAGGGGCAGGGAGAATGAGGAAGTCAGGAGAGAAGAAAGAAAAATACATGAGTTATTAAGGTAGCCAAAGCCTTGAGCTGGACTGAAATGCCAGCCAGTTGCACAGGGGCCAGAGCTAGCCAACTATAAGCCCGTCCTCAGAAGTGGCCACTCTTTATAGCCGGGACCACACGGAAGTGTGGTGGTTCCAAGGAGTTGATAATGTCTGCAGAGCTGAGCACCGTATGCAACAAAGAGTAGACCCTCAATCAAAGTTAGCCCTTTGCTCCCAGTATTACTCTCAATACCTACTATGTACTAAGTACCTACTACAGGTTAGATAGCGGTGATACTAAAGAGGGCCTTATAAACTAGGGTTTGGAGTCAGGCAGTTTTGAGTTTGAATCCCACTTTCGCCACTTAATGTTCATTGGACCTTTGACAAATGTTCTTATTTGCATTTCTCTTTTCTCTGAATTGTACCTAATAGTAATTAGCATGGTATTCATGGCATTGTGATGGCTCAGAAGTGGTTAGGTGTTGAAGATATTTTGACATTATTACCAGTCAAAGTATTAATCACATCCCTTGCAGATGATGGAGCTCACAGTTTAACAGGAATGAGAAACACGTAAACAATGGATGCTCTGGTGAACACAGGCATGACCTTGAGAAAACAATGCACTCCTCCGCCTGCCTCCCCCCGCCCCCAGATTGGAGACTACCTCCTCATTTTCAGGCAACTGCCCTTGGGGGTATCAACAAGGTCAAGGTGACAATTCAGCTGTCTCAGGAAAGCCTGAAGAATAATAGAAAGATTCCACTGCCACGTTTAAAATTGACTAGTAAAAGTATACGGGAAAATGGCAAGGTTGCATTGTATGTTTAAATATAAATTTCATCAGAAGCCTGGGAAATATTTCTGAGATTTAGAATTCAGGCCATGCACCTGAAAGCAAACCTTTGTCAAACCAAGAACTCCCTTACAAAGCAATTCTTCACATTATTTGGCATTCGTTTGTCACATAGTAATTATCCTATTAATCCAAATTAAACCCTTATCTTAGACTCTTTATCCAAAGTGTGAATATAACAATTAGTTGGGGGGTGGGGTGTGTGCTAAAAAGGAGGAGGATTTTAGAATCATGCTTTGTCATGAGAGCAGACATTGTATTTTTTTGGCAGCAAGAAAGACATATACTTTTAACATATACAGTGGAAGAACTAAGACACATGAATGTAGTTAACAAATATGATAAATTATAGGTTTTTAAAGGTCTTCAAAGTTCATATAGTGATCTTCAGGGAGATTATAAAATCACAAGCAGTCTCAGTTAGTGGGCACACCAGATACTTCTGGCACTTTATATCCCAGAGACTTCTATTTATGTAACCAAAGAGCCCTATAAAAGACTGTCACTTAATACAGGATCCCATCCCACTGATCCAACGGGCAGCAGCAGTGAGATTCTAGGGTAGGACTTCCCAAATGCCACTGAGGAGCCCTGTGCAGCTGCTTTGTAAGAACACCCTCGAAACCTAGATGATGGGTTGATAGGTGCAGCAAACCACCATGGCCCATGTATACCCATGTAACAAAACTGCATGTTCTGTACATATATCCCAGAACTTAAAGTAAAAAATAAATAAATAAATAAAAATAACACACTGGAGAGCCTGCTAAGAGACATATTCTTCTGCTCCACTCTAGAAGATTCTATTCAACAGATCTGGAGTGTGGTTTCAGGATCTGGAGATTTTATCAAGCTCTCCACGTGATACCAATAGCTAAGAGTGGAAAATTAGTGTCAAATGCCAAGTGCAAATCACACCTGATAGTGAGAATCTCCTGGGCTGTTACATAAAATACAGATCTCCAGGCCACACTCCAGACTCATTGTATCTGAATCTCTGAGTTCTGAGCACAAATGCTGTTTCAACTACCTGCAGATGAGTCTCAGCCTCTGGTGTAGTATGAGCTTATGCATCAGTGCTCAATGTCTCTAAATCCATTTTCTAACAATATCAGTCAGTTCAGAACTGGAGGCAGCTTTAAGTTTTAATTCACCTGTTTTACCTACTAGACCTGTGACTCTGGATCAGTTCCATAACCAAGAAAAGTCTCTGGTGACTCATCTGTGAAATAAGCACAGCTTATTGTGAGGATTAAAAAGTAGTGAGTATAAAATCTCTAGTAAACTGTCTGGCAGGTAGTGGGTATTGAATATTTATTTCTCACCAACATGAGTTTATTTATATCTTCAATATAAATTCACACATTTGAGTAAGTCTAAAATAGAACATTTTGGTGGAGGAATTATGATCAGAACAAAAATAAGATTACATTTTGCTTTTGCTAAAAAAAGAAAAATGAAAAAAAAAAAAAACAAAAGAACATCAATTTCTGATGAGGTTGAAATGAAACTAGTACATGAACACCACCATAGGCAAAGTAAATTGACAAGTCTTTTGGAAATTTGATGTGTTTTTAAAATTATAAAAATGCTCAGATATTCTGACTTAACCATTTTCCTCCTGGAAAATTTTCTAATGAAATTGTCCCCAAAGATGGAAAACACTATTTTGGTAAAGATGTTGACTTCAGTATTACTAAAAACAATGAAGAATTTTAAAATGGCTTGAATGTCCAACAAGACATTTAAGACCAGGTACATTCATTTAGATGTAATATTATGCAGCTTCTAAAAGCAATAGTATATATTATACAGCAACAAATAAAAGTACCCACACTGTAATGAGAGAAAATCAGAGCATAAAATTGTAACTATTGTATGATTACAAGTTTAAAGTATTTATGTATAGAAGACATTAAAAACGAATAAGTGACTACAGGTCTGAGATATGATTTTTTTAATTTAATACTATTATTATTACAATGCTGCTGTATGTTTAATGACTACTTTAAAATATTGCTCATCCTTTTTATTATTTAGCAGAAAAAGACAGCATCCACAGGGGGTTCTGACATAAAGTCACCTTGAATATCTCTGACAATTAAAGAATAATCTTATTTGTATCATAGGCCCCCCTGGTTAATCACCAAGCCCTAAGCAGAAGGAGATCAGGCTCAGTGATAGGAAAACAAAAAGGGTAACCAACAAGGGCATGCCAAGCTGGACACAGGAATATGAGCTAAACCCAGAATGGATATCCAAATTTAGGACTGGAAGGGAATGTTGGTCCACAGAACGGCTGCCCCTGGAGGGCGTCAGAGGTATGGATGCCTCTGTGGGTTTGTTAGGTCCTGAGGCATGGGAAAAGCAGCAGAAGTACATTTTTCACATATACTGAGTAGAGTCTGAGGCAAGAGCTGAGCTGAGTGTTAGCTGGGATGCCCTAGAGAAGGGATTGGTTCTCTTTTCCTATGCTCATTTTCTTCTCCATATCCCTATGTGCTCTGAGGCCATGCCTGATTCTGTGGGTGCAGTTTTGACCCTATTATGTTGTTGGTATATTCATTTGCTAGGGCTACACTTTGCTTAAGAAACAGAATTTCGTTTTCACACAGTTCTGGTAGCTAGACATCCAAGATCAAGATTTCAACAGAACTGGCTTCCTCTGAGGCCTCTCTCCCTGTCTTGTAGATAATTGTCTTCCCCTCCCTATGTCCTCATATAGTCTTTTCGCTTTACTTGTCTGTGTCCAAATCTCCTTCTCTGTTAAGGATGCTAGTCAGATTGGATCAGGGACCACCCTAATGATCTTATTATAACTTATGTGCTTCTTTAAGGACTCTCTCCAAATACAGTCACATCCTGAGGTACTGGGGCCCAGGACTTCAACATATGGATTTTGCAGACGGCACAATTCACCCCATAACAATTGCTGTGCTTTAGCTCAGAACATGAAAAGGGTCCCTGGAGAACCAGGTAACCAGTCACATGCACAATACAAGGTGTGCATGGGCAGAGAGACTCTGTGTGTTGGGAAGAATCTTGGAGATTAAACTTGACCTAATCTTGGAAATTACTTGATTTTCACTTTATAGAATAGGGGGAGACTTGGGTGGGTTAGGTGGGTTACCTGGGACTAAAGCAGGCAAGTTCACCTCCATCTTTGGAGCCTCCTGGTCTTTTTGAGACACCATGCAAGTTATCACTTTTTTTTTTCCTCCTTCTCATCCCTGGACTTCACCTTCTTCCCTTGAAGTAATCCCAGCTAATTGTGCCCCAAGCCTGAGTCCATAGATACACTAGCCTCAACAGAGGGGGATTCTGAGTCAGGGTCAGAGGCTACATGAGTCCCTCTTTCCCCTCCTGAGATGTAGTTCTGTCAGATCCAATTGCAGGACAAGAATAAAAAGGCTCCATCCTATTGCAGCTGAGGCTTTTTATCTGCAGGCTTCTGGAACAGGAGGAGTAGGAAAAATGGTTCCCATCAGAAGACTCTACTTCCCCACCAAGGAAGAGGAAAACCCCGGCCAAGATGATTCCTGATGCTGAAAAACAGTTGGGCTTTTGGTCTATTTCTCTGTGCCTCCCTCTCTTTCTCACCTCTTCCCCTCCAACAGTGGCCTCCTTCCCATTCCTCAGACATGCCAGACACCATGTTCTCTCCAAGGACCTTTGCAGTGACTGTTCCGTGTTTGTGATGATCTTCAGATCTTCAAGTATTCACATAGCAGCTTCCTTCAAGTTCTCTCACTGAAGCCTACCCTGATCATCCTATTTAAAACTGCAAGCCACTACACCCCCTAGTCCTACACCTATTACCACCTATGTCTTTTCTTTTTCTCTATAGTAATTATCACTTTCTAATATATTCTATAATTTATTTACTTATTAGGTTTTTGTTTATTGTCTTTCACCCTCCACTAAAACACACACAAGTCAATATTTTTTTAAGAACAACAAATTCCAAGAACTAAGAAGGCATTCAAGAAATAGCTATTGAATGAATGGATGAATGATTGTCTTTTACCCACAGTTTGGGGTGACTAAGCATTCTTTTCTCCAGCCAACTTAAGTCTCTCAGTAAGGAGATTAAGAGACAGGGAGAAGGAGGGGAAAGGATGTTGGCTGTCCCTCTGTGTACTGGTTTGGAGAAGCATAAAAATGTCAATTCTAATTATATAATAATAATAGTGGAAGGATCTTATGGTTATTGAAAATCTATTTGGCTGCACTCAATTCAATAGTTATATCATACAACAATTCCACTTTAAAGATCCAAAAATTCAAGTTCAGAAAAAAAAAATAGGTTACTGTTTTAAATAACACAGAAAGTAAAATAAATCAAATTAACAATAAAATACAGATTGCCCTGGATCCCACATTCATTGCTTTTGGTACACCATCACTGCAGTCCTTTGTTTAGTGACACACCAGGACATATTCATTTCCCTCTGTTTTCCTAGAGGGGATATTTGTCATGAGAGAAAATTAGTTCCCTAAAGATTCTGAGTGAGACATTGCCTGACTTCAACTTTATGGCTGCCTGAGTATCAAACCAAGGCCCCCTCTTACCTAGTAGATTCCCATTTCAGTGTTACAATACATGTGGGTATTGATTAACTTGGGAGTGTGTCCTCTAGCATTTGTTACCTGCATTAAAGTACTGTCTTATATGACTGATGGAATTTTATAAAGAAATAATGATTCAATGTTTTCTTTACGATAGCATCACTACAACTGGTTTGTTTTTCTATATTCTTTCTTAAGTGGAATAAAAATGGACAGAGTCACAATTAGCTTGCCCAGAATTTGCCAGATACACCAAAGGAATGAGCTACCTTTGCGCATGTTCATGATGGGTTGGGTCTGCTCAGCCAGTGGCTGCTCACATGAGATCTGTACATCCGGACTGGGACTGGTCCTCTTCTTGAGTCACACATGTCGCCAGGAGGTATTAATGTTCACATCACAAATGTAAAATGATAGACTATCTCTGTTTTTCCTAAAGTGTATATAAAGATATGCTATAAACTCCCATTTTAAAAAGCACAAACCTTTAACTTCAATAGATTTAGGGAGACTTAGTCAACTGGCCTATGTCTTAGGTATTATGGGGGAACAGTAATGAGACACCAAGCTTTGCTGGGTATGAGGGTTAAATAGATCTTTAATTATCCATCTGTGCACATCAAGCCTCCTCATTCTGAAGGCAGACATCAAGGCCCCTTCATGTTCACTGCCATCCTCATCTGTGATGCTCAGTCGTACATGTCAGTTTGACTGGACTAAGGAATGCCCAGATAGCTGGTAAAACATTACTTCTTGGTGTGTCTGTGAGGATCTCTAGAGAGATTAGCAAGGGAATCAACAGACTGAATAAAGACGATATCCTTCACCATGTGGACCAGCATCATCCATTCTGAGGGTCAGAATAAAATAAAAGACCAAGGAAGGACAAATTTGCTCTTTGCTTGAACTGTGACATCTAAATTTACCTACCCTCAGACATCAAAGCTCCTAATTCTTGGGTCTGTAAACTTGGACTGAGACTTCCCTCTCATATATATATATGAGGGAGAGAAGATAAATAGGTAGGTAGATAGATATATAGATAGATGAGAGATAAAAGATGGATGGATGGATGGATGGATGGAAGACAGATGGATGAGAGAGAGAAGACAGATGGATGGATAGATAGATATAGATAGAAAGATAACTATTCTATTGGTTCTATTTCTCTAGAGAACTCTGACTAATACATCATCCATTTTGTCATTTTTCTCTTTTTGGAATTTCAGAGCATCCTACTGCCCTTGTGTACCTGGGTACACCAAGAGCTCTCCTTTCCTATTAAGAGCTCATGGAAACCTGAAATAACCCAGGAGACAAGGGCCAGGTCTTCTCTCACAAATCTATGGGGTGCTAAACCTCAGTCTGGAATTCAGGATATAGGGTATCTTATCCAGGACTCATAATCATCCAAGTCCTGCCTTTGATCTCCTGACTCTCTTCTCCATACCACCCATGGACTTTTTATCTAATCTAGAAATGAGGTTGCTTGAATTTTTGTCTCTTCATCCCAACCTACCATTGATAGCCTGAGGTTTGTGCCTCCAATTCTTTGTGGCTCAGAATTTTGAAGATTAAAGGTTCTGTTCCTTAACTCCCAAAGCATACCCCTTCAAATTCCATCTTGATACTCAAAAGACTAGAACTGACTTTTTTGTTTTCTGGGCTCTGTGGTAAATAATCTAACCTGAGGCAGTAGATCCTTCATTGTCTCTTTTGAATGGAGAACGATGAAGTTAAAAAAATTATCAAAAATAAAAACTGTCAAAATAGTATCTTACTAGACATCTTAACTGATGAGGGAAGCATGTGGTCAGACTCATCAAAAACCAGTGTTGCTAAATGAGAATTATGAGCTGATAGACATCATCTCTATTGCACAGGACAGAGAAATGAGAATTCTCAGAATTCTCAGGATCTTCAGCTGCAGTTGCCTCCTGGCAGGTTTCTGTGTGTCAGGGACTGGAAGCTTTTTTAAAAATTTTCATCATTTTCCAAATAATCTGTCAGATATTGGGTGCCCTTATCCAGTGCTTCTCAAACTCTTAACATACATGCAAATCACTTAGGATGGTCAAAATGCAGGTTCAGATTCAGCAGGTCTGCAGGGAACCCTGAGACTATGCATTCCTAAAGAGTTCCCAGGGGCTGTTGATGGTACAGGTTCGTGGACCAAACTTTGAGTACAAAGTAGTAAGTTGATTTCATCTGCAACTTACTCATATGAACCCTATACTCCAAGCCTGCAGAATACCCATAATTTTAAAATTATGATTTGTCTATGTTGTTTGTCCTCTGTCTAAAAGAGCTACCCAGATTAGCTGCTTGTTTCTGTCTTTGTGGTTGTCAATCCTCAGGCCATGCTCTCCTGATCCCTTGCTTCATCCATATCCTAAAGAGGGGGGTTTGATACAATTGCCATGTCATAGCACATCATGCTGCACTCTAAATTTAGCTTTTTTTCTTATGGAACACATTATGAGTTCATTAAATACAGGGATTGTGTGTGTCCTTTCCCATTACCTAATACAGCATGTGGCTTAAACCAGATATTAGTGATTGCTTGAATGGATGACTAAACGAATGAAGCTTAATGTTTGACAGGTGAGCAATGGCACAAATTATATGAACCACATATAGCTATATGCATGGGGGGAAAAAAACCTTCCCAACCTCATATTCTGACAAGAACAGATGATCAAGTCTGTGTGTAGATTGGTAGGCCTGTTTCAGAAGAGAGGCCAAAGACATTGAGATTTTATTCTGTCACTAATGAGATGAATTAATCTCTAGGACTATCTGTGTAAAGCGATTCATTCACCTTATATCTCCAGCACTCTGGGGTGGGAGCAGGGCAACCAGGAAGAGGGGAAGAGAAAGATTTCTCCTGTTCCTCAAGGCTCCAAGGGAAACCTCATTGCATAGTGGAGATCACAAGGGGAGGCCCGTGGCGATTATTACCTTTTGAAGATGGTAGATTCATTTCTGCAAAAGCCAATTTCAGGTTTGTTCCCATTAATCCCCTGCTTGATGAGAACGGCGGGGTGTACTGCTAATGCTTTCTGGTTGCTTTTGGGCTGATGTGAAGTGCATGTGATAATTAGCTAACTAAATTAGTTCTGTTCTGTTCTCATTATTTTTTATATAAAGTGGTTTTGTAGGGATGGATTTTTACAACAATGTCTGGTCTAATTTCTCATTATCATCGTTGGTTAAAAAAACCTGATAACATTCTTCTCCCCATTTTCAAGGATATCTCTTGTACTCACCACTCTTGGTGATTTTCAAACATGCTTATGTATGTATGGCCTATTACATATGAAAAACACTAAAATCCTGAAATTATCTCGGTCCTCTGTCTTTCCTTTGGGTTCACAGGACTGGCCTTAGTGTTGGATTTCATATTGAATATTCACCAGTCAGTGGTGATTTTCCTCATGGCTCTAAATGCAGAGAGAAGCACAGGATTTTCTGCTACTGCAAGCATAAGGACTTTCCACCCCAACATGTTAACATCCCAGATGTATGACATGAGCCACTCTCTGGGACTTGCCCATCTGTTCTAAGTCTCAGCCACCTGGTGATTATGTAGAAAGAGCAGAATGCATGCGGCTTTTTGTCCTGACATGGCCATTGGGTTTTAGGGCCTTACAAATCCCTGCATATACAACCTGCTCTGTAGAGCTCCCTTGTAGGATTTTTGATAGTGCATTATGTTGAGTTTCTTGAAATTAGTTGAATTTGTACCTCCTTTTTAGAGGTAGTTTCTTATTCTTGAACAAATCAATTCTGGACAGTCTTATATGCAGAAAAATTATCAGATAATATTGTGAATTCAACTACATAACTTTGCCTATTTGGGACTCAGCTACTGCATCAGCTACGTAAGATGTGCTCTAGGGTTAATTTTCCTAAATGAGATGTGGATGTTGTTAAATGATATACCAAGATTCAGTTCTCATACTAATTGGGTTACTATGGTATAACTTCTTAAAAGATGACCATAGATCCTGTGACACTCTTCCCAGGGACAGGTGGCGTCTAATTTAGCTTCCTGTGCCTGGGCTGGCCTAAGTGAATTGCTTTGCCGAGAGTAGTGAGCGGCATACTGAGACTTTTTTTTTTTTTTTTTTTTTTTTTTTTGAGACAGTGTCTCACTTGTCATCCAGGCTTGAGTGCAGTGATGCCATCTCAGTTCACTGCAACTTCTGTCTCCCAGGTTCAAGTGATCCTCCTGTCTCAGCCTCCTGAGTAACTGGGATTACAGGCCTGAGCCACGATGCCTGGCTAATTTTTTGTATTTTCAGTAGAGACAGGGTGTCACCATGCTGGTAAGGCTGGTTTTGAACTTCTGACGTCAAGTTATCCGCCTGCCTTAGCCTCCCGAAGTTCTGGGATTACAGGCATGAGCCACCGTGCCTGGCCAATATACTGAGACTTCTGAGGGCAGGACATAAGAAACCTTATAGCTCAAGTCTGGAGGATAACAGCCACCATGTAAAGGGTCTGACAAGCCTCCCACTGCCATGCTGTAAGGAATCCCAGGTTTCATGTGGACAGGCCACATGGAAGGAGGAAGAGAGAGAGAGAGATAGAGAGAGAGAGAGAGACCCAGCTAGGCTCCTGCTAATTAAACCATCTTAGCTCAGGTGCTACACGTGAGAATAATGATGCCATTTTGGATGTCCTGCTCAGTAGAGCTTTCAGATGACTACAGACCCAGCTATGCGAAAGAAAGCCCAAGCAAAAACCATCTAGTTGAGCCCAGTCAACCCACAAAGCCATGAGAGGCCATAGTAAAGTATTTCCTTTTTAGTCACTAAGTTTTGGATGATTTGTTTAGTAGCAACATAGAATGTACAAACAAATAACTCAGTATTCTCATCTATAAAATACAGATACTAATGCCTATCTCCTGTGAATACTCAAATTTAAGTATAAATAGGTAAATCCCTTAGCACATTACCTGCAGGAGGAGATTCTTAATAATTCTCACTTCCCCTTCCTTTCTAGTTCTAATCATTTATAAATTTGTGATCAATTTTTGTAGGTCTGTATTTGCCTTCCAAAGTTCACTTGTCTGAAACATTCTCAGAAAGACCAAACAGTTATAACCATCAATTTATTTCATCAGTCACTAGTTTCAATAATAGCTAAATCTTAGCCATCCAGAAACACCAAAGAAATAAGAATCTGGATAGTTAAGTTTTATGGAGAATTCAGCATACATTTTTCACAATTTTCAAAAATGTATTTTAAAAATCCTAATTTAGATGTAAATCTTGTTAACATCTATTATACTTTTTATACTATTAAAATACCAATATACTCAACATGATGTTAATGTTCACTGATCACTTAGTCACTGGGATAAACACTAGTTATTATATTTTACTGTCATCTAATTATTACATAACCATTTGTGTGTACATTACAGATCCCTGGTTGCTATCTTTTTATTTTTTCTTGTTTAGTGAGCTCTTACCCATGCCTTTCTGCTAATAGGTTAGCTGTCACATCCTGGAACTGACAATATAATTGTTTCTGGGAAACTTCTCAGAGACTACCTGGGCCACTGGCCAGAATATAGATGTGTGCCTTTAGGTCAGGTGTCCACTCATGGTCTGTCAGCTGTTGCATGTTTGGGTGACGAGACGGAAAACATAATGACTACCAGGGAAAAATACTACAGAAATACAAGACAATCACCTGAAGGTCCTGGGAGGCACAGCCTAATATCTAGACCACCTGAGGGCTCGTGGAAGTCTACCTAATATCTAAAGAGCTGTAGCAGTAAGGTATTGCTCTTACTGCTCCCATATTAACCCGGTTTGTAGAATTTAATTTCCTGATTTACTGTCTGCTTTTTCTGATGAGATCGTGGCTCTTCTTGTAACTTCAAATCATCTGTTTGCTGCCTTGACAATTTTTCAGGTCCTTACCAATCTCAGTCCCTTGTTTTTGGGGTTTGGACTTCGTCCAACTAGCTGCTGTTTGGGGCCTGAATTCACATTAAGAAATGGTGCCTGGATCCAAAATGCCACCATCATAGAGTATTATTCCCTAGAGATTAATAAGAAGAAAGAAACAAAATCAAGCCTTGAATAACAGTGCAGTTCAGAATGAGCCAAAGGTCATCTCCCTCTGGACAGTACTGCACATTTATTAGCATTACCCCAATAACTGTAATGATGATTGCTAATATTCTGAGAGCAACTCAGCATGTCCCATGCATCATACTAAACTTAATCTTATGAGCTGGATATTACTATTATGCATGCTCCATAGAGAGGAAATAAAGGGCAGAGAACTTGAGAGAATTCCCCAAAACTACAGAGTGAGCAAGAAAGAGAGGCTGAATCCAAAGCCAGGCAGGGAGTGTGCTCCCTTACCCACTGCACCCCAGTGCCTCTTGCAGTGCTAACCCAGGCCTGACCTTGGCAGCCTTACTTTTCTTACTTTTGCAGCTCAGTGAAGCCTGTCTAGAATGCATCATGGCACAGACTGTGTGTGCTGTCACATGGTCTAGTGACCATTTTGGAGCTATCTTCAGATTGTGCATCAGCATAATTAGAGAAGCAGTGACGACTTACTGAAGAAATTAGCAACTCTCGCTCCCCAATGAGATCCATTAAAATTTTCCTGTCCAACGCTGGCTGGTTTACATGAGTTTAATATCTCATATTCCTTAAAGAATTGCATCTTGGGAACATATCTCAAAAATTCCATATTGCTTGACTATATTGTTCTTGTTCTACCCTACTTTGAAATTTAATTCCTGATGGGAAAGAGCATAAACTTTTGTTACTGCTACCTAGAAACATAATATTGTCTCTTCATCATAACCGTAAATCTTTGTCATCTTTCATTCTCCTTAAATTTAAGTGGAAATTATTTGGTAGATTAGAAAAGTCCATAAATGGCATTCAGACATACTGCTTTTTTATAATTAATTTCTATTTAATTTTTTAGCCTATGTTTTTAACAAGAGCTCTTTGTCAAGGTCTTCATTAAGCTTTAACTGTTTCAATGTCTTTTTTTTTTTCTTATCAATAGGGTATTTAAATTTTTTCCTAGTCATGTCATTTTTAGCTGTGATCTATCCTTTACTGCAGTAATAAATAGACAAACCAGCCTGTATTTCTAGTTTTCATTTATTGAAGCAGTTAGTAACTCAGCTTCTCAGAGGATCTGAATGTATCCCTAGGGGAATTCAGTTTGCCTCTTTGTTGTACATATGACATTTGTAGAAACCCTGGTCTAATAACTTTATTATACAAGTAAAAATAAAAATATCAAAATGTTGATGGCCTTAATAGTGTGACTTTAGAGCCAAGGATCCTCTAATTTTTTTCTCCTGTGGGTTCTAAAAAATAACAAATAATAAGATTATTGTTGGTTTTGAACTTTAGACACCCTAATTAAGATGGTGGAAAAACTTCCCTTGGAACATCCAGTTTTACCCCCAAAGCTACTAAAGAGATCACAGACAAAAGGAGTGTCAAGGCCTTTTAAAAATGTTTATTTCTTTCCTTAAACTCCATTACCCAGAGAAAAACAATAAATAGCAACTACAATGAGTAACAGGGTGGTAGAAAGACAGGATAAATGATGCATAGTCATGCACCATGTAACAATGTGTGGGGGAATGATGGAGCATAGATATGATAGTGATACCATTGGATCATAATGAAACATATCTAACAACTTGACATATGGCACCTGACATTGGCATTTCAGATCAAATAGGATAAATAATTAATATTCAGTATAAATGAAAATGTATACATCATCTGGGTTTCTGTAACTGTACTCTATAATGTTTGGACAACAACAAAATTGCCTAATGACACATTTCTTAAAATGTATCCCCATCCTTAAGTGATGCATGACTGTATATATTTTTAAAGTCTAACTCTAAAAATAAGAGGCACAGTTGAAAATGTGGCAAATAAAGAGTCACTTTCTAGAACCCAAAGACAGGTAAGGAAATTTCTCATTGAATTTTCAAGTTGAAGGAATCAGCCTAAATTCCCATTAATGAGAGACTGGCTAAAGAAAATATGATACATATATACTGTGGAATACTATGCAGCCATAAAAAGGAATGAGGTCATGTCCTTTGCAGGGACATGGGTGGAGTTGGAAGCCATTATCCTCTGCAACCTGAGGAACAGAAAACCAAACACTGCATGTTCTCACTTATAAGTGAATGATGAAAAGTTATAAGTGAAAGCTGAATGATGAGAATACATGGACACATAGCGGGGATTAACACACACTGAGTATCTGTTGTGGGAAGGAGAGCATCAGGAAGAATAGCTAATGGATACTGAGCTCAATACCTGGGTGATGGGATGATCTGTGCAGTAAACCACCATGGCACACATTTACCTCTGTAACAAACCTGCACATCCTGCACATGTACCCCTGAACTTAAATGTTGAAGAAAAAAAGAAAAAGAAGTCAGAAAAGCAATCCATTTTGAAGTGGGTGTGTTCAGGATTCTTACCCCCTCATTTGGTATAGTCTGTTGGGCCAAAGCCTGAACCATTAATCTCAGCTTACTAGATGAGAGCCCTATGCTTGCCCATAGGTCTGTGTGTTTTTCCTGTACTTTGGTACCAATGACTGGAGACGGTTTTACTTAGCATTACAGGTTGCCACTTAAGGCTAAATTATACTTGTCTTAACCCACTCCATCAAAACTAACCACTACCTTGGAAGTGGGGCCAATGAGATTCTTCAGCACTGACTGTTAATCTTTCCTCTAGTTCCTCTACTGGAGAGGTATAGCCTAGTTCTTTCCATTTCCTCCTGTAGCATCAGGTATATTCTATACACTATTGTACCTTTCAATAGTATGCTAGGCTAATTACATCTGACTATTCCATAAGTCATGACAACAAAAAGGTCATTCCTTAATCTTTACTGTGTCCTATGTTCTCACTGTTTAGTCTGGATCAGCTGGTCAGCTTGAGTTAAAAGGGTTGGAGGAATTCAGAATAATCTTTTTCCTTGACCAGCCTTCCTAGGGACAATTAGAATACATTTCCATATGATGCTGTGGGAACGATAAGTGGCAGGGCTGGTGAAGGAATATTATAGGAAATCAGCAGGAGGGCAGAAAATATCTACAGATCAAAGCAGTAGTCCCAGAGAAGCATCAAGAGATACAGATCATCCTGAACTAAGACCATGACAAATCACATATATGTACTTGAAGCACCATAGGATTCTATTCTAAGAGAGGGAAATAGGGCTCATGTGAATATTTGTTGAGAAGATGTGCCAGGCAAAATAGGACTTGCTCCCAACTCATACTATGAGGCCAGTATTAGACTGATGCCAAAACCAGAGAAAGATGTCACAAGAAAACAACAGTAAATATCACTTATGAATATGGACCCCAAACCCTCAACAAAATACCAGCAAAATGAATTAGAAACAGATTAGAAGGATTATGCACTGTGACCAAGAAGGATTTATCCTAGGATTACAAGGCTGGTTTAATATCCCAAAATCAATACTATGTTTATAGCATGAAGAGCAAAAACTACATGATCATCTCAATAGATAGTGAAAAATTATTTCACAAAATTCAATACCCTTTCATGATAGAAATAAAAAAGAATCAACAAACTAGAAATAGAGGAAAATAAGGGAGAAACTGGATGCTTTTCCCTTAAGCTTGAAAATGAGGCAGAGACATCTTCTCTAACCACTCCTATTAAACATGGCACTGAAGGTTCTCACGAGGGTAGACAATCCAAATAATAATAATAATAATAATAATAATAATAATAATAGACATCCCAATTGAAAACAAGGAAGTAAAACTATCACTATTTGCCGATAAAAAATTTTGTACATAATTTTGTTGAGCCAAAGAAAGACTATTAGCAGTAATAAGTGAGTTCAGCAGGGTTATAGGATAAGCTAACAATATTCAGTATTTTTATACCTTAGCCATCAAGAATCTGAAAATAAAACTAAGATGCAATTCTACTTACATTTAAATTTCCCCTAAATTAAAATGCAAAATAAAATAGGAATAAATTTAGCCAAAGGCATGTAATAATTAATTGTATACTGAAAACTACAAAACAATTGTTACAATTTCAAGGAGACAGAAATAAATGAAAAGTTACCCCTTGCCATGGATCAGAATATTTAATGTTGTTAAAATAGCGGTAACACCTAAATTGATCTACAAATTCAATGCAGTGCCTATCAAAATCCCAGCAGCCTTATTTTCTTCTAGAATTGATAAGATGATCATACAAGTTATATAGAAATGCCAGGGACTCTAAATACCCAAATCAATATTGAAAACAAAGAACATAATTGAAAGACTCCAATACTTGATTTCAAATATGCCCCCCCACACGTACACATACAGTGGAATATTTCTATGCCACAAAAAGAATGGAATCGTGTCTTTTGCAGCAACATGGATGGAACTGAGGCCACTATCTTAAGTGAAACAACTCAGAAACAAAAAGTCAAATTCTGCATGTTCTCATTTATAAGTGGTAGCTAAATAATGTATATATGTGCATGGAGAGAGTGTAGTACTGGACATTGAAGACAGAAAAGTGGGAGAGTGGGAAGAGGGTGAGAGATGAGAAATAACTTAGTGGGTACAATGTCCATTATTTGTGTGATGGTTATACTAAAAGCTCAGACTTTAGAGCTAAGTAATATATCCATGTAACCAAACTGCACTTGTACCCCTTAAATTTATATGATCTTTCAAAAAGGTATTTCTAGTCTCACCAAGGATTTCTGCATTGCTAAATCCAGTGAGCAACATTAAGGTAGTGTCTTTCCTGCTATTTCAGCAGCACTTAATGCCAGTTGATCCCTCTTCCTTCTTGTGTAAACTCTCCTGCCTCGATTTCTGCCACAGTCCAGAGTTCACACTGCTCCTTTCCCTTCCTGTTTGCATGCTTAGCCTCCTCTACTGAGGAATTAAGTGTTGATGTCCCTCAAGATTTGACGTTAGGTTTGCTTCTCTTCGTGCTCTGTCCTTTATAAAAGTTGGTAAAGATGTGGCTTGCCTATTGGTCCAAACACTAAATACATAATCATTTCATACCCACAGTAGCCATGTAAGGTAGAGCATTCAGGCAAAACCCACACATGTCCAAAGCCATGTGCTAGGTTTATAACTCAGGCAGTCCAAAGGCTGGCAAAAGCACTGTCTTACCTCTGGATGATTTCACCTGCTTCCCTTACTTCACATCATATCTGTAGACTGATAACCCAATGTCTTATCTCCATCCCTTCTCTTTCACTCAGTTAACTTCTAGTCAGTCACCAGGTCTTATCTCAAATGTTACTTCTTTTCCATAACTCCCAAACTAGGGGATCTCCTGTTATGTTTTCTCATTTCCTTAACAATGCTTAGAAGTATTGTTATTTTACAGATATAGGTTTATGCATTTAATTAATAACCCTCCCTCTCCTCCACAAGAGAATAAATTCCATAAGGGTAGAGTCCAAGCTACTTTTGATGTCTTCTGTTTACAGCAGTATTCAGGACAAAGTAAGCATGGCATAATAATTTAGTAAGTGAAGGAATGCATGTGTGAATAACTAGTCAAACAGACCTTTGTTGATACCCTATTTCTTCACTGCTGCTGATGGGACTTTAAGTAAGCAATTGACTCTCCTACTCCAGTATT
This sequence comes from Trachypithecus francoisi, assembly GCF_009764315.1. Taxonomy (NCBI): domain Eukaryota; kingdom Metazoa; phylum Chordata; class Mammalia; order Primates; family Cercopithecidae; genus Trachypithecus; species Trachypithecus francoisi. Next base: position 102,166,242 of record NW_022681468.1, read on the forward strand.
CCTTATCTGTAAAAGGGGATCACAATATTCCCAGCCATGCAGGTTTTCTGTAAGGATTACATAAGATAATATATTTTAAAAGCTTCCAGCACAGTTCCTGGAATATAGTAAATGTTCAGTGTTCTGACAACCTATAGTACAAGAGTTTCATCTTAGAACAAAATCCAGGGAAGGACAGGATTTGCCCAACATCCCATAGCTTGTGGCAAAGGCTGGATTGCATTTTAACCACCTTCAAGCCTTTGTTAACTCATTGTTCATCTGTGTGACATACTCAAATTTCCATTTTGGCAAGATTACTCTTGCTGCTGCTGCTGTGTGTGTGTGTGTGTGTATGTGTGTGTGTGTGTGTGTGTGTGTGTTGGGCAACAGCCACCTTTCCTTTCTCAGACCATAGCTTTAATAGCATTTTCTTATGATAGTGGAGCCTGATGCCTTCACAACTCCATTACCCCTAAATCCCCTGGTAGGAAGAATTACAGGATTCAAATGCCTTCATTTGTAAAGTGGGGGGAACATTACAATTCTAAACTCACTGTACTGCCCCTTAAATCCAGTCAGATGATTTCCAGTGAATTGCTGCTGTATAAGATGAAACATTATCTTTGTGTTATATTATTATTATTCTACCAAGACATTCAAGCCTCTGAAATGCATTCTGAAAATGCCTTAGGGTACATGCTGTTTGGTAAAAGGCATTGCTTCTACACTGACACTTGTGTGCAGTGGTTTAGTCAACTGCTTGTTTTTGCGCCCCTCACAACAAGGGCTTCTGAACCCGGGGATGTTTAACAGGAATCTGAAATAATCAGAAAACAATGAGAGAGGTCCACAGGGGAGCAGCTTTGGCAGGGAGGAAGGGAGTCCGTAATTCACAATTCCTAGTTCCTGTGACAAAAGCAGCCAACTGACTGACAACCTGGGAAGAGAGCCTTTTCCAGCCTCGTTCCCTGGGCTTCACGCCTTGCCTCTCCATTTGCTCCTGTTCTCTAGCTGCAAAAGGGAGAAGAATATGTGCTCTGAGTTGCAGAAAGGGGTTTGAGGAAGCTTTTCCACCAGTGCTGAAAGCTGCCCACAATTACAATTATCCATCATGAAACCTGCTTAACTGAGTGAAACCAGATAACCAATTCTCATTTCTTTGCACAAGCAGGATTTTTCAGGCACAGGTCAGGCTTTTCTCTCTTATTCTATTTTTAAAGGGAAAGGAGCAAGATGCTTAATTCAATCAAGGGTGAGTATTATGGACTGAATAGTTGTACTCCCTTTCCTGCCCTGCAAATTCATGTTAGAAACACTAACTCCAATGTGATGGTCTTTGGAGATGTGGCTTGTAAGAAGTAAGTAGACCTATGATGGGATTAGTGTCCTTATAAGGAGAGATGTCAGAGAGAGAGAGACAGAGAGATTTCTATGATCATGAACCCAGGAAAGGCCACTTGAGGAAACAGCCATAAAGCAGATGTCTGCAAGCCAAAAGAGAGTCCTCAACAACAATTGAATCAATAGGCATTTTGACCTTGGACTGCAGAACCATACAAAATAAATTGTTGCTTAAACCAGCTGGTATTTTCTTTCTTCTTCTTTTTTTTTTTTTTTTTTTTTTTGAGATGGAGTCTCACTCTGTCATCCAGGCTGGAGTGCAGTGACACAATCTTGACTCGCTGCAACCTCCGCCTCCAGGGTTCAAGCAATTCTCCTGCCTCAGCCTCCCAAGTAGCTGAGATTACAGGTGCCTGCCACTATTCTCGGCTAATTTTTGTATTTTTAGTAGAGTCAGAGTTTTGCCATGTTGGCCAGGCTGGTCTCAAACTCCTGACCTCAGGTGATCTGCCTGTCTCAGCCTCCCAAAGTGCTGGGATTACAGGCGTGAGCCACCGTGCCTGGTCATCTATGACATTTTCTTATGGCAACCTGAGATAACAAAAGACAGTCAGGGGCCACCACATAATGAAACAAGTATCAAAAGATGTCACTTTTGTGACTTCCAGGAAGCTATGGTTACTTGGTGTGTCAGGTTCAAATGTCTTTTTTTTTTGTCACCTACAGTGTGTGGCTAGAGCCAGAAGAGCAGTTTTTCTTTAGTTAGCATCTCTCTCAGTGGGATTCTGCCTTGCTTTCCAAGCACTCTTGATTCAAAGCCCCTCTGGCCTTGTTAATAGCATCAGACTGCAACAGGGGCTGGCACAGTTCAACATTGATTTTGCCCTTTCTAACCCACTGAAGGTGGTAGCTTTTGTTATTATTAATTCTGGCCTCCCTGTCATTCAGGTCACCCTGGGAACAGAAGCTTGGAGCACATGGACAAGTGGACTGAATATTCCCTTAGTTGCTTGTGGTTAATTCCTGAGTTTATCCTTAGACTCAGCTCTCTAAGGCTGTCAGGCCAGTTGGAGCTAAAATCCCCTCAGTATATACTTAGGGATTTTGTGGGCTTTTTTTGTTTTTCAAAAATGATTACATAATTTTCTTATTTTCTTAAACCTGGGACCTTGAGGAAACCTCAGCAGCTAAAATTTGTCAGCAATGAGAATTAAAGATCCACATCCAAAGTCAGAATAGCCAGATAACTCAGCCTTCATTTGCCCACTCCAGAACTCAAGGCTTACTGTCTTTAAAATGAAATGATTAAATAGTCTTATACTTAATATATGTATGCTTTCTCTAAAATAAGTGTGACTCTACACATTTTCCAGGTTGTCTATGCTGTATGACTTGGAAAGGGATTTTTGTATACATCTTTCTCTACGCCAGGAGCTTCCAAAGCATAGAACCAGCAGCATCAACATCACCTGGGAATTTGTTAGAAATATTTAACTCTGAGGCCCACTGTTCCATCTTAGCCATACTTTTTTCACTAATCCTATTTTTAAGTGCCTTTACCAATACCAAAAGTATGAAGCCAGATAGTGAAGCTTCATCCTCTTACTGAAGTGACTGGCACAGGTTGGTTCAAATTATCTGAAAGCTTATGACTTTTGATCCCTAATTGGTGAACAAGATACCTATGTATGCATAAGAAATGTGCCTTTTCCTTTTTTCAATTTCTTCATTTATGCCTCAGTAGAGTTTCATCATTTGCTTCCAACAGACACTGAACATTTTTCCAGTTTATCCCTAGACAATTTATCTCTTTTGTTGCTGTTGTAAATGAGATCTTTCCTGCATTTGATTTTCTAACTTTGCTGTTTGTGTCTAGGAAGCTATTTAATTTTACATATTAATTTTTTAATCAGCCGATCTATAAAATTCTCTTACCATTAAAACAGTTATAGGTGGGGCGCGGTGGCTCAAGCCTGTAATCCCAGCACTTTGGGAGGCCGAGATGGGTGGATCACAAGGTCAGGAGATCGAGACCATCCTGGCTAACATGGTGAAACCCCATCTCTACTAAAAATACAAAAAATTAGCTGGACTTGGTGGTGGGCACCTGTAGTTCCAGCTACTCAGGAGGCTGAGGCAGGAGAATGGTGTGAACCCAGGAGGCGGAGCTTGCAGTGAGCTGAGATGGCGCCACTGCACTCCAACCTGGGCGACAGAACGAGACTCCGTCTCAAAAGCAAATACAAAAACAAAAACGATTCTTTAGCTAATTCTCTTTCCAAGTATACAATCTTATCATGTGCAAATAATAATAAATTTGCGTAAAAAAGTACAATATTGATGATAAAATATGACATTAACAAGGTCAAATAGATGATAAAAATAGATTTTTACTAACTTTTTTTCCAATGCAGATAATACATAAAAGATCCAAAGAAAATTTACAAATTCCCTAGGAAAATATATGTATTCCGATAGAAAATACCAGGCAAAAGCTACAAACAAGTCACAAAAGAACATACTCAGATTGCCATCAAACATGAGATACTCCAATTAATAACAAGAGAGAAATGTGAATTTAAATTGTAAGATGTCTATTTATAACCATCAGACTGACAAAATTTAAGAGGAATAGCAGCATTGTGTCTTGTGTAGGATGCAGGTAATAGGCTTTCCTATGTTCACTGCAGGGATGTGGATTGCTACTGTTTTTGAGGAAAGCAATCTGGCGGCATCCATCAAATTTAAAACCATGTATTCTTCATTCTAGCCATTTTAATCCTGGGAATCACTTTCATTAAAAGAAAGCACGAGTACTATAGTCAGATGTTGTGTTGTACCACCCAGATCTCCCCTCAGGACTGAGTCAGTAATGCCACAGGTGTCAGGAGTGTTGTATCATCTTCAATTAGAGAAGCAGACCTGCTATGGTTGATACAAAACAAAGAATATGTTATAGAGACAAGACGTGACACGGTGGTGGGAAGTAGTAGAGATGTCTGACCCTACATCTTCACTGGTGTGAAGTCACTGTAGGTCAGCCAGACCATCAGTCAGAAAGGAAAGCTGGGCATGTACAAAGGAAGAACACACTGAAACTGGGACAATGACCTGCAGTGCATGAAGACCAACTGGAGCCCAAGTCTCTCACCACCTCCAACCTCAATGCCACGGGAGACTTCCAGGAGCAGCTGGTACCATTCATCACAGATGTGCATACTCACTCGCACAGGGTCAGAGAAGCCAAAAGAGTAGATGTGGTGGGAGCTGGGGAAATTATAGGTCCATCCATTAATCAATCAGGTGAGCTAGCAGATTAGTGAAAAAGCGCAAAGCTGTCTGTGTCTGGCATCCTGTACCGATTTTTTAAAAAATTTATCTATTTAGTTTTGAGACAAAGTCTCACTCTGTTGCCCAGGCTGGAATGCATGATCTCAGCTCACTGCAACCTCCGCCTCCCAGGTTCAATGTCTCAGCCTTTTGCGTAGTGGGGATTACAGGTGTGTGACACTACACCCAGCTAATTTTTAAAATTTAATTTTATTATTATTATTATTTGTGTTTTTAGTAGAGATGAGGGTTTACCATGTTGGCCAGGCTAGTCTCGAACTCCTGACCTCAAGTGATCCACCCACCTTGGCTTCCCAAAGTGATGAGATTACAGGCGTGAGCCATGCCACCCGGCCTGTAACAACTTCTAGACATAGCAAAACAGCAGCAACTTTACCTCTGCCTTCGGTTATCTCCCACCACTTTCCGTTTTGTCCAAAAGGAACCTACAGCAATACAGGGAAGGGGGTTCTGGGAAATGTAGTTCCAGCCTAGCTAAGATGATAAGGAAAAAAGCTCTGCAATCACTCAGCCAAGTTGCTCTCCAGGAATCGCCCTCGGTCAAAGTAAGCTGCCCCTTCCAAGGCTGTGCCCCCTCTCTGGGGACAGCAACCACTGCAGAGGTACAGAGGCTTAGCCTCCTTGCATCAGTTGGGACAACTGCAAGCACCTTATTTCAGAGCCACCCAGACTCCTCAAGGCCTCTGATACAACTGTATTGCAATTTAGCGGCTCCTTCTGCCCAATCCTGGTCCTCTCATCCCTCACAGATGTTCTTCCTGGGAATGCCTCCCCAAAAGCCTCCTGCAGCAGCTCTCAGAAACTCAGAATTCATTTCCCAACTTACTACAAGTATATATGGATATCTTATGATACATTGTTTGTGGTAACAAAATGAGTACACAATGTGAATTTCAATTATTGGTTGAATATATTAGGTATCTACATCATAGACTACATGCCAGAAAGAATGTGTAGTAGTTGCTCACTCAGGTCTCCCTTTTGAAGTGCTCACAGGGAAACGCACTTCCTCAGATCTGAGTGAGAGCTCTCAGTGCCCACAGGGGACTCGCAGCATCTCCCAATCTCATCAGCGTGGCTGTGACTTGGAGCAAATACTCTCCAGGACTCATCTGTGGTGTATTCCTCATTTTGATTTATAATTTGAGGTATTTGTGATACTTATGCTTTCTCCTCCCACCTTTTTTTTTTTTTTGGAGACGGAGTCTCACTCTGTTGCCCAAGGGGGAGTGCTGTGGTGCAATCTCAGCTCACTTCAACCTCTGAAGTTCTGTCTCCAGGGTGCGAGCGACTCTCATGTCTCAGCCTTGCAAGTGCCTGGGATTATAGGCGTGTGCCACCTATGCCCGTCTATTTTTTGTAATTTAGTGAAACAGGGTTTCTCCACGTTGCCCAGGCTGGACTTGAACCCCTGACCTTAGTCTTCCAAAGTGCTGGATTACAGGCATGAGCCACTGCATCCAGCCTCCCTTTTTACTTTTTAGTTAAAATGTGATTTTTAGAATTTCCACTATTTTTTCTAACTTTTAATTCACTAATTTCTACTTTTATTTAAATTCTCCCTACTCACCTTCAATTTATTTTGTGTTCCTTGAAAGCACAATTTTTATTTTTTCTAATTTAGTAAACATGAATGTTTTTTTTTCAGTTTAGTTTTAGTTATAATCTATTGATTTCCTGGGAGTTATTTCATAATTCCTGATTCATGTAAAATGTTGGTTTCGATTTTTTTTTAACACAATAGAAGGATTTTTAAAGTTTCTAGATTGGAGGCTTTTTAATTTTTCATTTCTATGTTGGGAATTATTTAATCGTTTTTATACAAATTATTTTTAAAATATGATCTATATTACTTTCATTTGAGGATTATTGAAAGATTTCTATTTCCTAATATATGGTCAGTGTTTCCAAATGCCCCATAGGTATTTAAAAACAAGTTACCTTTTGGGTATACAGTAGGGAAATGTTCAAGAACACATTATTGAGTGTACTTTTTAAATTGCATTTAAAAATCTCTGTTATAACTTGGATTAGTCATGCAATGCAAGAGAAGTTAAACTCTGCTAGTTACCATGTTTCTATTTTTTCTCCTTTTATTGTCCACAATTCTTGGTTATGCATTTTAATGTTTTATTTGATGCATGACGACCACATGAACACTTAGACATGTATGCATCTCTAACTTTTACTATTATACAGATCCTTTAGTCATTTAAATTTTTGTCATAGATTTAACTTAAATATCAGTGTTGTGGGGGATGATTTATTTTTTGTTTGTGTTTGATGTGATTTTATTCTATCTTTTCACTTTCAAACTTCTGAGTCAATTTCAGATATGTCTCATATATTTGGCATATAGTTAGGTTTTATTATCTGATATAATCTGAGTCTTTTTCTTTTAATAGGTTAGTTTATCCCACTGACATTTGTTGCTATAACAGATATTTTTGTTCTGAATTCTGTCTTTGTGTTATTCCATTTGTTTTTAATGTTTCCTATAGTATCTTTCATTAGCTCGATGGTTTGTGTTTTCTGTTGCTTTGTATGTATGATTTGGGTTTTAGTTTTGATAGTCGGTAATGTTTATAGACTATATTTCTTATTTCATTGGCTTTAGTGCTACCTTTATTACTAACATTGCCCTTAAAATATATAAGGTCTAATCTATCACTTTCAAATTGTATCAAATAAAAAAATAGGAAAGCAATATTTTTACATGTTCTTTCAATATCTCCTTACATATGCCACCACATTTTTGTAATTATGATATAATCTTTAAATTATCAAGATTAAAGACATTTATATTTTGCTGTTAAAATGGCCACATTTGTCCACAGTTATACATTTAAACAAAATTAAATCTACCAACTTTCACCTCACAGCTTCTCTGACTCTAAGCTTCTTATTTTGTTTAATGATTTGTTTGATGGAATGTTAAACTCACTCCTCATTCTGAACCAATTCTCTCCACTCCTGAGCCTTCCATATTTCCCACTTTCTGCAGGTTAGAAGCCAAAATTCTTAGTATTATATTAAGTCCCTCCATGTACTTGTTTCTGCTTGCTTTTCTAGCTTTATCCCTCATCAATTCCTGCCTCCAAGTTTTCATTTTATTTGTGGAGCTGCTTATAGTTTATATATGTATCATACAATTTTATGTTCCCGGACCTATAGTCACATTGCCAAACACTTAACTCTTCCTGCCTTATTTTATGCTAATTCTAATTTATTCATAAACACTCAGGTCAGAATTTATATTTCAAGTAAAAATTTATGACTGTATAACTTGAACATAGAAAGTTACAAATCCTGAGTGCGCAGCTTGGTGAATTTTTACATATAGACACACAAAATCACACCTCCCTATCCAGATGAGGGAACAGAAATTAATCTGCAGGCCAGAAGCGCTGTTTATGCACCCATAGTCACTACCTCCTTTGCCCAAAGAACCACTCTGCTGATTTCTTGACATTAGTTATTTTTGCATGTAAGTCTACATGCATGGAAAAATATTGTATGAGTAATTTCGTGTTTGATTTCACAGGCCCTGCAGTTTTTGGTCACTTCCTTGATCCAGTTTTGGTCACCTCTGTAGCCCCAACCTCTCAAGTCTTACCAGCCCCCATCTGTCCCTTCAGCCCTGTCGGCCTTTTTTGTTCTAGATGCCCCCAGCCTGGCCAGTCCAGGTCATCTCTGAAGACTTGATGGCCTCCTCAGTCAGGATCCACTGGCCCTGATCACTTAGGGAAGAGAAGCAAAGCCATAGCAATAGAAGACCAAGAAAGGGAGAGATATAGAATGATTTTATTAAGAAGCCAAAAATTAGGAAGGGAGAAAAAAAGAAGAGTACATCTAGGGCATTCCTATTTTTAGGTATTGAGATTTTCAAAAAATAGGCACACACCTAAATACATATTTGTCAAAGAAAATATGTGGGTTCTAGTAAACTTTTCTATGTTGCTATCTATTTTTAGACAAATTATACATTATTACTATTAGTATTATTATTTGAGATGAAGTTTTTTGCTCTTGTCCCTCAGGCTGGAGTGCAATGACGCAACCTTGGCTCACTGCAACCTCTGTCTCCTGGGTTCAAGTGATTCTCCAGCTTCAGCCTCTCTAGTAGCTGGGATTACAGGCACCCACCACCATGCCTGGCTAATTTTTGTATTTTTTGTTTGTTTGTTTTTGGTAGAGACAGGGTTTCACCATGTTGGCCAGGTTGGTCTCAAACTCTTGATCTTAGATGATCTGCCAGCCTCAGCCTCTCAAAGTGCTGAGATTGCTAGCAAATTATATATTATGTGAAATCCATGTTTGATGACTTAAATCTATGCATCATCTGCAGATAGGTTTATTTTGTTTATTTCTTATTTTGGTCCTTTTCCTTGGAATTCCTGATAATTTTTAAAAGAATGTCATGTGCCAAGTACGCAAAGATGCCATGCCCTCTGCATATAAAGTCTCTGGATGACATCTGCTTATTTTAGAGAATATTTCCTTCTGGTTATTGTTTGTAGTTAGATTAGTAGTAGACCACCAGTCTTGTACTGCGACAACTCAGGCTGATTTTAGGCTTGGTAAGACATAGGCCATGTCCAGTTGACTCCCCTAATCTGCCAGGAGTCCCTACATAAAATTATGGGATGCTTATCAGGGTCTCTTCACCTTCAAGTGCTCTGAATTATAATGTTTATCTCTCTCATACCATAAGGTGGCTGATAGCTCAACTCTTGTTAGCCCCTTATGACCTACTTTCTACTTGGCTTCTCCACCTCTCTGACAGCACAAAATACACATCAGCGAATTTATCAAGAGGAAAAGTTGGTCTCACTTCTCTTCCCTTCTATTTGGGATCTTGGGTACACAAGAAATAAAGTCTATACACTCCAATTTCTTCTTTTTTTCCCTGTGAGACTGCCCAAAGCTCTGCCTTGTTTTTAACTTGGTTATCAGCTGGAGCAGCTGTTTCTAACTAGGTTCTTAGACTCGCCACAAATCTTGTTAATGATTCAATAAGTTACTAAAGTACTAAAGTGAAAAACTAGAGTAGAATATCATACTTACCTCAATACCTCTCCTTGGGGACTTTGGCATTTTATATCCTACCTGCCTTGGTAGATATTTAAGGTCTTTATCTAGATTTTTTTCTGTAGTATATGTTATCCAGTTTTGTAGTCGTTCTCATGGGGAGGATTGGTCAGCTATGTGCTAGTATATCATAGGCATAAGCAGAATTCAGGAAGTAGTTTTAAAGCAAGACAACTGCCAGCTCTCTCCACACCTCTCCCAGATTCATTTTTTAATGACCAAATATGAAAATAAGAGTCACTTGCAATAGTGTTCAACACTATACATGTATATAGTTCCCATGCCTGAGATCTTGACATTGATAGATACAGTAGACACCTGTCTACTGGATGGAAAGAAGGGCTCATCCAGAGTGTCCTTTTATCCAAAGACAGATTTCCCAAATCTGAAATAAGGAGCTGCAGATGATATAATCACAAGTCTCCAATAAAATCCATTAATTTAGGAAAGGTTAAGAGCTTTATTTGAGGGTGTTCAGTGGTGAAAATAGGCAACACATTTAAATCCTAACAATGCTCTAGGACAACAAAATTATATTTTTGCACATCTGACTCCATCACTAGAGGGTAAGCTTCCCGAGGGCAAAAAAGGGGCGTAATTTTTGTTCTCCAAAACCAATTTTTCAGGAAATGTTGGTTAAATTGTGTACTCTGATGACCCCCTCAATGCTTAATGTAGAATTTGCTTCATTCACTCATTTATTCATTTTTTTAGCAACTCAATGCATATTGGGAATGAGCACCCTCCCTTAGGGACATGGCAAGGAACACAGAAGCTAGGGCCTCGGCTTTGTGGGACTTACTATTAATCACATTTCCACTCAAACACTGATTGTTTGGGGATTGTGATCTCTTACTCCTTGATGATAAAGACCATATGCCTAAATTACAGAAAAAAATAGGAAACTAGAGAGAAAGAAAATGGAGATGAAAGTCATTTCTTATTTTTTTATCTGAATTTAACCAAGGTAATGCCTCCTGCTATATTCCTTCATGCATTCTCTTATAGATACAAACACTTATTCACAGATTTTTTCACATATGTAAAATAAATAGTTTTATACCATATGTACTAGCTTTTTAAAATCCTATCAGAATATCTTGAATAACTTTTTACTTGTTTCCTTTATATTTTCAACTATTATACACATATATAATGGTCCATGGAGTGACAACATAACCCACCCACCACAAAGTTTAAGAAAAAAATTAAAATATTTGCCTTTTACTTCGTATACTTCTCTCTGCTGTATTCTTGTGTCTACCTTTCCCTTCCTGCACCATGAGGCATACCCACAGATAACTATTATCCTGATTTTTCTGTTCATCATTTATTTGTATTTTCTTTACTTACTAAATACTTATGCATGCCTCTATATTGTATAATTAAGTGTATTTGTAAATTTTATAGAAAATCACATTTCTGAGATACTTTTTTTCTTCTCATAATTATAGTTGTAGGATTTATCTCTAGGGAATCATGTACATCTAGTTTTTTTTTTTTTTTAACTTTAATATAGTATACCACTATTTAGTATAGGTTTTATCACTGTCTTCTTAAACATTTAGGGTTATTTTCTCTAATTTTTCACATTTCACCCAAATGGATGAAATGAACATTCTAATTCATGCTTTCTTAGGTACCTATGTAAGAGTTATAGCCTGAAAGTAAAATTGCTAGTTAAAGGGTTCATGCAATTTCAGCTTAAATAAATATTGCCAAATGATTCTCTAAAGTAGTTACACCAATTAAAATTCTTAATTTCAATTTTCAAGTGTATATGTTGCTACACATCTTTGCCAACACTTAGCATTATCAGGCTTTATACTTTTTAGCAATTCTATGGCTATGGAATCTGAAATTTCATCATGGCCTAAATTTGCAAATCTTTCCTGACAAGTGAGGGTGAATATTTATATTGATTGGTCATTTTAGTTTACCCTTCTAAACTGTTTATTTCTTTGGCCTATATTTTAATTGACTTAGTTCTGTTTAACTTACTTTAGGGATAATTTTGTACATTTTGCACACTAATTCTTTGTTATCTAATGCAATACAACTGTGATGTATTTGCAGGTTTTATATATATTTTTACTATTTTCATTATCTGAAGTTTTAATTTCTTCATAATAATACTGATTAAATTTTTCCCTTATGGTTTATGAAAACTTTGATTAAAAGGTGCCTGTCTAGATCTTATTTTTAAAGCTTAAAGTTTGGCTGTTCACTTTGAGGTCAATATTTCATCTGAAAATAGTTTTCTTTATAGCATAGAAGTAGAGTGTTTTCCCTATAGAGATAATTGCCACAACATTGCTAATTACAAGTGTGTGACTTCTTTTTCAATATCTGTCATATATCAATTTTCTATAGATATTTTACATTTGTATCTAAGATCTTATTCTGTTCGTTCATTCTATTTTTCTATCCTTGTGTCAAGACTATGTTGTCGTAGTTACCCTAGCTTCTAATAATTCTTGGTGTTTCCTATAATATGTCTTTCTTTATTCTCAGTTAACTAGGTCATGTAAGAATTTTGCTCTTTGAGGCATATTTTAGAATACACTTTCCAATTCCATTATAAAATTGTTTCAAGATTTTGAGCTGAAATGCTTAAAATTTTTATATTAATTTTTAAAAATTCAACGTTTTATATCGTTTCTGTATCCATAGAATGACTATATGAATTATCATTATGTATATATGAGATATGTATAAATGTGAAATGTTTATGTATTGCTTAACAAGCATTATTATATTGGCAAAACCATAAAATAATTCTCTTCCAAGTTTCAAAAATTAAGCTCTTCCAAAGGAAAAAAGGTAACATTTAACTGTGTAAAAAAAGACAAAATGAAAAATTATCTTGTGCACTTGATTATTAAAATATAACATAAGCAGAATAATTATTCTTAAGACATTTATACATTTTATCAATTTTTAGCTCTGTCTCTAATAATCTGATATTTTTCTAAATAATTTTTGATATGTCTTTATTTTTAATTTTTCATAAATTGACCTCAAGTGCATTTTATAATTAGTAAACTTGAAATTGCTGACATCTTAAACCTACTCTATTCTGTATATTTTCCCTTCCTTTAAAAAAAATCTTTATAAAACCCATCCAGTAAGTTGCTATATGATTATTTTCAATTTTTTTACCAATTTTAAAAACCATGAAATCAAACATTTTTAATGTTATTTCATTTTAGAGTAGGATAAATGTATCTACTTAAAAATAGAAATTCCACCAAAAATATTTTTCACAGAGGTCAAGATGTTTGAAAACACAGTTATAGAAATTTGACATTTAATCTGGTATGCCATTTTAACTCTTTTTATTTAATTTATTTAAGACCTTTTTGGCTTTGCGGTGCATGAAGTTTATTTATGTAAGGCACACATACAGAGAAATTTAAAAATCACAATTGTGTAGTTATGGTAACTAGCATCATATTAAAAAGGAAAAAATTGTTGTGCTCTAAAAGCTCCCCACCATCATGCCCTCTTCCGGTGATTACACCATCCTCCCCAAAAGACACCACTGCTCTCATTGCTAACACTATTAATTAGTTTGGCCTGCTTGTGTACTTTATATTAACGGTATTATATGGAATGTAGTTTTTCATGTCTGGCTTCTTTTATTTGATACTGTGTTTGTAAAATTCAATCATGTTTTGGAGAATAGTTGTAGTTCATTTATTTTCATGGCTAAACATTTTATTTTGTATATGTAGGTTATATTTTATTCTGTATCATAGTGATTTTCAGTTTCAAGCTATTGTAAATAGTGGTGCTATATACATTCTATTACGCATCTTTTTTTTTTTTTTTTTTTGAAATGGGGTCTATTTTGCCCTGGTTGGTCTTGAACTTCTGGGCTCAAGTAATCCTTCTGCCTCAGCCTCTTGAGTAGCTGGGGTTAATTACAGGTATGTTCCACTGTTCCCAGCTACACATCTTTTGATGAACTTATAAACACATTTCTGTTGGATATACAGGTAGGATTTGTACTTCTATTCCATAGAGTGTACATGTGTTCTCTTTTATGAGAATCCCAATTGGTCCACATTTTTACAAACCCTCGCTGTTTTCAGTCATTTTTACCTTTAGCCTTTCCAGTGGAGAGTAGTGGTATTGTGTTGTATTTTAAACTTGAACACCATTCATAACTATTGAGGTCAAGCACCTCTGTATACATTTGTTAACATTTTGTTGATATTCATTCATGAAATATTTGTTCATACTTTTTGTTGGTTTGTTTGTTTGTAAGTTTTTTTTGGCCAAATCCTCTACTGGTTGTCTGCCTTTTGGTTATTGATTTGTGGGAATTATTCCATTGTATTGAATACAAATCTTTGTCAGAATTTTTTTCCCAGATGTGTGACATGTCTTTTTCCTCTGTTACTAGTGACTTGTAATGAATGAAGATTTTAAGTTTTACTCATAAGTAGAAAAAAACTTAGTATTTTAATTGAGAGAACATTTGTTCTGTAGATACTGGTATTTCTATTGAGCTCAGAAAATAATGTTCTAGAACGAAGATACTAACTTCGATATTTTTCATGTTTGTAGGTATAAATATTTCAGCCTAACTATGTAAACTTGTAAAATAATTTACCTGATTCTGTGGCATGTCTTGGATTCTAAGATGATATTATGTGCAAAGTTAGAATTTTCATTGTCTTGTTGTGGCTGCTATTCTCACGCTCACCCATTGCTTTTGTGGGCATGAATTTCTATATCCCCTTGTGTGTTCAAATTTTGTTTTCAATAACTACATTTAATTAACAGCATCAGCTACTGAATAGTTTGACATTCCATTTGTTAATTACTTTAAATAAAGATTTCCAACTAAATCTGCGCAAGATACAATTAAATTGAGAAGAATATTTGATTTTAAAAAATGTTCAATAATATCGTAAGCCATGGTGTTTCATTTCCCAAACAGTTTTTCAAAAGCTCAAGTATTTGTAAGCTTTGGTGATAAGTAGCAAAGAAAGAGTGCTACTTGCATGGGCCCGGTAATCTTGTTTTGCCAATTTCTTCCCTTTGGAATGGCTGCATTTACTCCCATTGTAACTAGGAAGTAACTTGCTTTTGATTTTTTCAGGCTCATAGGCAGAAGGGACTTGCCTGTCTCAGATGAGACTTTAGAAAGCGGACTTTTGGGTTATTTCTGAAATGAATTTAGACTTTGGGGGAGTGTTGGGAAGGCACGATTGGTTGTGAAATGTAAGGAGATAAGATTTGGAGGGTCTAGGGGAGGAATCATATGGTTTGGCTCTGTGTCCCCATCCAAATCTCATCTTGAATTGTACTCTCATAATTCCCATATGTTGTGGGAGGGACCTGGTGGTAGATAATTTGAATCATGGGGGCAGTTTCCCCCATACTGTTCTCATGGTAGTGAATAAGTCTCATGAGATCTAATGATTTTATAAGGGGTTTCACTTTTGTATCCTTCTCATTTTCTCTTGCCATTGCCATGTAAGAAGCTCCTTTCACTTCCCACCATGATTCTTAGGCCTTCTCAGCAATGTGTAACTGTAAGTCCAATTAAACCTCTTTTCCTTCCCAGTTTCAGGTGTGTCTTAATCAATAGCATGAAAACGGACTAATACATTAACTAAGACAAAAAGAGAGACGACAATAATTGCAAATATCAGGAGTGACATATGTAACATTGCTATAAATACTACAGACATTAAGTGGATAATAAGGAAATAATACAACTTTATATATGCCCGTAAATTGACAACTTGTATGAAATAAACCAATTCCTTCAAATACATAAACTTTCTAGCTCACTCACAAAGAACAGATAAAAAGAACAGATCTATTTCTGCTAAATAAATTGAACTTGAAATTGGAAAAAAATTAACAAAAATTTTTTTTTCCAGATAGCTTCATTGGCAAACTGTATCAAATATTTAATTAAGAACTAATAACAGTTGTACACCAATACTTCAAGAAAACAGAAAAGGTTTAAAAAAGTCCCAACTCACAGTATTATGCCAGTATTACCATGAGGCCAAAACAGTACAAACACAGTCTAAGAAAAGAAAGTTAACAAGCAGTATTCTTCACAAACATAGATGTCAAAGTTCGTGACTAATATTTACAAAATATTAGTAAATAAAGTCCAAAAATATATGATGAAGTAGGGTTTATCCTGGGAATGTAAGCCTGATTGAACGTACAAAAATTAATTAATTGTAGCTTATTTATTATTTGTGCCTGTAAAGTATGTTTCTTCTCTTATTTTTGAGATCAATAAAAGGTTATATAAATTGAGAGACTTTCCAGAGTCTTGAGAGGTAAAGAGGAATGTTTTCTCTAAACTTCTCACCCAATTAATATAGTATTATTCTGCAAACTTACTACAAAGGGCAAATGATATTTTTAGAAGACATTCAAAAACAATTATAATAAGAACTAGAAGTACTACATGTACAGAAAAAAGAGAGATAGAGTAACTTTAATGAAAATTTGTATAACGAGCTTTTAAAAAATATTTTTAAATAATAGTATTCCATTTGAAACTGGTACATTAATAGACTTCTATAGTAAATGAAGTCCATCAATTCTTCAAAGCTATTCCACATCTCAGTTTTCTTTGCAGTTGATTCATAGTATTCACAGACAGCTTTTTTCTCTCTAGATATATTTTGGTTTTTGTTGTGGTGGTGGTGGTGGTGGTGGTGCTAGTGGTGAATAGATAAAATGTCTTGTCTTTATTGTAGCATTTTGACAGCATCTTCAAACTGTCTTTAAAATAAATCCAATCTCTTACAACAAACATTATTTTTAGGGCCATTTCATTTCCTTTTTTAAGTTGGGCTAATTTTTATGTTTTAAGGCTGCTTTATATTTGAAGTCTGATGATTTATTTTCATTGCACCTGTGGTATAACTGCATTGTGCTTTGATTCTAAGTCTGGTTCTTTTTGGTTCTTTCTTGGATTATTTTTTCCTCTGATAATGAGTTACCTCAAGATATTTTTCTCAAAAAATAAGTACATGGGGCCGGGTACGGTGGCTCAAGCCTGTAATCCCAGCACTTTGGGAGGCCGAGACGGGCGGATCACGAGGTCAGGAGATGGAAACCATCCTGGCTAACACGGTGAAATCCCGTCTCTACTAAAAAAATACAAAAATCTAGCCGGGTGAGGTGGCGGGAGCCTGTAGTCCCAGCTACTCCGGAGGCTGAGGCAGGAGAATGGTGTAAACCCGGGAGGCGGAGCTTGCAGTGAGCTGAGATCCGGCCACTGCACTCCAGCCCGGGATACAGAGCGAGACTCCGTCTCAAAAAAAAAAAAAAAAAAAAAAAAAAAGTACATGGGAATTTTTTTAAAGTTCTAGCACATTTGAACATATTTTAAATTTTTATTTACATTTGATTTATATTTCTAATAGATGTGGCATCCTAACTTCAAAATTATTTTCCCTCAAAATCTATTTGCCTCAAAATATTAAAAATGTCAATTTATTGTCACTTGACATAGAGTGTTGCTGAAGAGAAGTCTAAGTTCTTCGCCATTTTTTCCTTTGTCAGGAATAATACTTTGTTTTGTTTTGCTTCCTGTTTTTCTTGCCAACCTTTATTTTAGCTTCACGGGGTACATGTGCAGGTTTGTTACACAGGTAAATTTCATGTCATAGGGGTTTGGTGTACAGATAATTTTGTCACCCAGATAATCAGCATAATACCCAATAGGTAGTTTTTTTAATCCTTACTCTCCCCCAACCCTCTACTGCAAGTAAGCCTTGATTTACATTATTTCCTTCTTTATGCCAGTGTTTATTCAATGTTTAGCTTCTGCTTATAAATGAGAACATACAGTATTTGGTTTTCTCTTCCTGTATTAATTCACTTAGGATAATGGCCTCCAGCTCCAACCATATTGCTACAAAGGACCCAATTTTTTTATGGTTGTGTAGTATTCCGTGGTGCAAATGTACCATATTTTCTTTATCCAATCAACCATTGATGGGAATCTAGGTGGATTCCCTGTCTTTGTGACTGTAAACAGTGCTGCAATGAACATATGTGTGCATATGTCTTTATGGTAGAATGATTTATATTATTTTTGGTATACACTCAGTAATGTGATTGCTGGGTGAAATGGTAGTTCTATTTTGGATCCTTTGAGAAATCTCCAAACTGCTTTCCACACTGGCTGGACTAATTTACATTCCCAGTAGCAGTGTATAAGTGTTCTCTTTTCTCTGAAAGCTCACCAACATCTGTTATTTTTTTTTTTTAACTTTTTAATGATAGATATTTTGACTGGTGTGAGATGGTAACTCATGGTTTTGAGTTGCATTTCCTTAATTATTAGTGATATTGAACATATTTTCATATGCCTCTTGGCCATATGTATGTGTTCTTTTGAGAAATGTCTGTCATGTCTTTTGCCATTTTGCCACAAAATGGGGTTGTTTTTTGCTTGTTGGTTTGAGTTCCTTATAGATTCTGGATATTAGGTCTTTGTTGAATGCATAGTTTACAAATATTTTCTTCCATTCTGTAGGTTGTCTGTTTACTCTATTGATAGTTTCCTTTGCTGTGCAAAAGCTCTTTAGTTTAATTAGGTCGAACTTGTCAATTTTTGTTTAGAGTCTTTGTCATGAAGTCTTTGCTGGGGCCAATGTCCTGAATGGTATTTCCTAGGTTTTCTTCTAGAGTTTTTATAGTTTTAGGTTTTATATTTAAGTCATTAATCTGTCTTGAGTTGGTTTTTTATATGGTGAAAGGTTTAGTTTCAATCTTCTGCAAATGGCTAGCCAGTTATCCCCACACTATTTATTGAATAGGGAGTCCTTTCCTCATTGCTTCCTATTGCTAGTTTTGTTGAAGATTAGATGGTTTTAGGTGTGCTGCCTTACTTATGGGTTCTGTAAACTGTTCCACTGATCTATAGGTCTGTTTTTGTACCAGTACCATGCTATTTTAGTTACTGTAGTCTTATAGTATAGTTTGAAGTCAGGTAGTGTGATGCCTCCAGCCTTACTCTTTTTGCTTAGGATTTCTTTGACTATTCAGGCTCTCTTTTGGTTCCAAATGAATTTTACAATAGTTTTTTTCTTTCAAATTCCATGAAAAATGATGTTAGTAGTTTGATAGGAGTAGCACTGAATCTGTGACTTGCTTTGGGTGGTGCAGCTATTTTAACAATACTGATTCTTTCTATTCATGAGCATGAAATATTTTTCCATTTGTTTGTGTCATCTCTGATTTCTTTCAGCAATGTTTTGTAATTCTCATTGCAGAGATCATTCACCTCCTCGGTTGGCTGTGTTCCTCAGTATTTTCTTCCTATCATGGCTACTGTGAGTGGGATCACAGTCTTGATTTGGCTCTCAGCTTGGATGTTGTTGGTGTACAGAAATTCTGCGGAGTTTTGCACATTAATTTTGTATCCTGAAACTTTGCTAAAGATGTTGATCAGATCTAGGAGCCTCTGGGCAAAGAATATGGTGTTTTCTAGGTATAGAATTACATTGTCTGCAAAGATAGTTTGGCTTCCTCTCTTTCTATTTGGATGCCTTTCATTTCTTTCTCTGGCCTGATTGCTCTGGCCAGGACCTCCAGTACTATGTTGAATAGGAGTGGTGAGAATGGGCATCCTTATCTTGTTTCAATTCTCAAGGGAAATGCTTCCAGCTTTTGCCTGTTCAGTATGGTGTCACCTGTGGTTTTGTCGTAGACAGTTCTTATTATTTTGATGTATGTTCCTTCAATGCCTAGTTTGTTAAGGGCTTTTCTTTTTTTTTTTCTTTTTGAGACAGAGTCTCGTTCTGTCACCCAGGCTGGAGTGCAGTGGCGTCATCTCGGCTCACTGCAAGCTCAGCCTCCGGGGTTCACGCCATTCTCCTCCTCAGCCTCGCGAGTAGCTGAGACTACAGGTGCTCGCCACCACACCCGGCTAATTTTTTGTAGTTTTAGTAGAGACAGGGTTTCACCGTGTTAGCCAGGATGGTCTCGATCTCCTGACCTCGTGATCCGCCCATGTCGCCCTCCCAAAGTGCTGGGATTACAGGCATGAGCCACTGCGCCTGGTCACTGAGGGCTTTTAACATGTAGGTTGTTGAGTTTTATCACAAGCCTTCTCTTTGTCTATTGAGATGATCATGTGGTTTTCGTTTTTAGTTCTGTTTATGTGATGAATCACATTTATTGATCTGCATATGTTGAACCAACCTTGCATCCCAGGAATAAAGCTTACTTGATCATAGTCAATTAGCTTTTTGATATGCTGCTGGATTTGGTTTTCTGTTTTCAGTATTCTGTTGATAATTTTTACATCGATTTTTACTTAGATAATTACATTTTTATTTTTCTCTGATTATTACTTTCCATAACATGATGTTAAATCACATTTTTAAATAATTAGCTCTTTGATCCTTCTGATTAAAAATTTTATTTAAAGGTCTTTTCTGTTACCTGAAAAATTTATTTAGTTTCAGGTTTAGATGTTCTGCTGACTTCTAATGGTCATGTGTGTGTGTGTGTGTGTGTGTGTGTTTATGCACCTGCATGTTGTTGGTTTTCTTTAAGTGCCAAATGATCTGACTTGTTATTGTTGCTATACAGAAAAACTATGTACTTTTAAATATTTACTATGTATGTAACCCAATTGTAAAATTATCACTATTTATAATAGATGTTCTTTCAGTTTTCTCCTTTTGATTTAGGTAAAATTGTCATTATCTGTAAAGAATTATCTTTTAAAATATTCCTTATTTTAATTAGTATTATTATTTTTATTCATTTTTATTGTATTGGTTGTAACTACCAGAAAAAATTTAAGTATAGTATTATAATATGTTTAATGATACTTATTATATAGATAATACATAACATTTCATATGTCATAGCATATATAGTTCTTCTAGAATGTAATCATATTGATATCAGCTAATGGTTTTGAAATCATGTGAAGCTAGTATACTTCACTTGACAGTTTGCTCAAAGCTTGCGTTTTATGTTCTTAAATGTAAAAAATTATTATAAAATTTTTTGAAATTATTTTTAACATCTATTAATAATTTTTCTTCTTTGCTTATTAAAGTGACTAATTATGTTAATATATCCTTTTGTTGAAACAGCCTCACATTCCTTTATATACTTTATGCACTTAGACGTTATTATTTTAACATGCTGGTTTCGTTTATTAAAACATTTTGCATTTCTATTCTTGAAAAATGAGTCAATTTTCTTGACCTATCTTTCTGATTCATTATGAAAATTATACTTGATTTATAAATTTAATTGAGAAGAAATGTACTCCTTTCCACAATGCAGAAAAATGTAGAGAGCATGAGTGTTACCTGTTTCTCACTGATTTTATAGAATTTAAAGCTCTCTGGACCCACAGTTTTAGTGGAAATCCTTAACAGCATACTCAATTTATTTCCCCATTTAATACATTTATTAAATTATCTCTTCTATTTTAAGACAAAGCATAGAAAATAACCCATTTCATATAGATTTTCCAATGTATTTGTTGAAATGTATAGGAGTATTCTTTTAAATCTGTCCCATGTTTGTGCCCTCTTGTTTATGTATGGATTTTTGTATTTTTAGTTTTCTGAATTCTGAATTTTGCTTGATTACCTTTAAAAAAACTTTGACTATTTTTAGAGTTTACTCAAAAAACTAGCTCTTGTATAAATTTATCATTTTTTCAATTCTCTAATATATTAATTTCTAGTGTTATCTTTGATTTATCATACATATTATTATCAAATAATATGCATCTTTGCAGGAGAGGAGGCAGTTTGTATTTGAAAATTTTATTTTCTTTTTATAGTTCAATAACTAACATATTTGACACGATGAGTATGCTTCTAAAGACACATTTTTTCTGCCTTAAGTTTTTACATTTTTATTATTCTAATTGGCATTAGTATCTAAGGCTGTAACTAGACATATTACATTGTCTTTGATTCTGGAGTTATTTAGTGTACTGTTTTTATCTTCTTTCTTTTCAATTTAAAAATGAGTCTATATTTTGTAAGTATTATTACTTGTTTTTTATTATAGAGTTACGTCAGTCCCATCTTCTGTAATATATCTGTCTTCTCGTTTGCCAGTATTATGCCATATTCCTTTTGCTTAGCTGCTGTTATGATGTTTATTAGTAAAATCATATCCTGAGTTCTCAGAGTTATTTCTAGTGTGATATAATCTGAGCAGGGAGATATCCAGCTTATGATATTAGTATCTAAATCAAGATACTCAGGAGATAATGTAGGATTTTTAAACAGCTCCTGAATTTAGAGGCCAAACTCTAAATAAGATCCCATAAGATTCCATTTGTTTAAAAAAAATCTTTTGCTCTCCTTACTGCAAAAGTAAACCATAATTCAATTAACTTTTCAAATATCAAGCCATTTGGACTAGAATTAATAATGTGGTATATAAGGATAAATAAGTTCTGACAAGAATTCTGTTCTTTAATCCTTCAAAACAAGTAAATAATCAGAAGGGGGAAATGAAACTTAGCAGAGGCTGATAGGAATTTTTGAACATATCACAAATACAAGGAAAGTCTATAGTGTTTCAAGTTACTCTCTATTGATTTTTCTTTTGTCCTTTCCATCAGAGAAAGCTCATGTTCATCACGATGTGCTCTAGACTTGGAATAGGATGTCCCTGACAGCTGCTAGCAGGGACCCTGGGATATGTCAGAAGATATCCAATTTCCTTTGAAACTGGTCATTCTAAAGAGAAGTTGCTGTTGTTTTTGATATTAAAAGCACAAATGCAAAAATAGTCCAAATTTCTTAAGGTCTTACTAGTGTGGGAGGATATATCTGTGAGATGAGCCTCAAAACATGCATGGTTTTGGCCATAGAGCGTGACTTTAGCCTTCACCAGATTAATATGTGAAAAGTCAGGCCCTCAGTTCTTTTCTCTGGATTGCCAAAAATCCTATGTTATCTTATATTTGTTTCCAAGGAGTCACAACTGACCTTTCTTCTCAACTTTTAGCAACCTGTTTCCACTCTATTTCCCATCACTATATTTTTGTTTGTGTTTATATTTAGGCGCTTGGTCCATATGTGAACGTTCCTTTTATTATTTATGACTGCATCTCTTCATACCTAGATAATGTCAGTTCTTGCTCTAATGTTCATTACCATTTTCAGAAGCCTCCATGTCTTTGTTCTGCAGCAGCATGGAGTATGCTTAACTATTCAGAATCACAGAAAAACTCCATTCAAATAGAACCAAGAGGCGATGATTTTGTCCATCATCTTACAGATACAACGTTAGAGCATGACATTCATGAGTTCACACACAGTTTATCTGTAAAAGATATACGAGTGGAATCTAAGTTTCCTGAATTTAGTTCTGTGTACTTTCATCTACAACAATCATATTCTAACTTTTTAAAGGCTCAGAACACTTTACATGTTATATGCCATTGAGTCAATAATATAAAAGAGGAGCTAACTTAAGAATGCTGAGGATCTAGACCCTATCTATTCCACCGCCCCACCTCTTCCCCTTCAGCAGGTCATGAAGCAACCCTGCAAACACATAATTTGAGAACCACTGCTATGAAAAAGAAAAAAAATAGAGAACAGAAAAGACAACTGGGAGTGTCAGAGCCCCAGGGAGGCAGCCAGTGGTGTAGGAAAATAATTTATATTTTAAATAAAACAGTCAAGGCAAACCACAAAGAGATGGTGACATTTGAGCAATAATGTAAAGGAAATAAGGGAGCAATGCATGTGGACATCAGGGTAAAGAACATTCCTGGTAGAAGGAACAGCCATTGCAAACTCCTGGGCATGTCCAAGGCCCAGTGAGAAGGTGCATTTGGAAACACAAGAGAGAAAGGTTTCATGGCTAGCCAGCCAGGTTAAATCAGAGACCGCTGAGGAGACTTCTGGTAACATGTGTTGCAGCTAGACCATCTTTTGTATCATTGATATAACAAGCACTCTCAACCTTCTTATAGGACAAAAACTTCTAATTTGAAGCTTCTTAAGTGTGGGTTTGTGTGCGTGTGTGTTTAAGCCATTCATATATATTTTTATATATACGCACACATACACATATATAGGAAGCTTGCCAAACCCTAACTGTTACTATTTGTAGACATCTTATTACACCTATTTGATACAGCATCTATCATACTGAGAACATGGAGCTACCTGGGCAAAAACATTACATGCATATGGGGTATAGCATAGCCACATCTAAGCAAGTACTTCTGTAGAGCAGTCCATCATAATTAAGTGAGTTGTCTTCGAGTCTGAGAAGGCATGTGGTTTCTTTGACCAGAGATTCAGGGAGACCTTTCTCAAGAAGTAAGCTTTATCAAGCTATTCAATATTCCATGAAACATTGCGTTCTAGTCAAAGTGCCCAGTGTCCCTCGACCACCTCATTTCCTTTCCCATGAGGTCTACTCTGCCCAGAATGCTTTTCCTCTGGCCTTTCTTTCCTTATCACAAAGACTACCTGGGAAGTATCTGTTCATCCTCCAGGAAGAAGTTCTTATCATCTATTCTGCAGCAAGCACAGCCTGTGGCTTCTTTCTCTTTGCTCCTTCAGCATTCTGCTCCCGGCCTCCTTTGTAGCACAAGTGATATTTCATCATTGCTGTGTATATTTGCACAGGTCTTTGCCTTTTACCGCATTGTGAGCTCCTTAAGGACACATAATGACAGTTGATTTATTTCTGCATCTACAGACTGGACCCAGTATCTAATGCACAGTAGACTCTTAATAAATGTACATTTAACATATGTGTGAATGAGTTCTACGAGTTCAAATCTATTATGTTGGTACACATGCGAACTAACATTTAGAACATCTATGGACAAAATTTCCATGTTGAAAATCAAGAAGCTGAACTCTGATATCAGTAACACTTTATGTGAAGTTTTTCATTGGGATTAAAAACATATATCATTTTATGGTGCTTCACTTTATTGTTCTTCACAGATGCTGTTTTTTTCATTTTTACCAACTGAAGATTTGTGGCAACCTCACATCAAGCAACTCTGTCGACACCATTTTTCCAACAGCACGAGTTCACTTCTTGTCTGTGTCATATTTTGATAATTCTTGCAATATTTCAAACTTATTATTATTATTACTATTATAACTGTTGTAGTGGTCTGTGATCAGTGATCTCTGCTATTATTATTATGGTTTGGGGCACCATCAATCATGCCCACATAAGATGTCAGACTTAATCGATTAATGTTGAGTGTATTCTGATAGCTCCACCAACCAGTCATTTCCCCTTCTCTCTCCCTCCACCAGCAAAAAGATTACAACTTGCTGAAAGCTTAGATAATCTTTAGCATTTTTCAGCAATAAAGTATTGTTAATTAAGAAATGTACATTATTTAGGTATAATGCTATTGCACACTTAATAGGCTACATTTATATGTACTGGGAAACCAAAAAGTTCCTGTGACTTGCTTCATTACCATATTCACTTTATTGCGGTTTTCTGGAAACAAACCCACAATATCTCAAAAGTATGCCCGTATATATAAAGCAAACCTTCCTGGGTCTCACCCAACATGAACTGGATTTGCACTGAACCATTTTTTATTATGCAGGTAACAGGTCCTGGTAACAAAAATAATCATTCCCATTCAGAAGATGAGATTTCTATATCCGTGAAATAAAGTACCTTAACAAAGATGCACCCATTCCTTTAATTATTCCACACATGTTTACTGAGCTTCAGGCACTGTTAGATACATCAGTGAAATAAAAGACCAAAACCTCTGTCCTTATAGAGCTTGCATTCCATTAGTAGTTGACAAAAAATAATTCATTGATTTAGCAATACAGCAGAAACAGCAGGATCAGTGATACAAGGGATTCTGGAGCAGGTTTGAGTATTAATAGGGTTGTCTGGGTGGGCCTAATTAAGAGAGGTAAGCTTTGAACAAAGATTTAAAGGAGTAGAGACCTCATAAGAGACCTCAGCCCAGCAGGATCACCTCTGAACTGGAATCTCCTGTAGCAAGGACCCCAGGAAATCAACCTGAATAGCTGAGCAAACCCAACAAACATTCCTGGCACCGTTTGTTAAGTTCTAGCACCAGTAGCCTGCAGAAATGGCATCCATAAAATATTCTAATAGGATAGTCATCTCTAAGATGAATCTGGTCTATGCATTTTAAAGATAAAATGTTTCCATCACCATGGTGCTTTGAAATTATTTTTAAAGAGCAAGGAAATGGGCCAATTTGGATGTGTTTAAAATGGAACATGTTTACATCACCTTATATGTTACCTACCCTTTAACAGTGTATTCTGTGCCTATACCAGGGGTACAGTTGTGTCCCCACCACCTTGTGGAATAAATGGGCTGAATAAATGCTACTGGTAAAAGGCTCAGTGATGATAGATTCATGGCAAGTTCCCTGGAGGTAGCTGTGCTTAATATTGGCTGATGTTTCCTTACTTTGCCAGTGCCTATCAGACTTTGCCATTTGAAGAAAATTGACTTGGGCAGAGCTATCATTATTATTAATATTATTTTATTCTTGCCAGAAACTGCCATTTCAAAGTGTGTTCTTTTCTGGACTGAAAAACAAAATAATGAGCCTGTATTTTTATTTCCTGGGAGGCCACATTCATTTGCATTCATTTACAGTTTAGACTCTCCAGGTCCTATAATTTGCACAATGCTTCTAGAGCCAGGCATATGATCACAGAAGGGAAGAAGCGAGTCCCCAGATTGCAAGATGCCTAGGTTGTGCTTATGTTGGCTCAGGGGTCCTAGTGCTTTCAGCACCATATCCATGTATGTATGGGTTGAGACATTTTATAGAGAGAGATTTGCGTCCTAGCTATTGTGCTAAATCTCTGATGGGTCTGAGCCTGTCTGCTGATAAGTCTGTTTGCACAGGCCAAGCACCATAAATGCTCTCTGTTGAAGAATCAATCAGGTCCCTGACTTGTCATTTTTTTTCTTTTGTGGTTGTAACACCAATTTGCATGTATACAGCACTGTTAGATAAGTGGTCCCCGGGACAAACCTGATTAGTGATAAAGAGTGACTTTGTGACAAGACACTATTTCTAGTGTTTGACTCCATCTACTCTTAAGCATCCGGACCTCTAGCCCACCTAACTCTAGGAACCTGCAAGGAAATCTCATAGATATTTCCAGCCTTCCAGCTGCTGTGTCTCATGTTGTTCCCTTCTCTGCTATTTCCTGTCATGATTTATATCAGCTGCTTAAACCATCAGAGCATCCACAACAGACAGGGCTGGTTTCTGTTCTGGTTTCCTATTGCTACCTAACAAACACACTAAAACTTAGTGGCTTAAAACAAGGACCATTTTATTTGCCCATGATTCTAGTTTGTGAGCTGGGCTCAGCTGGTCTTGCCAGTGATCACTCCTGTGACTGCATTCAGCTGGCAGGTCGTTTGGGAGCTGGGATGCCAGTAAGGCTGGGCATCTTCTTCTGTTCCTCTAATCTCAGAGCTTCTCCCATTCCATATGAAGTGTCCACTTTGTATCTCCATGTGCTCTCAACAGTAGTATGACTGGACTTCTTAGAAGACTCAAGATTCCCAAGAGCACAAAATAGTGGCTTCTAGGCATTCATAAGACTTAGACCCAGGACTAGCACAGCGTCATTTCCAACACATTCTATTTGTTAAAACAAATCGCAGGCTGAGAACAGATTCCAGAGAAGGGTCAGGATTAGGGTGAGGCAAATAAGGTGCCTTGGACACATCTCTAAGTGGATCCGTGTATGTGGATCTCACTTATATTCTGTGCCATAGGCACCTAGCTGGTCTTACTCTAGTCCAGGTCCTGCCGAAGAAAAAGCGACAAGGGCATGAATCTCAGCAGCCAGGATTTACTGGGGACCATCAGGGTGACAATATAACATAATCTGGTTTATAATGATTCCTATTCTTTCCAGATGAACAATATTCTCACTCCCTACCCCACAAAAGCTGAAAAGTATGACCCTATTTTAACGTTATGCTTGGGCTTGAGGTCTAGGATATTGTCTTCTAAATCAGAATCAGCGTGGATGAGGTTCATTGTCTGTTTTTCCTCAGGGTCAACCAAATGAGTATACATCTTCTCAATCTAAGGGCCTGTAAAGTTATCTTACACACCCCAGGGTATAACACAGAAGTAGACATAGAAGTAGAATAACTGCAATGGACATGAACATGCAAAAAGTAGTTTAAAAAATAAAAAAAAGATGCATTTCAGTCACTGGTTTGCAGAAATTCTGTAATCTACCAGGGCACATAGCATCAATTTTTTATTCCAGGTCAAAAAATATTCCTTGATTAAGGCTCAATTTTAGTCCTTGGAAAATGTGTGTGTGTGTGTGTGTGTGTGGTGTGTGTGTGTGTGTGTGTGTGTGTGTGTTGGCTCTGCTCTTTGCATCATCCTTTTAAAATCAAATTGGCATGTGTTTTGTACCTAAGTGGTTTTCTCATCCTACTGCCTGTCTGTAGGTGTCCAGAAACCTGTTATTATTTTGAACTGTCCTTGGTCTTTTTAGTTCAAGCTGCTAGTGCTTCCATCAATATAATTATATTTACAAACTTTGTAAGTTTTCTATGAGTCATATCGCTGTTTACTTCATCAGACAAAAACCACACCTTCAATTATCTTCAAGAGAAGTCACACTCTACTTGGGGCTGCTGTGATATAATGCCCTTCAGATTCTTAGAAGTCTTTTGGCCTGAATTCATAAGGCACCCCATTAAACTCTTCTGAGGTCCTATCACAGGATTTACAGTTGCTTTCTCATTTCATATTGACCTGACCCTGAGGCCGTCTTTTACTGACAGAACCCTAGATTTGGTCCTTGCCCTGAGGCTAATTCTTATTTTGAGAATCTTTATTTGCTGGAGAAGCTGGGTATGAGAAAGTGTTTAATTTTCCATACTATCAAATTCAAATTTGGGTTTTCTTTTCTCCAGCTTCTAATAATACTTGAAAACTGAACAGCTTATCTCTTAGTTCATCTCTATCTGTATATTATGAAACAGACAAACACAACTGGTGCTCATACCATTCAGCCTAGACATCTCCTTAGCTAGAGGTACAAACTCACTGAGTAAATTTTCTGTTTTCTAAGTCCATGGTTCTCAACCTTTTTGGCACCAGGGACTGATTTCATGAAAGACAACTTTTCCATGGACGGGGTGGTGGCGAGGATGTAGTTTTGAGGTGAAACTGTTCTACCTCAGATTCTTACACAGTAGATTCTCATAAGAAGCTTGCAACCTGGATCCCTCGCATGTGCAGTTCACAATAGACTTTGTGCTCCTATGAGAATCTAATGCCCTGGCTGATTTGATAGGAGACAGAGCTCAGGCAGGAATGCTTGCTTGCCCTCTGCTCACCTCCTGCTGTGTGGCCCAGTTCCTAACAGGCCACAGATCAGTACCAGTCCACAGCCTGGGGGTCAGGGATCCCTGTTCTAAGTCACCTAAGATGACAGTGTTTCCAAATATTCTGCCATTACGTAACATGAATCATCTTTTCTCCAACCTTTATTTACAATTTTGTACTAGTTCATTTTCTGTTACTTATAACAGAATACCTGAAACTGGGTAATATGCAAAGAAAATAAATATATTTCTTATACTTACAGAGGCTGAGAATTCTGAGACTGAGAGACTGCATCGAGTGAGAGTCTTCTTGTTGATCGGGACTGTCTGAAGAATCCAAAGGCAGCACAGGATGTCACATGATGGGGGGCTGAGTGTACTATCTCAGGTCTCTCTTTCTCTTCTTATGAAGCTACCAGTTTGTCTCCCATGATAACCCATTAATCCATAAGTGGATTGATGAGGTCAGGACCCTCATGATACAACCACATCTTAAAAGATTCCACTTTTCAATACAGCCACATTGGGGATTAAGCTTCCAACACAGGAAATCTGGGAGACACATTCAAACCATAGCAAATTTACTAATGCCTTTCTAGCACCCAGTCACAAGCTTCTTATTGCCCTTTAGGTACCTATTCTCCACTCAATCCCAATGGCAATGTCACATATATTCGATATTTGTTATGGCAGCACCTCATGTACAGGTACCAATTTAAGTTTTAGATATCTATTACTGCATAACAGAGAACTCCAAAACATAGTGACTTAAAACAACGGTAGTTTATTTTCTCATACCCTGTGCATCAGCAATTTTCACAGGGTTCAGTTTGGCAATTCTATTATTTTATAAGGTTTTGGCTTGAGTCATTCACTTGACTACAGTCAGCTAGTGTCTGGGCTAGTGTAAAGATACAAGAAGGCATTTGGATAGCTAATTTCTCCAGCACCATGTTTGATTCTATTCTCTATCTAATTGCATTGACACCTTTGTCACACTCAATAAACTATATTGTCTTATTGATCTAAGTGTTTATATATATAATATATATATATATATATTTTTTTTTTTTTTTTTTTTTTTTTTTTTTGAGACGGAGTCTCGCTCTGTCGCCCAGGCTGGAGTGCAGTGGCCGGATCTCAGCTCACTGCAAGCTCCGCCTCCCGGGTTTACGCCATTCTCCTGCCTCAGCCTCCCGAGTAGCCAGGACTACAGGCGCCCGCCACCTCGCCCGGCTAGTTTTTTGTATTTTTTAGTAGAGACGGGTTTTCACCATGTTAGCCAGGATGGTCTCGATCTCCTGACCTCGTGATCCGCCCGTCTCGGCCTCTCAAAGTGCTGGGATTACAGGCTTGAGCCACCGCGCCCGGCCTAAGTGTTTATATTTTAACAATACCATACTGTTAAAGTTGGTTTCTTATAGACAGCACTATAGCAGTGACTTTTTCATATCTAGTCTGATAATCTCAATATTTTGATTAAAGTGTTTAAACTCTTTACATTTAATGTAAATATTAATATGACCAGATTTCAATTGGTTATCATGCTATTTCTTTTTTATTCTCTCATCATTTATAATATAGTCCTTTTCTCCTCTTGTATTGAATAATTTTGTGTTACTTGAATATATTTTTCTATTCCAACTTATGTCCACTCTTGGCTTATTATATTTATCTGATTTTTAATTTAATTTTATAGTTATTGCTCTATGATTTAAAATGTCCATTTTTAACTTATTGCATGCTACCTGTAAAAATATTATACAACATCCTATAGCGTGTAAGAAACATACGACAGTATGCTTCCATATTTCCCACCTGACCTTTGTGCTATTGTTAGCATACCTTTCATTTCTATATGTTAGGAACCTCATGATACATAGTTATTATTTTTACTTTAGATGTTAAAATATTATTTAAATAAAGTTTGTAAACGTGAAATAGACTTTTATGTCGACCCACATACTATCATTTCTAACACTCTATTGTTTTCTATATCCAAGTTTTCATGTGGTATAATTTTTCTTTGGTATGAAGAACTGCTCTAAACATTTCTTGACTACAGGACTGCTAGTAATGCTTATTGTCAGAAAAAATCATCATTTCATGTTCATTTTTGAAGAATATTTTCATTATCTACAGAATTTTATCTTTGCAATTACTTTTCCTTCCAATACCTAAAGGCTGCTGGTCCTTTATCATCTGGCTTGCTTTGTTTCTGACAAGATGCCTACATTCATTTTTATTTTTGTTTTCCTACACATAATATGGCATTTCCCCCTCCTAGCTGTTTTTATTTTCTTTTTATTACTGACTTAAGACATTTGGTAATGATTTGCTTTGGTGTCACATTTTTTTTTTTTTTCATTTTTCTTCCTCAGGATTTGTCAGGCTTCTTGAATAAAGAAATACATACTTTTCACAGATTTGAAATTTTTAAATAATTTCTCTAATATTTTCCTGTTCATTCTGCTTCTTTTCTAAGAATCCAATTAAGCATGTTAGACCTCAATAATGTCTGCAGTTCACTGCTGTTGTGTCCAGTTTTTCAGTGTTTCTTCCCTCTGTGCACTTCAATTTCCTCTGTTCTGTTTTCAAGTAGACTGGTCTTTTTCTCTGCCGTGTTTATTTTTTGCTAATTCCATCTCTTGCTGAACTTTTAATTTCAGATAACATATTTTTGAGTTCTGGAGTTTTAACAAAAATGTTGTTCACTTGTTTACTCAAAATTTCCTTCTTATTCTCCTCTTAATTTTTGAACGTATAACAGCATTTTAAAAGTGCTTACATGCTATTTCAATCATCAGTTGTGTTTAAATCTGTTTCTGTTGACTGATTTTTCTTCTGATAATAATAGTTCACATTTTCCTGCCTCTTCACTTGTCCAATATTTTTTACTTGATCTACTATTATGAATGTTACATTGTTGAGTATTTGGATTTTGTTGTTTACCTTTGAAGAGCATTGCAGTTTGTTTTGACAGTTAAATTTCTTGTGGATCAGCTTGTCATTTCCAAGGCTTGTGTTTAACCTTTGTTAATGTGGATTTGGATTAGCCTTTGTTCCAAGGCTAGTTTAGCCTCACTGCTTCAGTAACCTACTTGGATCTCTACTGAATGTGTTCAGAATTCAATGTCTCTCACTGTATTCATCAGTTTTCAAACTGCTATAAAGAAATACCCAAGACTGGGTAATTTATAAAGGAAAGAGGTTTTAATTGACTCACAGTTTCACAGAGCTGTGGAGGTCTCAGGAAACTTACAACCATGGCAGAAGGCAAAAGGGCAGCAGGCACCTTCTTTACAAGGCAGCAGGAAAAGAGAGTGCAAGCAAAGGAGGAACTGCCAAACACTCATACACCCAACAGATCTCGTGAGAACTCACTGGCTGTCATGAGAACGAGCATGGAAGAATCTACCCCCATGATCTAGTCACCCCTCCCTCCCCTATCAGGTCCCTCAGCACAGTTTGGGAAGAGAGTTGGGTGGGGACACAGGGCCAACCCTTATCACTCACTGTGGCTATTAGGAACTTGAATGTCTCCCAGCCCTGTAAGAAATCTGGAAATTGTTCTTTTTAGGTTTCATAGAAGATTACTCTTTCCCTATAGAGAATAATATTTAGCCAGAGACTCAAAAGGGCCCCTGCAGTTTTCTGTACCTCTCCCTATGAGTAATCCCTTGCTCTCTGGTGCTTTACTTTCACCTATTCTAGTTACCCCCGGCTTCCCAAGATTTTTTCTCTGTCTTTTCTTGTCAGCAAAACCTTCAGACTCTGATTTAATTTCTTCTTCCTTTGCTATGGTCAAGAAATGGACTCTAGGCAGAAAACTGGGATAATTATTTAGACCTGCTCCTTAGTCTCCATTTTCTTAGGGATCACAGTTTTATCCTACCTGTTGTCCAATGTCTGAAAAATATATGTGTGTATAGATGCATGTATGTATGTATATGTATGCAGTATGCCATTTTAAGTTTTTTCTCATTGCCATCTGTGTGTATTTTAAAAGATATTTTCTGAGTGGTTTCAGTAGGAATTACAATTAACATCACAAATGTGCAACAAATTAATCTGAATGATACAAATATAGATTCAAAGTTTCAATAAAAACTATGCTTGTATACAGCTCCCCCTGCCCCCAATTTATGTTATTTTTGTGGCAAGTTGCATCTTTAAATAGGATGTATCCATTAACATAGATTTATATTGTTTTATGCATTTAAATCATATAAAAATGAAGTTATCAAAAACTAAAAATATAATAATGTCGGCTTTTATCCTTATGCGATTATCTTTACCAATATTTATCATTTATACATATAGCTTTGATTTTCTGTCTGATATTCTTTAATTTGAGCCAAAGTACTCTAATTAGGATTTCTTATAGGGCAGATCTACCAGCAATGAACTCCTTTAGCTTTTGTTTATCTGATTATAAGATTTTTGAATGTGTAGATAGTCTTTTATCAAATTTTAGAGTTTCTTCAAATATTCTTTTCTCTCCTATTTCCCTTTCATCTCCTTCTGGAATTCTCATTATGTGTATGTTTTTATGCCTAATGGTATCCACAAAATCCTTAGGCTCTGTTCATTTTTCTTCATTTCTATTTTTCTTCTGTTCCTCAGACTGAGTATTTTAAATTGTTCTACCCTCATTTTCTCTGATTATCTTTTCTGTTTGCTCTAATCTGCTATTAGTATCCTTTAGTGAGTTTTTACTTCAGTTATTATATCTTCAGCTTTAAAATTTCTGTTTTTTTATAATTTCTATCTCTTGGTATTTTTTATTTATTCGTATATAATTATTCTGGTTTCCTGTAGCTCTTTAAGGTGTTGAATTACAGTTATTTTTCTAGTAAATTAATGACCACTTTCTCAGAATCATTCCTATAAATTTCTTCTGTGAATAGACCACACTTTCTTGTTTCATGCTTCGTCATTTTTGTTGAAAACAGACATTTTTAATATTAGAGTGTGATAACTCTGGAAATCAGACTTTTCCCCTTCCTCTGCAATTGTATTAGTTTCTTGTTGTAGGCTGTAGCCACTTGTTTAGTAATTTTGCTGAACTAATTTTGTATTGTATATTCTTCTTCATGTGTGATCTCCAAAGTCTCCATTCATTTAGTTTGTATTCAGTAAGTGTTTTGGCAGATACTTCCTTACATGCCAGGAACGTCAACCTCCAAAATAAGAAAATAATTGACAAAAAAAAGAGGAGGAAATATAAATTTTGATAATAATAATACATTTATCCCGGCCTTTGCAAGATAGGAACAGCTCAGCCTTCCAACATCAGATTAATTTCACTTTATTCTGCAAAAAGAATGTACTATTCTCCGACCTCTGTCTTCCATGTTTTGAAGCTTATGTTTGAAGCTATTACTTTGTGTTAATGATTCTTAGTTCACAATCTTAAAAACAAAACGGACTGCAAATCTGTGTCTTTTATGGCAAAGAAAGAAACAGGTGGTGTTATATTTATTACCCCTTCAAAAGGAATAGCCAATGTATTATTTGCAGATTGGCTATGTGCCGGGTCACTCCTTCGATGTTTAGCCTTAGTTTTCACTTCCTGCTTGTTTCAAGCCTAGTGATCAGCCCTCAGTGAAAGTTTAGGGTTTTCCCAGGTCTTTTCTGAGCATGTATCATGTCGTTGACATATGTGTACCTTTCTAAATCCTTCAGTATACACAGGTGTCTTTGAGTAGCTTACCTTCACAAAGAATCTCTCTTCTGAGGTTTTTCACTCATGCTTTGGGTATTCTCCTGTATGCTTCAGGCATAATCTTTTGCCCCAGGTGACTGTGGCTTGTTCAGTTGATTTACAATGTTCTCAAGGATTGCATGCTGTTTTTCCACCCTGTGTGAGTTCCAGATTAGACAAAACAATCGCAAGCAACTTGTGTCAATTCTTCCAGCAGCCCCCAGACAGGTTAGAACAAACACAATTCTTTGCAAATGAGGTGTGTAATACTCCCTCCAGAATCAGGAAATGAGGTTCTGGGAAAGTGGGCTGCTGTCTTCAAAATCACTGCCAAACTGGAGAAGAGGTAGAGCAAGGGTAAGTAAAAATGCTATGTAACTTTACTACCATTTTTAAATGGCCTTTTTCTTGATTCAGCATTTGCTTGGTTATTGAAATTCTTTTATCGATTTCCAGGGTTCTGACAGTTAATTCTGACAATTTTGCTTGATTTTTCTGTTTCTGTTTGAAGAATGAATTGTTACAGTTGCCTACTCCCCCACTTTTGCTGACATCATCTCTATTTTTAATTATTTGTTTTCTGGACATTATAGTAGACAACAAAAGAGAAATAGAGATGAAATACAGAACAAAACCCCCTGCAATTCTTTCCTGATCCCGGAATGCACTTTGCAATGGGCAACAACATGAACTTTTACAAATTCAAATGTGAAATCCAGGTAAAGGTGTCCTGAAGGGATTTGTGGTCATGCTGTTGCTAGACTTGAATACTTTCGTTCCTTTTACATATCTCCATTCTAATGAGAAGACCCTACCTTTTCATTATTAGTGTGCCAATCTTAGCAACAGAAAGAAGACTAAAAATAATTTTGTCCCTGCAGTGTAGCAATGTGCCCAATAAATGTATTTGTTTGGATCCTCAGATAATTAATTTTGGCATTATGTGTTCATTATTCATCCATTGATTAATTTACTCAATATATAAACTCTCTCTCTCTCTCTCTCTATATATATATATATAATCTATATATATTTGTATATATGTATCTACATGTGACTAGGGGCTGTTGCATTGGACAGCATAGATCTAGCTGGTTTCTTGAGCTGTTATTTTGGGCATTACCAGTGGTACAGTGAGAAAAATTGATGTTTTATACTTAAAATAATTTGTTTCTATACTATACTACATATGATACAATCTATAGTGTAAACTGCACAGTTCTTGAACACACACATATATATGTGTGTGTGTTGTCATTTAAGTGTGTATCATTTTATTCATTAGTGGTATGCATAAATGAAAAAAAAAAAATCCCTGACCTCATGGAGCTTATATTTTAATGGTGGAAGAATTTTTAAAGTATGTAAATAAATAAATAAAAGTATGTTAATAAACGCATATTACAAATATATATTATATAATATGCAAATACAGGCTATATAGGATTTTAGTTTTTAAACCATACAGTAAGGTTAGAAGATTTTGGTAGTGATGCCAATGAGAAAGGGTTATAATTTTAAGAGAATGATGAGATTAGTCTTTATGGAGAGGTGATGTTTAAGAAATATATCAAATATGGTAAAGGAAGTAAGCAAAGAGTGGTTCAGATAAAGATTCAGTCAATGCAAAGGCTTCAAAGTGGGACTTGACATATACGAACCACAAGAAAGATATTGTGTGGAGTGAGCAAGGAGAGGCATAGTGAGAAATAATCAGAAGGATTTTTAGAAGCCAGATGCTGTTGGCCACTATGAGTCATTTTAAAGACATTAGCTATCTCACACTTTGGTTGAGTGATCTCTCACTCAGGAATCATTAGAATATTTTGAAAAGGGGAGTGATATGATTTGACTTAGATTTTAAAAGAATCGTTATGGCTACTGAGTCAAGAATAATCTCTGGGGTAAAAAGGACATAAACATGAATTTTCTGTATCTCCTTCCCACTAAATTATCCTGTCACCTTGTCCTGCTGCACCTTTCTGGAGTTTCTAAAGAGGAATTACATGCCGTGATATGACATCTTTAAGTTTTATATCCAATTCTCCTAAATTCTGATCAACAAATTCTACTGGTCTAGTTTTCAAGACAGTGAATATCAACGTCATTTTATGGCCTATTGTCTTCCCAGTCCAGCGTGGACAAGATTCATTGTCCTTTTCCTTGATGCAGTCTGATTCACAGTGTCTCTGCACTTCCAGTACCTATTTTCATTATTAGTTACGATTCTTTCACTTGCAAACAACTTAATAAAAATAAAGAATTATTTTATATTTACAGTCATATTTCACCAAAACCAAGGGCAGAAATGAAGCCAAGCTCTGGAGAGTGCTGGAATCAGAATCCGTAAAGCCACTGGGAATGCACCCAATCTTTTAAGAAAGTGAATATGATTGACCCAGCTTGGATCAGGTCTATCTTGATTAATCGTTTGTGTCCAACTGGACAGTCACATTGTACAAGGGTAGCCATAAGGGGCCCCCTTGTGGAAGGAGGTGAGATATTTTCAGAAAACATAAAATGGTTCAAGAACTGTGCAGTTTATACTATAGATTATATCATATATAGTATAGTATAGAAACAACTTATTTTAAGTATAAAATATTAATATTTCTGACTGTGCCACTTGGTGAATGCCCAAAACAACAGCTCAAGAAACCAGCTAGATCTGTGCTGTCCAATGCAATACTCCCTAGCCACATGTAGCTATTGAACACACTTGAGATGAGACTAGTCCAAATCAAGATGGACAATCAGTACAAAATACACATTTGATTATGAAGACCAAGCACAAAAACAGAACATAAAATGTCTCAATATTTTTTATTAAATACATGTCTGGATACACTGCATAAAATAAAATGTATCCTTGATATATATATAATTTTTTTACTTTTTTAATGTGACTACTAGAGCATTTAAAATTACATATTTTACTCACATTATATTTCCACTGGACAACACTGAGCTAGATTCATAGTACATTTTAACACTGAATGAACAGCATATAAAATATATGCGAATATGTTGAGATGTATACATGATATATAAGCCAATGTTCTTTTAAGTTTCCCTTGGAATCCTTTAATCATATTCATGCATTTGTCTCCAGCTTCTGTGAACTTTGCTTCTAATGACTTGTATCTGCAATGCTCTTCACATAACTGTCTCTTGGCTAGGAGAGCCACCTTTTCCTGCATACCTTAGAGCTCACACCCCTCCAGGGCAGATTGTAGCCAGTGGCTGACTTATAGATCAAGAATGCCCAGCTCCTGTGCTTTGAGTTTTGATGAACTGTGAGGTGCAAACTATACTCCAGAGTTCCCCACAGGATCAGCTAGAGATTAGACTTTGCCTGAAATTGCACCCTTGTTAACTTCTTCCCCTTCCCTGTCTTACTTTCTCCATTCTTTTACCACTTTATCCTGGGAGTGCTACCTTAAACTATTTAGGTTGGTGCAGAAATAATTGTGGCTTTTGCCACTAACAGTGAAGGCAAAACTCCAATTACTTTTGCAACAACCTAGTACTTGCACATGAATCTTTGTCTCAGGCTTTGCTTCTGGAGAACTAAAAAAGGCACTTGGTAATTTTCTTTAAGTGGCAGCTTGGACAGATTTTTGTGATAAGGCTATGATTCCTGATGAGCCATATTCTCTCCCATGCTGCAAAGAGTGTTTCCTCAGAGGCACAGAGTCCACAGAAATCTACAACTGCAGAGTTTTAATCAATATCTCAGTTTTCAAAGAAGGAAAAATAATAAATGGATATGGCACTGAAGGACAGTGTGTAATTGTGAAAGTCTTTTCTTTGGTTACTGATAAAAGTAATTTTATTCCAGAGAAGACCAAATTTATCTCAAAAATCTCCTTTGGCTCAGAGGAGAGTATGTTTGGATTGTTCCTTAAAAGTCATGTGGAGACATGTACAAGGCATGAGTGGTGTACAATGGTACATCTTTGAGCAATTAGCTAAGTACCCTAGGACTTGCCAGAACTATCTGTCAGATTAAATATGGAACAATGCCCAGCTTCAACTCTGGCAAAAATAAAACAAAGCCAAAAAAAAAAAGAAGTTAAAAACAATGTAATAAACCATGCTAAACTAAGTACAAAAAAATGGAAAGTATTGAAAAAGAATAAAGCTTTAGTAAAGAGGCTGAAGGGCAAAAAGAAAAAATACAACAAATATTAAAAGTCCATTTCTTTTCTCATGTTAAAGAAAATGTTATTTGACATGAAGATCACATTTTTTATTTGTACTTAACGCTGGTCTGTGTTATCTTAATACAATAAGGGAGCCACATATTTATTCCTATTTGCTGTAAATGTATATTTTCCATGAGAAATATCTCTCTAAAATTCTGTTAATATGTCTCCTTTTTCCGATTTTGTCATTGACTAATCTTCCATTTTGTAATTATGGTTACATCAGGGTATCAAAGATGTTGGTTTAAAAAACTGAGAGAAAAAATGAGACAAAATATCAGTGATTTCAGGATATGTTTGAAAAGTTGCCTTTTTCTATACACAAAGCTGACACATAAAAAGATAAGGGAAGGTTGAATTTGTTCTGGCTTACAGAAAGCCCAAGGTATTGTAGTCAGAACTGAAGAAGTAGGCAAATATGTTTGCCTAAAAATGAAAAATGCTTTTTTTAAATAACAGCAAATATTTGCCTTCAGCTGAGAGCAAATCGATGTCACTCGTCTCTGAAGTAGTGTTGGTTGTATCAGAAATATCAGGACCTATGATGCCACCTCTGTCATTCCTCAGCTCAGCAGCAACATCCTACCAGAGCGTAGACTTGTATGGACTGAGTGAGAGGCTGTGGCTTGTTTCAAGTAGAGTAATAGAGTTCAAATACACTGATAACTGGGAAAAACAGACCCAGTGAAGGAATTGGGATAGTTTTCCAATGGAGAAAAAAGTGGATTTTATTCATAAGGAAGTAGTAAATTGGTAAATTTGCCCAATATAGTTAGCAAGGCAATATCACAAATAAATTTATTTAGAAAAAGATGGGGGAAAGTGCTCAAGGAAGCTTAACATGTGTCCTTAAACCACCAGAAATAAATTTACTGGGCTTACTTGCAATTACATTGTTTTCTCTACTCTTTCCTTAGTTACTTGCTATGTTGGCAAAACTCACTTTGATTATTCTTATATGTTAAACATCAATGATATTGTTAGTGATGTAATCTACGGCCAAGCACAGAGTTGTAAATAGAATGAGAGAATAGAATAATAAAATCTGCTTTTATTACTACTTTTCAATAAGAAATACTTATCTGTTCAAGCTGCCCCAGTAGAAATAAAAATTATATCTAAGAATTTGGTTCTTATAACCATTGGGTATTTAAATATTGATATTTAGGCCGGGCGTGGTGGCTCAAGCCTGTAATCCTAGCACTTTGGGAGGCCGAGACGGGCGGATCACGAGGTCAGGAGATCGAGACCATCCTGACTAACACGGTGAAACCCCGTCTCTACTAAAAACTACAAAAAACTAGCCGGGCGAGGTGGCGGCGCCTGTAGTCCCAGCTACTCGGGAGGCTGAGGCAGGAGAATGGCGTGAACCCGGGAGGCGGAGCTTGCAGTGAGCTGAGATCCGGCCACAGCACTCCAGCCTGGGTGACAGCGCGAGACTCCGTCTCAAAAAAAATAAATAAATAAATAAATAAATAAATAAATAAATAAATAAATAAATATTGATATTTAAATTTGAGTTTCACTCAGGGTTAAGGATAGAATCGGCTGTTATTTATTGTTTTTAATCTCTTCTATTAATTAACCTTGTATGCATATGTCTACCATAAGATTTCTGAATCCTTGCATACTGTGCTAAAATGTCATGGGTGTACAGTAGACACATAAAGTAATAGGGGTAATAGTGACTTCAACTACAGCCATGAATGAGCTGTTCAGTATAAGCAATTTTTCCAGATACCTGAAGTTTAGTTCAAGTATCCAACATTTTAATTGTAATAATCCTGCTTAGATGTATTTCAAAAATATAGATATTTCTTTCATTTATCCTTAGGCAAAAAGAATCAATGAAATTTCACTTTTACTTCATTATTCAGAATTTTCTTTATATATCTTAATTAATATCCTAGTAGCCATCAAGGGATGAAGGGTTGTTTGCCTTTGCAACAAAATACCCAGAACTGTTATGCATTTTTGTTTTGTGGCTTTTGTATGTGCATGTGTTTGCATGTATACATGTGTGTGTGCATGTGCATCTTATACTATGTCTCCCTCCATTTATTAGCTATTGTGAGTTATGAAATCAGATATTTGAGGGCAAAGATTATATTCTAGAGAAATACAAACATAGAAAAACATTAAAATTCTTGTTTCCCTACAGATTATCTTTTTGACATTAAAAAATAAATATTCTCTAAACCTTAGTTTCCTCATTATAAAGTGGACATATAACTATAGTCATCTCATAGGGTTTGTAGGAGGACAAAATAAGAAATTATACATAAGTATCAAAGAAGGGGTAGTGGTCATTACTATTCCTAATGTTGCTGTCATTGTTGTTATTATTATTATTATTATTATATTATTATTATAAATAAAGTGCTGGTCCTTTGAAGGAGAATCTAAGAACAATGCAAAGAATAAAGTATTAGCATATCAAAGCATGCATGAACTAGGGACATTGTGCTTGGTGATTAGATTTACTTTCTTCTTGATTACTAGTTTTGGTCCATGTTTAAATTGATGGATGCTCCGGAAAGTGATCCCTGGATAAATGAATTGTATCAGTATTACGTAAAGGATATTGAGACCCTGATGCTAAAAAACCACTCACGGCTCTTTGAACCGAAAAAAGGAGGCACGATTTCAAATATGGAAGCTGCCTTGGTAAGAGACATTTTAATGCTTGAGTAGAAAACTACCTATGTGAAGTACCTTTGCGATTCTTTCATTCATTTAGTTAATGTATATTTACTGAGTGTTAGTTCTGTCCTGTTCTAGGTTCAGAGAACTATGAACCAAATAGGTGGAGTCTATCTTTATGAAGATTGTCTGTCCTTATGTTTTTTTATGGAGGGAGATATACTAGATAAGGGAGTGCAGGGATGATGAAGCAACATTTTCCATAAGACATGCACAACATCTTACAGGTTTCAGTTATTTCCTCACAGAGCCAGGAGGAACTGGGCACATGGCATGAACTTCAATACGTGCTCATTTGAAGGGAGCCTCTTCAAGTGTCTAAAACTCTGAGAAGGAATAAGAAGTATATTAATTATTATGCTTGAAGCTGTGTAACTTCTGGTTTGTGCCACATGTTTAGGAAATTGACCTTTTAGAGATATGAAATTCATTTTCCTCATCTATGGATTATAAACAATTATACTTAAATTTAGATTAGAGATGTAAGCGATATTCCTACTCTTCAACCAGAATGTGAGAATGTGAGGGCATGAATTCTTATTTACTGCTTTATTCCCATTACACTGAATAGGACCTGATACTTAGAAAATTCTCAATTTTTTTTAATGAATAGATGATTTAAAAATATAAAGTCGTTAGGTAAATTCCAAGAATTAATATTATTGATATTATCATTGCTACACTTAAAGTATTATTGTTTACACATGAAATTAATCTTTAAAAGTTCTATATGAAATTTTCCACTTGAATAAATTTAATTCAACTGACTTAGTAAGCACGTTTGAGTCTATACGGATCAGATATCCTATTTTGATACAGATACAAAAGCGAACAGGAAATACAATGCCTCTGCTTGCATTATAGTTATATTATAATAGAGCTTACAAAATATTTCCATTATTTTTCCAATAGAAAGACATTCTCATCGAGAAATCTCACAACTTACTGCATTGAATTTTATAAGGTTGATCAATAAGCAAATGGCACTGAGATTTCTCACTTTCCAGTTAATATTAAAACAGAAGTTATTAGAGAAAATGGAGACATTCCTCTTTTTTTTCTTTTGACCATCCATTTATATATTTTTTAATTTTTTTATTATTTTATTTTAAGTTTGGGGTGTGTGTGTGCGCAGGATGTGCAGGTTTGTTACATAGGTAAATGTGTGCCATGGTGGTTTGCTGCACAGATCATCCCATTACCTAGGGATTAAGCCCAGCAGCCTTAGTTATATTCTTCCTAGGGCTTGCCCTCCCAACCCCGAGAGGCCCCAGTGTGTGTTGTTCCCCCTGATGTATCTATGTGTTCTCAAAGTTCAACTCCCACTTGTAAGTGAGAACATGTGGTGTTTGACTTTCTGTTCCTGCATTAGTTTGCTGAGGATAATGGCTTCCAACTCCATTCGTGTCTGTGCAAATGACATAATCTCCTTCTATTTTATGGCTGCATAGTATTCCATGGTGTATATGTACCATATTTTCTTTCTCCAGTCTATCATCAGTGGGCATTTAGGTTGATTCCATGTCTTTGCTATTGTGAATAGTGCTGCCATGAACATAAACATGCATGTATCTTTACAATAGAAGGATGTATATAATACAGATACATCTATATAATGTATTATATAATACATAATACATCTATATAATAGAATGATTTATATGCCTCTGGGTAATGGGATTGCTTGGTCAAATGGTATTTCTGCCTCTGTCTTGGAGGAATCACCACATTGTCTTCCAAAGTGTTTTAACTAATTTACATTCCACCAACAGTGTAAAAGCACTTCTTTATTTTCTGCAATCTTGCCAGCATCTGTTGTTTTTTAACTTTTTAATAATACCCATTCTAACTGGTGTGAGATGATATCTCATTGTGGTTTTGACTTCCATTTCTCTAATGATCAGTGATGTTGAGCTATTTTTCATATGTTTATTAGCCACATGTATGTCTTTTTATTTACTTTTTTAAAATTTGTATATGTTATTGAGGAACAGGTGGTATTTGGTTACATGAGTAAGTTCTTTGGTGGTGATTTGTGAGATTTTGGTGCACCCATCACCCAAGCAGTATGTACTGTACCCTGTTTGTAGTCTTTTATCTCTCAACCCT
Organism: Trachypithecus francoisi; assembly: GCF_009764315.1. NCBI lineage: Eukaryota > Metazoa > Chordata > Mammalia > Primates > Cercopithecidae > Trachypithecus > Trachypithecus francoisi. Next base: position 102,210,105 of record NW_022681468.1, read on the forward strand.
TTCCCAGCTTTTTCCCCTGAGTCTCCAAAGTCCATTGTGTCATTCTTATGTTTTTGCATCCTCATAGCTTAACTTCCGCTTATGAATGTGAACATATGATGTTTGGTTTTCCATTCCTGAGTTACTTCACTTCGAAACATAGTCCCCAATCTCCTCCAGGTTGCTGTGAATACCATTAATTCATTCGTTTTTATGACTGAGTAGTATTCCATCATGTAGACCATTAGCAAGATTAACCCAGAAAACCACAGTTTCTTTATCCACTTATCAATTGATGGGCATTTGAGTTGGGTCCACATTTTTGCAATTGAAAATTGTGCTGCTATAAGCATGCATGTACAAGTATCTTTTTTGTATAATGACTTCTTTTCCTCTGGGTAGATTACCAGTAGTGGGATTGCTGGATCAAATGGTAGCTCTACTTTTAGTTCTTTAAGGAATTTTCACACTGTTTTTCATAGTGATTGTACTAGTTTACATTCCCACCAGCAGTGTAGAAGTGTTCCCTGTTGACCACATCCATGACAACATCTACTATTTTTTTGATTTTTTGATTATGACCATTCTTGCAGGAGTAAAGTGACATCGTATTGTGGTTTTGATTTGCACTTCCCTGATCATTAGTCATGTTGAGCATTTTTTCCTATTTGTTGGCCATTTGTATATCTTCTTTCAAGAATTGTCTATTCATGTTCTTAGCCCACATTTTGATGGGATTGTTTGTTTTTTTCTTGTTGATTTGTTTGAGTTCATTGTAGATTCTGGGTATTAGTCCTTTGCTGTAAGGACAGTTAGATGTACAGATCATGAAGATTTTTTCCTACTCTGTAGGTTGTCTGTTTACTCTGCTACTGTTCCTTTTGCCATGCAAAAGCTCTTTAGTTTAACTAAGTCCCAGCAATTTATCTTTGTTATTATTGCATTTGTGTTTGGGTTCTTGGTCATGAAATCCTTCCCTAAACCGATGTCTATAAGAGTTTTTCCAATGTTATCTTCTAGAATTTTAATTTTTAGGTCTTAGATTTAAGTCCTTAATCAATCTTGAGTTGATTTTTGTATAAGGTGACAGATGAGGATCCAGTTTTATTCTCCTACATGTGGCTAGCCAATTGTCCCAGCACCATTTGTTGAAAAGAGTGTCTTTCCCCATTTTATGTTTTTGTTTGCTTTGTTGATGACCAGTTAGTTGTAAGTATCTGGGTTCATTTCTGGGTTCTCTACTCTGTCTCATTAGTCTATGTGCCTATTTTTATACCAGTACCATGTTTTCTTGGTGACTATGGCCTTATTGTATAGTTTGAAATCAGGTAGTGGGATGCCTCCAGATTTGTTCTCTTTGCTTAGTCTTGCTTTGCTTGCTTTGGCTATTTGGACTCTTTTTTGGTTCCATATGAATTTTAAATTTTTTTTTACTAATTTTGTGAAGAATGATGGTGGTATCTTGATGGGTATTGCACTGAATTTGTAGATTGCTTTTGGTAGTATGGTCATTTTCACAATATTGATTCTACCCATCCATGAGAATGGGATGTGTTTCCATTTGTTTGTGTCATCTATGATTTATTTCAGCAATGTCTCGCAGTTTTCCTTGTAGAGGTCTTTGACTTCCTTGGTTAGGCATATTCCTAAGTTTTTTCATTTTTGTTTTTTGTTTTTGTTTTGCAACTATTATAAAGGGGGTTGAGTTCTTGATTTAATTTTCAGCTTGGTAACTGTTGGTGTATAGAAGAGCTACTGATTTGTGTACCTTAATTTTGTATCTGGAAACTTTGCTGAATTCTTTTATCAGTTCTAGGAGCTTTCTGGAGGAATCTTTAGAGTTTTCTAGGTAAACAATCATATCATCAGCAAACAGCAAAAGTTTGACTCCCTCTTTACCAGTTTGGATGCCCTTTATTTCTTTCTCTTATCTAATTTCTCTGGCTAGGATGTCCAGTACTATGTTGAAGAGGAGTGGTGAGAGTGGCCATCATTGACTTGTTCCAGTTCTCAGAGGGAATGCTTTCAACTTTTCCCCATTCAGCATTATATTGGCTGTGGGTTTGTCATAAATGGCTTTTGTTATATTGAGGTATGTCCCTCGTATGTCAATTTTGCTGAGAGTTTTAGTCATAAAGGGATGCTGGATTTTGTCAAATGCTTTTTCTGTATCTATCGAGATGATCATGTGCTTTTTGGTTTTATTTCTGTTTATGTGGTATATCACATTTATTGACTTGCCTATGTGAAACCATCCATGCATCCTTTGAATGAAACCCACTTGTCATGGTGAATTATCTTTTTGATATGTTGTTGGATTCAGTTAACTAGTATTTTGTTGAGGATTTTAGCATCTGTGTTCATCAGGGATATTGGTCTGTAGTTTTCTTTTTTGATTAGGTCCTGGTTTTGGTATTAGGGTGATACTGGCTTCATAGAATGATTTAGGGAAGGTTCTCTCTTTCTCTATCTTGTGGAATAGTGTCAATAGGATTGGTACCAATTATTCTTTGAATGTCTAGTAGAATTCTGCTGTGAATACGTCTGGGAATCTGTCTGGTAATTTTGCTGGTAATTTTTAAATTACAATTTCAATATTGCTGCTTGTTATTTGCCTGTTTAGGATATCTAATTTTTCCTGAGTTATGCTAGGAGTGTTGTATCTTTCCAGGAATTTATCCATTTCTTCTAGGTTTTCTAATTTATGCATGTAAAGATGTTCATAGTAGCTTTGAATGATCTTTTCTATTTCTGTGGTGTTGGTTGTAATAGCTCCTGTTTTGTTTCTTTTTGAACTAATTTGGATTTTCTCTCTTCTTTTCTGGGTTAATCTTGCTAATGGTCTATACATTTTATTTATCTTTTCAAAGAACCAAATTTTTGTTTCATTTGTCTTTTAAATTTTTGTTGTTTTTGTTTGTTTCATTTACTTCTGCTCTGATATTGATTATTTCCTTTCTTCTTCTAGGTTTGGGTTTGGTTTGTTCTTCTTTCAGTAGTTACTTGAGGTGTGAACTTAGATTGCCTGTTTGTGCTCTTTTAGACTTTTTGATGTAGGCATTTAGGGCTATGAAACTTCCTCTTAGAACCACCTTTGCTGTGTCCCAGAGGTTTTGATAGGTTGTGTCACTATTGCCGTTCAGTTCAAATAATTTTTTAATTTTCATTTTGATTTCATGTTTGACCCAATGATATTCAGGAGCAGGTTATTTAATATCCATGTATTTGCATGGTTTTAAAGGTTCCTTTTGGAGTTAATTTCCAGTTTTATTATGCTGTGGTCTGAGAGAGTGCTTGATATAATTTCAATTTTCTTAAATTTATTGAAGCTCATTTTGTGGTCTATCATATGGTCTATCTTGAAGGTCCATATGCTGTTTAATAGAATATATATTCTGTAGTTGTTGGATGGAATGTTCTATATACATATCTGTTAAGTCCATTTGTTCTAGGGTATAGATTAAATCCATTGTTTCTTTGTTGACTTTTGTCTTGATGACCTGACTAGTGATGTCAGTGGAGTATTAAAGTCCCCCACTATTATTGTGTTGCTATCTCATTTCTTAGGTCTATTAGTAATTGTTTCATAAATTTGGGAGCTCCAGTGTTAGGTGCATATAATTTAGAATTGAGATATTTCCCTGTTGGACAAGACCTTTTATCATTACATAATGTCCTCCTTTGTCTTTTTTAACCACTGTTGCTTTAAAGTTTGTTTTTTCTTAAATAACTATAGCTACTCCTACTCACTTTTGCTGTCCATTTGTATGATGTGTCTTTTTCTACCCCTTTACCTTAAGTGTGTGTGAGTCCTTATGTGTTAAATGAGTTTCTTGAGGGCAGCAGATAGTTGATTGGTGAATTCTTATTCATTCTGTAATTCTGTATCTTTAAGTAGAGCATTTAGGTAATTTACATTCAATGTTAATATTGGAATGTGAGGTACCATTCCATTCATCGTGCTATTTGTTGCCTGTGTACCTTGGTTTTTCATTCATCTTGTATAACCTGATGACAATGTGTCTAAATGATGATCTTTTTGTGATGAATTTCCCAGGTGTTCTTTGACTTCTTGTATTCGGATGTCTAGGTCTCTAGCAAGTCCAGAGAAGTTTTCTTCAATTATTTCCCCAAATATGTTTTCCAAACTTTTAGATATCTCTTCTTCCTCAGGAACACTGATTATTTTTAAGTTTGGTCATTTAATATAATCTCAGACTTCTTGGAAGCTTTGTTCGTATTTTCTTATTCTTTTTTCTTTGTCTTCGTTGGATTGGGTTAATTCAAAGACTTCTCTGATTAGCTTAATAACTAATGTCCTGAATTGTTTTTCAGGTAAATCAGGGAGTTCCTCTTGGTTTGGGTCCATTGCTGGTGAGCTAGTGTGATTTTTGGGGAATGTTAAATAACTTCGTGTTGTCATATTACCAGAGGTGGTTTTTTGGCTCCTTCTCATTTGGGTAGGCTCTGCCAGAGGGAAGGTCTAGGGCTGAACACTGTTGTTCAGATTCTTTTTGTCCCGTTCAGATTCTTTTGTCCCATGGGGTGTTCCCTTGATGTAGTACTCTCCCCCTTTTCCTATGGATGTGGCTTCCTGAGAGCCTAGCTGTAGTGATTGTTATCTTTCTTCTGGATCTAGCCACCCAGGAAGTCTACCAGGCTCTAGGCCTATACTGGGGGTTTTCTGCACAGAGTCCTGTGATGTGAACCATCTGTGGGTCTTTCAGCTGTGGTTACCAACACAGTATTTGGCATGTCTCCCAGGTCCTTCTGGAGCAATTTGTCTCCTTCATGGATCTGTGGGTCCTCTCAGGTTTCCTGATTTATTCCTGCAGTCATTCTGGAGCAGAAATTCGTAATGCAAGTCTCCATATGCTGCTCTGTCTGTCCAAGTTAGAGCTGCAATCTAGTCCTGCCTCCTGTCTGCCATTATTCCCTAGGAGTTGAAAACATATGTCTTCTTTTGAGAAGTGTCTGTTCATGTGCTTTGCTCATGTTTTAATGGAGTTGTATTTTTTTTCTGGTAAATTTGCTTAAGTTCCTTATACACTCTGGATATTAGGCCTTACCCACATGAATAGATTGCAAAAATTTTCTCCTATTTTGTAGGTTGTCTGTTCACTCTGATGAGAGTTTCTTTTGTTGTGCAGAAGTTCTTTAGTTTAGTTAGATTCCATATGTCAATTTTTGTTTCTGTTGCAATTGTATTTGTGCTTTTGTCATGAAATCTTTGCCCATGCCAATTCTTTAAACCATCTTGAGTTAATGTTTCTATATGGTGTAAGGAAGAGGTCCAGTTTTAATTTTCTGCATATGGCTAGTCAGTTCTTCCACCACCATTTATTAAATAGGGAATCCTTTCCCCATTGTTTGATTTGACAGGTTTGTCAAAGATCAGATGGTTGTAGGTCTTATTTCTGAGTTCTTCCATTAGTTTATATGTCTGGTCTTTTACCAGTACCATGCTGTTTTGGTTACTGTTTGGTTTGTAGTATAGTTTGAAGCCAGGCAGCAAAATGCCTTCAGCTTTGTTCTTTTTGCTTAGGATTGTCTTGGCTATGTGGCCTCTTTTTTGGTTTCATATGAATTTTAAAATAGTTTTTTTTTTTTTTTCCAATTCTGTGAAAAATGTCAATGGTAGTTTAATGGGAATAGCATTGAATCTATAAATTACTTTCGGCAATATGGCCATTTTCACAATATTGAGTCTTCTTATCCATGAGTATGGAATTTTTTTTGTTTATGTCCTCTCTGATTTCTTCAAGCAGTGGTTTGTAGTTCTCCTTAAAAAAATCTTTCACATCCCTTGTTAGCTGTATTCCCCAGTATTTTGTCCTTTTTGTGGCAATTGTGAATGAGAATTCATTCATGATTTGACTCTCTGCTTGCCTGTTTTTAGTGCATAGGAATGCTAGCAAGTTTTGCACATTTATTTTGTATCCCAAGACTTTGCTGAAGTTACTTATTAGCTTAAGAAGCTTGTGGGTGGAGACAATGGAGTTTTCTAGATATAAGATCATGATATCTGCAAACAAAGATAATTTGACTTCCTCTCTTCTTATTTAAATACTCTTTAGTTCTTTCTCTTGCCTGATTGCCCTGGCCAGAATATCCAGTACTGTGTTGAATAGGAGTGGTAAAAGAGGAAATCCTTTTCTTGTGCTGGTTTCCAGGGGAATGCTTTCAGCTTTTGCCTATTCAGTGTGCCTATTCAGTGTGATATTGGCTGTGGGTTTGCTATATATGGCTCTTATTATTTTGAGGCAAGTTCCTTCAATAACTAGTTTATTGAGAGTTTTTAACATGAGGGGATGTTGAATTTTATCAAAGGCTTTGTCTGCATCTAATGAAATAATCATGTGGTTTTTGTCTTTGGTTCTGTTTATGTGATCAATGACATTCAGTATAAATGATACCAGCTCTTCTTTGTACCTCTGGTAGAATTCAGCTGTAAATTCTTCTGGTCCTGGGCTTCTCTTGATTGGTAGGCTATCTATTACTCCCTCAATATCAGAACTTATTATTGGTCTCTTCAGGGATTCAATTTCTTCCTGTTTCAATCTTGGGTGGGTGGGTGTGTCCAGGAATTTATTCATTTTATCTAGATTTTCTAGTTTATATGCATAGAGGTGTTTATAGTATTCTCTGATGGCTGTTTGTATTTCTGTGGGGTCAGTGGTGATAACCTCCTTATCATTTCTGATTTCTTTGATTCTTCTCTTTTCTTCTTTATTAGTCTAGCTGGTGACATATCTATTTTATTACTTTTTTCAACAAACAGGCTCCTGAATTTGTTGATTTTTGAATTTTGAAGGTTTCTGTCTCCATCAGTTCAGCTCTGATCTTGGTTATTTATTGTCTTTTGTAAGGTTTGGGATTTGTTTGCTCTGGATCCTCTTGTTCTTTTAGTTCTGATGTTAGGTTGTTAACTCGAGACCTTTCTAGTTTTTTAATGTGGGCATTTAGTGCTATAAATTTCCCTCTTAGCATTGCTTTAGCTGCATCCCAGAGATTCTGGTACATTGGCTCTTTATTCTCATTAGTTTCAAAGAACTTCTTGATTTCTGCCTTAAGTTGATTGTTACCCAAGAGTCATTCAGGAGCAGGTTGTTCAATTTCCATGTAGTTACATAGTTTTGAGTGAATTTCTTAATCTTGCATTCTAATTTGATTGCATTGTGGTCTGACAGACTGTTTGTTATGACTTCAGTTCTTTTGCATTTGCTGAGGAGTGTTTTACTTCCAATTACTGATAAATTTTAGAGTAAGTGCAATGTGGAGATGAGAAGAATGTATATTCTGTTGTTTTGGGTGGAGAGTTCTGTTGATATCTATCGGGTCCACTTGATCCAGAGCTGAGTTCAGGTTCTGAGTATCTTTGTTAATTTTCTTCCTCGATGATCTGTCTAATAATGTCAGTGGGGTGTTAAAGTCAACCACTATTTTTGTGTGAAAGTCTAAGTCTTTTTGTAGGTCACTAAGGACTTGCTTTATGAATTTGGGTGCTCATGTATTGGGTGCATATAGATTTAGGATAGCTAGTTCTTGTTGAATTGAACCCTTTACCATTATGTAATGTCCTTATTTGTCTTTTTTTCTTTTTCTTTTTTTTATCTTTGTTGGTTTAAAGTCTCTTTTGTCGGAAACAAGGATTGCAATCACTGCTTTTCTCTGTTTTCCATTTGGTAAACTTTCCTCCATACCTTTATTCTGAGCCTATGTGTTTATTTTGCATGTGAGATGAGTCTCTTGAAGACAGCATACCAATGGGTCTTGCTTCATTATCCAGCTTGTGATTCTGTGTCTTTTAATTGGGACATTTTGACTATTTACATTTAATCTTTGTATTGTTATATGTGAATTTGATCTTGTCATCGTGATGCTAGCTAGTTATTTTACAGACTTGTTTATGTGGTTGCTTCATAGTGTCACTGATCTGTGTATTTCAGTGTACTTTTGTAATGACTGGTAACAGTTTTTGCTTTCCATATTTAGTGCTTCCTTCAGGAGCTCTTACAAGGCAGGCCAGGTAGTGATGAATTCCCCTGGCATTTGCTTGTCCAAAGCAGATCTTATACTTCCTTTTCTTATAAAGCTTAGTTTGACCAGATATAAAATTCTGGGTTGGAAATACTTTTTTAAAGAATGATGAATATTGGCCCCTAATATCTTCTGGCTTGTAGAATTTCTTCTGAGAAGTCCACTGTTAGTCTGATGGGCTTCCCTTTGTAGGTGACCTGGCATTTCTCTGGCTGCTCTTAATATTTTTTCTTTCATTTTGACCTTAGAGAATCTGATAATTATGCATCTTGGGGTTGATCTTCTCAGGGAATAACTTACTTGAGCTCTCTGCAAGTCCAGAATTTGAATGTTGGTCTGTCTTGCTAGGTTGAAGTAGTTCTGAATGATATCCTGAAGTATGTTTTCCAACTTGGTTTGATCCTACTCATCTCGTTCAGGTACCCCAATCCATTGTAGGTACAGTGTCTTCACATAACCCCCTTTTTCTCAGAGGTTTTGTTCATTCCTTTTCATTCTTTTTCTCTGTTCTTATCTGCCTGTCTTATTTTAGAATGATATTCAAGCTCTGAGATTCTGCTATTGATACTTGTGATTGCATTGTAAATTTCTTGTGTTATGTTTTTCAGCTCCATTAAGTTGGTTATATTCATCTGAAAACTGACTGTCCTGGCTATCAGCTTTTGTATTGTTTTATGATGATTCTTAGCTTCTTTACATTGGGTTACAATATGCTCCTTTAGCACAACAAAGTTCATTATTACCCACCTTCTGAAACCTACTTCTGTCAATTTAGCCATCTCAGCCTCAGTCCAGTTCTGTGCCCTTCCTGGAGAGATGTTGCAGTAATTTTGAGGAGATAAGGCACTCTGGCTTTTTGAGTTTTCAGGGTTTTTGTGTTGATTCTTTCTCATCTTTGTGGGGTTAACTACCTTCCATCTTTGAAGCTGCTGACCCTGGAATGGGGTTTTTGTGGGGTGGTTTTGTTGATGTTTTTGGTGTTTTCTGTCTGTTTTTCTTTTAACAGTCAAGCTACTCTTCTGTAGGACTGCTGCAGTTTGCTAGGCTTTCACTGCTGACCCTAGTTGCCTTGGTTTTTCGTGTACCTCGAAGTATTATCAGTGAAGGCTGCAAACCAGCAAAGATTGTAGCCTGCTTCTTCCTCTGGAAGCTCAGTCCCAGGGAAGTACTGACATGTTGCCAGCCCAAATTGTACCTAAAGGAGGTGGCTGGAGACCTCTGTTGAGGAGTCTCATCCAGTCTGGAGAAATGGAATCAGGGACCTGCTTTAAGAAGCTGTCTGGCTGTTTTTCGGTAGCAGAGCTGTGCTGTGTTGTGGGGGACCCTTCCTCATCTGGGCTGTCTGGACTCTCCAGAGCTGCCAGGCTGGAACAACTGAATCAACCAGACCACAGAATAGCAGCCACCCCTCTCACCAGGAACTTGGTCCTTCTCAGGCTGACTTCAGCCTATTGCCATTGGCTGGCTAGAATTCCAAGCCAGTGGGTCTTGTCTTGTGAGGTGTTTTGGAAGTGGGGCCTGCAGAATGATGCTGCTCAGCTCCCTGGATTTAGCTCTCCTCCTAGGGGTATGTAGGGATAGATCTCTCACCTTGCCAGAAATTCTGGGTCCAGAGTATAAAAAACTCCTGGGTCTTTGTATGTGCCCCAGCAGCTGCTCTGCAGGGACTTCACACAGCTCTCAAGGCCCTGGTGGTATGGACTTAGAAGGGGATCTCTGATCTGCTGGTTGCAAAGATCTGTGGTAGAAGTGTGATTTCCCAGGTGGGATCACACAATCACTCACCACTTCCCTTGGCTGGGGGTGGTGGTTCCTTTGGCACTGTGCCACTCCTACGTGGGCCATCACCCCATCCTGCTTTTTTTCATTCTCTGTGGGTTGAGATGTTTGCCTAATCAGTCCAATGTGAGAACCTGGATATTTCAGTTGAAGGTGCTGAATGCACTCACCATTAACATTTCTCTCCATGAGTGTTGCAGACTGTAGCTGCTTTTAACTGGCTGTCTTGGCCCAGTCCAAGGCTTTCTTTTATAATGTCCTCAGTTTATAGATGAGAAAATAAAAGCCTGAGAGATAACTATTTTGTTGAGACTTCCTTTGTTGGGAACACCTTTCCACCTCTTCTCAGCCTGGCAAGCCCCCACTCATTCTTCAAGGCACAGCTCAAATGTCCCTTTGTCTGAGAAGATCATCCCTAACTCTTCCAGGATAAGTCAGTTGCTAAGCCTGCACTTAATTCTTGTCTCTATTATAGCAATCAGAACAATGATCTGAAATATGGCTGAACATAAAAATCACCTGGGACACTTATTAAAAATCCTGATTCCTGGGCCTTGTCAGTCCTAATGGGTCAGATTCTCCTTAGGGTTACCTGAGAGTTTGTGTTTTAAATAAGAATCGGAGGGGACTCTCATGATCACGTGATATGGAAAGCATTAAATTAAACTAGCATTCAGCTAGGATGGTTCTGGCTGCAAGTAAGTAAAAATTTATTTCAGACTGGGTTAAGCAATGAAGTCATTTATTAGCTCAGATAACATTAAGTCCACAGGCAGAGCAAGAAGTCTTCAGTTTGCTTAAACCAGCTGCTTATTTGTATCACCTATGACACAGTATCCTTTCCATGCTCTACTCTGCAGTTGGCAGATTTAACATCATTCTAAGGTAGTTAGATTCTAAGTCATTCTAAGGTCATCTAACGGCATTAGATGACCTCTTCAGCCCAAGAGGACATTTTTCCCATAAGTGTTTAAAATTACTCCTAATGTTTTAATTTTCAATTTAGCTTAGACTAAAAGCTCGATCCCTGAATTCATCAATAGCAGGGGTCTGGGGTGGTGGAATGAAGGACAAAATAACTATAATTGGCTAAGAATAATCAACTATGGTAAATAAGCCATAAAATGCTTTAGGAGATAAACAGATTTATTTATGTACATCTGGTTCCCTCCACTAAACCAGTTTTAACTAAAGTCAAGAATCATGTTGTATATATTTTTATATCTGTAACTCCTAGCACAGTAGGCACTCAGTGTTTACTGAATGAATGTTGTAATGAATCACATAGCTTGGTGGAGCTGAACTGGTAGACCCAAGTGGTTTGACTCCCATATCCTTGTCCTTACCTATACACATGGTATATTAGTCAGGGTTTTCCATAGAATAAGCCAATAAGATAGATAGAAAAATAGGTAGATATATAGACAGACAGATTAGATAGATAGATAGATAGATAGATAGATAGATAGATAGATAGATAGATAATAGATAGATAGATAGATAATAGATAGATAGATAGATAGATAATAGATAGATAGATAGACAGAAAGAAAGAAAGATAAGAGACTTATTAGGGGAATTGGCTCCCATGATTATGGAGGCTAAGATGTCTCATCAAAGGCTGTCTGCAAGGTGGAGAACCAGAGAAGCCAGTAACAGGGCTTAGAATAAGTCCAAAGGCCTAAGAACTAAAGAAACTGATGGTGTAATTCTCAGTCCAAGACCAAAGACTTGAGAGGCCTGGGAGGCTAAGGGTGCAAGTTTCAGAGTTCAAAGCTTGAAGAACCTGGATTTCTGATGTCCAAGGACAGGAGAAGAAGAGTGTCCCTTTCCTGAAAAGAGAAAGAGAGAATTGATGCTTTTTCCACCTGTTTGTTCCATCAGGGCCCCAAGCTGATTGAATCATGTCCATTCACACTGAGCATAAATCTTCCCCACTCAGTCCACCAACTCACAAAACAATCTTCTCTTAAAATACCCTCAGAGATACACCCAGAAACAATGCTTCACCGGCCATCTAGGCAGCCCTCTATTCAGTGAAGTCTACACCTAACATTAATCATCAAGTATGGTTACAGAGAGGAGTTTCTTTAAGCAAGCTTCTAATGTAGGCGAAGGAGGGACATAGAAATAGTATTCAGGGCAGGCCTCCTTGTTCAGTTATTCCCCCACTAAGCCTGGCAGTACAAGTGATAAAAGAACTTCTCTGTTTAAAATGTTCAGGAATAAAATTCACTAAAATATCAGGGTACTCATCTGTACCTCTTCCTTCTGATTCTGCCTTTGTAATGGACTTTATAATCACGTATCTGTTAATCCGAACACTTCTTAAGAGGTAATCATAGTAACTCGTCTAGATCTAATGTTGTAGAGAAACATTTTATGGCCGTAGGATACATTTTCATCCAAGTTATTAAAGCCCAATTACATCATGTTTTCTTCCAAGGAATGCCAAGTACTTGAGGGACAATATTGCAGTCACTCTCACTTGTGTCTTGGAAATAATTACACAGATATAGCAGATAAAGTCCTCTGCACTTCCTCTCAATGAAATGGAAAATTGTACTTACTTGCCTAAGATCACACAATATAATTAAGAGATGGAAAAATTGGGATGATAATGCAATTTTTCTCTTTTGCGTTAGCTAATACACATAGCCTTCTTTATGAAAACATTAGACATATATATTGTGCTTTTGATTAAGAAACCATCATACTGCATGGTCAAGGGAGGTAATGAAACTTAAGACTTTCTAAATAACATTCCTGGGCTATATCATGATTCATATCACAATTGTCAGCCTTAAACCAAGCAGTGTGCTGGAATTAATACAAGCAATAATAATAATAGAGTTTATCATTTATTATTATTGATTATAATTTGGGTACATTAAAGGTATTTTTTGATAATTCATATCAACCCTATAAGTTGGACTCTATTTTGCTTTTTAGAGATCTGATACTCAGAGACTACTAAGATGTAGAAGGATGTACAGCTAGGAAAGGGTAGCTCCCAGCATCAAATCAAGTGTGTCTATGTTCAAAGCCCATGACTTCTCTGCTACCCCATGCTGCTCTGGAATAGTTGAGTTGGGAATTCAGCATAACTCCACTTTGTTAAATTTAAACAAGTCATTAATGTCTCACTGAGTGAACTTATTTAAACGAGTACAATATTTTCCCCTCCAAATTCTGCAGTCGGGTAACCTCATGTAACTCTTCTAGAAGGCATGTGTAAAATGAGGGGCAAGCACTTGTAACCAACTGGACCCAGATCAAGTGTCTAATAATTGTCACAAGATCACCTGCATGGGTCTTGGAACCCTTCCTACTTATTTATTCAACCAGAATAAATCTTCAGGAGTCTTGTAAAAAATAAAAAATTAAAATTAAAAAGAACTTCAAAAACAAAATAAAAAATAGTTTATTCTTTTGCTCTAATGAGGTTAAGTATTTTTAGCATTGTTAAAAAGATTTGAGCCACCTCCAAACAGCAGCAATTTCAGCTTTAGTTGCTGAAAATAAACCAGGACCCCAGTAAGCACACAGCTTTAAAGCTCCATAAAGCCCCAGACTTGGGATGTGCTCAATGCCAATGGAAAATTCAATGAAAAATAACAAAGAGACCAGGGCTGGCTTCGTTTCATCCAGCCTCCCTGTCTTGCCAGACCTTTCAGATAACAGAGCAGGCATATTTAAATTTGAAAGTTTTTTATGATTATTTAATAAAATGAGGATGAAGTAAGCAAATAACTGTTGAGAAGTAACATTTAATTTCCAAGAGTGCCCTGAGAGACATATCATGGAGTGAAGCCATTGCAATTACCTGGAAACTGATTGTCAGAAATGTTAAACTGATTCAGGCTACAGGAAAATACTCAACAGTATTATGAAGTAGATATCAGTAGCCCTGGTCAGAAAATAAGCATTGTTGTAACTGCATCCAGGACAAGGTTGAAGATTTGAAATTCCAAGTCAAAAACAAAATATTCAGCCAATTATCTCTCAACTCAGAAACTTACAGCATCAAAGTACAAAGCTGGAAAGAGATTTTTGAGATGCCCTCAAGGGCAATCATCTCTCTCTAGGTAAGGATATATCTCAGCCATACGGAACTGATGGGTTTTGATGGGTATTTAATTTCCGGTTTCACTTTTTATTTAGCTTCTAGCTCCCTATCTAGTTTGCTGTACTGCTCCAGATGCCAAAAATAATTTTTTTTTATTGACCACACTGGACATATTTAGGATAGGATTTAAAAGTGGCTCCTCCTCCATTTAGCACCAATACTATAATGGAGAAAAGGGCAGGATGCAGCCCAGATCACACTCAGTATTCCTTCCCTTACCACTCAGTTCCCCATCATTCTATTTGCATCAGTGGTACATAAGTTCCTCTCACCAGCTGACTGTGAACATTTCCTTCTAGTAAAATGATTGTGTCTTAGTTAATGTTGTATCTTTACCCTTTTCCCCACTAAACCATACATTCAGTAATTGAGGTTAAATATATTTTCTTAAACATTTACAAGTATAATCCTTTGTATTTTACCCTCCAATGTAGGCAAGTACCCCAGAAAAAAAATACAGAAATGAGAAAAATGAAGGAATTAGCTTTATGTTACTACATTCTTGGTTGGGTTTTTTTGTTTTTGTTTTTGTTTTTTTTTTACCTTGTTTGGGTGGAATAATGAGCAGATAAGCAAGTGTGTGTGTGTGTGTGTGTGTGTATAAATTTGTGTATACACACACACATATACACACAAAAGTACTATAAGAAACTAACACGAAGGGTCACCTTGATTTAGCACAGCATACCTGAGCCTATTCTCCTTCTTAGCATTTATATTTCTAAATAGTTATCTCTATTAAAAATTAGAGATAGTAGCCTCCTTTTATAAACCTCAACAGAGGAAAAATAAGTTGGCTATTTTTTTCTTAGGTTTCATGGTGAGATAGCTCTATGGAAAGTAAATGGAATACATACCAGCTTGTTCTCATCTTCAAAACTTTGATGACTCTTTTTATATATTTTCTGCAAAGTAATTAAAGTCCAATTAATTAGAAAAATATACACAATGGGCATTCTGAATATAATATATCCAATGGAAGCAACTTTTATTATCTTAAACAAGTAGCTAAGCCAATGTTGCAAGTTTAAATTTTGAGCTCCTAAGCAAATATCTCAGATAATACACTCTTGCACTTTGTTGACTACAAAATAAACTCCTCTCCAGTGGAGAGCTATCTCACCTCCTTTGGGAATCCATTACAGTGCAGTCAGTTTGGATAGCATGCTGGTATATCCCTTTTTCCTATAATGTCCATACCCACAAACATACTGAAAATGCAATATTTTTAAATGGACAGTAGAAGCTGACCACTGACAGGAATCCAAGGGGAATATTTTAGTGACATACAGAATTACCAAGTAATTTATCTGTTCTTTAAATTTGGACATTCACTTCCTAAGTGTACATAAATTTAGCCGTTGTTACATAATGTTCCCCCTTTCCCCCCATTCATATTCTACTTGTAAATAATGCTGGCCTCTATTACCATTTCATATTCTCAATGGATCAACACAGTGAAGGTTTATTTTCTATTCACTCCCTAGTCCAAATTTAGATAATGTGGGAGTGGGCCTCTTCTCTGTGCAACCATTCAGGGACTCAGGCTCCTCCCATGTGGTAATCTCCTTTAATACAGTTAGGGGTTGTCCTGACATCACCTAGCTGGCAGATGGGAAGAAGGGAGTGAAAAAAAAAAGGCAGGTTCTTATGTAACTTCTGCCACTGAACTGCAAGTGACAAATCACTTTCATTCATTATCTATGGCAAGAACGGCTGACATGGTCTCTCAAATATATGAGAGAAGTTCACAAAATTTAGTTTATCTGCACTTACAAGAAGAGAAAAAAATGGTTTGGTGAGCATTTAGCCAGACTCTGCTGCATTTTCTAGGCTTTGTCTCTGTTTGATCTTTTTATCTTTTGATAGATGTATTAGTCAGGATTTTCCAGAGACAGAATCAATAGGATAGATGGATAGATAGATGAACAGACAGGTAGGTGGGTAGGTAAGTAGGTAGGCAGACAGATAGATGACAGATAGATAGATTGATTGATAGGAGATTTATTAGGGGCTTGGCTTATGTCATTATGGAGGTTGAGGAGTCCCGTGATAGGCTATTTTCAAGCTGGAGAACCAGGGCAGCTGTAGCATAGCTTAGTCCAAGTCCCAAAGCCTCAGAACCAGGGAAGGCAATGGTGTAATTCTCAGTCTAAGGCTGAAGGCCTGAGAACCCAGGATGGGGAGCAGGAGGGTGGTGCAAGTTGTGAAGTTCAAAGGCCAGAGAACCTGTAGTTGTGTGGTCCAAGGGCAGGAGAAAAAGAGTGTCCCAGCTCCAGCAGAAAGAGTAAATTCACCTTTCTTTTGCCTTTTTCTTCTGCATGAGCCCTTAGCTGATTGAATGCACCCATCCATGTTGGGTGGTGTATTAGTTCATTTTCACCCTACTGATAAAGACATACCTGAGACTGGGCCATTCACAAAAGAGAGGGGTTTAATGGATTTACAGTTCCACATGGCTGGGGTGGCCTGACAATCATGGCAGAAGGCAAGGAGGAGCAAGTCACATCTTACATGGAAGGCAGTAGGTGAAGAGAGTTTGTGCAGGGAAACTCCTTATAAAACCATCAGGTCTCATGCAACTTATTCACTATCATGAGACCAGCAGGGGAAATACTTGCCCCCTTGATTCAATTGTCTCCCACTGGGTTCCTCCCACAGCACATACCAATTCATGATGAGATGTGGGTGGGGACACAGCCAAACCATATCATTCTGCCCCGGCACCTCCCAAATCTTATGTCCTCACATTTCAAAACTAATCATGCCTTCCCAACAGTCCCCCAAAGTCTTAACTCATTTCAGTATTAACTCAGTAGTGCACAGTCAAAGTTTCGTCCAAGACAAGGCAAGTCCCTTCTGCATATAAGCCTGTAAAATCAAAAGCAAATTAGTTATTTCCTAGATACAATAGGGGTGTAAGCATTGGGTAAATGAGAGAAATTGGCCAAAATGAAGGGGCTACAGGCCCCATGCAAGGCCAAAATCCAATGGGGCAGTCAAATCTTAAAGCTCTAGAATGAGCTCCTTTGACACCATGTCTCACATCTAGGTCACTCTGATGCAAGGAGTGGGCTCCCACTTCCTTGGGAAGCTCTGTCCCTGTGGCTTCACAGGGTAGAGCCTCCCTCCCAGCTGCTTTCATGGGCTGGCATTGAGTGTCTGTGGTTTTTCCAGGTGCACGGGGCAAGCTGTCAGTGTTTTTATCATTCTGGGGGCTGGAGTCTGGTGGGCCTCTTCTCACAGCTCCACTAGGCAGTACCCCAGTGAGGACTCTGTATGAGGACTCCGATCCCACATTTATCTTCTGCGCTGCCCTAGCAGAGGTTCTGCATGAGGCCCTGCCCCTGCAGCAAACTTCTGCCTGGGAATCCAGGCATTTCCATACATTATCTGAAATCTAGGCAGAGGTTCCCAAACCTCAATTCTTAACTTCTGTGCACCCACAGGCTCAAGACCATGTGAAAGCTGCCAAGGCCTGGGGCTTCCACCCTCTGCAGCAATAGCCTGAGCTGTACATTGGCCCCTTTTAGTCATGGCTGGAGTAGGTGGAATGCAGGGCACCGAGTCCCAAGACTGCACATAGCACAGGGACCCTGTACTGGGTCCATGAAACCATTTTTTCCTCCTAAAGTACCTCTGTACCTGTGATGGGAGGAGCTGCTCCAGAGGTCTCTGACATGCTCTGGAGACATTTTCCCCATTGTCTTGGTGATTAACATTCAGCTCCTTGTTACTTGTGCAAATTTCCATAGCTGGCTTGAGTTTTTCCTCAGAAAATAGCATTTTCTTTTCTATCACATTGTCAGGCTGCAAATTTTCCAAATTTTGTGCTGTTTCCCTTTTAAAACTGAATGCTTTTAACAGCACCCAAGTCATCTCTTGAATGCTTTCCTGCTTAGAAATTTCTTCTGCCAGATACCCTAAATCATCTCTTTGAAGTTATTGTTCCACAAATCTCTAGGGCAGGGGCAAAGTGCCATCAATCTCTTAGCTAAAACATAACAAAAGTCATCTTTGCTCCAGTTCCCATCAAGTTCCTCCTCCCCATCTGAGATCACCTCAGCCTGGATTTCATTGTCCATATCATTATCAGCATTTTGGTCGAAGCCATTCAACAAGTCTCCAGGGAGTTTAAACTTTCCCACATTTTTCTGTCCTCTTCTGAGCCCTCCAAACTGTTCCAACTCCTGCCTGTTACCAAGTTCCAAATTTGCTTCCAAATGTTGGGTATCTACAGCAGTGTTCCACTCTACTGGTACCAATTTATTGTATTAGTCCATATTCATACTGCTGATAACGTCATACCTGAGACTGGAAAGAAAAAAGTTTAATGGACTTACAGTTCCATATGGCTGGGGAAGCCTCACAATCATGGCAGGAGGCAAGGAGGAACAAGTCATGTCTTACATGGATGGTGGCAGTCAAAGAGAGCTTGAGCAGGGAAACTCCTTCTTATTAAACCATCAGGTCTCATAAGACATATTCATTGTCATGAGAACAGCGTGGGAAAGACCTGCCCCCATGATTCAATCACCTCCCACTGGGTCCCTCCCACAACACACGGGAATTCTAGAGGAGATCTGGGTAGGGACAGAGCCAAACCATATCAGGTAGAAGCAGATCTTCCTTACCCGGTCTACTAATTCAAATGCCAGTTTTTTCTGGAAGCACTCTCACAGACATACTTGGAAATAATGCTTTACCAGCTATCTGCATATTTCTTAATCCAGTCAAGTTGACACCTAAAATTAACCATCACACCTTCCCTCCTTCACTCACCAGACAAACCTAGCTTGAGCAATGAATAATCCAAATTTTCTTCTTTATGACTTCCATTATTTCTCCTTATAAAGGCTGCAGAGATTCAGTTTCAGATTCAACAAATATCATTCAGAGTCCACTATCATGGCAGGTTGTTACAAGGAATTGCCATATACATTAGGCTATTTAATATAGAAACAAGCATTGTAATGCCAGCGCTAAGATGAGAAATCTGAGGCCCAGGAACTGACTAAGCATACACAGAAGTAATCCGTAGAGTCAGCATTCCCATTTGCTCCTGTGATGGATTCACTTATATATCTAACTGAACTGATTTCTTCCACCAGCAAACATTTTATATCTTTTTGGTGCCCAATTATTTTCTTTTATTATTATTATTATTATTATTATTATTATTATACTTTAAGTTCTAGGATACATGTGCACAACGTGCAGGTTTGTTACATATGTATACATGTGCCATGTTGGTGTGCTGCGCCCATTAGCTGGTCACTTACATTAGGTGTATCTCCTAATGCTATCCCTTCCCCCTCTGCCCACTCCACGACAGGCCCCAGTGTGTGATGTTCCCCTTCCCAAGTCCAAGTGATCTCATTGTTCAGTTCCCACCTATGAGTGAGAACATGCGGTGTTTGGTTTTTTGTCCTTGTGATAGTTTGCTGAGAATGATGGTTTCCAACTTCATGTCCCTACAAAGGACATGAATGCATCCTTTTTTATGGCTGCATGGTATTCCATGGTGTATATGTGCCACGTTTTCTTAATTCAGTGTATCATTGATGGACATTGGGGTTGGTTCCAAGTCTTTGCTATTGTGAATAGTGCTGCAATACACATACATGTGCATGTGTCTTTATAGCAGCATGATTTATAATTCTTTGGGTATATACCCAGTAATGGGATGGCTGGGTCAAACGGTATTTCTAGTTCTAGGTCCTTGAGGAATGGCCACAGTGTCTTCCACAATGGTTGAACTAGTTTACAGTGCCACCAATAGTGTAAAAGTGTTCCTATTTCTCCACATCCTCTCCAGCACCTGTTGTTTTCTGATCTTTTAATGATCGCCATTCTAACTGGTGTGAGATGGTATATCATTTGTGGTTTTGACTTGCACTTCTCTGATGGCCAGTGATGATGAGCATTTTTTCATGTGTCTGTTGACTGCATAAATGTCTTCTTTTGAGAAATGTCTGTTCATATCCTTTGCCCACTTTTTGATGGGGTTGTTTGGTTTTCTTCTTGTAAATTTGTTTGAGTTCTTTATAGATTCTGGATATTAGCCCTTTGTCAGATGAGTAGATTGCAAAAATTTTCTCCCATTCTGTAGGTTGCCTGTTCACTCTGATGGTAGTTTTTTTTGCTGTGCAGAAGCCCTTTGGTTTAATTAGGTCCCATTTGTCAATTTTGGCTTTTGTTGCCATTGCTTTTGGTGTTTTAGACATGAAGTCCTTGCCCATGCCTATGTCCTGAATGGTATTACCTAGGTTTTCTTCTAGGGTTTTTATGGTTTTAGGTCTAACATTTAAGTCTTTAATCCACCTTGAATTAATTTTTGTATAAGTTGTAAGGAAGGGATCCAGTTTCAGCTTTCCACGTATGGCTAGCCAGTTTCCCAGCACCATATATTAAATAGGGAATCCTTTCCCCATTTCTTGTTTTTATCAGGGTTGTCAAAGATCAGATGATTGTAGATGTGTGGTATTATTTCTGAGGGCTCTGTTCTGTTCCATTGATCTATATCTCTGTTTTGTTACCAGTACCATGCTGTTTTGGTTACTGTAACCTTGTAGTATAGTTTGAAGTTAGGTAACGTGATGTCTTCAGCTTTGTTCTTTTGGCTTAGGATTGACTTGGCAATGTGGGCTCTTTTTTGGTTCCATATAAACTTTAAAGTAGTTTTTTCAAATTCTCTGAAGAAAGCTTGATGGGGATCGCATTGAATCTATAAATTACTTTGGGCAGTATGTCCATTTTCACGATATTGATTCTTCCTATCCATGAGCATGGAATGTTCTTCCATTTGTTTGTGTCCTCTTTTATTTCACTGAGCAGTGGTTCGTAGTTATCTTTGAAGAGGTCCTTCATATCCCTTGTAAGTTGGATTCCTAGGTATTTTCTTCTCTTTGTAGCAATTGTGAATGGGAGTTCACTCATGATTTGGCTCTGTGTTTGTTATTGGTGTATAAGAATGCTTGTGATTTTTACACATTGATTTTGTACCCTGAGACTTTGCTGAAGTTGCTTATCAGCTTAAGGAAATTTTGGGTTGAGATGATCAAGTTTTCTAAATATACAATCATGTCATCTGCAAACAGGAACAATTTGACTTCCTCTTTTCCTAACTGAATACCCTTTATTTCTTTCTTCTGCCTGATTGCCCTGGCCAGACCTTCCAACACTATGTTGAATAGGTGTGGTGAGAGAGGGCATCCCTGTCTTCTGCCAGTTTTCAAAGGGAATGTTTCCAGTTTTTGCCCCTTCAGTATGATATTGGCTATGGGTTTGTCATAAATAGCTCTTATTATTTTAAGATACATCCCATCAATACCGAATTTATTGAGAGTTTTTAGCATGAAGGGCTGTTGAATTTTGTCAAAGGCCTTTTTGGCATCTATTGAGATAACTGTGTGGTTTTTGTGTTTGGTTTTGTTTATATGCTGGATTATGTTTATTGATTTGCATACGTTGAACCAGCCTTGCATCCTAGGGATGAAGCTGACTTGATCATGGTGGATAAGCTTTTTGATGTGCTGCTGGATTTGGTTTGCCAGTATTTTATTGAAGATTTTTGCATCAATGTTCATCAGGGATATGATCTAAAATTCTCTTTTTTTATTATGTCTCTGCCAGGCTTTGGTATCAGGATGATGCTGGTCTCATAAAATGACTTAGGGAGGATTCTATCTTTATCTATTGATTGGAATAGTTTCAGAAGGAATGGTACCAGCTCCTCCTTGTACCTCTGGTAGAATTCTTCTGTGAATTCGTCTGGTCCTGGACTTTTTTTGGTTGGTAGGCTATTAATTATTGCCTCAATTTCTGAACCTGTTATTGGTCTGTTCAGGGATTCAACTTCTTCCTGGTTTAGTCTTGAGATGGTGTATGTGTCCAGGAACTTATCCATTTCTTCTAGATTTCTACTTTATTTCCATAGAGGTGTTTATAGTATTCTCTGATGGTAGGTTGTATTTCTGTGGGATCGGTGGTGATATCCCCTTTTTCATTTTTTATTGCATCTATTTGATTCTTCTCTCTTTTCTTCTTTACTAGTCTTGCTAGAGGTCCATCAATTTTGTTGATCTTTTCAAAAAACCAGGATTCATTGGATTTTTTTGAAGGGTTTTTTTGTGTCTCTATCTCCTTCAGTTCTGCTCTGATCTTAGTTATTTCTTGCCTTCTGCCAGCTTTTGAATGTGTTTGTTCTTGCTTCTCTAGTGCTTTTAATTGTGATGTTAGGGTATCAATTTTAGATCTTTCCTGCTTTCTCTTGTGGGTATTTAGTGCTATAAATTTCCCTCTACACTAACTGCTTGAAATGTCTCCCAGAGATTCTGGTATGTTGTGTCTTTGTTCTCATTGGTTTCAAAGAACATCTTTATTTCTGCCTTCATTTCATTATGTACCCAGTAGTCATTCTGGAGCAGATTGTTCAGTCTCCATGTAGTTGAGCAGTTTTGAGTAAGTTTCTTAATCCTGAGTTCTAGTTTGATTGCAATGTGGTCTGAGAGACAGTTTGTTATAATTTCTGTTCTTTTACATTTACTGAGGGGTGCTTTACTTCCAACTATGTGGTCAATTTTGGAATAAGTGCGATGTGGTGCTGAGAAGAATGTATATTCTGTTGATTTGGAGTGAAGAGTTCTGTAGATGTCTATTAGGTCCACTTGGTGCAGAGCTGAGTTCAATTCCTGGATATTCTTGTTAACTTTCTGTTTTGTTGATCTGTCTAATGTTGACAGTGGGGTGTTAAAGTCTCCCATTATTATTGTGTGAGAGTCTACGTCTCTTTGTAGGTCTCTAAGGACTTGTTTTATTATCTGGGTGCTCCTGTATTGGGTGCTTATATATTTAGGATAGTCTGCTCTTCTTGTTGAATTGATCCCTTTACCCTTATATAATGGCCTTCTTTGTCTCTTTTGATCTTTGTTGCTTTGAAGTCTGTTTTATCAGAGACTAGGATTGCAACCCCTGCCTTTTTTTGTTTCCATTTGATTGTTAGATCTTCCTCCATCCCTTTATTTTGAGCCTATGTGTGTCTCTGCATGTGAGGTGGGTCTCCTCAATACAGCACACTGATGGGTCTTGACTCTTTATCCAATTTTCCAGTCTGTGTCTTTGAATTGGAGCATTTAGCCCATTTACATTTAAGGTTAATATTGTTATGTGTGAATGTGATCCTGTCGTTATGATGTTAGCTGGTTATTTTGCTCGTTAGTTGACGCAGTTTCTTCCTACGATCGATGGTCTTTACAATTTGGCATGTTTTTGCAGTGGCTGCTACCGGTTGTTCCTTTCCATATTTAGTGCTTCCTTCAGGAGCTCTTGTAGAACAGGCCTGGTGGTGACAAAATCTCTCAGCATTTGCTTGTCTGTAAAGAATTTTATTTCTCCTTCACTTATGAAGCTTAGTTTGGCTGGATATGAAATTCCGGGTTGAAAATTCTTTTCTTTAAGAATGTTGAATATTGGCCTCCACTGTCTTCTGGCTTGTAGAGTTTCTGCCAGGAGATCCACTGTTAGTCTGATGGGCTTCCCTTTGTGGGTAACCCAACCTTCTTCTCAGCTGCCCTTGACATTTTTTCCTTCATTTCAGCTTTGGTGAATCTGACAATTATGTGTCTTGGAGTTGCTCTTCTCAAAGAGTATCTTTGTGGCATTCTCTGTATTTCCTGAATTTGAATGTTGGCCTGCCTCACTAGGTTGGGGAAGTTCTCCTGGATAATATCCTGCAGAGTGTTTTCCAACTTGGTTCCATTCTCCCTGTCACTTTCAGGTATACCAGTCAGACGTAGATTTGGTCTTTTCACATAGTCCCATATTTCTTGGAGGCATTGTTCATTTCTTTTTACTCTTTTTTCTGTAAACTTCTCATTTCATTTCAATCATTTGGTCTTCAATCACTGATACCCTTTCAGTTGATCGAATTGGCTACTAAAGCTTGTGCATTCATCACGTAGTTCTCGTGCCATAGTTTTCAGCTTCATCAGGTCATTTAAGGACTTCTCTGCACTGGTTATTCTAGTTAGCCATTCATCTAATCTTTTTTCAAGGATTTTAGCTTCTTCGCGATGGGTTCAAACTTCCTCGTTTAGCTTGGAGATGTTTGGTTGTCTGAAGCCTTCTTCTCTCAACTCGTCAAAGTCATTCTCTGTCCAGCTTTGTTCCATTGCTGGTGAGGAGCTGCATTCCTTTGGAGGGGGAGAGGCGCTCTGATTTTTCGAATTTTCATCTTTTCTGCTCTATTTTTTCCCTATCTGTGTGGTTTTATCTACCTTTGCTCTTTGATGATGGTGAAGTACAGATGAGGTTTTGGTGTGGATGTCCTTTCTGTTTGTTAGTTTTCCTCCTAACAGTCAGAACCCTCAGCTGCAGGTCTGTTGGAGTTTGCTGGAGGTCTACTTCAGACCCTGTTTGCCTGGGTATCAGCAGCGGAGCCTGCAGAACAGTGAATATTGCTGAACAGCAAATGTTGCTGCCTGATCGTTCCTCTGGAAGTTTCGTCTCAGAGGGGCACCCGGCCATGTGAGGTGTCAGTCTGCCCCTACTGGGGGGGTGCCTCTCAGTTAGGCTACTCAGGGGTCAGGAACCCACTTGAGGAGTCAGTCTGTCTGTTCTCAGATCTCAAACTCCATGCTGGGAGAACCACTACACTCTTCAAAGCTGTCTGCAGACATTTAAGTCTGCAGAGGTTTCTGCTGCCTTTTATTCAGCTATGCCTGGCCCCAGAAGTGGAGTCTACAGAGGCAGGCAGACCTCCTTGAGTTGCAGTGGGCTCCACCCAGTTCGAGCTTCCCAGATGCTTTATTTACCTACTCAAGCCTCAGCAATGGTGGGTGCCCCTGCTCCAGCCTTGCTGCCATGTTGCAGTTCGATCTCAGACTGCTGTGCTAGCAATGAGCGAGGCTCCGTGGGCATGGGACCCTCCGAGCCAGGTGTGGGATATAATCTCCTGTTGTGCTGTTTGCTAAGACCATTGGAAAAGCGCAGTATTAGGGTGAGAGTGACCCGATTTTCCAGGTGCCATCTGTCACAGCTTCCCTTGGCTAGGAAAGGGAATTCCCTGACCCCTTGTGCTTCCTGTGTGAGGTGATGCCTCGCCCTGCTTCGGCTCACACTCGGTGGGCTGCACCCACTGTCCTACACCCACTGTCCAACAAGACCCAGTGAGACGAACCCAGTACCTCAGTTGGAAATGCAGAAATCACCCATCTTCTGCATTGCTCACACTGTTCCTATTTGCCATCTTGGAACCATCCTGGTGCTGTTCCTATTCTGCCATCTTGGAACCATCCTGGTGCCCAGTTATTTTCTTAATTCCTTTCTCCTTTATATTCTCCCTCCCAACTTCTTATCTAGTTATCTCTCAACTGAAACACCTCATCCTTTCTGTGTTCTTATCCATGTCTATTATGAACAAGACTTATGCTAGCAATACATTTGTATCAAGGAAAAGTATGTTGCTTTGTAAAGAAATTAGAAATACCACCATTAAACTGGTGATGTCAATTTTAAAGGTCATACGAAAGTCCAGAGTACCCACAAATTTTCTATTAAAATTGATTTTCTTAAGGAAAGAGTTGAGCTAAAAGCAATGTATTTTTCCATCTTAGTGGGGTTTATTTTGCTGCTATATCTAATATGGATCATTTTAAGAGTCCAGTATTTTTTTAGTTTCATTACAAACATGTAGCATTTCAGCTGCATTATGGTTATATAAATATATGTGTGTGTATATATATATATGTGTTTGTATATATATGTGTATATATGTATGTGTATATATGTGTGTATGTGTGTATATATATATGTGTGTGTGTATGTGTATGTGTGTATATATATATATAGCTAGCATAAGTACCTGGTCTTGATGTAAAACATTTCTTTCCTGGGAAAAATGTACTATGTATTTTAAATGATTACCAAACAAGTTTTCTTCAGTGGTTTGTTTAAAAAGGCATAAGTCCTGTGATTCTTTTTTGAACACTTTCTATAACTTCACTTGATTTTTACCCAATACAAGAGAATTTAAACTAATTTTCTACCTTCTTTGGAGTATTATTAAGATAGAGCATGACTTAGTTTTTTCCTGCTTTGCTTTACTTTCTGCTGCATTTGGGGGATAGCAAAACCCATCCTACTTAAAGCTCAACCCCCTGTCTCACGCCTCACCCATGAAACAGGACCCATGTCAGATCCTTTCCTTTTCTCTCATTCCATTCTTCTCAGGTTGTAGTCCAGTTTTAAAATCTTGGCTTCATGTCACCATGGGCAGGTTGAGCTAACTAACTTGTCAGAAGAGTTTTTTCTGTATCTGTGCAATTTAGAGTCATGACTATATTGCAACCAAAGCCTTAGTTTGCAGAATGATTGTTACGACCAAATGAGATTCCGCATATCAGCTGCCCATTCCCTTGATGAGTACTGGGCATGCACTCCACAAGTGTGGCCTTTATTGCCATATAACAAATTAACAAACTTAGTGGAGAAAATAAGGTGTGATTATTATTTTCAATTTATCTAAGTCAGAGTCTAGGCATGACTTATCTGGGGCCTCTATATCAGAATCTAAGAAGCTACAATTGAGGTGTCAACCAGGGCTGCAGCCTCATGTAAGGCTCAGCTGGGAAAGTATCCACTCCCAATTGATGTGTCTGCTGGCAAAATTCAGTTCTTCAAGAACTGGTTGGATTGAAGGCCTCAGTTTCTAGATGGCTGCTGGCTAGCAGCTGCCCTCAATTTAATGCCCCTTGGGTCTCTCCAGATGGCAACTTGCCTTACTAAAACCATCAAACAAGAGAGTCAATTGAGAGAATCTACTTGAAATACAAATGTTACAGTCTTCGGTTACAATCACCAAAGTGGTATACTATCACCTTTGCTATATTTTATTACATAACAGCAAGTCACTAGACTAGATCATACTCAAGGGGAGGGAATTACACAAAGCAAATATATCAGGAGGGTGGAAATTCTTATGAGGTCATCATAGAAGCTGCCTGCCACAATCCCCAGTCCTATGTGTTCCTAAGACATCATAGAAGTTCAATCTACTATATATACATAGCTCAATGTGTTACATATCTAGTTCACTTACACAGACCATACAAAGTATAAGAAAGGAAATATGTAAAATACAAACATAGGCAAAATGTGTGTGTGTGTGTGTGTGTGTGTGTGTGTGGCTTCTACATGTTTGGTCAATATATTGGGTTTTTAGTATATAAGGAGTTATGAAATATGTCTTCTTCTCATGAAAGAATGCACAGTTCAGGTGTTTATATTAAGTTTTCCATTAAGTCTCTTTTTAAAAAGGAGCAGAAATATTAAGAATGTGGTCTTTACAAACACACTTAATGATAATTTCTGTGTAATTTAATAATCAGATGTTGGGAACCCAGCAGGAAAAAACAAAAAGAAATCTAGCAAGCCAATCAATCATAAAATCATAGACTCGAGGCCTAGAGGACACAGTCTATCAAGTCATCCATCAATATCTATTGTGCTTTTTTCTGTTTTCAAAGCCTATCCTAGTTGCCAAAGTCCAAAGTCTGAAGGGGGAAAGAGCCACAATTGAAAAGGAGCTTGATCAACCGAAGCTGAGAATTAATTTAGTCTTCAATTATTTTGACATGTAAACAAATGTTGAAGCAGTCTCCTTAGGGCCAGGGAAATTTGAAAGGATACTTCAGGGAGAGAGATGGAAAAAATGAAAACACAAAAGTGAAAGGATGCAGGGAAGAGAGGGCACTGCAGGAGGCCGCCAGGACCTGGTGGCTATAATTAGGGAAGTTGACCATGCATTTGGTTATCTCTGAGACACAATGTATGGAAATAAGAGACCAGCATGCACAGTTAGACTCTAGAGTGCCATGGGACCAGGAAATATGTTTAGACCACATACAAATCATTTAAGTTCAGAAGAAGGTTAGTAGATGAGGGACTAGATTTATTCAGAGATGCATAATTGAACAAATACAGATCAAAACAACAGGAAAGGAAAAAAATACTATTTAAGTCTCTCTTGTTTCTTTCTTATTTTTTGTTTTTAACTACAGCATTATAGAGATGGTTAAGATTCTAGAAAAATAAGTTTTATAATGGATATTTTCTGTGATGGTCTCTTAAGCAAATTTTAAAGCAAATATACATTGGAGTATTAAAAGGGAGCAAAACAAAATCTACGAGTTTTGTCATTGTTTTTAATGGTGATGAACTCAAAGTTTTCTCATTTTGGTTTAAATAAAAATTTTTAAAGTAAGCAATAGCATTGCTATTGAATTGTAAATGATTCTTATCAGTCAAAACCATGCTTTAGGCTTTCGAGTAAAAGATGGCAAACAGATCTAATGTGTTTATGTTTTGTTCATTCCAAAGCCTATTGAAATGACAGAGAATATGTAATAACAAAATAAATCAAAACCAGCAATTCTACTCCTAGGTATATGCTAGGTACATGCTTTGAGACAAGGTCTTGCTCTGTTGCCCAGGCTGGTGTACAGTGGCACCTTCCTGGCTCACTCCAGCTTTGACCTCCCGGGTTCAGGTGATCCTCCCACCTCATGAGAACAAATAAAGCATGGCTACATGCAAGAACATGGGTGAATCTCCAAACACAGATTAAAGAAGCAATGCACAAAGTGTATATACTGTAGAATCCTGCTTACATAAAGTGCAAAACAGGCAAATTCAATACGGTGCTAGAGGTCAGGATAGTTGACTTCCTTGGGAGGGGGGCTTAGTATCTGGAAAGGTGTAGTGGGTGGGTTTCTGGAATTCCTGGGAAGAATCTGCTGCTTGATCTGGGAGATAGTTACACAAGCATACTTTTTAAAAATTAATCAAGTTATAGTCTCACAATATGTTCACCTTTCTGTATGCATAGACTTCAATAAAAAGTTGGATATATGAACAAATGAGTAAATGAATAAAAATTCCATAGCAGGGCTAGGAGGCTGGGAGGGGTGTTATCAGCCCACATGATCATTACGGGGTTTGTGAAAAATGCAAAGCCAATGGGAACAGGGTAAATAGTGATAAAATACAATGAAGAAGCTGAGAAAATTGCAAACTCATCCAGGTGAAGAAGAGTATCTCTAAAAAGTGATTTTTTCCATTAGTGTTTTGAATAATTTCAGAATGATAGGCAGTGGTGTCATAAAATTAGAACCCAGAGGCTGGGGAAAATGTACTCTGTTGCAAAGACTGATCAATGCAGATTCTTATTTACAAATATGAAAAGACGACAAAAAATTCCCAAACGTTTGAGGCAATCCACCCTTGTGAGAAAAAGCATCAAATCAAACACAGAAAATTCAAATCCAGGAGGAAAAATTGTTAAAAACTGAAATGTTGATGTAACAGAGAATAATTAATATATCAGAGACATTCGTGGCAAAATGCTGCCTCTCAGGTCAGGTGAATTTTCTTTTTTTTTTTCTTTTTTTTTTTTTTTTTTGAGACGGAGTCTCGCTCTGTCACCCAGGCTGGAGTGCAGTGGCCAGATCTCAGCTCACTGCAAGCTCCGCCTCCCGGGTTCACGCCATTCTCCTGCCTCAGCCTCCCGAGTAGCTGGGACTACAGGCGCCGCCACCTCGCCCGGCTAGTTTTTTGTATTTTTAGTAGAGACGGGGTTTCACCGTGTCAGCCAGGGTGGTCTACGATCTCCTGACCTCGTGATCCGCCCGTCTCGGCCTCCCAAAGTGCTGGGATTACAGGCTTGAGCCACCGCGCCCGGCCCAGGTCAGGTGAATTTTCTACCACTGTATTTTCAAACATTTTCTTTTTTCTCCTCTGTGACTTCCTTCTGGAAATAACCTTCAGAGCTTTTTGAACTTTTGACACATTTGTATGTCTCCTAAAAGGCTTTCACCTCAGAAGTTTCGCTGGCGTAAAATTGTATCTATTTGAGAGCTGTGGGCTCTGTAACTTGGACAGGTTGGTTAACTTCTATGTGCCTTAGTACCCTTATGTTTGTTTGTTTATTTATTTATTTATTTATTTATGTTTGAGACAGGGCCTTGCTCTGTCACTCACCCTGGAGTACAGTAGTGCCAACCTGGCTCACTACAGCCTTGATCTCCCACGCTCAGGTGATCCTCAGACCTCAGCCTCCTAATAGTTGGGATTACAGGCATGAACCACCATGCTTGTCTAATTTTTAAATTTTTTGTAGAGATGGAGTCTCTCTATGTTGCCCAGGCTGGTCTCAAATTCCTGGGCTCAAGCGATCTTCCCACCTTGACCTCCCAAAATTCTGGGATTACAGGTGTGAGCCACTGTGCCCAGTCTAGTACCCTTATTTCAAAAGCACAATTTACTATAGGCACATCTACCACATAGGATTAGAGTATGGAGTAAAGGAAATAATGTAACACAGTCTCTATCATAGTGCCTGGCCAAAGAAACATAAAGCCAGCTCAGTACCAACATAGCTCTATGCTTGGTAAACACCAGGTTTAAAAAAATAGTTCATTATAGCCTCATATTTTACTGTATAGTTCAAAGATTTTACTTCACCCCACAGTATCTGTTTCTTTCGACCATTATAAGGTTGAGAAATAAAATGAAATTAAATCTTACGTATACTTTATATTCTAAAGTCAGCTTGTAAGATGACTAATTGGAATGTTTAAATTTACCCTTGGAAAGCCTTTTAATGGCTTATAAAATATAGAAGGGTATGTGTGATTTTTAAATACAACTTTGAAAGCAACATTTCTTTAAGCATTTTTTCCCCTCTGATCCTCAATGAATTCTTCAAGCCCTTTTATGATAAAGAAGAAAACTGATCTACTTGCCTAGAAATAAATGTATCACTTTTTCACTGTCTGGGAAATTTGTAAAATCATTAACCTATTTTCCATGACCACCAACCATTTCAGAATTGCCTCTTTCCATGGCTTGAGGGACAGTGGTATGGTGGAGAGTCTTTTAGTTATTTCCTCTTTTTTCTCTCTCTCTTTTCTAACTATTCATAATTGAATAGCTACCCAGTTGGCGTCTAACACTATGGACAGTCCATGGCCTGCTGTGCCCATCTGACCCCATTCTGAGACGTAGAGAGAGCACAGGCCAGGATATATATACAGATATTCCCTTGTTGTTTAGGCTTTTCAAAGTTGTTCAAGTGAAATTCAGTGCTCTAATTTCTGAGGGCCATCTCAATTCTAAGGCTGGGCTATCCATAAGCATTCCAATCTACTGCTTTGAATTTGAAAGACACATTTCCCACCAAAACTCACTTCCTGGTTACTTTCTTTCCTGCGAGAAGGTTCCTCATTCGGTGGTCTCCATGGGACTGAAGTTGAGTTCTTCTTCAGAACCTGTGTCATAGAATGAATGTAATGTCTAATGAAGCGTCGTGACGCCGAATGAAAATGTCACATCGGGGTTTGGCAGGATGGGAAAGGGTCGCCTGTAGAATTCAGATTTGGATCAATATCTCTAATTCCTCTTATCCCTACCCGTTGAGAGGAGTCCTGGCTTCCGCCAAGAGCTCTCAATAAAGAAGGGTCTAAAGAGCTATCCTTGCAAAGCAGGCCAGTGCTAATAAAATGACCAAAAGCATACTAAGAAGGGGATCTGACATTTGAAGTGGAGATTCATTGAAATCTGGCTTCAGGCAAAGGAAACTGTTGGATTTAGATAGATTTGTTTCTTTCCCTGCCCTTGGAGTGAGCTTTTATTGAAGAACAACATACATAAAGAAAAGTTCACATAGCACAAATCATAAGTGTGAAACTCACTGAACTTCAACCAATGGAGCATACTCATGTAACCAACCATGTGAGAAAAAGAACACCAACCCTGCCCCTCAGAAACCTCCCTCAGACTCCCTGCCAGTGACTACCTCACCCATAACTGCTTTCATGTTTGTGACAGCAGAAATAACAGGTATATTTGCTTTTGAAACTTTATTCAGCTGCCTATTCATAATACAGCCTAGGAAAACTGGGTTAACGTGTTGGTTTCCATATCAGCGGTGTGGGAGACATTAATTCTTATATTATTGCCTATCACAGTGTCTGGTGTGTAGCTGGCATTCAATAGAAGTTTCGAATATAGGGCTAAAATGAAAACAAGAGTTGGTGTACAAAATACCTTGGGAATAAACTGGGGTTCCAAGGAGAAAAGTAAGGATCCGGCTGCTTAGGACAGTATATGTTAAGTGAACTGTGTCTGATCAGTCACAAATTTAATTTGTAGCAGTTTATTATACTATCCTTTTATATTACAGTTAGAGGACAATGTTGATACTCTGAAACTATGTCAAATATTATATCACCTTTGCTTTTTATTTTGGGATAATAAAGGAGAAATGACAAATATTGGTCATAAATGGGAAGTGTTGATTCCAGTTAGATTGAGGACCTCTGCTCTATTCAAATTTCTCTTCCACACACTCACCACACTTGAGACATTTTGGGGATGCTCATGTCTCTTTGCATAGCTCAAATCATTCCTGCCATTTAAAACAGTCACCCACAAGGAAACTATGACTTGATAATGATAGCTTTGAAAAACCAAGCTAGGAACTGAAGTTATCTTTTAGTATGCACCAGATAGCCATTGTGTAATATTTAGCAGTTTAGGCATTGTTGATATTGAGCAGGCTTAGCATTAGGCATGGAGATGAAAATAATTACAAAAAAAAAAAAAAAATCCAGACTTCCTTGCAATCCTGGTTGGCAAGAAACACTCAGACTCAGGGAAACAGCAGCCCTGAACCCATGGCCATCTGTCCATTTATGGCAATGCACCCTGATGAGGGAGGTGACACTTAAGCTAAGTGCAGTGCCAATACCTAGCCAATAAGACTGCAATTGGGAAGGGATTCTGGTTCCAGGGAATAGCTGGTCACTGAGAAATAATTTTAGTAATGTATCTAGTATGGTGTTCAGTGCAATAGATCAAACTATGTGGCTTACTAGAGATGGAGAGAGCAATTCTAAAGACTTCAAGTTAAATGGGAATGTATTTTTGCATTAACTAAACATTTGCTAAGTATCTTATACAGTTTGGATGTTTCCCTCCAAACCTCATGTTGAAATGTAATCCCCAATGTTGGAGCAGAGGCTTGGTGGGAGGCATTTTTGTCATGGGGGCAGATTCCTCAGGAATGGCTTGGTGTCCTCCTGGCAGTAATGAGTGAGCTCTCACTCCGAGAGCACATGAGATCTGGTGGTTTAAAAGAGTGTGCCACATGCTCCATCCCCTTGTTCACTCTTGCCGTGTGACACGCCTTCTCCCACTACCCCTTCTGCCATGAGTAGAAGTTCCCTGAGGCTTCACCAGAAGCCAAGCAGAGGCCAGCACCATGTTTCCTGTACAGCCTGTAGAACTAGGAGCCAATCAAACTTCTTTTCCTTATAAACTGTCCAGCCTCAAGTATTCCTTTACAGCAGCACAAAAACAGAACAACAGTATCTACTATGTACCTGGTACAGGGAAGATACAGAGAAAGACTGTTGACAGCCTTAGTCTATCCCCAGCTAATACAACTTTTTCAGGAAAAGCTTGATTCCAAGTCCTTGGAAGAAGTAAAGCTGAGATTGAGATTTTGGGCGTCCTTGGTGATTACTGAGGGAATTTCTATTGACCAGAATGTGTGAGGAAACCATACACAGTGCTGTGGCCTAAAGGCAGAGAGAATTGACACAAGTGCTCGTAGGCAGGCATCCCTGTCCCTCTCTACCTGTGTATAACAGACAGTATTCACATCCAGGCTCAAATCCTAGTTCCTCCTCAGAGCCCTCCCTGGTCCCTCAGTCAAGTCATTCTCCTTTCTCTGAAATTATCTTATTGTCTAGATCATTCATATGGATTTTGTCCTGCATTGCTTTGGTTTATAATAACATGTAGGTATCTTATCACGCTATCTTTAATGTGAACTCCTGCAGAGCAAGGGGCATTTGTTATAACACTGTTTACTCCCTCACAACACAGCACCTGCCATTGTTCTCTACCCATGACAGGTGTTTTGTAAGTATTTGTATGTTGATTAATCTGAAGCACCAGTGCATGGATTTGTCTGTTTTATATTCTGACCTAGTCGTTTCTGAATACTTAGGCTTGATTTTTCAGCCTACCAACCAGTTATCTCTGGGTACCAAAAATCATAATTATACACCAAGATCCAGGGATCTGGCTCTCCAATATATGTTCTCTATGACTTTGAAAAATTCTTAATTTTGTATACAGCATGTATTTCATCATATATTAGAATATATAAAATCACATAAAATATGTGATATATGCAATTATATACATTAGAAATAGTAATAACATAAATATATGCACATATACACACATGTGTGCACACATATAGTATACTATATATGACATGAATATTTTTATGCATACATATATGTAAATATGTATGCATGAAGTTTTGTTAATGTACAGACACATAATATTTTCTTTTGTACTTTCTGCTTTCACTCGATCTCTCATACTTTGGTTTTCTAAGCAGTTTGCAAACCAAAACAAAAATGACTAAACATAAAACTGAAATGAATAAAAAGTATGTAAGGGACCTGAAGAACTTCACTTTTGGGGAAATGACGGAAATGGGCAAATGTATGTAAGCAGTTCAGATGCTGAGTGAATTTTAGAGACATATGGTTGACAGTTTTATGCAAGGAAAAATGAATTGGTGTTCTGTGCCATCACACTAAGAATGTGCAGAGCTTCATTTCAACAAACAAACAAATGAACAAAAAATAAGAAGAAAAAGACTTTTGTACCATTTAGCCAGAGAAAATTCAGATCCAGTATTAAGGACTGATCATGGGAGAAGATAGCAAGAATGCTAGACACTCTACTTCTTTCTCTTTTTTGTCTATTATAAAAAACTACGTTGCAGCTCTCAGGATCAGAGATCCTAGGTACTCTTTTAAAATGTAATGCTAACAGTAACAAAAGAATAAATTACGTAATCCTACCCCTCCTTCACTATTACCAATAACAGAATCCTCTTGTATCCATAGCCAGGGTGGAGATTTCTATCCTAAGAAACACACCCTAGAATCATAGCCAGGTAAAGCATTCATGCCATTCTAAAGTGAGGCCCCAGACAGCCTGTAAACCTCCCGCTTCTGAGTTTCCGTATGCCAAGGACTCTCCCTCCCTGTCCTTGCTCCTGGTGACCTTGAACCACCTTCAGAGGTAGACCTTGTTTGATGTTCCTGGCCTCCAATCTAACTCCCTGAGACTCTTCAAACATGTGCAGGTATTTTACCTCTCTGTACCTCAGTTTCTCCATATAAAATGGTGGTAATAATAGTATCTACCTGTTGAAGCTGTAAAATGGGTACATATTTATAAAACTCTTAGAAGAGTGCCTGGCAGATAGTAAGTGCTATAAAAGTATTTGTTGTCAGTATGGATATTCTCCATTTGTCCAGAATCCAAACCTTTTTTTTTGAGATGGAATCTCACTCCGTTGCCCAGGCTGGAGTGCAGTGGCGTGATCTTGGCTCACTGCAACCTCTGCCCCCCCAGGTTCAAGCAGTTCTCCTATCTTAGCCTCCCTTCCAGGTAGCTGGGACTACAGGCACCTGCAACCACGCCTGGCTAATTTTTCTATTTTTAGTAGAGACAGGGTTTCACCTTGTTGGTCAGGCTGGTCTCGAACTCCTGACCTCAGGTGAGCCACCTGCCTCGGCCTCCCAAAGTGCTGGTATTACAGGCATGAGCCATGGTTCCCGGCCCCAAACTTTTCTTACTTGACCAAGCCCCTATCCTCTCTCATCTGGAGTTACACAAGAGTCCTCTAACCATTAGTTTGCTTCTAATTTTGCTCTCTTATACTCTATCTTCCACAAATAAACCAGAGGACCCTATTAAAAAATGAGTCATGCTCTCCAGAGTTTTATCTGTTTCAGAATAAAACTCCAAAGTTCTAGCCATGGCCCCCAAGACCCTGGAATGAAGCATCTGATTATTTAGAACCTGTCTGGTCAGACATGCTGCTGTGTTTTTGACTTTATAGAACCCCACTTACACTGTTACTTGCCATCCCTTCACCATTCTGACCAACTTATTTTTGTCACAGGGCCTTTGCACTTGCCAATTCCATTGCCTGGAGAGTGCTTCCTGCATGTGTCCAGATAGCTCATTTTCTCACTTCCTTCTGATGCCTGCCTAAATGTCATTTTGATCAGATAGAACATTCTTAAACATATTCTTTAAAATAGTAGCTACCAATCTCTATCTTGTTCCATTTTTATTCAAAACATTGTCATATGTCATATTATTTATTTGCTTAGTTTTAAAAGATATAATAAAAACTTTATCACCATTCTTACTTTAATCATTGCTATATACTTCTCAGATGCTAGCAGAACACCTAGCACGAAGTGGGCAATTAATAAACAAATTTAATGTTGGCCTAATTTTAGAAAACATTTTAATCATTTCCCATCTTAGCAGATTAAAAAGGGGAATCCTTATTATCTCTTAAAGAGAAGGGGAAAAAAGCAGTTGAAAAAATTTAGCAATTATTTAATAATAATAATAAAACCCTTATACACAGACTAGAAGGAAAGTCTACTAACCTAATAAAGATGATCTACGAAAAATCCATCAGACTTTATAGTAAAAGCTTAGAAGCACTGATTTTAAAATCATAAATGAGGGCTGGGTGTGGTGGCTCATGCCTGTAATCCCAGCACTTTGGGAGGCTAAGTTAAGAGGATAACTTGAGGTCCAAAGCTGGAGACCTGCCCAGGCAACATAGTGAAACCCTATCTCTGTAAGAAATAAAAAGCTAGCTAGACTTGGTGGCAAACACCTGTAGTCCCAGCTACTTGATAGGCTGAAGCAGGAGGATCATTTGAAGCAGGAGGATCAAAGCTGTAGTTAGCATGCTCACACCATTGCAATCCAGCATGGGCAATAGAGCAAGACTCTGACTCAAAAATAAAAGGGAGGGGGAAGGAAATCAGAGATGAATGAGTATATTGGCAATCACCATTTTCACTCAATATTTTATTCAAGGTCCTAGCCATTAAAGTAAGAAAAATAAAATGAATAAATACTTGTAATAAATGGGACAAAAAAATACCCTGTCAATTCTGGGATGATATTAATATTCAAGTAAAAGAAGCATGGGAATCCATAATCAAACTACTAAAATTAATCATCAAAATGTATCACTTGGTTTCTAAACATAAGACCAAAATTTGAAATAAAGTGAGTTCTTATACACTAGCAATACACAGTTACAAAGTATAATTCGAACATACTATTTGCATTGCCAAAATATTAAGAACTGAATAACTTTGAGATAAATCTGACAACAGAAATACAAAGAGAAAGTGATAAATCCTTATGTAATAGCATTAAGAAAGGTAAAAGTAAATTGTTTTTTAATAGGTCTCCACACAATTATAAAAATGTACTTCTCAAATCTATAAAATGTAATATCATTGCAGTGTACCTCAAAATGATATGAATAGGTATTTTAAAGAATAGAAACAAGAATCAACAGCAGGCAAGACATTTACCAATGAAACCTTGGTGTGTATTTACCAACAAAACCACAAAGGGATCCACCAAACTGAGATCAACATCTACTGGCAGATGGTAAGTAGTGAATTGTATGCATACGGAACAACCAGTAAGCGTATTCATTTGTGTAAATGTAATTTGCTGCAACCAGTTTGGAAAAGAAGTTGGCATTGTCTTGCAAAGCTGAAGGGTAGGTTGTTTTTTTGTTGTTGGCCTGCAGGTTTACTTTCTCTTTGTCTAGTCCCAGGGTAGTCACATGCAGGGTACTTCATCTAGCAATCCCCACCCCCAGGAATGTACAATCAGGAAACTAACATACTCACTGGGAGACATGCAGAAGAAGGTTCATCTTGAAAAAGTTTGTAATGGCAAAAAAGTGGAAAGCAAACCAAATATGCTTTGACAGGAAATTGGATGATTTTAATCTGTAATGTTCACATAAGTAAATGGTACAGATTGGTGAAAATAAACCATAGTGTCACATATTATTACAGATGGATTTTAAAAACATTATTGAGTGGGAAAAACAAATTTTAATAAGATATATATAGTAGGATACCAGCAACATAAGGCCAGAAACATATAAATATTTGTAATATATTTCTTATTAAAATATACATAATGTATGGTAAAATATATGGTGGTCCAAGAATCTGAAAAAATTAAGAGTGATTATCATTGTCAGGAATGTGTGGTACCATAGTTATGAATAAAGGAGAGGAAGCATGATTATATCATTGGATGCAGAGAAAAAATTTGATAAATTCCGACACCTATTAAGAAAGAAACTATTAACAAAATAGTAAAAGAAATGGAAAGGAAACTTTCTCAACCTGATAAAACTATTTACAAACAACCAAATTTCACCACTTTTGTTTAATAATGTAAAAGGAGGACTTGACCAGTGCAGTAAGTCAAGCAAAGAAATAAAAGGCATATAATTTGGAAATAAACTGTCTTATTTGTAGTTGATAAATCATGAATACTGAAAATTCTAAAACATCTACCTAAAAGGTTTTTAGAAGTTTTTAGAACTATTAGGTACACTTACGTATGCAAAACAATATACAAAAATCAATTGTCTTTTTATATACTAGCAATAACAATTGTAAATTTAATGCAGCAACACCATTGACAATGAGGTCAACAAAACAGAAAACACTTCAATATAAATTTAACAAAATAGGTACAAGATTTGGACACTGCAAATTACCAAGCATTAATAAAATAAATTAAACACAAATAAATGAAGAGATGTACAATGTTCATCTGTTGAACATTCAATATTATTAAGGTATCTGTTCTCTCAAACTGATCTATAGATTCGACACAAGCCCAGTCTCAACCGCAGCAGATGTACTACTCCTCTACATCTTCCTCCCCTTTTTCCTCCTCCTTGTTCTTCTTTTTGCTATTGTTATTATTACTATCATTTTTGTAGAAATGGATAAGCTGATTCTAAGATGCATATGACATGAAAAGGCTATATAACGACTACAACAAGTTTGAAAAAGAAATAAGTTGAAAGACTATCTGATTTCAAAATGTATTATAAAGTAGTCAAGAAAGTACGGTAGTGTGTGTGTATATGTGTGTGTAAATATATATGTATATAGTTATAACAAGCTAGGAGTCCAGAAATAGATACCCACATATCAATTGTTTTTATAAATTTTACCTAGACAATAGAATAAATAAATGTTTTTTTTATTTGATTCTTTACAGATGGTACTCTAACAATTGATATCTTGGCCGGGTGCGGTGGCTCATGCCTGTAATCCTAGCACTTTGGGAGGCCAAAGCGGGTGGATCACCTGAGGTCAGGGTTTCGAGACGAGCCTGGCCAACATGGTGAAACCCCTTCTCTACCAAAAATACAAAAATTAGCTGGGTGTGGTGGTGGTTGCCTATAATCCCAGATACTTGGGAGTCTGAGACAAGAGAATGGCTTGAAACTGGGGGACAGAGGTTGTAGTGAGCCAGGATCCTGCCAGTTCACTCCTGCCTGGGCAAAAGAGGGAAACTCTGTCTCAAAAAAAAAAAAAAAAGATTGATATCCATATGAAAAAAAGATAAACTTTGACAATTCACATTGCATACAAAAGTGAACTCAAAATGGAACATGGGACTAAATACAAAAGCTAAAACTATAAAACTCTTAGAAATAAATATGGAAATATTTATAGTTTAGATACAACAGCAACAATATAAACGATAAAAGAAAATGTTGATAAGTTGGACTTCATTACATTAAAATCATTTTTCCTTTGAATACCACCACTGGGACAATGAGAAGGTAAGCCACAGAGTGGAAGAAAATATTGGCACAACACATATCTGATTAAAAAAAAAAAAAAAAAAAAACTGGAACAAAAAATTTTTACAAATCCTAAATGAGAACACACAATGCAAAATGGGTAAAATCTTGAATTGACACATCACCAAAGAAGTTTTAAGGATGGTAAATAAGCATATGAAAAGCTGCTTAGCAGCATTAGTCATCAGGGGAAAGCAAATTAAAACCATAATATGATGTCACTGCATACACATTACCATGCTAAAATTAAAAAAGCTGATGATGCCAAATGCTGATGAGATATAAAGCAACTGAAATTCTCATACATTGCTGGTAGGGGCATAAAATGATACAACTATGAGGAAATCATTAGGCAGTTCCTGATTAAGTTAAACATAACCTACCGTATGAACCAGACATTTCATTACCAGATATTTACCCAAGAGGAATGAAAATAGATGCCTGCACAAAGCATTGTACATGAATGTCCATAGAGGTTTTATTCACAATAAGCAAAAACCAGATATAATCCAAATTCCCATCACTAAGAGAATGGAAAAACACAATGTAGCATATCTACCCAATGTAATACTATTTTGCAATAAAATTAGGATACTACTAAAACATGCAACCGCATAGATGGATCTCCATGAATGAATCATTATGCTGAGTAAAAGAAGTCAAAAATAAAAACTTTATGTTTCAATTTATAAATTGAAAAACCTAGAAAATGCAAACTAACCTATTTTGACAGAAGGCAGATCATCAGTTGTCTGTGACCAGCCAGGAGTGAAGGCAGGGATGGAAGTATTTTGTATATATTGTGGTGACGGTTTAACTAGTGTTTGTATCTGTCAAAACTCATTGCATTGTGAACTGTAAATGGATTTTTTTTTTTAATGACACCATTAAAATATAAAAGCAAGCCACTAACTGGGAAAAGTATTGCACCTGTATGTGTAATAGAGAGGTCTTGTCTCCCAACTATATGAAGGACACTTTTAACTCAATCATAGAAAGAAAACAGACTGGGTGCGGTGGCTCACGCCTGTAATCCCAGCACTTTGGGAGGTTGAAGTGCATGGATCACGAGGTCAGGTGTTCAAGACCAGCCTGGCCAAGATGGTGAAACCCCATCTCTACTAAAAATACAAAAATTAGCTGGGTGCAGTGGCAGGCACCTGCAATCCCAGCTACTCAGGAGGCTGAGGCAGGAGAATCGCTCGAACCCTGGGGGCGGAGGTTGTAGTCAGCCGAGATCGTGGCACTGTACTCCAGCCTGGGTGACAGAGTGAGATTCCGTCTCAAAAAAAAAAAAAAAAAAGGGAAAAGAAAAAGAAATAAATATACTTTGAAAAAATTGACAAAATATGTCAACAGACACATTTCCACGTAGATATATGAATGACCAATAAGTACATAAAAGATATTCAATATCATTAGTCCTCAAGAAATGTCTATTTAAATAATAGTAGCTAAAATTAAAACTTTGAACTAAGTCTACCTAATGAATATGGATTATCTGAAACATCCCTACATTTCTGGTGGGAATGTACATGAGTACTAACACATTGGGAATGTTTTAAAGGTAAACATAGGACTTACCATACAACCCAACAATTTCTCCCCGGGTACTTACCCAAGAGAAATAAAATGATATGTGCATATAAAGCATATGCCTATATTTGTATACAAATATTTTAGGATCCAAATTAATATGAAATGATTCAATTGTCCAGCAACAGAAGAGTGGGTATGCAAACTGTTGCATACAGTGGAATACTAATCAGAACCCAAAAAGAACTACCTATGTACACAACAACATGGATAAATCTCAAAGCACTATATTGCACAAAACAAGCCAGAGACACCAAGTACTTTTGTATAATGTATGATTATATTTATATAACATTCTAGAACACTCAAGACTAACCTATATTGACAGCTGATACTGGTTGTTTGAGGCTGGGGATTAGGAAAGGGACTACTTGCAAAAGAACACATGGGAACTTTTTGGAGGTAACAAGCTGTGTTCTCTGTCTTGATTATGGGCATATATACTTGTCAAAAGATATCAAACCATATACTTAAAATGTATGCACTTATTGCGCATAATCACATCTGAGTAAAGCTGAGTTTTTAAAAATTCAAAAGAGGGGTTATCATAGTCAGGAAAAACAAAAGAACATCCAGAGACCTTCAGAGGTGTTGTGATATTTCATCACCAGGTAATAATGTAAGTATTTGGCATAAGGATTTTTGTTTTACTATATTTCAAGCCTTATATACTCATCATATATGTTCTTTGTGCAAATGAAATATTTCATAATAAGAAACAGATTAGCCATGGTCTGGGAGATGACAGTAGCCATGCATATAAGTGACAAGGATTAATATACTGATTATAATAGAAAATCCTGCAAATCAATAAGAAAAAATAAACACCGCAGTAAATACTAAGCAAGATATGTTAGTAAGCAATTTGAAGAAGAGGAAATATGAAGATCAATATACATACAAAAAGAAAGTCAACTCAATAGTAATCATGGAAATACTAATTAAAACCATAATAAGACACCAATTATCACAACCAAAACAAAACAAAAACAAAACAAAAAAAGGTGTGATAATAGTAAATTATGATGAAAAATGGAAATTTAAATGTGTAGAACCACTCTGAAAAGCAAATTCCAGTCAACTAAAAAATGGGCATATTCTGATCTAGACAAACTCTCTCACAGGTTCTCAAGAATATACAGCTGATCCTTGAACAACATGAAGATCAGGAGTGCCACTTCCCATTTGGTTAAAAATTCTTGTATAACTTTTAACTCCTCAGAAACTTAACTACTCATAGCCTACTGTTGACTGGAAGCCTTACCGATAGCAAAAACAGTTAACACTTATTTCATATTATATACTGTATCCTTACAATAAAGTAAGCTAGAAAAAGGAAAATGTTATTAAGAAAATCATCAGAAAGAGAAAATATGTTTACTGTTTACTAAGTGGAAGCAAATCATCATAAAGGTCTTCATTTTCATTTTCTTCACATTGAGTAGGCTGAGGAGGAAGAAGAGGAGGGATTGGTCTTGCTGTCTACGGGATGATGGAGGCAGACAAGGTAGAGGAGGTAGAAGAAAAGGCAGACACATTCAGTTTCATCTTTATTGAAAAGAATCCATGTATAAGTAAACCAGATCAAACTCATATTGTTCACAGGTCAACTGTATATAAAAATTCCTATCAGCTATGTTTATAATAGCAAAAAAAAAAAAAAGAACAACAGAAAAGAAAATAAGAATATACCACAAGCTAAATGTCCATCAACATTATACAATGTAATACTATAAAAGACTAAAATAGGTATCAACATGAGTGAATTTCAAAACATAATTATGGATGAAAATATATGCTCCCTGCTTAATGAAATTTGAAATGTGCATACTTGACAATTTTAAAACCATTCTGCATATTGTTTAGGATGATATAACTATATAATTAAATATAAAGAAATTCTTAGGGATAAGAAACTCTGAGGGCAGTAACTTTTTCTAGTTTGGGAGGGCATTAAGAAGAATGTGATCAGCGTGAGGTACCTAGGGCCTTCATCGTTGTGATGATCATTATTTCTTAAGCAGAATATTCATAACATAAGTGTTCATGATATCCTTACTCATATATTTGGTCTGTTGAAAATATTTTACATTATAATGTTTAAAGTATAGGAAGCAAAACAAATAAGGAAAATGAAGAATGAGAGGAATTTTCTGGTCCCAGGAGGCATGATTCTGCTGGATGAAGACCCGCTTACTCTCTGTGCCCTCTCATAACATTATCATCTCAGACGGCTTTTCAAAGTTGATGGTTTAGAATGATGATGAATCATGTTTTCCTGTTTTGTCCCAAGGCAACTTTCATTTTTCTGGGCCTAGAAGCTGGCTTAACAGGGAGATATTTTGGTCATAGGCATTCAAAGAAAAAACTATTTAAATCAAGCAAGGACCATCATTTCAAACTCAAAAAAGGGTGCAACTGTATTAAAAGTTTCAAAAGCATTCTGCATTTCTGTGATGAATAACAATCAAAATCTATGTCAAAGGTTTACACTAGAACTATATAAAAAACACAAGTCAAGGAGAGAAACCAAGCAGATACATGGACAAAGATCATGACTCATAGAATAGTGACAAAGAGCTGAGAAACATATAAAGACATTTCTTATAAGTAATTAACGAAATTCGAATTAAACAAAAATTAGCTTTTCTGTCCATCAAACAGGCAAAGTTTGAAAAACAATGACCATGGTGTTGCACAGACTGCAGTAAGAATGAGACTCTACGATGCAACTAATGAGAACGAAAATTGATAAATTATTTCTGAAAGCACATGCTTAAAATATACTAATAAATTTAAAATATTCATACATTCTGTTTAAATAATTAATATTGTGGAATATTCACTAAGGAGATAGTAAGAGATGTGAACAAAAGTACACTTATAAGAATGTCTTTGTAATCTCAGCACTTTGGCAGGCCGAAGTG
This sequence comes from Trachypithecus francoisi, assembly GCF_009764315.1. Taxonomy (NCBI): domain Eukaryota; kingdom Metazoa; phylum Chordata; class Mammalia; order Primates; family Cercopithecidae; genus Trachypithecus; species Trachypithecus francoisi. The sequence continues at coordinate 102,254,389 of NW_022681468.1, forward strand.
GGTGTTATCACCTGAGGTCAGGAGTTCGAGACAAGCCTGACCAATATGGTGAAACCCCATTTCTACTGAAAATACAAAAGTTAGCTAGGCGTGGCGGCATGCACCTGTAATCCCAGCTACTCAGGAGTCTGAGACAAGAGAATTGCTTGGACCCCGGGCAGTCATGAGCCGAGATCACACCACTGCACTCCAGCCTGGGCGACAGAGCAAGACTCTGTCTCAAAAAAAAAAAAAAGGGTGTTTTTGAAGCACTATTCATAATATTTAGTAGCTAAAGCTTCAATGATCATGAAATTAATTATATTCATATAATCATTGTGGTTTTAAAATAATATATAATTTGAGCTTTTAAAATATTAAGAGAAATGAATGAGAACTCCATATTTAATGAAAAAACATGATGCAAGACTCTCTTTAGTATGATGTCATTATTGTGTGTGACTGGTGGAATCTATGTTTTTGTCCATTTATGAGACAAATGAAGGAGGCATATTTTCTCAGAAATTTCTCTAATATCTCTGCTGCAGCCCACAACGTAGAAGTTTATGATTTCCTTAGAGGAGGAATGGAAGTTACTTTTTAAGTATCATTGACAGAAGATTAGACTTCCCAGGGAAGATGCTTTCACAGAATTCTCTGAGCCATTTGCCACTCACGAATTTTGCAACCCCTTTGCAGTATGAATCTGACTCTGATATTCTTATACACAACAGCCAATGCTATTTTTTGTAATGCTCCCCCAGGTGGCAAAATCTCCCATTCAAATAGAACATTAAATATAGTTTAAAATCACAATAACATAGAAAAAAGCAATCAGCAGGCAGCTCTAACTTCTGGCCACTATCTGTAAACAGGTGGTGAAATTCTTATACCAACCAATTATTCAAAGAATATTGGATAAAATCAATGGCTTAAACTATACTTCTGATTTAAAACTAGGATCTGATTACTGAGTTCAGTTGCTCTAGGAGAGTGAAGAATTCGGGATTGAGGTTAAAATCAAATAAGATAACAAAGGTTTTTTTCTTTTAAGAAGCTCCTTCTTAGATTTCAATCCCAACAATTTCTCAGGCCATATTTGGAGATAAGGGCATTAGGGGACAGGAAGGGAAAAGAAAGTGAGAAATTGCTGTCACCTGTTAAAAAGTCTGTTAATGGATCCCAGTAAAAATCACTTGGTGGATTTCTCTCTGTTGGTATGGGATGGGAGAGGGAAGAAGTGAGATGTATATGGGATGGGGCCAAGCGGGGTCCTTCACTCTAATATTGTTTCAAGTTCTTCAAGAAAGTGCCTCTACATTGCTTTTAATTATTGGCTCACTTACTTGTGTGTTTTCAAATAATCATGAATATATAATGACTCTTAAATTGTCTCAGATATAGTAAGATAACTGTGATTTTAGGACATTGGAGGAAATAAATTTAAATTATAATTGTGGATAGTTATTGTATTTGAAATAAGGTACACCCGTATTTCTGTTTGCATTTTCAATATTGCCCTGTATTTCCCAAATTTTCATAATTGATTTTTCTTAAAGAACGGCTTATTCTTCATGATTTATATTTTAATTGCTCAGATACACACATTTTTAGCATTTTAATACTTTAAGGACAAGTGACCAAAATATATAGAAATAGTTAAGTTTTAATGACAGGTTAGATGAAAGCATCACCAAGCATTACAAGTAGGATTTACCTCTTCACACTGTGTCATGCCAATGAATAGGATAAAGGTTTTCTGAAGCCTGTGCCTGCACCAGTTCCAGAATGCTCAATACAGACATGTTAATGTCTCCTTCAGTTTGAGTGTGAATTTGAAAAGCAAGAACTCATTAAATGATTTCTGTCAGCTTTCTGCCTCAATTCTCCACCTCTTATGGGTTCCTCTGACTGGGTCCACTGGGCTATGTAAGTTCAGATTTATTTCCAAGGAGAAAATAGGCTGATGACAAGATGTAGTAAGAGGCTCCATATCTTGCCAGTCTGAGAGGCCTTAATATTATTTGTTCTTTTAGATGAACTGCAGTGACCTAGAGCTTATCTCCAAGTTCTTCCCTACTGCCCGGCTCACAACTTGACCCCAGAGGTGCTAATGTGACCTGATTCTGAGGGCTTCAGTAACCACATGTTCACTCCTTCACCTGCCATGCTTTTATGGGGTTAGGGTTCTGAGCTGGTTTATATTTTGGTCCTACATCAGTTTTCTGAGTCATTCATTTTCCGTTAAGGAGCACTACTTGTTTTAGCTTGCTGTAGGGACTGCACGAGTCCTTAAACCCCCAGCTTTGTAAGTCAGGCTCTGCAGCTCATAGACATTTCCCAGAAGCTATTTGTCTAAGTCTTCATTGCTAAATTCGGTCTGCCTCCTACTTTTAAAACTTGTGAATGTTTATGACCATCACTAATATGTGTGCCCTAACTGAAACGTACAATCAACTTTGTGCTCTCTATCTGGTCAATTCCATTGACCCTATTCCCCTAACCTAGGAAGATCTACTTTCATTCTCTGAACCTTACCGTATTTTTTTTTAGTCTTGTTGTAAGACTGTATATGGCATTTCAGATATGAAAATTTCAACTTAAGTGTGTGTTGACTTACATGTAAAGTAAACAGCCAATAGTGGTTTGGTAATAGTCTCTGAATTTGGCTGATGGAATTACTTATAGACGGTTTTAACTGTATTAGAAAAGTTAACATTAGTTCAAAATGATACTATTTTTATCCAAAAAAATTATTTATAAAGGACTACATGATAGTCTTAGAAACATGATAGCTTAGAAGATAATTTTGATAAAATTTAACATTTCTTTAAATATTTAATTTAAATATCCTTATTTTATTTTAAATATCCTTAGTAATTCAGGAATAGAATGATTATTCTGGGGCCCCCAAATCAACTAAATAAACAAGCTAAAGAGTTATTCCCCTTAAATTTGAAAATTAAGACAAATTTGCTTATTCATTAGTCACTATCGATCTAAAAGTTTTCAAGCAAGCAATAAGAAGATAAAATAGCATCAGAAATAATCATACAAAAGTAGGATGCAAATTCATAATCATTTGCAAGAAAATAAAATCTAGTAGACTTAAGTAATTAATTACATACTAAATTCACAAAACCCAGTAATTTTCCTATCATTGTAATAACAAGTCAGAAAAATGTAATGACAAGAAATAAATCTCATCTATAATTGCAATAATGGAAATATAATGCTTAGGAATGAACTTGACAAATATTAGATTGGAGTTAAGGAAAATAAACAGCTTTTTTACAGTATATAAAAAGATTTGAATAAAGACATAAATTAATCCCTAATTTTAATGTGCAATGACAGTCCAATGATATTTGATGAGTTCTTTTTATCTATAAAAATAAATGTATCAAAATAGCAAAAGAAAAAAGCTTTAATAAGGAAAAAGGAACAATAAGGAACTTACCATACATTACAATGTATTATAAAATTAATAAAGTAGTTTTCTATTAGCTTAGATGGTTAAAACTGCATACAAAATCCAATGCCAAAGTCAAATATATATAAGAATTGCTATATGTTATGAGTGGCATATAAAAAAATGAATTTTTATATAAGTGATATTTGACGGAACAACTGAAAATTTATTTGGAGAAAAAAATGGAAAATGTTACCTCATAACTTACAGCAACAGAAATATGAAATGTATATAAGATGTAAATTATATAAGATGTAAAACACACACACACAGAAGATAAAATACCTGAAGGGAACAATGAAAGAAGATGTAACTTTCACTATATTAAAATGTGTCACTTTACAGCAAAACGATGAGTCAAAATTAAAAGGCATCAACAAATTCAGAAAATATAACATGCTGCAAATGTAATATAAGTATCTTTGAAATATACATGAAGACATTTATAAATCACTAAGAAGTAAGACGAACATCTTGAGTGAGGACAGTAACAGATCCATACACGATATAAACAAAAAAGTTCTTTTTAAATTGGTGAATATGCGTATATACAAATAAATATATGAACATATCTATCTGTGTTTATGTATAAATTCAACTCTATTTGTAAGAAAAAGATACAAATTTTTAAAAACTACAAATTTTGTCTATCAACTTTGAGGAGTTTAAAAGGAGTATAGGAATAATATTGTTGAGATGAGTATTACATCTCACTAGTGCAAGAAAGCTTTAGAATTACATTCCTTTTAAAGACAATTTGACAGTATGAATCAAAATATTAGACTCAGCAATGCCACATTTAGAAATATATCCTAAGAAAAAGGCATGCAAAATTTAGCAAAACAGTTGTTTATTCTAGCATGTTTATAATAAAATATTTAAAATCGTCCAAATGCCAACAATAAGCTTAGTTAAATAAACTGGGGTACTTGAGACAGAAACAAACAAATGCAATGCTATTTAGCAATTAGAAATGATTTTGGTAAAGAACATCTAATGACTTGAAAATTTTTTTATGATATATTTCTAAGTTGTAATAAAAAACTTACAAACAATATATGCCTTACCATCCAAAATTACACATGGATACATATTCACATATACATACATATATACTACAGATATATAAGCATATATATTACTATAATAAATTATAATATCTTAAATAATATAATGTATTAATACATAAATAACTAAAATAATAAAAATATAAATGATTTTTCCTATGTGATAGATCTAAAATTTTTTATCCTATTCATACTTTTATTATTTTAAAACTTTCTGCAATGAATATGTGTAACTAATATAATAATTTTAAAGTATATGTTTTTTTGCTTGTTTACTCATTCATTCACATACTCAGCAATCATTACTGAGCAGCTGCAGACAGTTTATTAGGTATGAAGTTAAACTGCCTCTGCTGTCATGGGGCTTGCAGCCTAATGGGATAGCCAGGCCAAACAATCATGCAGAAACTCCATGATTTCAAACGTTTGGCTATCTAGGAAAAGAACTGACCAGGTGTTCTTGAGAATTTGTAACTGCAATAATATTTAGTTTGAAGACCCAGAGGATGCTTTCCTGCAAAATTGACATTTAAGCTGAAAGATACAGGTTGAGTGTGGGACAATTAAGCAAAAATAAGGAAAGAGGTTCTCAGACAGAAGGAGCATCATTTGCAAAAGTCCACTGTGTCAGGAGGGAGCCTGGAAACACTGTGCTTTAGAAACACTGCAAATATTTGCTGATGAGGTTGGAGCATGGAGAGCAATGGGAATTTTTGGAGACAGGGTCTTTAGTTGTAAAATAAGGGAAATACTTTGTATCTGATATGGCTTGACTGTGTCCCCACCCAATTCTCATCTTGAACTGCAGCTCCCATAATTACCATGTGTCGTGGGAGGGGCCCTTTGGGAGGTAATTGAATCATGGGGAGGGGTCTTTCTCATGCTCTTCTGGTGATAGTGAATAAGTCTCATGAGATCTGATAGTTTTATAAAGGAGAGTTCCCCTGTACATGCTCTCTTGCCTACCACCATGAAAGATGTGACTTTGCTCTTCCTTCACTTTCTGCCATGGTTGTGACGCCTCCCCAGCCATGTGGAACTGTGAGTCAATTAAACCTCAGTTCTTTATTAATTACCCAGCCACTGGTATGTCATTATTAGTGGCTTGAGAACAGACTAATACAGTATCCTTAGAGCAATGGGAAACCACTGTGCGACTTTTTATCTTATTGCTCCTCTCAAAATAGTTCCAGCAAGTTGGGGGAAGGATTACTTGGTCCTATCTCCAGAACCTCAGAGCTAATGAGAAATGAATACCAGGAGTCCTCCAAAACCACTTCTTTTAGAGACCTCTTAGCCCCTTCCCTAAAGTCCCTAACACCAAGAAAGAGCTCCAATAATCCCCCTGCAACATTATTCTGCTTTATATCTCCACTCAGGAGCTTCAAAATAATCACCCAGAAGTGTGGTTTCTCTGCTATCAATTCACTGCGTTGTTGCCTCTAGCCAACATAGAGTAAATTCCACCATATCCCCAACTAACTTGCTTGATATTATGTTTTAGATCTGGCCCAGAGTGGAAATTCAAAAACTAATAGCCATAATTAGCTAGTATCACTCACTCATGTCCTCTCTGTTCTGATCACTATTTTTTTACTCGCTGTTATTCCTTTTGATCTTTCTTCTCATCTTTTTTTTGCAGAAAAGTTTATATATATATCCGTGGCACATTACAAACTTTTTAAAGGATTAAGAATGCTGAGGGTAAGCAGATTTTATAATTCTGCTTTTCAATGAAGAAACATATTCAGAAATGTAAAATGCATTGCTGAAAGACAAATCTGGGGAAGCCTGGTCTCTTAGCACAAGAGAATGCTCCTTTCACCACAGCATACCACTTATTATTAAGCACAAAGATCCTTTCTCCTTCTGCCTGGAGAGTAGAAGTTGCTAGATTACTATGGCTATGTCTGTGTAACATACTTTGCACAGTAGTTAGCATAGCATTATACCCTTTTAGGTGCCGAAAATATGCTTTTGGATGATTGACAGCCAACCTGTGATTTTTTTCTGATCATGCAAGGCCAACCTGACATGAGAAGTCTTGGGAGGAATTCGTTCCCTGAAGAGGAGGTAGGCTGACACTGAGTGACTTGGAAATGACAGGAAGTCTGTTGAAATTGCTACTATAGTTAAAATGTCCTTTAAAGTAATTCTACATAAAATAGATTTCTCACCATCAAGAAGCTTCAACTGTTGATGGTGTAGCAATTTTAAGTCACAAAAGTAAGTTGAGGTCTCATGAGCATAAAATCATTAGGAACATGATACTATTCACATGTCACCATGCTCTTCATGTGGCAATTTAATGTCAGTGGAATTTTAAACAAGGAATAATAACAACTAACCGATACCAAGTGCTAACGAAGAGGACCCTGACCATATCTTTTCATCATTTCATATAATCTTCACAACAAGCTTACAGCATCACAAATACCTGCCAATACTACTCTTACACAAATGCCAAAACTGAGGCTTAAAGAGGTTTTGAGATTCACCAAAGGTCACACAACCAGAAGTTGCAAAAATCCAGTTTGTCTGATCCAAATTATTTGTTCTTAACCACCCAGCTATACTGCTTACACCAAGATTATAATAAAAGAAACAGATGGTTACTCAAAAAAGTTGATTCTGGGCAAAGTTTATTGAGACTCTGGGTCTACCATTGTCAGAAAAAAAATCAGAAAAATTACTTGTCAGATTGTGAAAAACTAAGTTTTAAGGGAATGAAAATTATCAGACTTGCAACAGATTAGCATACAATGAAAGAGAGAAATAGAGCTTTTGTAAAGCAGAATGGCCACATTAGCCTGATCAGTGCATTCTCCCCCTATAAGGAAATGAGAGCAAACAAATATGCAAATATGTGGTGATCATTAAATCAGAAATGCAAGTAAGTTTCGGAAGTCAAACATTTAATGGTATCTGGCCAAAAGCTCGGTGCATCTATGTAATATAAAGATAGCCTTGACAATAATGCCCATATGATAAAAGCACGATGGATAAGATTCCTATTTTCAAATCAGAAGTTATAAATTTAATAATTTCAGTAAATAAAAAAATGCTTTGTTTGAAATACATATCTTTATCTGCAATAGACCATTTATCATCCAAGCCTGGATGAAGTCTATGTCTTGGTCTGGAATGGCACCAAAAGGTGCCACCATTTCCTCAGACCTACTGGAATTTCATCTCTTAGTTGTATGTTGGGCAAATTGCAAGTCCTATTTCAGGAATGCCAAATATTATATCTGTGAAACTTCTTTCTCCTTCTCTACTCAGATCAACAATCTATGACAGAGTTGGCAACTAAGGCTCACAGAGTGATAATCATCTATTTGGCATGACTTTCTGACATACTGTGTTAAGATGGATTCTGAGGTCTTATCCAGGGTAAATGGAAAGAGGTTTAATTGACTCACAGTTCAGTATGACTGGGGAAGACTCAGGAAACTTAGAATCATGGCAGAAGGTGAAGGAGAAGCAGGTCCCTTCTTCACAAGGCAGCAGGAAGGGGAAGTGCCAAGCAAAGTGAAAAGAGCCCCTTATAAAACGGTTAGATCTCCAGAGAACTCACGTTCTCCATGAGAACGTCATGGGAGAAACTGCCTCCATGATTCAATTATTTTCACTTGACACATGGGGATTATGGGGATTATGAGGATTACAATTCAAGATGAGATCTGGGTGGGGACACAAACCCTAACCATATCAATTAGTTAATTCAACTGGCCAAAGAATGAAGAGAGGGAGCTGCAATGTTTCCAGATACCAAATTACCTAAGTTATTTAAGTTATGCAAATAAGAGAAGAAATCATATATTTTACTTAGTAACATACTAGATGCTAGAATAGCAGCCATTCCTCTTTTTTCTTTTACCTTTCTCATAGAGTTCAGTGTTTTGTGTTTTTGACTATTTAATTGAAAAGCACGTCCCCTCTCCCCATATCCACTTACTTGGGTTAGTAGAAATAGTATAAACAAGGCAGTATTTAGAATTAATATCAACTGGTTACCTTTATGAATAAGCCATCCTTTACTATAGTATGTTGTTTAGAACATGGTGCTAAGAAAACACATAGTAGATGGCAATTGGCCTCACCACATGTCACAAAATACAGCTCTTAATGGAAACATACTCACATAAGGGGATAAGAAACCTACTTCTCTCAGATTTGAAGATTCCTAGCATCTCTAGGTTTTGTCTACATCCAAGTATTACAGTACAGTTGTCCCAATTCATGCAAACAGGAAGAGCTAATAGGTGAAGTGAGCCATGCTCATCTTGGATACTTGAATTTCTAATTTGGTTGGAACTGTCCTGAAGTAGAGTCGTCCCTCAATATCCTTGCAGGATTTATTCCAAAAGCCCTGCAGATGCCAAAATTCATGAATGCACAAGTCTCTTATATAAAATGGCATACTATTTGCATATCATCTACACACATTCTCCCGTATACTTTAAATTATCTCTAGATTACTTGTAATACCTAACGCAGTGGAAGTGATATGCAAATTGTGGTTAAATGTGTTGAATTTGTTTGTACATTATTTTATTATGTTTTTTCCAAACATTTTAAAACCTCAGTTGGTTGAATCTGAAGACGGAGAACCCATAGATATGGAGGGCCAATTGTACACTGTTCTGCAGTTCAGATATCTAGGGGAAAGTTTCAGCTAACTTCCATCCGATATGCATATGGAAACTGAATGTGGTAGAAACATGCTGAATTTTGTAAGTTGCTTTGTAATGTTTTCCCTTGCTAGGATAAAGAGAAGAATTAGCTATCACATACTGCTTTTGCATTATCAAATCAAACCTAGGTACCATGATTGTAGTTTAGAAAACAAACTCTGAAAATAAAGACAATGTGTAACAGGCCTGCATTCAAATCATGGCTCCACCGCTGTGACTTTGAGCACACAGCTTAACGTCATTGAGCCTGAGTTTCTGCCTTAGTAAAACTGACTGATTAATATAGACTGCAGTCAGTTGTTATGAAAATAAATGTGAATGGAATCATATCTTTAATGCACATGGTAAAGTGCCTCATATACAATTGGCAATCCATAAATAACAACAGTAAGCAATAATGACTTCTAAAACTCTTTGAATGGTGCTTGGTCATAGTAAGTACCATATAAGTGTTTGCTACTATTATTAATATTCCTGTATTGAAATTGGGCTTTCTTTCTTTTTCCTGCCTCCCAGTATGTTGGGATCTCATTCAGAGGTTGTTCTGAGAGCTAGAAGGAAGGGATTAACCCAATATTTCCAATGCTGCCTTGGTCTAGGCTCCACTTCCTCCACAATTGAAAGGCAGAATAAGCTACTAGAGTTATTGGGTAGACTTTTGGTTTCCCCATGCCTTTATCTTTTACTCTTATTTTGCTTATTCTGGATACAACCCTTCCCTATAAAGCAGCTTCCCAATAAAGTGACCTACCACCCAACTTCCTTATAGTTATAAGGAAGCCCCATGTAGCTGGAGAAAATTCAACATGAAATCCAGAGTCCAAATAACTCTATTTTTGCTGATGTTTAAATTAATTTCAAATGTGTTCTTCCCACATTCCTCAGTGAGGTGACTGTACACCAGCTCCTGATTTGGTTAATAGCATGCTGTTTCCTTAAATTCCCACTGTAGGTTCAATGAGAGAGAATTTCATTCTATATCCATTATCTCCTTCTTCCCACTTCCACCCTGATGACACATATTCAGATATCTGTGCATATTCAACCAACTAACAAATATCTGTAGATATACATGTACATTTATCCTTATATCCACACCCACATGTGCCAACACATGAATACACAAACTAAAATGCACATATGCCCACTTACACATTCCCATGCAAATAGTCACATGCATGCATATGCTTGTGCAGAAACACCCACATGCAGACTGATGAATACACTTGCCTGTGTGCATACATGAAGGTGAATATGCACATACATATGCATGTATCCTCACTGACTGTGGTCTGGGACATGGCAGAGACTTAAGGTTTTTTACTTCCTGAACTTCGTTTCCTTGTATCCCCTGATTACTAGTTTCTAAAGGAGAGCAGGTAGTATCTTACAACAACTCAGGTTGGAGGGAAAACATGTCTGTTTTTTGAGTTAAGATAGGCCAGTGCTGAGGTCTGAATGTTTGTGCAATATGTTGTGGAAAGCACATAACTTGTTTGACTTCACAGGCCCACAGCTGCAGCAGAATTTGCTTGCAGAATTTGCTCTCAGAATGGGTTGTACCTTGAGTCTCACCCACACCTGATTTAGATGAGACTTTGGACTTTAAATTTTGAGTTGATGCTAGAACGGGTGAATACTTTTGATGCTATTGGAATGGAATTAATATAGTTTGCATATGAGAAGAACATAAATTTTGGGAGGCCAGGGCAGAATACTATTATTTGAATGTTTCTCCTCGAAATTTGTTCGTTGAACTCTAACCCGAAAGTGATGGTATTAAAAGGTGGGGCGTTTGTGTAGTGACTAGGTCATAAGGGCTCTGCCTTATGAATGGAATTAGTGCCTTTATAAAGGAGGCCTGAGGGAGCTTGCTTGCCTCTTCCACCATGTGAGAAAGCTACATGGAGTCTCCATCTGTGAGTAACAAGCCCTCACCAGACACCGAATCTCCTGGCATCCTGATCTTGGACTTTCCAGCCTCTAGAACTGTGAGCAATAAATATTTTGGCATATAAATTACTTAGTCTAAGCCATTTTGTTATGGTAGCCTGAAGAGACTAAGGCACAGAGATATTTAATCCATTATCATGGTATGGGATAAAGGAGGTGGCTGGAGAATTAATTGAGTCTGCTTTCTCTCATTTTTATGCCAGGGTTAGATGAAAATCAGACTAAATTTAGTTACATGGTGTAGGCATGGGGCCTAAGATTATTTTGCTTCCAAGAATCTTGTTTTTTTTTTTTTTTATTATACTTTAAGTTCTAGGGTACATGTGCATGACGTTTATATCATGTATAACTCCCCAATGCAATCCCTCCCTCCTCCCCCTCCCCCTGATAGGCCCCAGTGTGTGATGTTCCCCTTCCCGAGTCCAAGTGATCTCATGTTCAGTTCCCACCTATGGTGAGAACATGCGGTGTTGGTTTTCTCTTCTTGTGATAGTTTGCTAAGAATGATGGATTCCAGCTGCATCCATGTCCCTACAAAGGACGCAAACTCATCCTTTTTTATGGCTGCATAGATTCCATGGTGTATATGTGCCACATTTTCTTAATCCAGTCTGTCACAGATGGACATTGGGTTGATTCCAAGTCTTTGCTATTGTGAATAGTGCCGCAATAAACATACGTGTGCATGTATCTTTGTAGTAGAGTAATGTATAATCCTTGGGTATATACCCAGTAGTGGGATGGCTGGGTCATATGGTACATCTAGTTCTAGATCCTTGAGGAATCGCCATACTGTTTTCCATAATGGTTGAACTAGTTTACAATCCCACCAACAGTGTAAAAGTGTTCCTATTTCTCCACATCCTCTCCAACACCTGTTGTTTCCTGACTTCTTAATGATTGCCATTCTAACTGGTGTGAGATGGTATCTCATTGTGGTTTTGATTTGCATTTCTCTGATGGCGAGTGATGATGAGCATTTTTTCATGTGTCTGTTGGCTGTATGGATGTCTTCTTTTGAGAAATGTCTGTTCATATCCTTTCCCCACTTTTTGATGGGGTTGTTTGTTTTTTCTTGTATATTTGTTTGAGTTCTTTGTAGATTCTGGATATTAGCCCTTTGTCAGATGAGTAGGTTGCAAAAATTTTCTCCCATTCTGTAGGTTGCCTGTTCACTCTGATGGTAGTTTCTTTTGCTGTGCAGAAGCTCTTTAGTTTAATTAGATCCCATGTGTCAATTTTTGCTTTTGCTGCCGTTGCTTTTGGTTTTAGACATGAAGTCCTTGCCCATGCCTATGTCCTGAATGGTACTACCTAGGTTTTCTTCTAGGGTTTTTATGGTATTAGGTCTAACATTTAAGTCTCTGATCCATCTTGAATTGATTTTCGTATAAGGGGTAAGGAAAGGATCCAGTTTCAGCTTTCTACTTATGGCTAGCCATTTTCCCAGCACCATTTATTAAATAGGGAATCCTTCCCCATTTCTGTTTTGGTCAGGTTTGTCAAAGATCGGATGGCTGTAGATGTGTGGTATTATTTCTGAGGACTCTGTTCTGTTCCATTGGTCTATATCTGTTGTGGTACCAGTACCATGCTGTTTGGTTACTGTAGCCTTGTAGTATAGTTTGAAGTCAGGTAGCGTGATGCCTCCAGCTTTGTCCTTTTGACTTAGGATTTTCTTGGCAATGCGGGCTCTTTTTTGGTTCCATATGAACTTTAAAGCCGTTTTTTCCAATTCTGTGAAGAAAGTCATTGGTAGCTTGATGGGGATGGCATTGAATCTATAAATAACCTTGGGCAGTATGGCCATTTTCACGATATTGATTCTTCCTATCCATGAGCATGGTATGTTCTTCCATTTGTTTGTGTCCTCTTTGATTTCACTGAGCACTGGTTTGTAGTTCTCTTTGAAGAGGTCCTTTACATCCCTTGTAAGCTGGATTCCTAGGTATTTTATTCTCTTTGAAGCAATTGTGAATGGAAGTTCATTCCTGATTTGGCTCTCTGCTTGTCTGTTACTGGTGTATAAAAATGCTTGTGATTTTTGCACATTAATTTTGTATCCTGAGACTTTGCTGAAGTTGCTTATCAGCTTAAGCAGATTTTGGGCTGAGACAATGGGGTTTTCTAAATATACAATCATGTCATCTGCAAACAGGGACAATTTGACTTCTTCTTTTCCTAACTGGATACCCTGATTTCTTTCTCTTGCCTGATTGCCCTAGCCAGAACTTCCAACACGATGTTGAATAGGAGTGGTGAGAGAGGGCATCCCTGTCTTGTGCCAGTTTTCAAAGGGAATTTTTCCAGTTTTTGCCCATTCAGTATGATATTGGCTGTGGGTTTGTCATAAATAGCTCTTATTATTTTGAGGTACGTTCCATCAATACCGAATTTATTGAGCGTTTTTAGCATAAAGGGCTGTTGAATTTTGTCAAAAGCCTTTTCTGCATCTATTGAGATAATCATGTGGTTCTTGTCTTTGGTTCTGTTTATATGCTGGATTACGTTTATTGATTTGCGAATGTTGAACCAGCCTTGCATCCCAGGGATGAAGCCCACTTGATCATGGTGGATAAGCTTTTTGATGTGCTGCTGAATCCGGTTTGCCAGTATTTTATTGAGAATTTTTGCATCGATGTTCATCAGGGATATTGGTCTAAAATTTTCTTTTTTTGTTGTGTCTCTGCCAGGCTTTGGTATCAGGATGATGTTGGCCTCATAAAAAGAGTTAGGGAGGATTCCCTCTTTTTCTATTGATTGAAATAGTTTCAGAAGGAATGGTACCAGCTCCTCCTTGTACCTCTGGTAGAATTCAGCTGTGAATCCATCTGGTCCTGGACTTTTTTTGGTGGGTAGGCTATTAATTGTTGCCTCAATTTCAGAGCCTGCTATTGGTCTATTCAGGGTCAACTTCTTCCTGGTTTAGTCTTGGGAGAGTGTAAGTGTCCAGGAATTATCCATTTCTTCTAGATTTTCTAGTTGATGTGCGTAGAGGCATTTATAGTATTCTCTGATGGTTGTTTGTATTTCTGTGGGGTCGGTGGTGATATCCCCTTTATCATTTTTTATTGCGACTATTTGATTCCTCTCTCTTTTCTTCTTTATTAGTCTTGCTAGCGGTCTGTCAATTTTGTTGATCTTTTCAAAAAACAACTCCTGGATTCATTGATTTTTTGGAGGGTTTTTTGTGTCTCTATCTCCTTCAGTTCTGCTCTGATCTTAGTTATTTCTTGCCTTCTGCTAGCTTTTGAATGTGTTTGCTCTTGCCTCTCTAGTTCTTTTAATTGTGATGTTAGAGTGTCAATTTTAGATCTCTCCTGCTTTCTCTTGTGGGCATTTAGTGCTATAAATTTCCCTCTACACACTGCTTTAAATGTGTCCCAGAGATTCTGGTATGTTGTATATTTGTTCTCATTGGTTTCGAAGAACATCTTTATTTCTGCTTTCATTTCGTTATGTACCCAGTAGTCATTCAGGAGCAGGTTGTTCAGTTTCCATGTAGTGAGCGGTTTTGATTGAGTTTCTTAGTCCTGAGTTCTAGTTTGATTGCACTGTGGTCTGAGAGACAGTTTGTTATAATTTCTGTTCTTGTACATTTGCTGAGGAGTGCTTACTTCCAATTATGTGGTCAATTTTGGAATAAGTGCGATGTGGTGCTGAGAAGAATGTATATTCTGTTGATTTGGGGTGGAGAGTTCTATAGATGTCTATTAGGTCCGCTTGGTGCAGAGATGAGTTCAATTCCTGGATATCCTTGTTAACTTTCTGTCTCATTGATCTGTCTAATGTTGACAGTGGAGTGTTGAAGTCTCCCATTATTATTGTATGGGAGTCTAAGTCTCTTTGTAGGTCTCTAAGGACTTGCTTTATGAATCTGGGTGCTCCTGTATTGGGTGCATATATATTAGGAGAGTTAGCTCTTCCTGTTGAATTGATCCCTTTACCATTATGTAATGGCCTTCTTTGTCTCTTTTGATCTTTGATGGTTTAAAGTCTGTTTTATCAGAGACTAGGATTGCAACCCCTGCTTTTTTTTGTTCTCCATTTGCTTGGTAGATCTTCCTCCATCCCTTTATTTTGAGCCTATGTATGTCTCTGCATGTGAGATGGGTCTCCTGAATACAGAAGATGATGGGTCTTGAACTTTATCCAGTTTGCCAGTCTGGTCTTTTAATTGGAGCATTTAGTCCATTGACATTTAAGGTTAATATTGTTATGTGTGAACTTGATCCTGTCATTATGATATTAACTGGTTATTTTGCTCGGTTGATGCAATTTCTTCGTAGCCTCGATGTTCTTTACATTTGGCATGTTTTTGCAATGGCTGGTACCGGTTGTTCCTTTCCACGTTTAGGGCTTCCTTCAGGGTGTCTTGTAAGGCAGGCCTGGTGGTGACAAAATCTCTAAGCATTTGCTTATCTGTAAAGGATTTTTATTCTCCTTCACTGATGAAGCTTAGTTTGCCTGGATATGAAATTCTGGGTTGAAAATTCTTTTCTTTAAGAACGTTGAATATTGGCCCCCACTCTCTCTGGCTTGTAGAGTTTCTGACGAGAGTTCTGCTGTTAGTCTGAGGGCTTCCCTTTGTGGGTAACCCGACCTTTCTCTCTGGCTGCCCTTAAGATTTTTTCCTTCATTTCAACTTTGGTGAATCTGGCAATTATGTGTCTTGGAGTTGCTCTTCTGGAGGAGTATCTTTGTGGCGTTCTCTGTATTTCCTGAATTTGAATGTTGGCCTGCCCTACTAGGTTGGGGAAGTTCTCCTGGATGATCTCCTGAAGAGTGTTTTCCAACTTGGTTCCATTTTCCCCCTCACTTTCAGGCACCCAATCAGACGTAGATTTGGTCTTTTTACATAATCCCATACTTCTTGCAGGCTTTGTTCATTTCTTTTTCTTCTTTTTTCTTTTGGTTTCTCTTCTCGCTTCATTTCATTCATTTGATCCTCAATCGCTGACTCTTTCTTCCAGTTGATCGAGTCGGTTACTGAAGCTTGTGCATTTGTCACGTATTTCTCGTGTCATGGTTTTTTCTCTGTCATTTCGTTTATGATCTTCTCTGCATTAATTAGTCTAGCTGTCAATTCTTCCACTTTTTTTTCAAGGTTTTTAGTTTCTTGCGCTGGGTATGTAATTCCTCCTTTAGCTCTGAGAGGTTTGATGGACTGAAGCCTTCTTCTCTCATCTCGTCAAAGTCATTCTCTGACCAGCTTTGATCCGTTGCTGGCGATGGGCTGTGCTCCTTTGCAGGGGGAGATGTGCTCTTATTTTTTGAATTTCCAGCTTTTCTGCCCTGCTTCTTCCCCATCTTTGTGGTTTTATCTGTCTCTGGTCTTTGATGATGGTGACGTACTGATGGGGTTTTGGTATAGGTGTCCTTCCTGTTTGATAGTTTTCCGTCTGACAGTCAGAAGGACTGTCTGTTGGTCTGTTGGAGATTGCTTGAGGTCCACTCCAGACCCTGTTTTCCTGGGTGTCAGCAGCAGAGGTTGCCGAAGATAGAATATTGCTGAACAGCGAGTGTACCTGTCTGATTCTTTCTTTGGAAGTTTCCTCTCAGGGATGACTCCACCCTGTAGGTGTGGGGTGTCAGACTGCCCCTAGTGGGGGATGTCTCCCAGCTAGGCTACTCAGGGGTCAGGGACCCACCTGAGCAGGCAGTCTGTCCGTTCTCAGATCTCAACCTCCGCGTTAGGAGATCCACGGCTCTCCCCAAAGCTGTCAGACAGAGTCATTCGCGTCTGCAAAGGCCTCGCTCTTTCCCCTAATGGACTGCAGCTGTGCGCTGTCTGCGCGGTAGAGTCTACAGAGACAGGCAGGCTTCCTTTAGCTGCTGTGAGCTCCACCCAGTTCGAGCTTCCCAGAGGCTTTGTTTACCTACTTAAGCCTCAGCAATGGCGGGCGCCCCTCCCCCAGCCTCGCTGCTGCCTTGCGGATAGATCGCCGCAGACGGCTGTGTTAGCAGTGAGGGAGGCTCCGTGGGCGTGGGACCCTCCCGGCCAGGTATGGGATATTATTCTCCTGGTGTGCCTGTTTCCTTAAAGTGCAGTTGGGTGGGAGTTACCCGATTTTCCAGGTGTTGTGTGTCTCAGTTCCCCTGGCTAGGAAAAGGGATTCCCTTCCCCCTTGCGCTTCCAGGTGAGGCGATGCCTCGCCCTGCTTCAGCTCACGCTGGTCAGGCTGCAGCAGCTGACCACCACCGATTGTCCGGCACTCCCTAGAGAGATGACCCCAGTACCTCAGTTGAAAATGCAGAAATCACCGGTCTTCTGTGTCGCTCACGCTGGGAGTTGGAGACTGGAGCTGTTCCTATTCGGCCATCTTGCTCCGCCCCCCAAGAATCTTAATTTGATAGAAAATTTTGAGAGAGCATTGTGTTATTTTCCCATGGGATAATCCCATTGGCCATTTCTATCCATTGCAAAATGCAATGTAAGCAATTACATGTAAGTTTTGGAGCAATCAAAGCTTAATGTTTGTAGCCATATTTGTGCTTAGAAGTCTTTCTTTTTCCATCGAACATTCCATCTAATCATTACCTTAGCTCTATGAGATAGAGACTATTAATGCAATTATACAAATCTGAGGCTCAAATATGAAACTCAGAGACTATTGGCCTCTGGAAGGTCAAAGAGGTGGTAATCATTTGAGGAGGTAATCTAGGCCTTCTTTCTGACTCCAAATCCAATGTCATTTCCACTACCCCAAATGATTTTTGGTGACCCTCTTTCTGCATGTTTCAGAAGAGACTCTGCTCACCTTTGAAGTTGGGCAATATTACCAAGCCCCATTCTGCAAAATAAAAGAGAATTTGATATTTTGTTTGAAATGGTTCAATCCTGCACCTAAATTCAGACTGGCTCTTAAGCTCTGTTACAACTGTTTTCAAATTTTTGTTTTGTTTTGTTTTATATTATAAAATACTACAGAGTCCCTGATATCTTCGCCCTTTGTTGCTATTTTGAAATGGCATTTTCAGTAATATTTGTGAAACAAGATCCAGATGGGCAAAATTAAAGGCCTTTACTTATTGCCAGTGACCTCAAAAACAATTTGTCAAAGAAAACTTGTCCATTATTTCTTCTTTATTATTATTATACTTTAAGTTCTGGGGTACACGTGCAGAACGTACAGGTTTTGTTACATAGGTATACACGTGCCATGGTGGTTTGCTGCACCCATCAACCCATCATCTACATTAGATATTTCTCCTAATGCTATCCCTCCCCTAGCCACCCACCCCCTGACAGGCCCCAGTGTGTGATATTCCCTCCCTGTGTCCGTGTGTTCTCTTTGTTCAACTCCCACTTACGAGTGACAACATGCGGTGTTCGGTTTTCTGTTCTTATGTTTGCTGAGAATGATGGTTTTCCAGTTTCATCCATGTCCCTGCAAAGGACATGAACTCATCCTTTTTTATGGCTGCATAGTATTCCATGGTGTATATGTGCCACATTTTCTTTATCCAGTCTATCACTGATGGAAAGAAACTATCATCAGAGTGAACAGGATACCTACAGAATGGGAGAAAATTTTTGCAATCTTTCCATCTAACAAAAGGCTAATATCCATAATCTATAAAGAACTTAAACAAATTTACAAGAAAAAAAACCATCAAAAAGTGGGCAAAGGATATGAACAGATACTTCTCAAAAGAAAACATTTATACGGCCAACAAACATATGAAAAAAAAGCTCATCATCGCTGAGAGATGCAAACCAAAACCACAGTGAGATACCATCTCACACCAGTTAGAATGGTGATCATTAAAAAGTCAGGAAACAGCAGATGCTGGAGAGTATGTGGAGAAATAGAAACGCTTTTACACTGTTGGTGGGACTGTAAACTAGTTCAACCATTGGGGAAGACAGTGTGGTGATTCCTCAAGGATCTAGAACTAGAAATACCATTTGACCCAGCAATCCTATTACTGGGTATATACTCAAAGGATTATAAATCATTCTATAAAAACACATGCACATGTATGTTTGTTGCAGCACTGTTCACAATAGTAAAAACTTGGAAACAACCCAAATGTCTATCAGTGATAGACTGAATAAAGAAAATGTGTCACATATACACCGTGGAATACTATGCAGCCATAAAAAAGGATGAACTCATGGATGAGGGACATGGATGAAGCTGGAAGTCATCATTCTCAGCAAACTGTCACAGGAACAGAAAACCAAAATCTGCATGTTGTCACTCATAAGTGGGAGTTGAACAATGAGCACACATGGACACAGAGAGGGCAACATCACACACTGGGGCCTGTCGGGGGTGGGGGGCTAGGGGAGGGATAGCACTAGGAGAAATACCTAATGTAGATGACGGGTTGATGGGTACAGCAAAACACCATTGCATGTGTATACCTACGTAACAAACCTGCACATTCTGTGCAGGTATCGCAGAACTTGAAGTTTTTTTTTTTTTTTTTTTTTTTTTTTTAAGATTTCTATTTCTTTTAGAAGTAGAAGTGACTACAGGCAAGCCCACTAAGCCATCCACATTAATAAGGTTGTGTCAGTGGTTCATGTTCTGGAGGTGATTTACTGTAACATACCCACCTTAAGGATCCTACAGACCTATTATTAATAGAACAGTGGTTTCCAATCAGGGATGATTTTTCTCCCAGGAGATATGTGGCTATATTTGGACACATTTTTTGTTATCACAGTGGGGGTAGGGGTGGAGTAGATGTGTTTTTGACATCTAGTGGGTAGCAATCAGGGATGCTTCTAAACATTACACAATACATAGCATAACCCTCCACAACAAAGAATTATCCTACAATACATAGCATGACCCTCTGCAACAAAGAATTATCCTATAATACATAGCATGACCGTCCACAACAAAGAATTCTGCACTAAATGCCAATAGTACTGAGGTTATGAAACCCTGGAAGAGAGTGATTGAAGAGTCCTAGTTTTACAGTCAGGCAGAGCCAGGTTTGATTCCTAAATCCAGCACTGACTAGCTGTGAATTTAACCTCTCTGGGTATAACTTTCCTCAATTGTAAAATTAGTATAATAACACTGAGTCTTCCAAATTGTTTGAAGTCACACACACACACACCACACACACACACACACACACACACACACACACTTTCCTGGCTCAGATCTTCCATTAGTCTGATTGCTTGCAGAGCTGGCTTTCTATAATTAAATTATGCCAATGTATTACCCTTGAATCACTCATAATTTTTTCTTCAAGATCTCTTATCTCTGGCTTTACAAGTATGAACTCTGAGCCCAGCTCTGTACTAGGTAGTGCTGGGAAAAATCAGACACTCGTCCACTAGGAAGCTACTGCCTTCAGAGGACCATTGTTCAGAAAAATCATTGAACAGTGGTTCAATGAGAAAGGCAGTAACTCAAAAAGGACTGATACAGAGACTCTGGAAGAGAGGGAGTCTCCTACTCCACCCTCTAACCTACAGACTATACTAACTCTGAGTGATGTGATGTAAGGATACACAGATAAATAATGAGGTGGAGGTTTTTCCAGATCCTTAATCATATTCTGGCACCCAATATTTGTCATGTATGTTTCCTACTTGTGAAACTTCTTGCTGTAACTTTGTAATATGTGTGCTTTCAATATGGTAGATTGTTTATAATCCATCCAATATACTAGATGATGTGCCCTTTGATTGGAAAGTTTTATGTCTAACTGATCTGAGGACAGCACTAATTCAAAGAAAGCATTTGTGAAATGATATAATTAACCAGTGATAAATGAATGTTAAATAGATATTTTCAAACTATTAGAATATTTCTAAACTTGACATTTGGCACTATTAGAAGAGTGTGAGTAAATTGAGGATTCTGTATACTACGTGTCAGTGTAGCTGTGGTGCATGTATGCCATTAAATGTCTTTTTCTACTCAGTAGCAAATTGTAGTGTGTTAATCAAGCGAGAGTTGTGGTTTTATGCCAGGTTGTCCATGGCTTTTGTCATTCTCCTTATTTCCTAATATATGTGTATCCAGTTATTTGGATCTAGATCTGAAGCTGATATATATGAATTCAAACTGGTCACTTATTCAAGGTTTACATGATATTTTAATGTCATTGTTTATGCTTTGCAATTGGTTAATGCTCACATTTTAATCCTCATGTTTTAAAAGATAAGTGCAATTAACCTTAATTATATGTTTCTAGTTTGTGTGTTCTAATTTACATGCAGAAATGTGTGACATTCATATACTTGAGAAGTATGAGTCTTCTACAATAGACTTTCTCAAACTTTTTGTGCACAGGAATCACCTGGGGATGTTGCAGATAATGCAAGATTCTCATTCAATAGCACTGTGGTGGGACCAGAGTTTCCACATTTCTAACAAGATCCACAGTGATGCTAACCTTCCTTTTCCAAGAGCCATATTTTGAATAGCAAGGTCTTAAATAGACCTGCCTCAAAATATGTTTTATAAATGTTTTTGGCTTTTCATGGAAAGAAAATATCTTATGGTGTAACTCTTATATTCAATGGTATATCCTGCATAACCTGAAATTTATTTACTCTGCATGATCGTCTCTCTAGGAGAGCTTTATGAAACAAAAGTTCCAAGAAGTATTATTAATAAGAATTCTTTTAAAAAGTGTTTTGTGGTGAAATGAATATGTGGCATGATAGTAAACAAAGTAAAAAGAGATTTTTTTCTTCTAAAGACATATGATTTAAAAAAGATGTTTCTTTAAGAATTTTTGGAATCTTAGACACATTAATGCCTTGTGAATGGTAACAAAAATTTTGTCCTTCCTGGAGAATCATCTGGAAATGCTATCCCAGAAAACACACAAACCCAGGAGTCTCTTATGTCTCTCCACCAAAAATCCTCTCCCCCACTTCTGGCCCAATCTGAATCTAGAAACTGTCCATTTCAACTTTGCTGAGGCTTACATTGAAAACTTTTGTGTCTACAGGTGTATTTATAAATCCGAGTGCAACTTGTCTTTCTTTTCAAACACTGCTAAACTTATTGGTTGGCTGTCTCCAGAATAATTGAATTTGAGAATTGAATTTGCAATTTGTAATAGAAAATAGTAATATCATATGGCTGCAAATAAGAACCCGCCAATACATCACAAGAGATTTGTTTAGTGTTTTGTGGGGAGAAATGATTATTTATCCTCACATCCAGGCTTTTCGGACATTACTCTATAAAGTCAGTTTCAGGCCCTTCTATTTAGTAATCCTGGCTGTTCTACTGACTTCACTGCCCTCTTCAGGAATGCTGAATCAAGATTATCTTAGGTGATGGTAAATGCACCTGAGAGGCAGGAATACCCTAAGAATGGCCCTGTATGGCAGATGCACCTGAATGTGTGTTCTGAGCTAGGGAATCCAGGAGTGGCTAAACTAGAGATTCGTTCCTGTCTATGAAAAACATCTGAGCCCCCGACCTGACCCACAGAACATGGGAGATACAGAGGATCGAAGTCCCAAGTTTTGGGTTGAATGAATATTGCCAAATGGAGGTGGTCAGGGAAAGGGTTCTAAGTAAAAATATTGTATAAATTGCATGCATTTCCAAGTGGTGGCAGTTCTCCTGTCCAGCCCACCACCACTGGACCCTCTCCCCTGTTTGTAAGCCTCAGTGAAGTCCCAGGTCTCGTTTGCTGGCTCTGGGTCTCTTCTTCACATTCTTGAATCTGGTGCCCCCCCCCCCACTGAAGTCGATACAAGTGATAGGGTTGTCATTATACTGACCAATTTTTCAGAAATCCTACAGTAGAGCTGCAGAATGGACCCTCATTGGCTTTTTTTTGTTGTTGTTTTTTCTTTCCTAAAGCCTGGGTAGATTTTTTTTTTATAATTTTTTTTTATTATACTTTAAGTTCTAGGGTACATGTGCATAATGTGCAGGTTTGTTACATATGTATACTTGTGCCATGTTGGTGTGCTGCACCCATCAACTCGTCAGCACCCATCAATTCGTCATTTATATCAGGTATAACTCCCGATGCAATCCCTCCCCCCACGCCCCTCCCCATGATAGGCCCCAGTGTGTGATGTTCCCCTTCCCGAGTCCAAGTGATCTCATTGTTCAGTTCCCACCTATGAGTGAGAACATGCGGTGTTTGGTTTTCTCTTCTTGTGATAGTTAGCTAAGAATGATGGTTTCCAGCTGCATCCATGTCCCTACAAAGGACGCAAACTCATCCTTTTTTATGGCTGCATAATATCCATGGTGTATATGTGCCACATTTTCTTAATTCAGTCTGTCACAGATGGACATTTGGGTTGATTCCAAGTCTTTGCTATTGTGAATAGTGCCGCAATAAACATGTGTGTGCATGTGTCTTTATAGCAGCATGATTATAATCCTTTGGGTATATACCCAGTAGTGGGATGGCTGGGTCATATGGTACATCTAGATCTAGATCCTTGAGGAATCGCCATACTGTTTTCCATAATGGTTGAACTAGTTTACAATCCCACCAACAGTGTAAAAGTGTTCCTATTTCTCCACATCCTCTCCAGCAACTGTTGTTTCCTGACTTTTTAACAATTGCCATTCTAACTGGTGTGAGATGGTATCTCATTGTGGTTTTGATTTGCATTTCTCTGATGGCCAGTGATGATGAGCATTTTTTCATGTGTTTGTTGGCTGTATGAATGTCTTCTTTTGAGAAATGTCTGTTCATATCCTTTGCCCACTTTTTGATGGGGTTGTTTGTTTTTTTCTTGTAAATTTGTTTGAGTTCTTTGTAGATTCTGGATATTAGCCCTTTGTCAGATGAGTAGATTGCAAAAATTTTCTCCCATTCTGTAGGTTGCCTGTTAACTCTGATGGTAGTATCTTTTGCTGTGCAGAAGCTCTTTAGCTTAATCATATCCCATTTGTCAAGGCTGGCTTTTGCTGCCATTGCTTTTGGTGTTTTAGACATGAAGTCCTTGCCCATGCCTATGTCCTGAATGGTACTACCTAGGTTTTCTTCTAGGGTTTTTATGGTATTAGGTCTAATATTTAAGTCTCTAATCCATCTTGAATTAATTTTCGTATAAGGAGTAAGGAAAAGATCCAGTTTCAGCTTTCTACTTATGGCTAGCCAATTTTCCCAGCACCATTTATTAAATAGGGAATCCTTTCCCCATTTCTTGTTTTGGTCAGGTTTGTCAAAGATCAGATGGCTGTAGATGTGTGGTATTATTTCTGAGGACTCTGTTCTGTTCCATTGGTCTATATCTCTGTTTTGGTACCAGTACCATACTGTTTGGTTACTGTAGCCTTGTAGTATAGTTTGAAGTCAGGTAGCGTGATGCCTGCAGCTTTATTCTTATGACTTAGGATTGTCTTGGCAATGCGGGCTCTTTTTTGGTTCCATATGAACTTTAAAGCCGTTTTTTCCAATTCTGTGAAGAAACTCATTGGTAGCTTGATGGGGATGGCATTGAATCTATAAATTACTTTGGGCAGTATGGCCATTTTCACGATATTGATTCTTCCTATCCATGAGCATGGTATGTTCTTCCATTTGTTTGTGTCCTCTTTGATTTCACTGAGCAGTGGTTTGTAGTTCTCCTTGAAGAGGTCCTGCACATCTCTTGTAAGTTGGATTCCTAGGTATTTTATTCTCTTTGAAGCAATTGTGAATGGAAGTTCATTCATGATTTGGCTTTCTGTTTGTCTGTTACTGGTGTATAAGAATGCTTGTGATTTTTGCACATTACTTTTGTATCCTGAGACTTTGCTGAAGTTGCTTATCAGCTTAAGGAGATTTTGGGCTGAGACAATGGGGTTTTCTAAATATACAATCATGTCATCTGCAAACAGGGACAATTTGACTTCTTCTTTTCCTAACTGGATACCCTTGATTTCTTTCTCTTGCCTGATTGCCCTAGCCAGAACTTCCAACACGATGTTGAATAGGAGTGGTGAGAGAGGGCATCCCTGTCTTGTGCCAGTTTTCAAAGGGAATTTTTCCAGTTTTTGCCCATTCAGTATGATATTGGCTGTGGGTTTGTCATAAATAGCTCTTATTATTTTGAGGTACGTTCCATCAATACCGAATTTATTGAGCGTTTTTAGCATGAAGGGCTGTTGAATTTTGTCAAAAGCCTTTTCTGCATCTATTGAGATAATCATGTGGTTCTTGTCTTTGGTTCTGTTTATATGCTGGATTACGTTTATTGATTTGCGAATGTTGAACCAGCCTTGCATCCCAGGGATGAAGCCCACTTGATCATGGTGGATACGCTTTTTGATGTGCTGCTGAATCCGGTTTGCCAGTATTTTATTGAGGATTTTTGCATCAATGTTCATCAGGGATATTGGTCTAAAATTCTCTTTTTTTGTTGTGTCTCTGCCAGGCTTTGGTATCAGGATGATGTTGGCCTCATAAAATGAGTTAGGGAGGATTCCCTCTTTTTCTATTGATTGGAATAGTTTCAGAAGGAATGGTATCAGCTCCTCTTTGTACCTCTGGTAGAATTCAGCTGTAAATCCATCTGGTCCTGGACTTTTTTTGGTTGGTAGGCTATTAATTATTGCCTCAATTTCAGAGCCTGCTATTGGTCTATTCAGGGATTCAACTTCTTCCTGGTTTAGTCTTGGGAGAGTGTAAGTGTCCAGGAAATTATCCATTTCTTCTAGATTTTCTAGTTGATTTGCGTAGAGGGGTTTATAGTATTCTCTGATGATTGTTTGTATTTCTGTGGGGTCCGTGGTGATATCCCCTTTATCATTTTTTATTGCGTCTATTTGATTCTTCTCTCTTTTCTTCATTATTAGTTTTGCTAGTGGTCTGTCAATTTTGTTGATTTTTTCAAAAACCAACTCCTGGATTCATTGATTTTTTGGAGGGTTTTTTGTGTCTCTATCTCCTTCAGTTCTGCTCTGATCTTAGTTATTTCTTGCCTTCTGCTAGCTTTTGAATGTGTTTGCTCTTGCTTCTCCGGTTCTTTTAATTGTGATGTTAGATTGTCAATTTTAGATCTTTCCAGCTTTCTCTTGTGGGCATTTAGTGCTATAAATTTCCCTCTACACACTGCTTTAAATGTGTCCCAGAGATTCTGGTATGTTGTATCTTTGTTCTCATTGCTTTCAAAGAACATCTTTATTTCTGCCTTCATTTCGTTATGTACCCAGTAGTCATTCAGGAGCAGGTTGTTCAGTTTCCATGTAGTTGAGCGGTTTTGATTGAGTTTCTTAGTCCTGAGTTCCAGTTTGATTGCACTGTGGTCTGAGAGACAGTTTGTTATAATTTCTGTTCTTTTACATTTGCTAAGGAGTGCTTTACTTCCAATTATGTAGTCAATTTTGGAATAAGTGCGATGTGGTGCTGAGAAGAATGTATAGTCTGTTGATTTGGGGTGGAGAGTTCTATAGATGTCTATTAGGTCTGCTTGGTGCAGAGCTGAGTTCAATTCCTGGATATCCTTGTTAACTTTCTGTCTCTTTGATCTGTCTAATGTTGACAGTGGAGTGTTGAAGTCTCCCATTATTATTGTATGGAGTCTAAGTCTCTTTGTAAGTCTCTAAGGACTTGCTTTATGAATTTGGGTGCTCCTGTATTGGTGCATATATATTTAGGATAGTTAGCTCTTCCTATTGAATTGATCCCTTTACCATTATGTAATGGCCTTCTTTGTCTCTTTTGATCTTTGATGATTTAAAGTCTATTTTATCAGAGACTAGGATTGCAACCCCTGCTTTTTTATGTTCTCCATTTGCTTGGTAGATCTTCCTCCATCCCTTTATTTTGAGCCTATGTATGTCTCTTCATGTGAGATGGGTCTCCTGAATACAGCAGACTGATTGGTCTTGACTCTTTATCCAGTTTGCCAGTCTGTGTCTTTGAATTGGAGCATTTAGCCCATTAACATTTAAGGTTAATATTGTTATGTGTGAACTTGATCCTGCCATTATGATATTAACTGGTTATTTTGCTTGTTAGATGATGCAGTTTCTTCCTAGCCTCAATGATCTTTACATTTTGGCATGTTTTTGCAATGGCTGGTACCGGTTGTTCCTTTCCATGTTTAGGGCTTCCTTCAGAGTCTCTTGTAAGGCAGGCCTGGTGGTGACAAAATCTCTAAGCATTTGCTTATCTGTAAAGGATTTTATTTCTCCTTCACTTATGAAACTTAGTTTGGCTGGATATGAAATTCTGGGTTGAAAATTCTTTTCTTTAAGAATGTTGAATATTGGCCCCCACTCTCTTCTGGCTTGTAGAGTTTCTACCGAGAGATCTGCTGTTAGTCTGATGGGCTTCCCTTTGTGGGTAACCCGACCTTTCTCTCTGGCTGCCCTTAAGATTTTTTCCTTCATTTCAACTTTGGTGAATCTGGCAATTATGTGTCTTGGAGTTGCTCTTCTCGAGGAGTATCTTTGTGGTGTTCTCTGTATTTCCTGAAATTGAATGTTGGCCTGCCCTACTAGGTTGGGGAAGTTCTCCTGGATGATATCCTGAAGAGTGTTTTCCAACTTGGTTCCATTTTCCCCCTCACTTTCAGGCACCCCAGTCAGACGTAGATTTGGTCTTTTTACATAATCTCATACTTCTTGCTAGCCTGGGTAGACTTATAAGTACTCCCAACAGAGGTTGCAGCAATGACTCCTTTTTTTAAGCTTTATTAAATATTAGTGACAAAAATTATAAATATTTAAGCATGATGATTTGATAACACATATGTATTGTGAAATGATTACCACATTAAGCTAATTAACATATCTATTACCTCACATAGTTACCATCTGTCTGTGGGGGTGTGGGGGTAAGGACACTTGAAATCTACTTTTTTAGCAAATTTCTGGTGTACAATAGAGTATTATTAACTCTGGTCATCATACTTTACATTAAATCTCTAGAACTTAGTCATCTTATAACTGAAGTTTGGACCCCTTAACCAACCACTCCTCATCTCCCCCAACCTCCGGCACCCGGCAACAACCATTCTATTCGATGTTCCTATGAGTTTGATTGATTTAGGTTCTACATATACGTGAGATTATGCAGTGTTTTTCTGTCTGGCTTATTTCACTTAGCATAATGTTGTTCAGGTTCATCCATTTTTTCATACATGGTAGGATTCCTTTTTTATGGCTGAGTAATGGCTAAGTGTCCATTGATGGACCCTTAGATTGTTTTCATATCTTGGCTATTTTGAATAACGCTGCAATGTCCATGGGGGTGCAGATATCTCTTGGGGATGGTCATTTTCCTTCTTTTTGGGGGGGGAGGGGGATATATAGCCAGTATTAGGATTTCTGGATGATTTTCTAGTTCTATTTTTAATTTTTTGTGGAACCTCTATACTGTTATCCATAGTAGCTATACTAATTTACATCCTCACCAAATATATAAGGGTCCTGTTTTCTTCACATCTTTGACAACACTAATGTTTGGACTTTTTTATAATGAATTTCTCTTGTGTCAAGCTCTACTAGAATCTGATCCTTATCCTATGAAAATAAAACAAGAGTGGTGGGTTTGGCTCATTTCAACCACATAATTTATATTTCTTAATCATATGCAATTACCTGTAGTATATAGATATGAGCATAAGTTGTACAAGGAAAGAGAAGCTATAAAATAGAGTGATAAGAGCTTAAATGGGTATGAGATCTAGAAGTGGCTCCCTAATACAATAAAAACTAAGAGCCCTCAACTATCAACTCCAATCCTGTGTCTGCATCTTTTTAATGACTACAAAAGTGTTGAGTCAGACTTTGTGGAAAGCAAGATAAATAGTACCCTGTAATTTTTATTATGTTTTCTTTTGTTTTCAAGTCAACATAGAAAGGTTAAAGAAGCAAAAGGCCTTCAGTTGAATTATTTTAAAAATATTTTGAAATATTATGCACTGTATTTCTCCCAAACCTTAAAAGAGTTGGTGGGCATCTTTAGAGATGACACAATTGAAGAAGAGCTAATCCCATTTCCCCTGAACAAGACAAATGAACAGAACAATAAAGATCCAATGTGGCTGTGTAAACATCCAATCAATGATCCACTTGTTAAGCTAAATCTAACGTGGAAATAGAGAAGTGGAGAGAAACTCAGATAAGAATAATGTGCATCATTATTTTAGCTTTGGAAGAAAAAGATAAGGCTGGTGAAAGGGCATTGAAGCAAATGAGCACAGAGATGAATGTGTTGAGGATAGAAAAAGAAGGAAAGAGTAAGAAAGTAGAGAAAAAGAGAGAGAAGCTCATTAATAAACAGGAAAGAAAAACAGAGTTGATTTACCAGTTATCTGAAATAGGAAGCTTAGATTTTAATTCATCCCTGCTGACAAATAACAAAACGAAGAAAAGAAATAAGACTTTGAGTGTTTGTGTGTGTTGTAATGATGATCTCATAAGCAAACACTCTTCAAAGTAAAAAATAGAAAATGGAAAGTGCATATTGCAAGTCAGTCCATATTAGAAATGTGAAACCACTTCTGGTCAAACCAGAGAACACTGATCTCCGTGCAGGGACATTTTGTAGGAGAAGCATGGAAATGTAAGGCATGCATTTGGGTTCTTAGGTACAGAACTGGACAATGAACTACTCATTTTATTGTGTTTGTATAAGTAGACTTAATTTTATTACTAAATATTAAAATATCTTTAATCAATTGGACAAGCATAATACCATTTTTATGAACACACTTCCACATATAAAAATAGAGAGCAAAAAGGAGATTATTATGTTTGATGAACAAAGATTAATAAATACTAAACTATTGCTACATTAGCTTCAGAACTCTTGTTTGTTCTTATTACAGACTTAGGTACATCTGTAATTGAAATCTCACTTCATTCTTTTCTGTCCCTCCATTCCCAGGAAGGGAATATTTTCTCTCAGGATTCTGTGTACTTACTACATTTATAGGCAACTATAAACAGTATATATTATTGTTTTTGAGTGTTTTAACATTTTAAATATATGGTACCTTACTGTAAGTATACTTTGCAATTTGTTTCCTTCCTGCGGTATTCTATTTTTGAGGCTTATTCATATTGATATTTTTAAATCTAGCTAATTCATTTTAACAGACACATAGTATCCCATTGAATTAAACATAAAGTTTATTTATCTTAATAATGGAGAGTAAAATTGTTTTCATGCTTTTGATATTACAATCTGTGCCAAAATGAATATTTTCTGAACTATCTCTTTGAATACATTTGTGAAGCTTTTCTAATATCGATTTATAGAAAGTGCTGATAAAAAATTATATACTACTTTAGCTTTTCAACTGGGTCTTTACATTTAGTTTTTTAATCAATAGATTTATTTATGTGTATAGCACAGAAATCTATTTCATTAATCGTTTTCTAAAAACAGCTAATTGTTGCAGGACCTTCTACTAAACTTTTTCCTGTTAAATTTACTACATTGCATGTATGCCAAATATGCATGAACGTAGGTCTGATTCATGTTTCTTTTTCTTTATAATTATTTTTCTTGCTATAACTATGCTAAAATCAAATGGTTTTAATTAATTTAACTCTGTGGTTCTCAATGGAGGAGATTTTACCTCCAGAGGGCATTTGGCAATGTCTGGAGACATTTCAATCATCACACCTGTAGAGGCAGATGCCAGGGAAATTGCTGAATATTCCATTAATACAATGCAAAGGAGAGTCCTATTCTACCACAATTCGTATTGTTTTGTTTTGTTTTTGTTTTTTTTAAGAAACGAGATCTTGCTCTGTCACCCAGACTGGAGTGCAGTGGCACAACCATAGTTTAGTGCAGCCTCCAATTATTTGGTTCCAACAATTCTCCTGTCTCAGCTTCCCAAGTAGCTGGGACTGCAGGTGTATGACACACATTCAGCGACTTTTTTATGTTTATTTTTCAGTTATAAGGGTCTTGCCATGTGGCTCAGGCTGGTCTTGAACTCCTGGCCACAAGTGATCCTTCTGCCTTGACTTCTCAAAGTGCAGGGATTACAGGTGTGAGCCACCGTGCCCAGCCTCAAATATGTTTTTGTTCAGAATTATATTGATTGTACTAGGTTTTTTATTACTCCATATGAATTTTAGAGTTAAGCTCTTAAATCCTAAGAAAAAAACCTTTCAACATTTTTATTGAATTAACATTTAACTTATAGATTAATACAACAAGAATTGACAATTCATTATATTGATTCTTCTCATTTATTAAGGGATAGATTTACATTTGTTTTGAAATTGGAAAAGATTCTTTAACTAAATTTGATATTTCCAGGATGATTACCTGATTTCTTTCTTCTGTTTTACGTGTAATTGATTAAATTGTTTATCTTATTATTTGCTGCTGCTATATCGTAATGTGATTTTTATATATCGATATTTTATATTACATCATATTAATCTAACTTTTTTCCAAATTCTTAGTGTATCTAAATTTTGTAATGGATTCCCTTAGATTTTACTTTGTTGACATACCTCTATCTGAGAAAAATGAGAAGTTTTTAACTTTTTTCCAAATGTTACCTATCATATTGAAATTTCTTCTTCTGCGTTAGTGGCTATGCCCCTCACTACAATGTGATGATAGAAGTAATGGCCGAACTCAGCGTTAGAGAGTAAAATTTTGTGTAGGATTTTAGTAGATATATTTACCTATCTTTACTACATTCACTGAATGTCCTTTAATTTCAAAATATTAAAATATTGAATAAAATGTATAAAAATATATTATTTTTCAATGTGTTGAATTCAGATTTTACACTTGATTTCAGATCCCACATGCACAGAACTGAGACAATCATACTGCTTAGTTCCTAATTACTAGATTGATTGCCCTTATCATCAGACCATGTATAACACCTCTAATGTTTCACGTCATTTTTTTCTTTTTGTGCCCAATTGCCTTTATATTGTTCCTTTGAGACATCCACTTTATTTTCAACAATCTATACCATTTTAATTCATTCTGTATATACATATATGTGCATATATATGTTCAGTGTTATATGCTGCATGTGTTTAATTTATATAAATATTATTTGCTATTCCATTTAATTTCTTAATTATTTCACTAACATTTTTGAAATACGGCTAAATTGCTCTATGAAAAAGTAGCTCTTCTGATTGCTAAATAGTAATCTTTGGCATATGTGATGGTTAATTTTATGTGTCAACTTGGTTAAACAATGGTGACCAATTGTTTGGTCAAATACTAGCCTTGATGTTGCTGCAAAACTATTTTTTAATGTGTGACTAACATTCACATTTGTTGACTTTAAGTAAAACAGATTACTCTCTGTGACATGGATGGACTGCATCGGATCTGTTGAAGAGCAAGGACAGACGTTTCCCAAAGAAGGAATTCTGCCTCAAGTCTACAATAGAAATTTTGCCCGAATCTAGTTTTTACACTCAAATATGCAAGAACTCTTACTTGAACCTCCAGCTTGCTGCCTTGCCCTGTGGAATTTGGACTTGCCAGTTCCCACAACTATATGAGCCAATGTCTTATAATTTATCTCTTTCATTTCCTCTGCCTCTCTCACTCTCTTTTCATCTATCTATCTATCTATCATCTATCTATCATCTATCTATCTATCTACCTATCTATCTATCTATCATCTCTATCTAGCTAATCTATCTATGTGTCTATCAATCAATCAGTCTACCTACCTACCTACCTACCTACCTACCTACCTACCTATATCTAAATCCTACTGGTTCTGTTTCTCTAGAGAACTCTAATACAGAATTTATAACTTTTTCCTTATCTATTTTCCTAGTTAATGTACCCATTAATAGTCTATAATTTCTTGCTACTACAAACAATGTTGCTTGGGATAATTTTGTAACTTGTTTCTTATAAACTGTATAACTCTGTTTACCCAGATTTGATACAGCATGCACATGTATACTTAATTTGATTCCAAAATGCTAGACTATTTTATAAAACCATGGCTTCAGGTCTCACTCCCACTGGCAGGATATGACAGTACTTGTTTCTCCATGGTCACACTAACATATATACTATTGAATTTTTCATTTTTATATGTTTGATATAAAGTCATATCTCCTAAAACCTTTCTTCTATGGGGGAAAAGCCTTGGAATCCTATTTAAGTATATTAAAAATAGAGCCTAGTTGATTTTTATTTTTCTTCTTCATAATCCAGTTGTTTATTTTCAGAAATTAATTCATGTCATATAACTGTATGCCTTTAATCATGTATATTTCATAGCACCTTTCCAAGACTTTAAAAACCTCTGTTGATTTTATCACTATAGCTACTCTAATCTTTCTTTTCTCTTAATCATACTTGTCAGAAGTTTGTCTATCTTGTCTTTGTAAACCAAGCTGTAGTTTTCTTGTTACATTTTTTTATTTCTTTCTCTATTCTGTTCATTTTTGATTACATGTTCATCATTTGTGTCTGGTTCTTTTTTTAAAATTTACTAATTATTTCTATTTCTTCCATCTTGAGTTGAATTCTTGGCTTCTTTGTTTCAAAACTGATTTGTTTTCTGATAAGGGTAGCTAGGGCCATTGATTTGCTTTAAGTACTATTTTGTTAGCAACCCAGTCATTTTAACCTGTAGGGTTTTCATTGTGATTCTATGATTCAATTTTAAGTATTTGCTAATTATGCTTAAGAGTTTTAAAAAATTTTCATTACAATATTTAATAACATTTATTTTAACTTTAGATATATATGATATTAAAATTTTTATTTTTAGTAAATTTGTACTGGAGTAAGCATACATATAAATTTGCACAAATCTTAAATCCAAAATGATAATGAAATTGCAGGGTTTCTAAAATATGCAATAGTGAAATGTACGACAGCCATAGAACAAAGTTCTGGAGGGGACAAATGGAAGTATATTTTTGTAGGATTCTTATACTATATGAGAAGTTATGTAGTACCACTTGAACTTACACTCTTACAAGTTAAAGATACATAAGTAAAGATATGTGAACTCTAAAGCAACCACTAATGTAATAACATAACTTATCATGACTAATAAGTCAAAAAAGATATAACCATAAACTAATATTCAATTCAATTAAAATTCAGCTAGAACATTATTTTTAAATTTAAATGTTTGTGTTAGATATAGAGGATTCATGGGCGTGATTGTTACATGGGTATATTGCATGATGATGAGGTTGTGGAATGGATCCCATCACCCAGGTAGTGAGAATAGGACCCAAATAGGTAGTTTTTCTAGCCAGGCTCCCCTCTTCTTTCCCCACTTCTAGTAGTTCGCAGTGTCTATGTTCCCATGTTTATGTCCCTGTGTGCTCAATGTTTAACTCCCACTTAAAAGTGAGAACAGGTGGTATTTGGTCTTTTGTTCCCATATTAATTCACTTAGGATTATGGCATCCAGTTGCATCTATACTGCTGCAAAGGACACGATTTCAATCTTTCTATGGCTGCATAGTGTTCCATGGTGTATATGTATCACATTTTCCTCATCCAGTCAATCACTGATGGACACCTAGGTTGATAATTTGTCATTGTTATTGTGAATAGTGCAGTGATGAACATGCAAGTGTGAATGTCCTTTTGGTAGAATAGGATAATTTATTTTCCTCTGGATATATACACAGTAATGGGATTGCCAAATCAAAGGGTAGCTCTATTTTAAGCTCTTTGAGAAATCTCCCAACTGCTTTCTCTAGTGGTTGAACTAATTTCCATCCTCACCAACAGTTTATAAGTGTTCCCTTTTCTCTGCAGCCTCACCAGCATCTGTTGTTTTTTGACTTTTTAATAATAGTCATTCTGATTATTATTGTTTTGACTATTTAATAAAAGCCATTCTGAATTTTAGTAATAGCCAGACTGGTGTGAGATGGTAACTCATTATGGTTTTGGGTTGGCATTTTCCTGGTGAGTGATGAAGAGCATTTTTTCAAACGTTTGTTGGCTGCTTGTCCCTCTTCTGTTTTTAGCCAGAGTGATCCAGCAAGAAAAAGAAATAAAAGGCATCCAAATAGGAAGAGAAGAAATCAAACTATTTCTTTTTGCTGATTATATAATTATATACCCAGAAAACCCTAAAGACTCCTCCAAAAGGCTCCTAGAACTAATAAATGACTTCAGTAAAGTTTCCGGATACAAAATCAATGTACAAAAATCAGTAGCATTTGTACACACCAATAACATCTAGGCTGAAAGTCAAATCAAGAACACAATCCCTGGCCAGCCACGGTGGCTCACACCTGCAATCCCATTTCTTTGGGAGGCCGAGGTGGTTGGATTGCTTGAGCTCAGGAGTTTGAGACCAGCCTGGCCAACATGGTGAAACCCTGTCTCTATAAAAGATACAAAAATGAGCTAGGCATAGTGGCATGTACCTGTAGTCCCAGCTACTTAGGAGGCTGAGGTAGGAGGATTGCTTCAGTCCAGGAGGCAGAGGTTGCAGTAAGCCAATATCACACCACTGCACTCCAGCCTGGAGTGAGATGGTGTCAAAAAAAAAGAAAAATCCAAATACAGCTTACCAAGAAGGTGAAAGATCTCTACAAGAACTATAAAACGCTACTCAAAGAAATCAGAGACTACACAAATACAAGGAAAAAATATACCTTGCTTGTGGATAGGAAGAATCAATCAATATAGTTAAAATGGCCATACTGCCCAAAGCAATTTACAGAGTTAACACTATTCCTATCAAACTACCAATGTCATTTTTCACAGAATTGGAAAAATATCTAAAAATTACATGCAACCAGAAAACAGCTGAAATAGCCAAAGCAATTGTAAACAAAAAGAACAAAGCTGGAGGCATCAGACTACCCCACTTCAAACGATAAAAGTATAGTAACCAAATCAGCATGGTATAGTACAAAAACAGGCAGGCACATAGACCAATGGAACAGAAAAGAACAATCAAAAATAAAGCTGCACACCTATAACAATCTGATTCTTCAAAATGGCCAGCAAAAACACACAACGGGGAGAGGACTCCTTATTTAATGAATTATGCTTGCATAATTTACTAACTATATGCAGAATGAAACTGGACCCTTACCTTTCACTATATACAAAAATTAACTGAAAATAGATTAAAGATTTAAATGTGAGACCTCAAACTCTAAAAATTCTAGAAGAAAATCTAGGAAATATTCTTTTTTAACATGGGCCTTGGTAAATAATTTTTGGCTGAGTCCCCAAAAGCAATAGCAACAAATACAAAAAATTGACAAGTTGGACCTAATTAAATTAAGTAACTTCTCAGCAGATGAAACTGTCAAAAGGGTAAACAGACAATCTACAGGATGGGAGAAAATATTTGTAAAATCTATGCATCTGACAAAGTTCGAATATCCAGAATCTATAAGGAACTTAACAAGAAAGAAACAACCTCATTTAAAAAATGGACAAAGGATACAAATTTTTTACAAGTAACAAGATACCAGTTTTAATTACAGTTATATCAATAATCACATTGTGTCAATTATCTAAGCACTTAATTAAAAAGTAGAGATTGTTAGATTGGATAAGATTTCATGACCCTACTAGATATTGCCAACAAGAAGCATGTTTTAATATAAATGAGCAAATAGATGAAAAGTAAAATAATCAAATAATGAAATAATTTATGTGCTACTAACACTGACTAAAAGAAAATAGGAGTGACAAAAACAATTTTTTTTTTTTTTTTTTTTTTTTTTGAGACAGAGTTTCGCTCTTGTTGTCCAGGCTGGAGTGCAGCAGCGTGATCTCGGCTCACTGCAACCTCTGCCTGCTGCTTTCAAGTGATTCTCCTGCCTCAGCTTCCAGAGTAGCTGGGATTATAGGCACCTGCCACCATGCCCAACTAATTTTTGTATTTTTAATAGAGACGGGATTTCACCATGTTGACCAGGCTGGTCTTGGAACTCCTCCTGACCTTGTGATCTGCCTGCCTTGGCCTCCCAAAGTGCTGGGATTACAGACGTGAGCAACCACACCTGGCCAGGAGTGATTATATTAATAGCAGACAAAGTTGATTTCGTGGCAAACAATGTTACCATATATACAGTCATTTCATAATGACAAAATGGTTATGAAGAAGACATAGCAGTCCTAAACGTGTGTACACTTAACAACAGAGCTTCAAAATATGTAAGAAGCAATGAATAAAAATTGCCCAAATCGTAAGTGTGGAGCTCAATAAATTTTTACAATTTTTCAGATCAATAAATATGGTATTATTGGCATTCCAAAAGTTTCCCTTTGTGTCTCATCTTACTAACTCTTTTTCTCAAATAACCACTCTCCTGATTTCTAATCCCACAGACAAGTGCCTTTGTTAACATTAATATAAAGCAATTAATATGATATTTTGCATCTCCCTTCTTTTACTCAACATTAGATTTATGAGATTAACCATGATGTCATGTACAGTTGCACTTTGTTCACTTTTACTACCATATACAATTTTTTAAATTATTTTACTAAAATGTCTTTACAGTAATTTTTTTGAATCAACATTTGAATTGTTTTCTTGTGAGTGCTATCAGCAATTGGGCAGTCGTGAACATTCTTATATTTGACTTTTGATGAACATAAGTATGCATTTGTCTTGAATATAATAGCAAAGAATAGAACAGCTGAAAAATTAGGTTATGTGGGTACACATTTAGTAGAATATGCCAACATATTTATCAGGTGGTTGTGCCAGTTAATACTTCCACTAGCTTCTTATCCTCACCAACACTTAACATTAGATCCAGGAGTACAATGAGGCAGGTGAGGCAATAAAGGTAGAAAAATTTAAAAAGTGCACACACTCATTGACTTTTGAACCTAGCATGACTTGCATGAATCTAAGAGGGTGTCTCTCTAAAAATTAGATGCCTCAGACACAAAATTTAAGAAGGCACTCAGTTTGAGGATTTCGTAGAACTCTGCATTTGAGCAAACTTGAGTGTAAGTGCCTTCTTAAATTCTGTACCATAGATACACTTCATTTATCTCACTCTGCCTTCAGCCTTGCTTGATATAGTGTTTTTATTTTATTTTATTTTATTTTATTATTTATCTAAGGGGAATGTAGTGTTATTACACTGTTATTTTTACTTACATTTCATTGGTGATTAATGATGTTGAGAACATTTTAATGTATTGATTAACCATTTCGAAGTCCCCTTTTGTGAGTTGCCTCTTCAAATCTTTTGTCCAATTTTAATTGGATTAGCTGTGTTTTTTATTAATTATTTGACATTCTTTTTATATATTCTTCATGAATCCTTTATTGGATTTTTGTATTGCAAGTACATTTCACTCTGACTTTCCATTCCCTCCTCCAGTGGTTTCTAATAGTAAATAAAATATCTTAATTTTAATAGAGTTAACTTATAAATAAATATATATATATTTTTCTTTTTGGTTACCGCTTTTCTGTCCTACTTATGAAATCATCTTTCTTATTTTCTTTTTGTATATGTAAAATCTATGATTATGTCTCTTTTACTGTTCTTGATATGAGTATTTTTTTAACTCTTGGTTGAATTCTATAAATCTAATTAGTCTTTCCCAAATGTAAATTTGATTTTACTTATGTTGTTTATTTTACATTTGTTTTTTATTCCATTAGTCTATCCTATTTTTTATTATTTTCTTGTTTTAACTTTATTTGGGTTTAACTGATTATTCTTTCCTTAGCTTCTTGAGCCGGTTATATAAGTTACTGTTTTTTGAGAATTTATTTTTTAAGTTACATTTATTTAAAATTATCTTTCCTTTAGGTAATTTCTCCTCTAAACAGGCTTAACATAGGGTATATTTTTATTGTCATTTAATTCAAAATATTTTCTAATTTCCAGGTTGATTTCTTTGACTCCTGTCTTATTTACAAGTATATCTTAGTTTCCAAACAGCTAATAATTTACTTTTTGTTACTGATTTATAGCTTGATTCCACTGTGATCAGAGAATATACTCTGCGTACAATCATTCCTTAGAAATTTGTTGAGCTCACTTAAAGGCCCAGTATATTATTAATGATAAGTGTCCTATGTCCAATGAAAAAATATGCATTTTGCTATCATTGAGTATTGTGAGGTTCTATACGTGTTCATATACAAGGCTCATAAATTACTGTCATTGCAAATTTGTCTATTTCTCATTTTAATTTTTTAATTTTTACTTTACATATTTCAAAACTTTTTTAGTCTTTCTTCTAGGTTCTAGAATGGAGAAGGATCAAAGCATTATCATACACATAAAACATTAGCAGTTTTATATGATCTTTGTGGATTCACCCTTTTGTTATTATGTAACCCCTTTCTTTTTCTTTAGCAGTATTTTTTGTCTCAGAGTCTACTTTATTATTAATATATTTAAGTCAACTGTCTTTTGATTATTTGACAGCCTGAAATATCTATGTTATCCTCTCTATTCTAGGAGTTTTGATTTTTTTGTCTAATTTATTTATATCGTAACAGTGGCCTTCTTCCTGAATTGGCTCCAAAAGTTTGAAAATTTCTTGAAGGATGGAGCAGTTACAGAACATGGGCATACCTCTCTACAGTCTCTCCTTTATGGGATCTTGGTTCCTTGATTCTAGGAAAACTTCTGCCTGTTTCTGACGGTCTTCAAACAGATTTTAAATATCATCTTGATTTTGTAAGTTTTTCCTAATAGGAACATTGGTCTGCTGCAATCTGTTCCATCAAAAAGAGAAACAAAAATCTTAATGGGTCATTGATTTTCTATTTTTTCCATTTAAGAAAAGTATCTGCCATTATTCTCTACAGTATTTCTTTTTTTCTTCTAAATTATCTCCTGTTGGAACTTTTACATGACTTTTTTGGTAGTTTTTGTTCTCTCCATTTCTTTATTACGGCAGACATTTTCTGTAGGCTGTATGGACCACACAGTTCCTGTCACTACTATTCAGTTCTACTATTGTAGCACAAGAGCAGTAAGAGGTGTTACATAAATGAATGTCTGTGGCTGTATTCCAGGATACTTTATTTACAAAAAGTGATATCCAGGGCCTATAGGCCTTAGTTTACCAATCCCTGGGCTAGGTTATGCTAGTGTATTAAACATTCTCAAAATCTCACTGCTCCAAGATATCAAATATATCAAATAGTTATTTTATTTTTCTCTTCTTCATGCTACATGTTAATTTGAGATATATCAAGGGGACTCTGCTTGTTGTAGTTTTTCAGGGATCCTAGCTAAGGGATCTTGTTGGCATTCAAACAGAAAAGAATGTTCTGGCAATTAAATATTTACTTTGGAAGAGATACTCAGCACACACATTCAATCACTCATTAGCTAGAAATATGATGGACCGTGCATAATCCTGTAAGTGTATAAAGTGAAGAGGAAGGGTAATCTTATGGCAATCAAAAAACAGACAAATCAAATGAGTGGCTCTAGTGTCCACTTATGTGAGTTTTAACCTTTTTTTTTTTTTTTAACAGTTTCATTTCCTTTTCCTTCTGATATTAATATTCTTATATTTATTTTCTAATTTACCAATTCTTGTTCCAGATGTGTCTACGTTTTAATTTTAAATGTCCATTTAAATTTTAATTCTAAAGACTACTTTTTATTTTTTAAAATGCTATATGTTCTTTTTAAAATCTGTCATTTATATATATTGTTTTGTATTTGCTTTGGTGTTTTCTAGGTGCTCATTGGTGTATTTCATCACTTTAACAGTCTGCAGCTTATTGCCTGGGTGTGTATTTGGCGGTGTTTGGTCTAAATTCACCTACTGTCCCCGAGTCAGGGAGCCTCAGTGCCATTGTACATGCTAATTCATGGGGCTCTTGATTCTTTTTTTGCTTCTGTCACTCCGGAAAATGTTAAACCAGTATTGTAGAATTGCAGAATTGAAAGGCCCTGTTTCATCTTTTGAGGTAGATGACAACATTAACATCATGTTAATGGGGGAAATTTATTTGGATAATGTAGAGAAAAACTTCAGCTAAAGCAGATAATTACATGTTTCTCCTAATGTCCATTATCATCAGTATAGCAGATTCAATACTATATTTTTAATGTAAAATCTAAAGGCAAAAACAATGTCAGATAATCTGTATGAATTATTTTATATACTAATCACAACAACTTCACAAATTTGGTATTTTTAAAATGGGTAATAAAATAAGAAATGTAAGGCTAACTTGCCCTCAGTCATTCAGCTGCTACATGGTGAAGCCAGGATTTGAACCCTGGATCTCACTCAATGCCTGTACCTTTCGACCGTTTCATGCACATTTTCTTCCTTCAGTGTAGTAAAACAATCATATAATTTACAATTTGATAACAAAATTACAACAAAGTTTGACATTTTCAAAATAAATTAATAAAAAAATTTGCTGGAATTGGCTCAGCAATCCTTTCTGTTTTCACCCTGAAGGCATGATCAGGCAAACATTTCAAAGTTCCACAATTTATCTGCAAATGATTGAGTCATAGAACAACATAAAATATGAAATATCTGACATAAAACCTACCTAAAGCAATTTATGAAATACCTGAAGGAATACTAAATTTTAAAAACCAACAATATAAATTTAGGTCAGGTCAGTAAGACAAGTTTGCCAGGT
The DNA here is from genome assembly GCF_009764315.1 of Trachypithecus francoisi. Lineage (NCBI taxonomy): Eukaryota > Metazoa > Chordata > Mammalia > Primates > Cercopithecidae > Trachypithecus > Trachypithecus francoisi. The sequence continues at coordinate 102,296,029 of NW_022681468.1, forward strand.
TTCAGGACTAGAAATTACACTCATGTGAGTAACTGTCCCTCAATTCTGGTATCATTCAAAACAATTACTAAAATATGAAATTAAATGGCTGATCAAATCCAAGCATATCCTTAGTCAACAGGAGCCGGGCAGCTTTCATTATTCATTATTCATTAAGATAAACATAATTCCCACGACCCTTCTCAAATTTAGCATTTAATTTTCAGAGAAGCAGCAGAGATGATCTTCGAGTTTCTAGCTGATTAAGTCGGTAGTCCCTGGATAGGTTTGTGTGCTTGCAGGGAGTATTGCCACATCCTTAAAAGGTTCCTTGAAGAACTTAAAGCCCAAATGAAAAGATGCCACACAGACTTCTGAGTAATGGTCAGGGGACATTCGAAGGAAGAATCAATTCTCAGCTCCCAACACTCCTCCCTATAGTATTTCTCTTTCTTTCTTTCTTTTTTTTTTTTTTTTTTTGACTGAGTTTCACTCCTGTTGCCCAGGCTGGAGTGCAATGGCATGATCTCAGCTCACTGCAACCTCCACCTCCTGGGTTCAAGTAATTCTCCTGCCTCAGCCTCCCAAGTAGCTGGGGTTACAGGCATGTGCCACCACCCCTGGCTAATTTTGTATTTTTAGTAGATGGGTTTTCTCCATGTTGGTCAGGCTGGTCTCGAACTCCCAACCTCAGGTGATCTGCCCGCCTTAGCTTCCCAAAGTGTTGGGATTACAGGCTTGAGCCCCTGCGCCCAACCTCTTCATAGTATTTCTTACCATCCCCCATTGGACACCTCAACAGAAATAATCATAGTGAGTCTATTAATAAATGAATAAAAGGTTTATGGACTCGTGTTCATTTGTGGAAAGGATAAATTAAGTAGATTACATATACTATATAAACTAGCACTGGAATAAATTCCACTACAAAAAAAGAATCCTAAATGTTGTATCCTTAAACTCAGTGAAGTATTCAAATAGCAGAATGGGAGTTTGAATTTGTATTAATTTCAGTGTTGTTTTAATTTTCTGGCCATCAGGCAAGATCCAGTCTGCTCAGCACATCACTTGTGCACATGACTCTTCAACAACTTTTCCAGAGGCTTCTTAAAACCAAATAGTAGCCCCTTAACACTGTCTGTAATAAAATATTGCATCATGATTAGTGATCCGGGATGAACCTAGGATGCTATCTTTGAAAGAAATTTGAACTTAGAGTTGGGAGATGTGAGTTATAAATCTCACCCCACCTTAAAATATCTGTTTGACTTTGGGCAATTAAGTTAATCTTTCAGAAATTCTGATTCTGAAACTGTAAAATGAGAATTATAATACCTGTCTTCTGTTGAGTAGATGAAATCAGATAATGTACATGAAGGCACTTTAATGTGAAAGTGCTATACATTTGGGAAGAATTATTATTCTTTGACTCTGAGCTGTCCTTCAGCTGAATCTACCTGTAAAAACTTTGGTGAGGTCCAAAAGTATCTTTTTAAAGTGCCGTATCCCCAGACTGCTGACTAATAATAATGAATCAAACTAGAAAACATACACACACGCACACACATATGTGCACACATATCATTCTACTTTTCAATGAGTCAAACAATTTTAACAAGTTGTAACAGTTTTTTACTTTTTTTTGTTTGAGATGGGGTCTCACTCTGTTGTCCACACTGAAGTGCAGTGGCACCATCTCAGCTCACTGCAACCTCTGCCTTCCAGGCTCAAGTGATCCTCCCACCTCAGCTTCCCGAGTAGCTGGGACTACAGGTGCGTGACACCATGCCTTTAGTCAGAATAGGACTCTTCAATTGTATAAATAGGACTCTTCAATTTGTATCAGACTTAGGTTAACTGAGAAATAATCCTTAAGTTATTTTAAGTACCTGAAATTTTAAAGCTTTTGTACTTTAACCACACATGTTAACTATCCTGACTTACAGGAATCTTGGTTCCAAAAGTAGGGTAATGACATTACCAAAACCTAATTCATGTGGCATTGAATAAGGAGTTAAGCAGTAAACAGTGAGGCTAAGAAGATGATGATCCATTTTTTACAGTGAAAACATTGAGAACAGGTGCAATATGCCTGCAATGCTAAAAAAGAATAATACAAAATTTAAAAGGCAGTTGTTACTAGTGAGATATTAGCAACTACTGGTGGATTGAAAAGGTATTACAAGAAAGACAGGAACTCAGTAATTCATTAGCCTCCTTATAAGCAGAAATGAACTGGAGTGAAATAGAGTGCAGAAAATTGGGTCCTTGCAGGGTTGGAAAAGCCAACTCTTTCTAAAGCCCAAACTGTAAGAGAAGGGATTAGAAAAGGCTTTGAGTGACAAATGCTCAGTAAGATAAAGTGATTCCAGGCAAAGATCAGATTGAGTTTTAAGGTATTTTAATTAAGTTGAGAGAGAGAGGTGTGAGAGAAAAAATGAAAAGTAATAAAGTGGCTCTAAAATCTATGTTTCTTCAGATGTCTACGTGTGGTTGCTGGTACCTGGAACTGAGTGAGAGTCCGTGAATCAGAATCTGATTAACTTTTTGAGACAATGAATAACCTAAGAAGCCACAAGCTCAGAATTTAAAAATATCTTTTACTGAAGCAATTCTAAAACCCTCAGAAGAAACTTCCAGACAGTAGAGCCAGGGAATCTAGAAGAAATGTCAAATGAGCCCTTCCAACAGTAGAATTATGACTTCCTCTTGAGTCCCCCTCCACCTTAGGGGATGAAAACTTCACAGTCCTTCCAGCAATTGCTATGGCTGGTGCTTGTTGCTGTCTCCATCACATTCCTTTTTTAAAATGGGTGTGTTCACAACAGTTATCCTATTCTGATTACACCACTGTGTACTGAATGTTTTGTGTATGTGTGTTTTTGTGTGTGTAGGTTTACGAGGGACGCAGTTAAGGAGAAAAGGAACATCTTAGTTCCCAACTCTCTGGATCAAGAGTTGACTCTTCTGTCCTAATGGAGAGATTACTGTATATTGCCTGGTTTGAGTTGTATGCCTGTGCTATTCATCCGTTGCCTCTCGCTTCCAATATCACCCTTTTACTGCCTTGTTTAAATAAATCTGCAATCTTAACTCTTTTTCTTCCACCAGCTAGCACTAATTCAGTACAAGGCACTGGAGAGAGATTCCAGCAGCGAAGAATTTTGCCTCCTGCTTCTGGCATGTTCCCTAGGCCTGCTCCTGCAGTGTGCATGGTTCTCCTGCATCAGGCTCTGCATTGCATGGTGGACAGCAGCTCCCAGTGGCTGGCACTTTGCCTGGCAGCTCTTCTTTGAGCACTTTGTAGTAGAGTGCCTCCAGTAAGAAAGATGCCTCCTGGTGAAAAGCTTTCCTGGAGGGCAGTTTTCCAGCAAATTCCAAAGGGCCTATTTCCAGCAAGGTCGCTTCTCTGCATATATTATCTCTATATACAGTGACTTCTCTGCCATCAATGAGCCACAGAGTGGCCTCTCCAGCCAGGCTGGATCTCAGCTTTGCATGGGGAATGGCCACTGCAGAGGGCTCTTCCTTGCGTGTGATGTCTCGGTTCCATAGCTGTGACTTTTCCTCATATTTGCTATTTCTATGTTCTTTAGAGTTCTCTTGACTTCCAATGACCTAATCCCTGATTACTCCAATTCCCTATTAGAATAGTTATTTATGTTACCATAACTCTGTTGAAGTACTGTGTAGTTTTTCTCCTGACTAGACCAGACATTACAATGTCCTGTTGGTTTGAGCTTTAGGTTTTCTTCCTGGGGGAAGGGTGAATACATTTCAAATGTGGAGAAAAAGAGCCTCAGAATATTTAATAACAAAAAGCCAAAGAATTTGTGCTCTTCAAATATCCATTCCTCTTGTATATGTTACAGTCTCCTTTGCAAGTAGATTCCATGTTACTTAGCACCATTTTTTTTACTTCGTATCACAGCACGTATAGCATCAAAAAGTGTGGTTTATCTACTGATTTCTCTTGCCAAAAGACAATATTACAAGAATTTCATTTAAAGATCTAAGTTGGCTTTATTTGAGGTTCTAGAATTGGGCAACACTTCATTTCATAAAATGGAATAAGTTCCAGTGAGCTGAGCGGTGGACATTGGTTTTATAGGCAGAGCAGGGCTGAAGAAAACACAAACAAAGAACAGGAAGTGATTGGTCCTTTCAAATTTATATTTCTTGTAAGGTAGGAAAAGGGAAACAAAACAATAGAAAACTGATTGGTTAACATCAAGTTACTTCAGGTTATTTTTTGTTTAAGAGTTAAAGGCAGAGGGAACTTCATTACCATGCCAATTGAACTGACCTGTTTGGGAAATTTGCCTATCTCTCCCTCCAGATTTCTCAAGTTAGATAACTCAGTTTTGGTTTGGTGATATGGAGCCTCAGCATAAGTGATTCCATTTTGACTTTTAGTTTGTTCTGTTGGGCCCTTGTGTGTGCACTTAGTTTGTAACAATTTCCTTCTATAATTTTTAGTCAACACTCTTATAAGTTTCCTGAAGGTAGGGACCATGGCTTGGTGGTCAACATTATATGCCAGGTATTCAGCATATAACCAGTACTTAATGAGTATTTGTGATAAAATGAGTGAACACCTGATCACTCGGAGAGGTTAAGTTTCTTGAACACTTACCGTGTGCTGGCAATCTTCTAAATAATTTGATAAATTTTCTTTTCTTTTTTTTTTTTTTTGAGACGGAGTTTCGCTCTTTTTGCCCAGGCTGGAGTGCAATGGCGCAGTCTCAGCTCACCGCAACCTCCGCCTCCCGGGTTCAAGTGATTCTCCTGCCTCAGCCTCTCGAGTAGCTGGGATTACAGGCATGCGCCACCATGCCTGGCTAATTTTTGTATTTTTAGTAGAGATGGGGTTTCTCCATGTTGGTCAGGCTGGTCTTGAACTCCCGACCTCAGGTGATCCACCCGCCTCGGCCTCCCAAAGTGCTGGGATTACAGGTGTGAGCCACCGCACCCGGCCAGTTTGATAAATTTTCTCAGCTGAAACAGCAACTGTATGAGGTCTATATTATTATTTTCTCCATTTTACAGATCAACAAATTAAGAAGTTAAGTTTTTCTAAAAGAAAGTGTGTTTCAAACAAGACATACCAAATCAAAGGGCTCCATTAGAAACAGTGCACTTGGCCGGGCACAGGCTCCTGTCTGTAAGCACTTTGAGAGGCCAAGGAAGGTGGAGCACTTGAGCACAGAAGTTCAAGCCCAGCCTGGGCAACATAGAGAAACCCTGCCTCTACAAAAAAAAAAAAAAAAAAAAAAAAAAAAGAACTACAAAAATTAGCTGAGTGTGTTGGTACGTGCCTGTAGTCCCAGCTACTAAGGAGGCTGAGGTGGGAGGAGTGCTTGATTGAGCCCAGGAGGTCGAGGCTGTGATGAACCAATAATGGTGCCACCCTGGGCAACAGAGTAAGACCCTATCAAAAAAAAAAATACATATATGTATTTTTTTTTAATAAAAATAAAAAAAGAAACAGTGTACTCCATTCTCTCCCACGGTTATCAAAATTCTGCCCAAATTACTGGTGCATTTGGCTGACTTTCTTCCTTATTCCAGTCTTCTGCTTGTTTGCCACTCAGGTGATCAGCAAAAACTCAGGAAGAGTGGTACTGACAGAGAGGATAAATGCTTACCCAAAGTCACATAAGTTGGCATATCTGCAGGGAAACATCACATTAGCCTTTGAGGAGAGAGGTAAGTTCTTAGGCTGTATTAGGATTCTCTATTGGGACAGGAATAATAGATGTATATATGAAGGGGAGTTTATTAAGGGGTATTGACCCACACGATCTCAAGGTGAAGTCCCACAATAGGCCATCTGCAAGCCTAGGAGCGAGGAAGCCAGTCCGAGCCCCAAAACCTCAAGAGTAGGGAAGCCGACAGTACAGCCTTCAGTTTGTGAAGGAAGGCCTGAGGGCCCCTGGGAAATCACTGGTGTAAATCCAAGAGTCCAAAAGCTGAAGATCTCAGAGTCTGATGTTCAAGGGCAGGAAGCATCCAGCATGGAAGAAAGGTGACGGTCAGAAAACTCAGCGAGTCTGCTCTTTCCATCTTCTGCCTGCTTTATTTTAGCCTTGCTGGCAGCTGATTAGATGGTGCCCATCCAGATTGAGAGTGGGTTTACTTCTAGCAGTTCATTGACTCAAATGTTAATCTCCTTTGGCAACGCCCTCAAAGACACACCCAGGAACAATACTTTGCACCTTCAATCGATCAAGTTGACACTCAATATTAACCATCACACAGGCTATGCAGGGATCCAAACAAGAAAATGTGTAACAATTTCAGAAGTGGCAAGAAGCAACAACAAGATGGAAAAAGATGTGAAGGATGTGACAGTGAACTTGTGTCACCCCCAAGGCTCTTTATAGCAAGACAACACTGGAGCTCCTCTTTTGCATGAGACTGATTTATGCTGCAAGGTCCTGAAGGAAGACAGATGTTTTTTGTTTTGTTTTGTTTTAGTGCAATTCTCCAGTAAAAATAAAACCCAGGCGGTGAATAAATTCAGTTTTCTCCTTTGGGAGAAGTTCACTTCTACTGGGGCCAGAATCTGCTTTTACATACCCTGAACTAGATGGTCAGAGTATTCTCAAAAGGCTTTCGTGGTACTTCAACTCCAATATCCACCCATCCTTAGAACTACGGCTGCTGCTCCAAAACCTCATACCTTGCTTTCTCCAACCCCCTAGAGAGAGATATTGGCTTGGGTTAGTCTCAGTTTTGTTATGCATCCTGGACTAGGTGCTTGGAATGGCTGAGTGTCCCTCCAAGCAGATGAAACAGCCCCCATGCCATTCTTCCATATTAGTAAGAAATACGTTCAGCTGCCTGAATTAGAAAATCCCATGACAGAGGCATTAGGGAACAAAGCTTTGTTTTTCTCCAAAACAAGAGTAGGGAGGTAGGCAATTACTATGATTGTTTTAGTGGCTCCACCATATTAGGTCCAAAGTCTCTTCCATTTTTGTGGCCTTCCTCTCCTGGTCACAGCGAGGCTGCTGCCACTCAAGCCATCATATCTGTGTCCCGTACAAGATGGGAAGAATATAAAAGGGGAAAGGGCTCTTGGAGGCCATTCTATTTTCTACAATCAGGAAAGCAAATATTTTCATAACTTATCTCTGCACACCCACTTCCCAGCAGACTTCCATGGGCAGCAAGTCTTCCCACAGAAGCAAGGGAAGCTGGAAAATTAGGGACCACGTTTATCAGAAGTGTCCCTGCACAATCACGCCTTGGAGTAGATATGTTGCTGCACCCCAAAAAAGTAGTGTGTCTCAAAACAAGAAACAATAAGAGACTAAACACTTGATGGGCAACCAACTGTATTGGCCATTTCTTCTATTTAATTTAATACATCAGACCTTACTCTGCTTCCCTTAGCTATATGGTCTCACCCCTTGCAATTTTACTTTGAGGTCCCTGCATGCTTTATGTTTATGTCCAGACTGTAGAAAGATTGAGCCTGCTGAGGCTATGCAACAGGGTAGTACGTAGCATGTGATATTTTATAGGTTGAAAGAAACTTTTTTAAACTTTTATTTTAGTTTTGGAGATACATGCGAAGGTTTGTTACATAGGTAAACTCATGTCATGGGGGTTTGTTGCACAGATTATTTCATCAACCAGGTATTAAGCCCAGTATCCAATAGTTATCTTTTCTGCTCTTCTCCCTCCTTCTGTCCTCCATCCACAAGTAGAAGTCAATGTCTATTGTTTTCTTCTTTGTGTTTATAAATTCTCATCATTTAACTCCCACTTTTAAGTGAGAACATGTGATATTTGGTTTTCTGTTCCTATTTTAATTTTCTGATAATAATGGCCTCTATCCATGTTCCTGCAAAGGACACTATTTCATTCTTTTTCATCGCTGCATAGTATTCTATGGGGAGTATATGTATTACATTTATCCAGTCTGCCACTGATGGTAATTTAGGTTGATTCCATGTCTTTGCTATTGTGACTAGTGCTGCAATTAACATTTGTGTGCTTGCATCTTTATGGTAAAATGATTTATATTCCTCTGGGTATATGCCCAGTAATGAGATTGCTGGGTTTAATGATAGTTCTGCTTTTAGCTCTTTGAGGAATCACCATACTGCTTTCCACAATTGTTGAACTAATTTACATTCTCACTAACAGTGAATAAGTGTTCCCGTTTCTCCACAACCTCACTAGCATCTGTTACTTTTAGGTTACTTTTAGACTTTTTTATAATAGCATTCTTACAGGTGTGAGATGATATCTCATTGTGGTTTCCATTTGCATTTCTCTAATCATCAGTGATATTGAGCTTTTCTTCATATGCTTGTTGGCTGTATGTATGTCTTCTTTTGAAAGGTGGCTGTTCATGTCCTTTGCCTACTTTTTAATGGGGTTGTATGTTTCCTTTCATAAATTTATATAAGTTCCTTATGGATGCTGGATATGAGACCTTTGTCAGATGCATAGTTGGCAAATATTTTCTCCAATTTTGTAGGTTGTCTGTTTACTATGTTAATTCTTTTTCTGTGCAGAAGCTCTTAAGTTTAATTATATCCCATTTGTCAATTTTTGCTTTTACTGTGATTGTTTTTGGTGTCTTTGTTATGAAAACTTTGTTTGTTCCTATGTCTAGCATGGTATTGCCTAGGTTGTCTTCCAGGATTTTTTACAGTTTTGGGTTTTATAGTTAAGTCTTTAATTTGTCTTGAGTTGATTTTTGTTCATGGTATAAGGAAGAGGTCCAGCTTCAATCTTCTGCATATGACTAGCCAGTTATCCAAGCACCATTTATTGACTAGGGAGACTTTTCCCCATTACTTGTTTTTGTCAGAAAAGAAACATTTTAATAGTCCCGATAACATTCCCCTATCTTGTATGTCCTGCTAACATTCTCCTATCTACAAAGCATAGCACCTGGGGTGGTGTTGAGTCTGGATTCCTTTGATGTGTCAATATACACCAGATAATGGCCAGTTTTCCACAAGAATATAGATGACTAGAGCTTCCTGTCACAATATCTGGCACAGTGAGTAATTTACTTTGGTTTTTTCGCTTGTTTGGTTTATCTGTTGTTCTCTCTCTTTCTCTTTCTCTCTCTGTCACACACACACTGCTGTTTACAATTTGGCAATGCATTTGTTGTCCATTTGAAAGCACTCGTTGACAAAGCTGGGCTCCCTCGAGTGTGGCTGAGATGCTGTGCACTTAGTGGCACTGCAGAACCCCAAGGCTTGGGTACCAGGGCTGCACCTGTGGAGCAGCCTGCCTGTGATTCCCATCCTCACCCGCTCTGTTGCTCAGTGGTGGCCCCTGCCTTGCCTGCTGGAGCAGGGCTCTTCAGTCAGAAAGGACAGGGCAAGTCGCTCCTTTATTCAAGTCTTTCACTGAGCTCCCAGAGCGGCAGTTGCAAATCTTTTGTTTATATTTGTAAACTAAGTGAATTTGACATGGAAGTCACCAAAGGGGAATACATTTGGAACATTGAAATGCCATTTTTACAGGCACATATCTAATCATAGCTGCCCTTTAAAACCCACATAAAATTGTCGCTTTGAGTTCCCCTGTTTTCCAGCCTCAGTGCGGCTCTCTTTGCAAATCCCACAGCATGACAACAACAAGACTTCATTTTTAGTCAGACTTGACACTGGCTAAACACTAATGTGGGCTCTTTATGTTTCCATAAACTCTCCTCACAGAGCCACCAGTAGAGCATGGGAAACTGGAAAATAAGTTCCAATTAGAGACTGTGTTGGCACGCTCAGGGTGATATGGTTCCCAGTGTTTTTAGAGAGGGAAAGAGCATAAAAGAAGTAGACTGTGTGCCCCAGCTTGCCCCTGGAGGAGCTGTGCCCACTATGGTGGCATGGGGAAATGTCACTCATTAGCTGGCTTGCCTGCTAGCCTAGAATTTGCTCTTACCTTCTCTGCCTTCTCCTAAGCCATCCATTTCTCTGAGCAAATCCAATGCCTTATAGCGCCGCCAATGTATTCAAGTGTACAATTTTAATGTCACATGTACAATCATACCTCCCTGTAGTGACTCACAGTGCCCACATTATCCTCTTTGCCAAGTAAATGGTAAAACACTGAACGACCCTCTAATTGATCTCTGGGGTCACACAAGACCTGACAACGGGGCTCATCAGGCACAAGGACATGATGGAGAAGTCTGAAAAGTGAAAAGGGAGAGGAACCGGGGAGAAAACCAGCTGGGTTCACTTTCACTCACATAATGAAAAGAAATCTGGTTCAGCCTGGAGGATTACAAAATAGGGCAAGACCAAGGTGATCCCAGCTGCAGTGTAAATTTATTCTATGCTTTTCACATTTTACTTAAATTCTACATTTGTCCCATTTATTATGGCACAAGGTTGGAAAACATGGTGTGATATCAAAAGGAGAATGGATTCAGAATATCTGGAGTATGTCTTATTGTCTACCCACAATTTCCCCAAAATCAGTGTTTAAAAAATATTTATCAATATATGTAGAGTTTATTTTGGCAGTCCATGGAAAAAGGGAACTTTTATTATTTTCCTCACTGTGTATCTGGTACCCAGAAGTAACCGCAATAATAAATAACTACACTATTAAAAGGCAACATTTATTGTGTGCTTACTTTGAGCCAGATACTGCTTTACGTACTGTATTAACCAGGTCCAGGGTCTATAATCTTAATCATGACATTTTATTGACCCCCTAACTTATAAATATAGCATAGTAAGCAGTTAATAAATATTTATTTTAGCCATCTCCAAGAACTTTGGGAGATAGTTTTGTTTTGCTATTTATTATTATTTTTTTAACCTATATAAGGTTTGAAATGGAGAAATAAGATAATAGCAAAGAGGAGGTCTGTAAGCACAGAACATACTGGCTTGTTTATTCTGCCTCTCTTTGGTTCAGCTGTGGGAATATAGTTGAAGAGGCACACATTCTGGTCTATTGTTCTAAATGGATGATCCCAAAATTTATTTATTCTTGGCCAATAGGGAGCTGTTAGACCTTTTTCTTGCTTTAACAGCTTTCTGGACACTTACAGAGATAAAATAAGGAATAAATCATTTGATGCCCCTACTTTGCCACTGGAAACATTTGGTTAACAGCACTCACAGGCTGCAGAACAAGTCTCCTTGGAGGGGTGAATTCACTTACTCCTCTCCCCAGCTCACAGTAGCTTTTAGCTGTTTATCATAATTCTGACCTCTGAACATAAATTTGAAGAGATAATGGATGAAAAAACACTCTTAAAAATATAGTGCAGGAAACCAGTGCTCTCTGATGACTTTATTATTTTGTTTCTATAACTGAGATTCATCATAGAATCCACAGACAGAGAACATTAGAGATGATCTTGCCCAACTTGTTCAATTTTTAGATGGAGGAATTGAAGATGGAGAAACTTAATAGGGCCACAGAGCTTGTATTGGGCAGTGTTAGAACCTCAACCAAGATCTCCTGACATCCAAACTAGAGTTTTTTTCCAAACATGGCAATCCCTCCGGCAAGGGAGCCTACATTACGTGCATTGCATAAGACACTGGGGAATACAAAGAGATGGGTGTAAGAGAGGACTTGTGGTTAGAATAGAGCTATTCTTTGAGGGAACCAGATACACAGAAAGTGGGTAGAGTGAAATAAAACACAGGTAGGCAGATAAAACGTGATCATTGTGGAGGGGATGTACTCACCCAGCAGGTTCTTCCTGCCTACTGCACAGACAAATCCAATTCCCTGTTACTGTGGTACTGCAGTCAAGAAATGAGTTTAACTGATGCAAGGCCAGTCCCACAGGATAACTGGAGTTGATCTCAAGAGATCAATCTTAGGTTCTACAATAGAGATGAGATCTATGGGAGCAACTGAGGAAGTCACAAATCTTGTGACCTCTGGCCACATGACTCCTGAGCTGTAAAGAGTTATAGAAATTATGCCTATATTTGAGCAGAATTCAGGCCCCTTCCATATCCCTTATTTTGTGGCCTTTCAGTTTCATCCCCCAAACAAGGAGGGGATCAGTTGTAGGGAGGAACTATTATCATCCTTGCTTCAAAGTTAAACTATAAACTAAATTCCTCCCACGGTTATCTTGGCCTCTGCCCAGGAATGAGCAAGGACAGCCAGCCTGTAAGGCTAGAAGCAGGATGGAGTCAGCCACGTTAGATTTCTCTCACTTTCACAATCTTTGCAACGGTGGTTTCAGAAAAACTGTTAAGGTCATGTTTAGAGACCAGTTTGAAGACTAGTTATAGACTAGTGTGTGAAAAGTCTCAAACACCAGAATTAAAGGCAGTCTATCTTGTTGATAATTCTATTATTATTTATTCAACTGCATATTCACAAATTATGCCTCAATATTTAGAAGATTGACTTACACTTGACCTTAAAAAATCACCATGGAGACGACAGCTGACTAACAATTCTGTTTCCACCAGGAAGGCTCTCATAGGCAGTCAAGATCAGAACATGTTTTCAAACACTTAAAACATTGGTTAAAGTCTTCTCATCAGAAAGAAAATCAGTCCAGATTCATGTAACTAGACTTAATGGGATAAAACTTCCTTAAAACATTAATTTCTGCCTTCAGCAAAACATTCATAATGGGCCATTATATGGTAAGCAGTGAAGCAGGAGAATGGGGAGTGAGCCATAGTTGATGTCATTGCAAAGCGATTTTGGAAAAAAAATACAAGACTCAGGACCAACACCTGTCCTTGCTTCATGGGGTTGATTAAATGTGACCTAACTGATTGTCTCTGAAGACTGGTGATTTGATTTATTCTCAGCAATTCTCTTTCCAAACAATTCTCTGGCTTCAACACCCATGCAAAGCTCTTACACATAGCAAGAAGGGAAGGAAAGAGTTTCCATGCACCCTTTGAAACAGGTCCTATACTATCAAATCAGCTTATCCACACAGCAATCCATTTTAGAACCTGAAAGATCTGAACGGTTGGCATTAATCAAATGACTTGAGTAATGCCTGAACACCCCTTCTCCATTTTTAAATGTGTTGACAGAGCCTAAAGTTAATGGTCAGATCTATCCTTGCAGTAATATGTTTAGAAATTACTTTGTTGTTTATATGCACTTAGGGAATTTTACATTATACATTAACAATAGTTGATATAACAGGGTTCTTCAAGGGGAGGGTGTTGGAAGGAGTCTTGTGTTAGGTCTTGGGAAACCTGGGTTTGAGTCCTGTCTTTCCTAGCTGAGTGACCTCAGGAACGATTTTTTAGCCTCACTTCCTCCATGAGTAACCCGTACAAGCTAGATAAAATAAATTTAAAATTTCTTACAGCTTTATAACTCTATGATTCCACAATTACATTCATTTTGTCCTTCAGAATACCAAACAGAACCACAAGTAGGCATTTAACAAACATTGCTAGATAGCATCACACTTGAATTTTTTTGTTTTTACTGCTTGCATGTCTTCCCCTAAACCATTCAAGAATTTTAAAGTATTCAAATAAAGATTCTTCAAATTGTACATTTCATTTTGCTTATATATTTAGGCAACCATGATGCCTTCAGGGTTATGGTTATAAATGATGGCATTGGCTTGTTTTAAGAAGCAAATCAAATAACTCTACGAAAATGTATCCCAATAGAATTCAGAGTGTTTCTACCTAAGGTTCCCCCCCACCTCACACCACATACATGCCTTAAAATTTCAGAAGTGTATCAAATGAAAAAGACTTGTTAGCATGGAATTGATCAATACAACAACCAGCAGCAGCAGCAGCAGCAGCAGCAAAAACACCACTATTAATTTGGTTGCTGTAATTTGTCAGTGAAAGAATGTATTTTTTTTTTATGTAGATTCCCATTGTTACCTAACTGAACTGGGGCCCACTTGCCCGGCATGGTAAGGCCAAACATTCTTACCCAGGTTCTGCAGCAGGAGAAAGGTGGGTGTTTATCTGCAAGGTGCCAAGCAAGGAGAATCGGGTACCTCACTCTGAAGCCTGACCTCTCTGATAGCTTACAAACAAGTGTTGTTAAACACAGGGGTAAATTTCAAGGAAGCGGAAGTTACGGGCAAAATTGTAAATCAATACATGGAGGTTATCCTTTGGTTTGGCCTATAAAGGTGAAATATCTTGAAGCAAAGGATAATACGTCATAAGTAGATTCAAAGATTTTCTGATTTGCAATTGGTTAAGGAAAGGAAGCATTGGGTAAAGACTTGGGGTCAACAGAAAAGGACTGCTAGCTTTGGCTGCTGAACATGACTCTTTCCAGGCCTCCGAGGAATAAATTTGGAGTAAAAGACGACAGGCAGTCAGAGTCTAGTCCTCAGCTCCTCCTTATCTGAGGTCTACATGCCAGCAGATCTGTTTGGTGGGGGTCTGGGTTTCTGAAAAACAACTAAGGGACTTATGTTAAGATGTTATCTTTAGTTTCTATAGAGAATCAAACATCTCGCAACTCTAACTTCCTTGACTATAGTTTTAAGCCACTATTACCTTTTTGCTTATCAAGTTGCTCATTTACTTCTATGTGCCTGGAATTACCCTTGAAAAAACTCAAGATTTTCCTTTATATTCATGGTTCAGGGGCTGGCAGGATCCTAAGAGCCTGATCTATTTCACTATGAAAATAATTGAATTATTCTGAGTATTTTCTTTTTTATCATTTTTTTCATAGACCGTTAAATCCTATAATGAACAGCTAGCACATAACAGATAAATGTATTTTCTTTCACTCATATGCTGAAAATAATTGTTTATTTTTAAGGGAGCTATATACAACCAGAGAAAATATTTGTTAAACAACAGTCAAATTGAAATGACAACCTCTAAGTAAGCATCTCAGAGGTCTCCCTTGCTTATTGTTAATTGCAGAATAAACAGATCTACCGAAGCAGTGCCCCCAACAAAATAGACCTCCTCTTACCACTGGCAACTGCTATCCCTCGCCTGTCCCTCCCTGCCTCAGGCTGACCCCTTATATTTATATAGCAGTGATAAATATGTTGTCACATGCATCACTTCATCCTGTACATAGTTGCCCTAAGTGGAAAGTAGTACAGGATTTTTATTTTCATTCTGGAGGGTTTTTCAGAGTTGGTGACTTGCCTGAAGTCACCCTATCAGCAGTTAACTGGAACAAGGATATAGGTCTCCTAATCCTCATTCCAGTGATATTCATTATATTTTGCGGCATGGGGAGGAATGAGTCATTGACGATAATATTCATCATTTATTTGTACCCTTTTAAGTAGTATCTGGGGGAAGACAAATACCATGATTTATGGTATGTTTCCTTGGGCAAGCAAGCATGGGTTGTTGGAATGCATGATAGTCAATTTATATACACCTATCTATCTGCTTATCAAAATATTAGCCAGCCAAAGGGCATTTATAAATGAGAACTGGAATAAAATTGGGGAAAGGCAGGTAGGCAATCTCCATGGAGAGGCATCTTCTAGTTTACCCAGTTTAGAGATCATGCCCTGTTCATCTGTGAATATGATATATAGGACTTCAGTTGGATGCCAGTAATGAATGTCAATGATCATAAAGCTATTACTGAAAGTTTTTCAGTTATAGTCAAAGCCAAAACATGCTGGCTGTCTGGAAAGCCTGAATTCCTCTGAAGATCACCAGGCTGGTTGGTAGTGCAGTCCTCATATTTTGAAAACTGGATGTTGAATTGTGTATCTGAAAGGAACCTCCCAGCACTGCTCTTTCATTATTTTGTGACTTCTTAGACTGGGAATCTCTTTATTCCAGAACATTAGTATTACTTGGATGCCATTCCCTAAGATGCATCTACTTGGCCATGTACGCAAAGGTGGTGAAAATTCACAGGTAGATTCAGGCCTCTTAGTTGATATTGGAGGGGAATGTGATCAGTTGCTGGAATTGTGAGACTTAGCTATCCCATTTTGTGTATTGTCCAGAGGTTGAGGAAAGAGTATTAAAAAACTGTTTCCTTGATAATCATGTTGATAGTCTTTTTGTTCAGAGCCACAAAGGCCAGACCTTGAAAAAGATATCTCAACCTTCAATCTTTCCCCATTTAAAAAAGCTAGATCAGGTGTCACTACTACCGCTATTTACATCAGATTCTTTCTTATTAAGAGAATGTTTCAAGACCTGACCCGAGGAGACTGAATAGTAGTAAATGAAAACACAGTAGGAAAGATCATAAATGAATGGTGGATGGAGGAGGAGGACATGGCAGACAATGGAAGAAACTGCAAATAAACACTGCACTCCAGCCTGTCGACAGAACAAGACTCTGTCTCAAAGAGACAGAGTTTGAAAGAAAGAGTTTCAGTATGGAATGATAAAAAAAAGTTCTGGAGATACTAGTTGCAAAACAGTGTGTATGACACTAAATTGTACATTTTAAATGGTTAAATGGTAAATTTAATATTATGTATATTTTACCACAATAAAAAATAAAGTTAAATTATTAAAAGGTGAAAAAATTATAAGTTAACACAGCTTAACATCCAGCAACCTCACATGTAAAATAAATAGGTAAAATATGAGAGAGAACTTTATTACTTTCATTCATTCAAATGAAATGCTTTATTGCCAGAAATATTGTGGTTAGAGGAGATTGGGATAGAAGAGGCAGAGGGGCACATTCAAAATAGTGAAAAGGATATAATTCATACACATACACAAAACATGCATGGTACTTGGAGAAAAAGACATGAGTGATAGAGCATCGTTGTTGTTAAGACTCATATATTCTTCCACGTTTGTAGAAGCTTTGCAGCACACGATAGTGCTGTGGAAAGAGCAAGCCAGCCCTATACTCAAAAAACTGCTCCAGTCTGTATTAGCTCACCAGTTTCAGGAAAGGGGCTTCACATCACTGAGCCTCAAGGAAACTCGGGTTCATTGTCAGGATTGATTTGGACTCAGATGGGACCTGAAAACCTTTCTGCAGACAGGGCCTCTCTTAGGCCAGGTCCTCCCTGGTCCCTTCTGCCGTGAGCTGTGTGTTCTCTGCCTTTGCTTCTCTCTGGGCCTCTGACCTGGTTGGTCCATTCTGTTCCTCTGCCCTCTCTTTTCTCTGCATCATAGATTCTGACAGCCCAGGGGGGTCAGCATCCTTACTTGAGTTTGCATATTGTTCTTCATGCCATCAATTGCCTCATGACTTTTCAAAACCTTTAATTGAGCTAATGAAGTCATTATCTTGAGATTCTTAGTTTAAATGGCCCATACAGGGATCTGATTGGCCTAGCTTATCCTTCCTTTTTTTGTTTTATACATTTATTTCTATTTCCTCAGACATTCCTCACATAAAGTACATTTTAAGTGCATGACTCATCATACATACACACATGCTCATAATATACATACACATATTTGTTATATATATATCATATATATATATTAGACTATGAATTTTCTGTCCTTGAAGAAGCTGCTCACCTTTGGTCTAAATATTTAAATGGAAGGGTGAGGTCATGTAACACACAATATTTTAACCTAGGTTTGTCCTTCCATCAGTGGTTTTGAGAGGAATAGTTGCCCTAGAGGTCTGTGAGGGCAAGCAAACACAATGATTGACATTTCTAGTATGCTGGTGCATGGTAATTTTTTTTTTCAATAACTGCTACTGGTCATGATTATCAATATTAGATTATATTACTGCTACTTCCTCTACTCATTATAGTCTTCTGCCTAGATCTTAGCCTAAAGTAACTTTTTTAAAAAATGTATTTATTTCAAAGATAGGGTCTTGCTTTGTCACCCAGGTTGGAGTGCAGTAGCATGATCATAGCTCACTGCAGCCTGGAACTTCTGGGCTCTAGAGATCCTCCTGCCGCAGCCTCTCAAGTAGCTAGGACTATAGGCATGTGCCACCACACCTGGCTATTTTTTTTTTTTTTTTTTTGTAAAGATGGGGTCTCCCTTTATTGCCCAGGCTGGTGTCAAACTCCTGGCTTCAAGTGATCCTCCCACCTCAGCTTTGCAAAGTGCTGGGATTCCAGGAACAAGCCACCACAGCTGGCCTAAAATAACTTTCCTTATTATTTATAAGTTGAGCTTCTTTGAGGCGTAAGGAACAGAAATACTCAGTTTATCCTAAATAGTTTTTTACAAGTATACTCAAGTAGGATTCCTAGAGTGGAGATTTTATTTTAATTTTATTATTTATTTATTTATTTATTTTTGAGATGGAGTCTCACACTGTCACATGGGGTGAAGTGCAATGGCGTGATCTCAGCTCACTGCAACCTCTGCCTTCTGGGTCCAAGCGATTCTCCTGTCTCAGCCTCCTGAGTAGCTAGGATTACAGGTGCTCACCATCACACCTGGCTAATGTTTTGTATATTTAGTAGAGATGGGGTTTCACTATGTTGGCCAGGCTGGTCTCGAACTCCTGACCTTGCGGTCCGCCCACCTTGTCCTCCCAAAGTGCTGAGATTACAGGCATGAGCCACCGCACCTGGTCTGAGTGGAGATTTTTATTGAGGTCGATGCAGTAGTTCTAAAAGTATAACTCCTTCTCTGATGATGCATAGAAATTCTGGTGATTGCCCTGTGGCATCCAATCCTCCAGACTCTGGCTAAATGACTTGGCAATTTTTTAACTCTATTTCTATTATTAGCACTACTTTTGTATAATTATTCTACATGTGTCTCAAACTCAAACTCTTCAACAAAGAAAAATCTAATTGGCTTGTAAAGTCTCCATCCAGTCTATGGCATTCCCATTAGAGCTTTCATACCAAGTCACTTCATAGATCAAAGTAATCCCTATAAATTGACTTGCTTCTTTTGGGTTGGGGGTCAAATCCATCGTGTTCAAGGTCGTGATATCATTGAACACAAATAAAATGACCTATTTGTATGGAGTCTCTTAAAAGGAAGTTGTTTACATGGCAGGTATACTAAGCTATTCAAAAGTCACTGTGACTGGCTAGCACCTTGCCTGGCCTGAATGGTTCAAGGTCTCAATAAGTTTCTAGGACCAGAACGAATGGCATTCATTTTGTTCAGAAAAGATTTATGTAGTGAGGATACTGTAAGACAATGTAAAGTCATGGAGATGGAAGTTGGCAATGCAGACTGTGATTAACTCACCCACAGTAACTTCTTTTCATCTGCAGTGGATAGAAAGGAGAGGATATACAGAGGCTTACAGATCTAAAGAGAAGAAAGTGACAGGGGCAAAAGGAATAGGGGAGAAACATGAAAGGAATGTGGAGGGAAAAGGTAATGGAAGGAAAGGAGAGGAGATGAAGCAGATATTGATGTTTTCCTTCTCCTATAGGTTAGTGTTCTCCTGCTTTCCCTGATCCCGCCTCTCCTTTTCGCACCTGTAATCCCAGCATTTCGGGAGGCCAAGGCGGGCGGATCACAAGGTCAGGAGATCGAGACCATCCTGGCTAACATGGTGAAACCCCGTCTCTACTAAAAATACAAAAAATTAGCCGAGCATGATGGCGGGTGCCTGTAGTCCCAGCTACTCGGGAGGCTGAGAGAGGAGAATTGAGAGACTTGAACCCAGGAGGCAGAGCCTGCAGTGAGCCAAGATTGCCCCACTGCACTCCAGCCTGGGTGACAGAGCGAGACTCTGTCTTAAAAAAAAAGAAGAAGAAAAGAAAAGAAGGAAAACTCCCATCAATGAGAGGAAGCCTGTCAGCACCTATTTGGTGGACAGCTACTTTGCTTACATAAGAACAAGGCTTGAGATAGTAGTATGAGCATCTGTGTAATGCATAGAAGTTCTCTACGTTCTCTGAGATACAAAGGAGAGTACTGACGTTGGAACAGAAGAAAAATACTTAGGACTGGTGTTATTAATAGAAAAAGCTTCCTGATTATCAGTATCATAATATATTTTCTTGAAGGAACCTAATGCTTCTATGCCCTGTAATTACACACCATGTCTGTAAGGATAGTGGTTCTCAAAGGGTATTCCATGGACCAACAGTATCAGCATGATTTATGAACTTCTAAGAGATGCACATTATTAGACTATACCATATACCTCCCCAATCAATCTCCAAAAGTGGGGCTTAGCTCTCCGTTTTAACAAGCCACCCAGGTTATTATTGCTATCATTATTATTAGAGACAGAGTCTCGCTCAGTCGCCCAGGTTGGAGTGCAGTGGTGCGATCTCAGCTCACTGCAACCTCCACCTCCTGGGTTCACGTGATTCTCCTGCCTCAGCCTCCCGATTAGCTAGGACTACAGGTGCCTACCACCATGCCCAGCTAAGTTTTATTTTTTAATTTAATTTAAATTTTTTTATTTTTAGTAGAGCCGGGGTTTCACCATGTTAGCCAGGATGGTCTCGATCTCCTGACCTTGTGATCCACCCTCCTTGGCCTCCCAAAGTGCTAGGATTACAGGTGTGAACCCCCGTGCCCAGCCACCCAGGTAATTTTTATGTGGCCAAAGTTTGAGAAACACAGAGTAGCAAAATGTAATGGACATGGAAACTTTCCATGCACATGGAAACTATCTGCTGCCAAAAAGTGATGTCCAAGTTATCAAGGGAACCTACAAACAATCTTATGGTATCTTCCCCACCACAGTTCCCTCTCTGCTTCCCACTTCTGAAAGATTACAAGTTTCAGAGCTGTCATGCCTTTCTCTCCCAAATAGAGAATAAGCTGAGAACCTGGACAAACAACATATCTGCTGAGCACCCTCTGCATTCATTATACTTTCCAGGTCATAATTAACAGAGGAATTGACATAGAGCTTTTCAACAGCTAATATTACAACTAACAGGGCTGTACTTCAAAGTAATATGCTGACTATAAACCAAATCAATGAGCTCTGGGCATCCTTGCAATAAAATTGAGCCTTGAAGCATTCTGCTAAGATTACACACCTTTCTACCCTAAATGGGATTAAAAATTCTCTATGTCCTTGCCAATGAGACCATTCATTGTGCCATTAGGATAGCAATGTCCTTTCAGGCAGAACTGTGTGTGGCACTTACCAGCCAATCTATCATGATGCAAACGGTTGTGTGTATGAGCATGTGTGTATGCATCCCTGTGTGTGCACATGTATGTGTGCATGCATACATGTTTA
The DNA here is from genome assembly GCF_009764315.1 of Trachypithecus francoisi. Lineage (NCBI taxonomy): Eukaryota > Metazoa > Chordata > Mammalia > Primates > Cercopithecidae > Trachypithecus > Trachypithecus francoisi. The sequence goes on from NW_022681468.1 coordinate 102,317,047, forward strand.
TATGTGAATATGCATGAATAGACATTTTATCTAGGCTTTCCATTTAAAGATTCCTTCATAACTTAAAACTTGTGGGCAAATGAAGTAAAATAGTTGACATGTATTTATGGCGACTGCTTTTGTATGTATATATGCTATGAATATTTTATTTTGATGTATTATCTAGAGTAATGGCTCCAGGAAGGTGTAATGATATCATGGCCTCATGGGAAAAGTAGAGGATTTTTGTCCAAATCACATGGCTTTAAATCTTGATTCTGTTACTTATTAGCTGTATGACTTAGGGCGGGTTTTTAAACTTATTTAAGCCTCAATTAGGTAGTTCATATAATGAGGAAAATAATATTTAATATGAAGTTTTATAGGGAGCATTTTGTCAGATAATGTCCATAAACAAACTGAAATTGGAAGATGCTAAATGATGAATGATGTAAAAAAGACATAACCTTGCTTTCAGGAGATAAATAGTGTATTTGCAGAGATATGACAGTCACATGTGAAGTATTGAATCACAACAAAAGAGATAAACAGCCAAATAGCCAAGCATGAAAGGATATGGTTAATTGCATAATAAATGCTTTCAGCATTCATGGATGGAAGCACAGAGAGAGTAGGAGTTACAGAAGATACTCAGATCAGGGTGAGCTGAGATTTGAATTGGTCCTTGAAGGGAGGGAGGAACAGCAGGAAAAGGTGAGGAGGTGATAACAGGCAGGATAAACTTGGGAGATGAGGAATAGGCCACTCTAGCTGAAAAGCTGGTCCTGGGCCCTGTGTATTGAAGACAATCTTGGCAAGGCAGGCAGAGGTGGGCTAAATTGTAGAGGCTTCTGAATGTCAAGCTAATGCATCATAGGGACAACTGAAGGAGACTGTCTTTTCAATTCACTTTAATCTGTCCTAAGCCCACATAATTCAACAGATCTGTTTACCCCTTCTGCCTATTCATCATCTGTTCAAAATTATCTGGTGTAAGAGAGAGAGACAAGGGATGAGATCACAGATAGACACATCACCACATTACTGATATCCAGCTCCAGCGATTGTATCCCTGCCACCACCATCCTTTGTGCTGGATATCTGGGCTCCTTCTTGCTGAAGTGCCCTGGGTGGGATCATTGTGCATTTTTTGTCTCCTTATTTTTCACAAGTTCTCACAGTCAGATTGAACGTCTCCTCCTGGTCATCATGACCTTCTACCATGGCTCTGATAATGAGCTGATTCATGTTTCTCCTAGTTTCCTAAACCAGTCCCCTTACCTAAAGTGTTGCTTCAGAACTTGAGCTTGCACTTGTAATTCTTCTCATTGGTAACTGCTCCCTAGAAATCATTTCATTGCCTCTTTTCCACCTGGATTGTTTCATTATGAGTCTGTTTATTTTGTTATGTATAATGAATGAAAAATAGTGTTATGTTTATTTCTTGATCATACTTGATATTCTGTGTCATTTAGTGGTATAATTTATAGCATTTAAATTATAGCTACAATTATGAAATGTCAGTTTTCTGCCTTCTGTTTAGTTTTTTAAAATGTTTCTGTGCCAGGAGTGGTGGTTCATGCCTGTAATCCCAACACTTTGGGAGGCTAAGGCAGGTGGATCACCTGAGGTCAGGGTTTCAAGACCAGCCTGGCCAACAGGGTGAAACCATGTCTCTACTAAAAATACAAAAAATTAGCTGGGCATGGTGGCACATGCCTGTCATCCCACCTACTTGGGAGGCCGAGGCAGGAGAATTGCTTGAACCCAGGAGGCGGAGGTTGCAGTGAGCCGAGATTGTGCCATTGCACTCCAGCCTGGATGACAGAGTGAGACTTCATCTCAGAAAAATAATAATAATCACGTGTTCCTGGATTTTGTTTTTCGTTATGCTGGATTTTGTTTTTCATTATGCCTTTTGCTGTATGTAACAATGTAATTTTATTGATGAAGTTTCTCTGTTAATACTATTACTAATAATATTAAGGCATTGCAAAATACTATTTTTGAAATCAACTTTGTTTCATATTTATTAGCCTTTTTTCTTTGAATTTATGATTATAAACTAGTTATATCTTTAAGGATATATCTTCATCCTCCTACATAAGCCAAAATAATGCAACCGAATCAATGAAAGACTGAAAAATTATGAATAAGTCCGTATAGAGTAAGCACTGGTTAGGTCCCTTTTTTATATAGACCTGAGCACCTGCACAGCACAGACTTCAACTCAAGTAGGAAGCAGAGTTCCAGGAGGTGGGATATCTGTTTCATGAAGACCTCACTTTATTCCTTGAACATCTCAAATATCATTACTAGATCAACTGCTCCTGAAGGATATATGGGAGAGGGGACAGTCTGGGGAAATGTGTGCTCTTTATAACTAAGTAAGACTCTGAGTACAAAAGGGTGAAATTAGAAGAGATGGGATTACAGGTGCCTTGACATTAAAGCCTTGGCCACAGACAGTTTGATCCATGCATGCTGTGCTGCCTTCTACTACATCCTATTCCTGTCCCACTAGACAACTCCAAACCTCATCAAGAGGGAGCAGGGACTCCTCTTAGGGGCCTCCTCCTCATTCTCCCTCCCCAAGAATGGAAATAAAAGAAAATATTGAGTTCCTTCAAGGGAAATTCCAGGCACCTAGTTAGCCTTGAGAAGTAAATGAGCAACTTGATAAGCAAGAAGGTAATCGTAGCTTAAAACAATAACCAAGGAAGTTAGAGTCATGAGATGTTTGGTTCCCTATAGAAACTAAAAATTATAGCTTAACATATGTCCCCGAGTTTTTTCAGAAACCCAGACCCCCACCAAATGGATACATTGGCATGTAGACCTCAGACAAGAGGAGACTGAGGACTGAACTCTGACTGCCATTTTCTGTTCTAAATTTCTTCTTGAGGAGCCTGGAGGAAGTCACATCCACAGGCTGGAACTTACCAGTCCTTTCTGTTGACCCCCAAATCATTAGACAAAGCTTTGTCTCCTTAATGAATCACAAATCAGAAAATCTTTGAATCCACTTAGGACCTGCTTCAAAATGTCCCAAATTTTTAGGTCAAACCAATGTATAACCACCATATATTGATTGATGACTTTGCCTATAACCTCTGTCTCCCTTCCTTTAAAGACCCTTACCTACAAGCTGCTGGGGAGGTCAGGTCTAAGTGTGAGCTGCCCAGTTCTCCTTGCTTGGCACTCTGAAAATAAATGCCCTCCTTTCTCCAATTACAAAACCTCACAGAGGATGTTTTGCCTCAATGTACCAGGTGAGCAGCTCTGTAGTTTGTTTTGGTAACATCATGTTCACATCCCAGCTCAGGCAAAATGAAGGAAAAACACTATGTCTAAGAGAGTAAATTTTTAGATAGAGCCAAGAAATCTGGCATAAACCTAGAGCTGTACTTGTCGAGTTCAAATCACAACTCAATCCCAGGCTAGCTGTGTATACTACATCAACACTTTGGCCTCACATGTAAAGTCAGAATACTAGAATGAATATACCTACATTATAGGATTGTTATGAAGATTCATGTATTAATGTGTGTAAAATGCTGAAACTGTTCCTAGCACTTGGAGAGCATTACATAACCCTTGATAATATTGCCATTTGTGGTAAGCAGAATTATAAAAATGAAACAAATGAGATCTGCCCATGTAATCCCCTTCCCTGCTTTTGATCATGGATAGAGGCCCTGACTATGATGAGATTTCACTCCTGTGATTGTACTAGGTTTTAAGGCAAAGAAGAGATGATCAAGTTGGGTCTAACTTAATCACACTAGCCTATTAAAATAAGTGGGTTTTTCTGGCTAATAGAAGTAAAAGAGATTCAAAGCATGGGGGAGGGGTGGTGGTTAAACCCACTTTGTTGGCTTCCAGAGATGTCACAGGCCAAGGAATGGGGACAGACTGTAGGAGCTGAGAACAGCCCCTCTGACAGCTGGCTACTAAGTGGGGAGCTCAGTGCCTACCACCACAAGGAACTGAATTCAGACAACAGTTTGAGCTTGGAAGCAGATTCTTTCCCTGAGCTTCCAGACAGGAGTCCAGGCTGGCTGACGCTTGGGTTTCAGTTTTGAGGCATCTTGAACAGAGAACCCAAGGAGGTTCCCTGTGCTTCTGACTTACTCATCCTAAGATAGTAACTGGATGTTGTTTGACAGCACTAAATTGGTAGTAATTTGTTTTCCAGCAATGTAAAACTGAGGCACAGGTACTGATATCCCTCCCCCAAGAGCCTGCCCTTTACTTCTGAGGTCCATGGTAGAGTGGGCCAAGCAGCCCCTGCCTACTCCTTCTCCCTTGTCCCATTTCAGCCCCACTGGGGCTCCAGACATTGTGGGTGCTTTACAGGCTGGACACATTCTGCCACACCATCTTTCTCATATCATCTGGCCCAAGGTATTACAACACCAGTTATAAAACATCATGAGAGAGTTTGCTGCAGTCACTTCTATTTATAATCTTCCTCTTAACACAAAAACTGCTCTCTGCAACAGGCACCAGATTAGCGTCCTTGAAGGCTCTGGTTTTTTCTTCATTCATATAAGAGTTTTTCCTTAGGTAGTAAGGTGTGTGTGTGGCAACAGTGAGTGGGCAGCTAAGCAGTTATTCATTGACAAGCCCTAGAGATTTCAGTGTTAATTCATTCTCCCATGCTGGGCCCTGTTTTTCCTTACATTAATTAATGTCATGTGTGTCTGGTCTTTTCATCCTGTGGCCACTTCAGATGAGAAAAAAGCAAAGCAAAACAAAACAAAACAAAAAAACTATTCAGAAAAAGAGAAGCATGGTTCAGGTAAGCTGTCTTTCTGGAATATCATTGACTTATGTCAAACTACAGGAAAATCCATTTCAACAGAGACAGGAAAAGGTAGCGGACCAAGGTCCATTTCTCCTGTTGCTCTATGCTGAGTGCCCTTGTTGAAGTGGCCACTCACTTATAGCATTAATTTTTAGGTTGAAGTTAAGTGAAGCTGAGGAGCAGTAACAGTTTAGGATTTAGAGAGTATAGATCCTTTCCTAATAAAGTAAAGTGAGTATCACTTGAAACTAGCTGATGTTGATGTGGTGCATTACAGATCTCTGAGCGTAAGTCTGCAAGGTATCCCTAGCATTCCTATGCCACAGACTTCAAAGTAGTACTCTGACAAAAATAGAGTCACCAGGGGAACACGCGATATTGTTCAGAACACGCGATATTGTTCAGAACACGCATGGGCATGACAGACAGAGACCCAGGAAGAATCATTTCCTGAATCAGAGCAGACACCTTAAGGGAAATCCTGCTAATCCCAATCCAGACCTGATTTTTTGGGGGACATATTTCTCTACGATGTTTACTTAACCTCTGTTTGAAATTCATGTTGTTCATCTTTAAAAATGCTGCTCTGAGCATGTGCTAAGGGAAGCTTATAGTGCGCTTCACGTATTTCCCATACACATCACCAACTACCACCATCAACCCATTGGAAGATTTCTTTAAAAGGTCACATAAAATTTTTGTCTAGAAATGTGGAAAAGGAAGCTGAGCAAAATTAAGATTAATAGGTATGTGGGGGAGAAAATAGGTCGTGACTAAGTCTGAAAATAAGACTCTGAAAATTACAGATCTATTTTCTTTCTTTCTTTCTTTCTTTTTTTTTTTGAGACTGGGTCTCCCTCTGTGGCCCAGGCTGGAGTGCAGTGGCGTGATACAGATCCATTTGTAATTGAATTTGAAGAAGAAAGTATGAAGGCAAGTTTGCCTCAAAGGAAAAATGAAGGGAAGAGATGTCCACTGCCACTGAGGAACATTTTGTTTTCAGAGGTGTTACACCATGGGAAGAAAGGGAAGAGGATGCAAGCTCAGTTCAAACCCAAATGCAGCCTCTACACTAACCACTTACTTCGCACAAGCAGCTAAATATCTCCCAGACTTTGTTTCTTTGTCTGTAAAATGGATATCATAATAGTTATTTACCTCAAAGGGGTTTTGTGAATAGTAAACCTTCAGCCCAAGGACTGGTTCATGGTCAGTGTTTATGGCAAGTTGATTATTATCATTACCATCATGTTCATGAAGTATCCAAATAAAGGAAGCTGTAATTTCCTAGAAATGAATTTTGCAGATTTCCTGCTTCTGCTGAATTCTCTTTGGTGGCTTCTCCCCATGCTTTTATCCCAAATGAACAATTGAACTGGTGGCTTCTCCCTATGCTTTTATCCCAAATGAATAATTGAACCTTTTATTTACTCAAAATATAATGAGAACCCAGCTACTTGAGAATAGTAGACTTTTACTAGGGATTTGAGGGTCTAGGGATGGAGTGAAATGAGATCCCACAGAACAGAAAACAACTTAAAATTCAATCCTAGACATCACTTTTTTATGAGTCAGGACTTCTCAGAGGCTCTCTTTGCGCCCCTGTCTTGAGCCATGCTGGGAAGTCCTCATCTTCTCTCTTCTCTCTTCTTCTCTCCCAGTGCACACCCCGGCCCCACTCCCTGAATCTTTGGTACCATTTAATGCACAGCAGAGCAGCTTTTCTTCCCTCACCCCAATAATGGTCGCTCACATTTGCATATCCCCAAATTCAAGAAACCACCTCACCAAAGGAAGTCTCCATCTGCTTTGAATCTCTACCCTTCACAATGACAAGGCCTGGAACAAGGCTGTAGAGGTGATCTGCGTTTGTTTACTTGCCCTGTGGCTGCTGCTAGGTGACTGCTCTCTGTGTCCTTGCATGTTGCATGTAACTGTACAGTGGCTGGAACATTCAATGTGCTCAGTAATAATGAGCTCCCTTCCCCTAACCCTCTTGCACACATCCTCCCCTTAACGACCAGACTTGAAAGTCATTTTGATTGAAATCCTGAGTGTGTGCAAAGAGGCCAAGAGGAAGCTGGGTCCCAAATGCTGAGAGACAAGGTCGATGAGGGCAGCTGGCCCAGGCCCAGGCAGAGGCCAGGGACAGGAGAGGGACTGTGAAAGAACTCTCTCTCTCAACAACCAACAAAGAGTCAGTGAGGAGTGGGCGGGCCAACTGCACAGCAGGGAGGAAATGGGCCTGAGAGAGCAGCCACACCTCTGCCCCATCTTCTGTATCTTCTCCCAGGGTGGCATCAAACTCCCCCTTCCAAGAGCACTTTAAACACCAGTGCAGCACCTAGCAGGCCAAAGCATGCAAATGAAAATGAATTCAATTCTTCCCTGCCCCACCCCAGCCCCAACTTTGCTGACTCAATTCATTCCCCCTCCTTTAGGTCTTCCTGTTTATGTTGTCACTTTGTTTTATTATTTATTTTTAGCCCTGATTTCAGAAGCTTTTATTCTGCTGGGCATTGGCAGGGTATCAACGGCACTGCTCTGCTCTCTGCTCTGAAAAGATCATTGTGCAGGCCTGGCCTCAGTCCCTGCAGAGACAGAATGCTAGTGTGAGCCACCTCACGCTGCCTCTTCACCAGCCTGGCCAGCCCTGGGCCGGCTGGTGTTCTCTGCAGGCCCCGCCAGCACAGCATTCATGTTCATGAATATTAGAAATAGAAGTGAGCTTAGATTTTGTGTGGTCCAGCCCTTCACCCTCCAATGAAGAAACTGAGACCCAGAGGAAACAGTCAGCCCAAAGCCATACATTGAAGTAACAGAGCCAGAGCCTAAACCTTGGACTCTCAACTTCCGTTATAATGTTCTGTTCCATATGCTAGGGAATCACTTAAAGAACAAAATCATCATTTCCTAAAATTCACAATATGTGAAGACCAGAGTGCCTGATCCATTTTTATTATTTACATATTTTTTCTGGACTCTGAATATACTTACACACACACACACACACACACACACACACACAAAGTCTAGGACATCAATAGGAGCTCCTCTCATCGTTCCCACAGGTTCTTCTCTTTGTTATTGTCCTTCTTTTAAAATTTTTTTTTTAAAATTGCTGTGAGCCGGTAGCAGCAACCTGGTGCGGCTTGCCTCCTTGGACAGGCTGCAGTAGCAATGAAGCAAGGGACACGCTTCAGTTCCCAGGACAATGGTCTCTTTGACTGGGAATATACCAAACCAGAATTACAAGTGTGCAAGAATAAACAAGGCTGGAGTCAATCTAAAGTTGTTTTACACTCTGTTTTATTAAAGTCAATGCATTTCCGTTCCTATGTGCCCAGCTTAGGCTTGCTTAATTATAGACACCCGGGGTGAATGCTAATGTAGAGAGGACAGTCGGTGATTGGAAAACAAGGCCCTTTTCTGACCTCTACAGGCCATTTGGAGGAAACAAGAAACTGCTTCTGGAAAATTACCGACCAGGAGGCACTGCAAACAGGGGGCTGAGGGAGGTTTCTCCTGGACGCTTCTTTGAAGCTCTGAGTTGGCTGGACTCACGTGTGTCCTGCTTTCCTGCAGCTCTGCTCTCCATGTGTAAGAGGTTACTGAAGCAACGGGTAGGAGGTCATTCTCAGGAGACCTTTGTAACGGAAATTAAGATCTCAATCAATCAACACATATTTACAGAAGTCCCACCACATCTTGGGCACAATGCTAGGACCTTAGGATGTATCAGTGAGCAAAATTGTCTTTGTTCTCCAAGATATTACAGTCTTGGTGTGGTGGGGTGGGGAGGGGGGTGGTGGAGAGGGGACAGCAGAGTCCACAGGCAATGCCATACAACAAAAACTGTGACTGGGTTTCTCCAAGACGACTGTAGGAACTCAGAATCAGATCATGGGAGACTTCTTGGAGGAGGCTACACTTAAGAACATAATGGATGGAATTAGGCACATGGATGGAAGAAGAGGGAACAGAAGAGTAAAGTGCTTTCTGAGAATTGAAAGTAAGTTTTTATGACTTCAACAGGGACTGGTGTCAAGAGAAGAGACCAGAAAATTACATAGTGGCTGGATTTGAAAGGCCTCAAGCACTAGGTCCTATTTGCATTTTAACCTAAAGACCATGAGAGGTCACTGACAAGTTATAAGCAGTGAAAGTAGAAGCTGGTTTTCCTTCTCAATACTATCAGGCTGCACAGGGATGAAAGGGTTGGAAAGGAGTCACAACCAAAGGTGAGAAGAGTAGTCAGAAAAATTCCTGAAGTCCAGGTGAGAAATGGCCCAAGAAGAGAGAGAAGAAAGAACAGTGTTGTTGAGTGTGAGTCTTAGCTTTGGTTTGAGTCCAAAGCTAAGAATCAGACTCGATAACATTGCAGATTCATCCATTTAGTGAAGATCTGAGTGCCTGCCTCGGCTAGACAGTGAGCTATGCATCTGGCAAACAAAGAAATCAAACAACACAGGTTTACTATTGGCATGATCAAATTTAGGAATTTGAAAGTAGAGATTTTGTTGGGAGGAGATTTTGACTTTAAACCTGTTGAGTTTGAAGAGAAGCAGGATATTATGCAGAGATGTCCAGTATGAGTTACTTACATTTCAGTCAAGGATCTATAAGAACAACACACTTTCCTAGAGATGGAGAGTTGCTCCATAACCTCTCAGAGGGCCCTCGGGGTCTTTGAAGAAAGATGCTTTTCCTTGGAGAGCAGGTTTAAGAGTCCAATTGCCTGAGTTAAGGTTGTGATCTGGTACTTACTACCTGTATCATCTCAGGCTAGCCCTTACATTCTTAATGCCCTCATTTATAAAGTGAGCATAACAACAAAGTTTAGCTCATGGGACTGAAGTTTTATGCTTAAACATGATGACACTTGTGATGGTCTTAGACTGTTACAGATACTAGGTGTTGCTAATGACCACATTAGCTGTAACTGTGTTATGGTTCATGTTCACCTCCTCTGAGGAAGTGGAAGGAGCATGAGTTGGGAAGTCAGATTTCCCTGGGAACAGATTCCAGCTCTATCATTTACTAAGCCTGTCTCTTTAAGTATGGGTGCGCTTCATTTTTAAAATGACAATCATAATGTCCATTTATCCCACAGAGCTGGTACTGAGAGTGAAATGAGTCACTATGTGATTGTCTGAGCAGAGCAGAAACATAGGCAGATTTTTCCTCTTCTAATACCTCCCCAAGTAACTTCCTCTTCATACGAAAGTGTGGATAGGGTCTGGTTGATAGTCTACCCCAGGACATTCATTCATTTAACCCCATGCCCTGGACGTTTGGATGGCAGACCTGTTGGCCTCTCTGCTTCCTCTCCTGTCCCACAGCCAGTAGAGACAACGGAACTCAATGCCATGTCTTGCCCCGCCCTTCAAGACCAGGGCCACACTCACTTTAACTGAATAGCTCCAAATAATTGTGCTTAAGTGTTATTTATTTTGCCAGGAGCTGGTCATAATACTTGTCTGGTACCAAGAAATTATTTTAACCCCATAAGAGCCTAGAGACTATAAAAGATCATTGGAATCCCCCCATGTAGAATCATCTTTGCTTCAGCCTTTTATTTATTTATTTTTAGACAGAGTACAGGGTCTCACACTGTCACCTAGGTGGGAGTGCAGTGATGTGATCACGACTCACTGTAGCTCAACCTTCCAGGTTCAGGTGATTCTCCCACCTCAGCCTCCCTAGTAGCTGGGACTACAGGCATGCACCATCATGGCTGACTATTTTTTTTCTTTATTTTTGTAGATTCAGGGTCTAACTATGTTGTCCAGGCTGGTCTCAAACTCCTGGGCTCAAGGGATCCTCCCAGCATGGCCTCCCAAAATTCTGGGATTACAGTTGTGAGCCACCACGCCTTGCCTGCTTCAGCCTTGTAAACAGTCAGTGCTCTCCTCTGTTAAGCTACTTGTCATAAGACCTAAATGTGGCTCATTCGGTAATTCTCTCATAGTCTGTGTTCTCTACCAATGATACTGAACCCATTTTACTTTGCACTGGAACTGACCCAGAATATATACACACTTCAAGTTCAGTTTATATCATGTGCTGATGAGAGGTGAGTCCTGTCTTCTACCCAAAAGGCCTTCATCTCGACTTCTGTCTGTCCGTAGAGACTAAAATCATCAACTAGCTACCCCTCACCTGTCATGTGTCTGAGGATCAACCTTCCCTCATTCATTGTTATGCTTAAAGCCCTGTGCCGTGTGTGTGTGTGGGGCGGGGGGGCGGGGGGGAACTCAAGCTCAGTTTCAGCTCCATTATGTTGAATTGTGTGTGTGTGATAGATGATTTTAAGCTATACGCAATTGTATCTTTTTATTATTAGGCACTGAAAGGTGGTATATAATCCATTTTTATCTCAAAATTCCCTTTTACCACTTTTTTTTTCTTTTCTAAAGAACACTTTTTATCAAACATTGGTAGCATGAAGCCAAACTGCAACACAAACAAAAGAGGACATCTGTTGGGAAGACAGCAGCAGGCTCCAGACCTGATGAATTATTTTTGCCCAGAAAATCCCTCCTGGTGAGCACCAGGCTACTATGCATGTCTTTCCAAGACTAGAGCGTTTAGGGAGCTGGGGTGAGCTGTACCAGCAGGGCAAAATAAATCCATCATTTTAATGCAAATCCAAATGCTGAGATCCACCATGTGGGTCATTCTTCTGAGGCCCTAACAAGGATGACTTATGTCAGGCATTTCCTTGGAGCCCCTTCTCTTGGCATAGGGCAGAGGCTCCCTTTGGGATATGAAATCGACTCTACAGTGCCATTTTCCAGGCTCATAAATGGAAGGGTGTAATATGACCTTCCTTGTGTTGGCAACCCTCAAGGTGAGCTTGTAACTTAAGGAGCAGGTTAATTTTAAGTGTTCTTGGTGGCTCTGAATCCTCTTTCTGGAAGGAAACCGAAGCCAATGGATGGAATTCTTGGATGCTGATTCTTATTGACGGGATTGCAAGGAGGGCCCAGGCAACCAAGTTGGCATGATAACTATGGAGCTGCACAGCCGGTTCTCACCAAAGGGAGTATAGGAGCCAGAGCACCTGGGTAAATGTGGCAGCTCCTGGGAACCCTTGGAGATGCCACCCCTCCATTATCACCACTGTATTTAAACATTTGCACAACACAGGTTAGGACAAGAACACTCTGCCCCTTGTTAAGCTCACCTCACACTGGGAAGTCTTCCATGGCAACCACCAGCTTGAGAGGCCAGGCTGCACTTGTGCTAGACGTCCTTTTAGTGAAACCAGTTTCCCTTTCTATAACACAAACTCTTCTTTGAGATGGAAAATGGAGGGATTTAAGGAAAATAAGTGAGATTTTATTGAGACATTGGATGTCCAGGTTTGAAGCTGAAGGGAAGACACATTTTTGAACACCTGCAATGTGTTAAGAACTATGTTAGGTGCAGGGACAGATGCCAAGATAATAGTAGGTTTGTGCACTTTAGAGCTCACTATTCAATGGTGAATGGGGGTGGGGGTATAAAAGGTTTATATATCAAGTTAAAAATAAGCATAGTATAAAAGAGATATATAAACAGTACAATAGGGGCATGGAAGAGAGATTATATATAACTTGGCATTGGGTGATGAGGACAAGTTTTACAGAAGAAAGATGATATTTGAACTGGGTTTTGGTATTCACAAATGAGGGAATGGGAGATTCTTATCAGAGGCAGAGGAAAAATATGAAAATGTTAGAAAAATCAAAGAGGACATTTAGGGAGCCGTGTGGCATAAGAAGTGCACATGCATAAGTGTGGCGTAAGAACACACACATGCATAAGTGCAATGAGAGAAAATGAGGGTATGCTCAGTGGCAAATCGAAGAGAATAAAGAGTGGCAGAACCTGAGGCTGTCAAGGAGATTGGGGCTAGACTACAAAGGGATCTGTTGAGACATTTAGACTTCCTTCTGAAGGAAATGTGGAGCCACAAAGCTTCTTGTCAGAGGGAAGTTTTATGAACGGTCAGTAGTTTCCACCCTCGGGAGCTCATGGGTGGCAAGTCTTGGGCTTCTATTCTAACAATGGGACTATCCTAAAGGTGAAATCAGAGAGCTCCCAACCTTTGCCCATCAGAGAAGTTTCACCGGGCTGTCCCAGGAAGCTGCAGGCCCCCACAGCCCCTTAGCCCCAGTTCCAGTCCTGCATGCAGAGCACCGGATGACAGCTGGTACAGGACAGCATGCACTTGGCCTGGCCCCAACATCGCTTCTCTGGACTGTCCTCTCCTCTGCACATTTTGGACCACATTTGCTTCGCATTATGGCCTACAACTCCTTGGAATTCTTGGGTCATCTTAGTTTGGCTCTGAGTTTGGTAGAACACGTTTTTTCCGAACAATTCACTGAAGTGGTCCAGCCAGCAAGAAAAAGTCCTGGCTTGACTAGAGGAAGGGCCCTTATCACTATTTAGAGTTAACTCTCAAGTAAGTACTCTCTAACTCTGGATGGAAGACTGGTGAGATGTGACACAGAACAGCCTTCAGTCCTAGCAGGAAGGGAGAGAGGTCTGCTCCCAAGTCCCCTCTTCCCTCCAGTCAATTGTCTTCCCAACTAACTGGCATCTGGGCTTAGGTGCTCAGGACATTCACCTGGGTCCCCAACATCACTAGATATTAGGTATGCCTCTCCTTGTTCTCCTTCTGCTTCCTGATGTACCTCTGATTTCTAGGAAACCTTCCGAACTGGCTATCATGTAGGCCACCAACATTCAACATGTCCCCAAACTGCAATTATTATCTTTCACCTGAATGCAAACCTTCTGCTCTTCAAATATAGTAATTTCACACCTGGGGCATTCCTTAAACTACTGAACAACCAGCATAGTGGGAGCACCAAACTCTCAGCCATAAACAAGGGAGCAGTGGTGCTGGTACAGACATGCTGATATCAGTCACTGGCATGCCTCTGCTGAAAGCTCTTTAAGTCTCCCCCATTACATTCAGAATTAAGTTCAGCCTCTTCATCAAGGAATGCCAAATGCTGCTTTATCTGACTGCTGTCTAGTTTTTCCGTTTCATCTCTTGTCACTCTCCTCCTTTCCTCACATACAAACACATCTTTTAAACCAGTCACACTGAACATTTTATTTCAAGCTCTAACTCTACCACAGAGCCTTTGCACAAAATCTTTCCACTCCTTCGCATGTCTTTTCTCCCTCTGTACCTGAAAACTCCTGCATATTCTTCAAGAATCACCCGAATTATGACCTTCTTTTGGTAGACTTTTACCACAACTGCCACCCCCATTAGATTAGGTGTTTTTGTAATATTCTTTGCATAGTTCCATAATGGTGTGGGCCACACTGCATTAAATTAGAATGTTTATTGTTCTTCTTTCCCTGGTTACTGAGGGCACAAAATGGGTTTTTCTTATCTGCATCCATAGAGCTTAGTTAAGTGCATGATCCATAGTTACTGGTTAAATATACATTTGTTGCATAGATGGATCAACAAATACTTCATGTTCCTGACTTTTTCTGAACATGCCACATAAAAACTTATCTGTCAGAGTCACGTTTTCTCAGAAACATGCTGGATGACCAGAAGCTAACCCCCAAAACTAATTTGGGCTGAAATAATAATTAATAAGCTAGAATCATTCCCACCTCTCTCAGCAATTACATTTCAATATTATCTTCTTGAATCCTCAAAGCAAAGAAAAATCAGCACCATTATGCTAGCCTTTATTTAAGAGTGGAAAGATTAAATATGGGAGGAGTTAAGAGATATATAGTGTTTGGGTTTCAGTTTCAGTATCTTTGCTGATATTCTTCAAATTTCTTACATGTTACAGAAACATACATGTCTTAATATGAAGAATGGATGTACAATTTCTGAACTACAGCACAGAAATTTGGAAAAGAGTTAAAAAAATAAGAGACTATTAATAATACTGTCAACTCCCAAAATCACGACAGATGCCTTTCTTCTATCCCTTGGAGTAATCTAGTTTTATTCTGTGGCTTTCTGCTGGTCAGGAGTTGTGTGCTATGAGTTTCATCTGAGATTATTCTAATATATCCAAAACTCCCTTGGTGGTATTTGGAACATCAGGAGGTCTTTTGGCAGATATATAATCCTCCAATAGGTATTATCATTTTTTCCCTTAGTATTCAGACTTTTACTTCAAACTTCAAATTTTAGCTGGGCCCACCTCAAATAAAGACTATGTTTTCTAAACTCTCTTGCAGCTTCCTATGGTTATAGGCCCACTTTTTTCCAGCTGATGGGATTAAGAAGAAATATTATATATCGCTTTTGGAAAGATAGAAAACAGGCGTTTCTTTTTGTGTTCTTTTTGCTACTGTCTGGGATGCAGATGCAATGACTGATGCTTCAGCAGCCATTCTAGACCAAGAGTAGAAGCAACACACAGTAGACCCAGAAAACTGCAGAAACCAGGTCTCTGACACCATGCAGCCATGACACTAGGGCTGGTCTTCCAGTGTGTAAAATTCCACAGGAAAGAGAACTAGACTTATGCCTTATGAAAGCTACTACTATGATACGTTGTCCATCTCTTGCAGCTAAACCTAATCCTAACTAAATACATATGACATCTAAAACAGCCTAAATTTGACCTAGCATATTCTATCTCTCACTCTACCACTGCCTTTGTTATCCCTTCTTATCCTTTCTTCGCAGGTCTTGTACACTTCATTATTCAAATAACTAAGTTGCTTCCTTCTGAATGCTGAAAGGCCTTGCTCCATTTTCATCTGTTTTAAGTCAGTCCAACCTGCTAGATTCTGCTCCTGTGTAATCTCCTTCCCAGCTCCCTTCCAGTAAGAGGGCATATTTCCTACCATGTGACTCCACAGAATTCTGGGTTCTGGGTTTGTTGTTGTTGTTGTTGTTATTGTTGTTTGAGACAGAGTCTTGCTCTGTCACCCAGGCTGGAATGCAGTGGTGCGATCTCAGCTCACTGCAACCTCCACCTCCCAAGTTCAAGCGATTCTCCTGTCTTAGCCTCCCAAGTAGCTGCGATTACAGGTGTGTGCCACCATACCCAGCTAATTTTTGTAGAGATGGAGTTTAGTAGAGATGGGGTTTCACCATGTTGTCCAGGCTGGTGAGAATTTTTTTTAACTGTCAGAATTCTTACATAGAATGTTCTGTTGTGTTATGAAGAAAAATAAGCCGATGTTGTTGTGTACCAAATGCTAAGCTGTATACTTTTATAGATTATCTCATTCCATCCTACAATAACTTTATGATATAGATATGCTTATCCACATTTTATATATAAGAAAACTGAAGTTTAGGAAAATTTAATCACTTGCCTAAGTTGTCATAACAAGCAACTGCCAGATCTAGCATATGAACCATATCTGTCTGATTCTGAAATGAATAAATTTTCCAGTAGGTCTTGCTACTTCCTAGCATTATGTTTGGTGGTCTGAATACATATGATCTTAAAATCTGTGAAGATCAGTGACCATGTCTTATTTCTTAGAGTCTAGTGCAGCTTCTGGCCTGTACCACATATGTAAAATATATGCTGCTTGAGAAGATCACAGATGAAACCTGCAATTACTTGGATGCACAGTTTTTCATGTTCGAGCACCCAGCACCTGAAAACCCTGCCAAGATCCCCAGAGTCTCAGTGGTTTGTTCTGGGGAGCTCAAATGCTATGGTGGGGAGATAACAGTGAAAGATAATACTCATATATGAAACAACTTAAATAACCACTTAGAATTCTGACTGAGAAGCCAAGAAGAAGCCCAACTCCTCTACTTCCAGCTTGCTCCAGTTCAAGCACAGGAATGGAGAATAACTCAGAACAATCTTGAAAGGATCTACGGTAATCTTGAGGCTACCCATTGGGTCCCATTCTAAGTACAATGGCAGCTTGCATAGGCCCCAGGGGCGACTTAACTCTACATATAAAATGTTATAAAGTGGCTAGCTTCTATGCATAAGGAAACTAAAAATCTGGAAATGGGGTTGCTGAGCTCACATAGGCTGGCTTTTTTCTCTGATATATACACTCTGTGTGTCTGATGATGAAGCAGCAGTAGCATAGCTTCTAGTCCAATCCAATGGTTGGAGACACAGAACTTGCTGTGAACCTCGGGGCTATGGGATGGCTTCTCCTTCCCGCCCTGGTGTCTCCTCTTCTTCCTCTCCCTCATCCTTATTCGAGGCGCACTCCTGGATCCTCCGGTCCAGCTCAGACAAGCTCCCTTCCTGGTCTGAGCTGCTGTCTGTACTGTAATCAATCTCCTCCATGCAGGCAGGTTCATCCTCCAATTCTGAAGGGGCGCTGCCACTGCTGCTGCTGCACCTGCCATTGGGTCCCAGGAAATATGGAGAAGAAAGGAAGAAGAGGAAGGTAGACAGGGAAAATGTACAAAGGGAAAGGGAAGTAGGAGGAGGAAGATGGGGAAGAGGAGAGAGAAATGAAAAGAGAATTTAGCCAAAAAAGGGAACACATTCAATTGGTTGGAACAGGAGAGTGGAGAGTGGAAGTTTCCTGCTCTGAGTTTTAATCTCAGGTCACTGCTCCTTTAAATGTGTCATATGCACACTCCCCTGTGTCCTCAACCTTGAGGCTGGGGGGAAAGTTGTATACAATTTGCAGGCTTCTTTCTTCCTTCGCCAGCAGAGTCAGCATTTCTTAGCCCTATTTCCAATCAGAAGATGTGCACAGCCTCACATATTTAGAATTTTTCAAAGTAGTTTAGGCTTTAAGTGAACAATCAGAGAAGGCCATCATTGAGTGTCTGAGAATGCCATGTCATTTTCTTCCAAGAAAGAGTGGGATTGGAATGCGGATAGACAGAACTCAAAGCCCTCATGTTTCCCACTCCAATAAACAGCACTATGAGTCATATTGCATGACTCTCCTTCATCATGATGAATGATTTATAGGAGCTAGAAAATTAATCCAGGTTGAAATTAACACATGAGAGAGTAAGTGGGCAAACAGCATTCTGCTTCTACAGTGTTTGTGCTTTCTCACTTCTTATGCCCTCTCTCCAGTTTATTAACAAATGGAAGATCAACAGGGGTTGACCAGCAAGAGATAGAAGAGGGCAGTAGGAATGAACAATAACAAAAACTTTACTGCATATTGTGAGCAGGGGGAGTTTCCTCTCAAGGAGCTGTATGTCTCCCTCATTTGCATGAGGCATCTTCGTTCCTGAAGACTTTCTAATCACTCCCTACTTAGGACTTAACCAATTAGGATTAGCAGCGTGCTGGGTTTCTACTCTGTGATTTATAGAAGGCAAGCACTTCATAAATCAGGCAGAGCTGTTCATCCACCTGCCTCGCCATAAACAATGAAAATGGGTAATCAGCGGCATGGTTACATGTTAGCTTGGGAAATGAATCAAAGACCAGTGTCTTAATTGTCTGCTGACTGATGTGAGCTGGTTCTGTGGTCTCCAGGCTGCGGTATCTGGAACTGAAGGTCTGGTGGGACATTGCCTGAATGGAGAGGAAGGGGAAGAGATATGAAACTTGTTTCTACAGCACCACAACATTAAATTGTTATCATATTTTACAGGCTGACTTGTGAGTAATAAAGTAGCTGAGTAAAGGAAGGCAAGAGCTGCCCCAGCTGCAACACAGGTTCAAGTCATCAAGAACCCTGGGAGCCTGTGCCTCACCTGCCGTCATGCTAGGTATGGAGGTGTCAGTGTCATGCAATGTCAAGAGCCTGTGTTTAAATATTGGCTGTGGGACTTTGGAAAAACTGCTTAATCTCGTAGAATGTCAATAATAATACCTCAATAGTTGCATTGAATACTAAATGAGAAAACACATGGATGTTGTCTAGCAGAGTATTCTGTGAAATAAGGACAATCACCATATTTTAATTCCATTGCTCTGCAGTCGATTCTGAAGAACATGGTGAAACATGGTGTGGAAGGAGAGCATGCATCGAGATGTGTTGCTTCACACCTGGGTTACTGCAATAACTATTGCAAAACCAGCCAAATTGGCACCACTAATAATTTATCTAAAACATCATTTTTATTATGCCACTTTCAAACTGTAGAACTCGCAATGATGCTCCCTTGCCTATTAGTGCAATGTGAGTATTGATGAACAGGGCTTTCCTACAGTGTCCACTGTAGGAACAGTGTAGGAACAACAAGGCCAATCTTGCTTAAGTAAGGTCCTGCCTTACATCCTGCACAGTTGGCTCTAGTCACTCACGAACTTGCAGTTCTCCTGCTCATGAAGTTGTCAAGTTGTACTTGTTGTGATCATTTAGACATACCAGACGTAATGTTTTCCCAAGCCTTCACAATTTCATAAAATGGTCTGCCAACCACTCAACGTAAAACCAAATGCAGCATTTTTAAAAAGCTCATTTTAATTTCTATAAAATGACTATTTTGATAACTCCATCTCTTATTGAAATTTCCATTTTCTAAATATGAGCCTTTACAAATTAATTTATTTTTATCATTAACATGGTTATAGTATAATTGTCAATAAGACCCATGCCTCTGTCAGATTTATGTTTATTTTATACTATAGAACACCTAGAATGTAACAAGATCATACTAGACATGCAATAAAGAGTTGCTGAATCGAACATATAACAGGGGTATATATAGAATAACCCATATTTGAATCATCTTTTATGGAATTACTTTTATATTTATTTTTTAAAGATTTTTATATATGGATTATACCACAATTATCATGTCTGTGAATTTTAGTGATTTATAACAAATATGGTTTTCTTTGTCATTTATATAAAACACATGTAATATGTTTATATATAATAATATACATTTGGCCGGGCGCGGTGGCACAAGCCTGTAATCCCAGCACTTTGGGAGGCCGAGACGGGCGGATCACGAGGTCAGGAGATCGAGACCATCCTGGCTAATACGGTGAAACCCCGTCTCTACTAAAAAATACAAAAAACTAGCCGGGCGACGAGGCGGGCGCCTGTAGTCCCAGCTACTCGGGAGGCTGAGACAGGAGAATGGTGTGAACCCGGGAGGCGGAGCTTGCAGTGAGCTGAGAGCCGGCCACTGCACTCCAGCCTGGGTGGCAGAGCAAGACTCCGTCTCAAAAAAAAAAAAAAAAAAAAAAAAAAAAAAATAATATACATTTGATATATATAATAAAATAAATATAATAGATTCCACAAATAGAATATATAATGCTTATTACATATAATATAATACATTATGTAACATATTATAAACATATATATAATTTAGGAGTCTTAAATCATTTAATTTTATCTCTCACTCATTTGCCCAAATGCAACGTAAGCATTCTAATAATTAAGGAATTAAGATACATATTCAAGGACTTTCACTTCTGAAAAGATGGAGAAGTATTTCTACCTTTTCCTCTTCCTAATTTCCTTCAATATTATAGATTAAAATATTATATATTAAAAAAATAAGAAGACACTGAAAGGTGGATGGAGTGGGGAGAGAAAAAGGCAGACCATATCAGGGCCTCAGGACTAGCAGGTGGAATTGGCAATGACCTCTCTGGGTTTCCTTCAGACCTCATGTACTCTAGACTTGGAGCTAGAACAGCTGAGAGCTGGAAATGTCAACAGGTGCAGATGATTAAAAGCCCCAACAAGAGCTTGTTTCCTCTAGCCACATGACGAGGAAGGGAGCAGCTTATCAAGAAAGAAAAGTTTGTTCTACTCCAGGCAAACACTACAGAATAACCAGTAGTCCCACCCCCATCCCCACCGACAAAAGCAGGGAGCCTAGGCTTCTACTCTCACCAGACTGTTAGAACATGCCCCAAATCCCCATCTCCCTCATGCTGAGGAGGAGAAGGAGCAGGGAGAGAAGGCAGGGAGAGAAGGCAGGGGCAGGAGCCAAGACTTTTATCCCCACTGGGTAATAATGTGGCTTCCTCCCTTTCAATATCAGTGGAGGTTGTGTGGGGAACCTGGACCTCTACAAACAATTGTTGGTAACAAGACTGTCCCCTACCATTGGAGGGCATTGAGGAGGAACTCCTGCTGCTTCTGGCCAGAGTGGGATCAGCAAAGGGCTAGTGGGGAGCTGGAATTCCCACCATGGCCGAGCAGTAGCAAGGGGTCCCTCCCCACACTGGGTGCCCCTGGAGGCCTAGTGGGGAACCTAGACTTCCGCCCAACATCTGACAGTAACAAGCTCCCTTTTTCTGTTGTCTGAATGGTGTCAGAGAAGATCAGCTCAAACCGAAGATTTAAATAAGATCCATAGCCTCATAGAGTAATACTCAAAATGTCCAAGTTTCAACAGAAAATCACTCATCATACCAAGAATCAGGATAATCAAGACATGCCAATACCAAGATGATATAGCTGTTAGAATTATCTGACAAGGATTTTTAAAGCATGTAAGTGTTCCCATGAGTAATTATGGACACACATGAAACAAATGAAAAAAATAAAATGTCTCAGGAAAGAAATAGAAAATCCCAGCAATAAAGGTAGGGAAAATAAAGAAGAATAAATGGAAACTGGAGAGGTGGGAAATCCAATAACAGAATTGTAGAACTCAGTAAAAAACACAATGTCTCAGCAAAGAGATGGAAGCTATAAAGAGAAATGAAAATTTTAGAATGAAAAAATATTAAAAGCTAGATAAAGGAAACTCAATAGAGGGACTCAACAGTAGAAAGGAGAAGGCAGAGGAAAGAATCAGTGAAGCTGAAAGTAGAAAAGTAGGAAAAAACCCAGTCTGAACAAAAGCATGAAAATAGACTTAAAAAAAAAAATAGAACATTAAGACCCTGTAGGACTATTATGAAAAATTTAATCTTCATTTCACCATTGTCCCAAAAGAAGAGAGTCTGTGAAGGTATCCAAAGAAATAATGTCTGAAAATGTGCTAAACTTTGCAAAAGACATAAACCTACAGATACAAGAAACTTAGAAAACCCCCAAACAGATAAAGCTAAAGAAATCAAGGCAAAGACAGATCATAGCTAACCTTCTTCAACTAAAGACAAACTTAAAATCTTGAAAGCTGTGGGAGAAACTTTAGGGGAACAATGATATAGGGAAAAACAATTAGAATAGCAGCAAAGTTCTCATCAGAAACCACAGAGGCCAGAAGAAAATGGCACACTATTTTTCAAGTGTTGAAAGCAAAGAACTGACAACCTAATACTCTAAAAGTAGCAAAGGCATCCTTCCAGAAGGAGGGGAAACTTAAAACATTCTCATGGGAAGTAAAGTTTTGATAATTTTTCGCCAACAAATCTACCCTAAAAGCATGGCTAAAGGAAACTCTCTAAACATAAGTAAAATAAAAAGAAATGTTTAACCGAAGCAGACAGAACAGGCAACAAAAGAGTAACAATATGAACAAATACAGATTTTTTTCCCCTAAGTTATTAAGAAGATGTTTAACAGTTGAATTAAAATTTATAAAATTGGCCGGGCGCGGTGGCTCAAGCCTGTAATCCCAGCACTTTGGGAGGCCGAGACGGGCGGATCACAAGGTCAGGAGATCGAGACCATCCTGGCTAACACGGTGAAACCCCGTCTCTACTAAAAATACAAAAACTAGCCGGGCGAGGTGGCGGCGCCTGTAGTCCCAGCTACTCGGGAGGCTGAGGCAGGAGAATGGCGTAAACCCGGGAGGCGGAGCTTGCAGTGAGCTGAGATCCGGCCACTGCACTCCAGTCCGGGCGACAGAGCGAGACTCCGCCTCAAAAAAAAAAAAAAAAAAAAAAAATTTATAAAATTATGTGGTGTTTTTTACTATATAATATAAATATTTAAGATGTTCAACAACACTGGCTGTGAGGGAAATGCAAATTAAGACTATGATGAGATATCACTGCCCACCTATGAAAAGAAATACAATTTTAAAGTAGTCATTATACCAAATGCTGGAGAGCAGACAGATGAGCCAGATCTCTAATACATTCTTGGTAGGAGTGTACAACTGTTCTGGAATATAGTTTGTTAGTTTCTTTAGAAACTCAAAGCACACTTTGCAAAATGAACCACAGTTACACTCTTGGACATTACACCCAGATGTCCACACTGACACCTGTATATGATAGTTTACAGCAGCTCAATTTGTAATAGCCAAACCTGGAAACATCAAAATGTCCAAAAATAGGTGAATGGTTAATGAACTGTGGGACCTGCATACCAGGGAAAACTACTCAGCCACAAGAATAAATGTATTATTATTAATATTGATATTAATAGTTTTGCTGTTTGAACATTAACCAGTTAAAACTTTAATGTGATAATTTAAAAAAATTCATCCACAACAGAACAAAGATACATAAAATGCTTAGTCATAAAGGCAATAAAAACTATGTAGGTTTACATGAAAAAAGTACCAAATTTCAGTGTGGGTGATAAAGTGACACTTAAATGCATACAAAGAAAATTATAAACTATTTTGAAGTAAATATTTTACTCAATTATTAAAATTTTTGAAATTGTTTGAAATGTAACTAGAAGACCAAATCACCAACAAAAACATGGAATTGGGTTAAAAGAAAAAATTATTTAAAGAAAGGGTAATGAGGGGTTACTTGCTCTATTCATGTTAGGACTCTTTATAAGCTAGTCTAACAAAACATAGTAAAGCTGAAGAAATAAAAATATAGTGCAACAGAAGAGAAAGTTGGAAATGAAAACACCATTATGTATACAAGCTATTACATTATAAGAAGTTTTTTTTTTTTTTTCTCCAAATAGAGCACCTGTGCAACAATTTTGGCATGAAAACAAGTTATAACCCTGTCTCACACCATGATAAAAATGTAATTCTAAATGGCTTGAAAATATTAAGAAAATACATTTAAAAAATCAAAAGAAAACACAATTAATGTTTTCTCAAACTTATGATGAAATTCTTTCTAAATTTGACACCAAAGTCAATTGAACTCTTTAAAAAAATCTTTTAGAAATGAAACAGAAATCTAAAACCTGGTCAACATATTTGAAAGCCATATAAAAGACCAGAAAAGTTTTGCAATGTGGAAAACCATCGAATGGTCATTATCTGGAGTATTTAAAGAATTCTTATAACTTGGCCAAACAAAATCCTCACCATTGAAAAATGATCAGGGGTAGGAAGAGAAAACTTATAAATGTAGAATACGGGGATTAAAAAAATAAGGAAAAAATTAAAAAATGAGGCTTACGCTAAGTAAAATAAGAATAGTTACTATAATGGGATGTCACTGTTCATGTATAAAATTGACACTAAATATGTGAGAAGATTATTAAGTGTTACAGTAGAGAGGGTTTAGGTAAACTGATACCTTTGCAAGTGTTGAATGGTGGCACAGTCTTTCCAGAAGGTAATCTTCAAGAATTATCAAAAGCTTTAAAAAAAAGACACAATCTTCCACCCAGATATTCAACGTCTCATTAGTAAAAAGGTTGGCAGAGATATCTATTTTGCATACCAGGAAGTTCATTCTAGCATTGTTTACAGAAAGAAGAATACACAAGCAAAAAACAAAAAAAAATTCTGATATAAGATAGTTGGTATAAGATACTTGATTGTCTTTTCTGAACTCTCAAAAAATAAAAGTCCAAAAAAATTCAATTACACTGAAATTAGAAATCAGCTTTAAGCTCAAACTACAGAGTATGAAAGATGTGTGCTAAATATACTTAAGTTTGGAAAATTTAAAGAAAGAACTAAGAATGGATAAATTATTTTCCAGTTTGTCAAGCAGGCTGAGGAGTCTTCTGAAAATTACTAAGCATTCTGATAAGACCAAACAAAAATCTCTCTGAGGAGTTTTAGGTTCCTGAGATTAAACTAGGAAAAGTAAGAAACATACGTGTATTAGTCAGGGTTCTCTAAAGGGACAGAATGAATAGGATCGATGAATATATGAAGGGGAGTTTATTGGATAATTGACTCACACGATCACAAGGTGAAGTCCCACAATAGGCTGTCCACAAACTGAGGAGCCAGAAAGCCAGTCTGAGTCCCCAAAACCTCAAAAGTAGGGAAGCTGACAGTGCTGCCTTCAGTGTGTGACTGAAGGCCTGAGAGCCCCTGGCAAATCACTGCTGTAAGTCCAAGAGTCCAGAAGTTGAAGAACTTAGAGTCCGATGTTCAAGGACAGGAAGCATCCAGCATGGGAGAAAGATGAAGGCCAGAAGACTCAGCCAGTCTAGTCCTTCCATGTTCTTCTGCCTGCTTTATTCTAGCTGTGCAGGCAGTTGATTAGATGGTGCCCACCCAGATTGAGGGTGGGTGTGCCTCTCCCAGTCCGCTGACTCAAATGCTAATCTCCTTTGGCAACACCCTCACAGACACATCCAGAAATAATACGTTGCATCCTTCAATCTAATCAAGTTAACACTCAGTATTAACCATCACAATATACATCAGGCTGCAAAGTTATCACCAAAGCACAGTGTGCATGGCTAGGACTGAAGGGATGTCAGGCCAGGATCATTTTTCCATGACATGCACAGCTAATTCAGATGAATTGTCTTCATGTGAGGTAAGATGAAGAACAAATCAAGACTTGATATACCCAATAAATATATGCAAGTATTACCGAATGTAAATTTTAAAGAATTTTAAGATTTTGAAATACAGAATTTCAAGCTACTTTTTTAACATTTATTTTAGGTTCAGGGGTACATGTGAAGGCTTGTTATACAGGTAAACTTGTGTCATGGGGGTTCGTTGTACAAATTATTTCATCACTCAGCTATTAAGCCAGTACCCAAGAGTTCTCTTTTCTGCTCCTCTCCCTCCTCCCCGCCTCTACCCTCAAGTAGATTCTAGTGTCTGTTGTTTCCTTTTTGGGTTCAAAAGTTCTCATCATTTAGCTCCCACTTATAAGTGAGAATATGTCGTATTTGATTTTCTGCTCTTGCTTTAGTTTGCTGAGGATAATGGCCTTCAGCTCCATCCATGTTCCCACAAAAGACATGATCTCATTCTTTTTTATGGCTGCATAGTATTCCATGGTGTATATGTACCACATTTTCTTTACCCAGTCTATCTTCAATGAGCATTTAGGTTGATTCCTTATCTTTGCTATTGTGTATCATGCTGCAATAAACATTCGTATGCATGTGTCTTTGTGGTAGAACGATTTATATTCCTCTGGGTATATACTCAGTAATGGAATTGCTGGGTTGAGTGGTAGTTCTGCTTTTAGCTCTCTGAGGAATCAGCATTGTGTTTTCCTCAAAGGTTGAACTAATTTACACTCCCACCAACAGTATATGCGTTCACTTTTCTCCACCACCATGCCAGCATGTGTTATTTTTTGGCTGTCTAATGATACCCATTCTGACTGGTGCAAGATGGTATCTCATTGTTGTTTTAATTTGCATTTCTTCAATGATCAGTGATGTTGAGCTTTTTTTTTTTCATATTCTTGCTTGACACATATTTGTCTTCTTTTGAAAAGTCCTTTGCCCATTTTTTAATGGGGTTGTTTGTTTTCCTCTTGTAAATTTGTTTCAGTTCCTTATCGATGTTGGATATTAGATTGTTGTCAAATATATAGTTTGCAAATATCTTCTCTCATTCTGTAGGTTTTCTATTTACTGTATTGATAGTTTATTTTGCTCTGCAGAAGCTGTTAAGTTTAATTAGGTCCCAGTTGTCAATTTTTGATTTTGTTTCATCTAGGACCTTCATCTAAGATCCTTGACAAAGTGGACAAAAACAAGCAATGGGAAAAAGACTACCTATTCAATAAATGGTGCTGGGATAACTGGCTAGTCATATGCAGCAGATTGAAGCTAGACCCCTTCTTTGCACTATATACAAACATTACTTCAAGATAGATTAAAACCTTAAATGTAAAACCCAAAACTATAAAAACTCTGGAAGACAACCTAGGCAATAATACTATCCTGGACATAGAAATCAGAAAAGATTTCATGACAAAGACACCAAACACAGTCAAACTACTTTTTAGATAGCAGAGCAGAGTTGAAGAATAAAATACTAAATCTCCAAAAAATATGTATCTATTCTGGTGCTTTAATAAAACTCTGGAGAAATTTTTTCCTGTTATTTTGTGCTTCTTCCTTCATCCATTTAATAATTTATTTACCAAATATTTATTCAGGACCAGGTGCAGTGGCTCATGCCTATAGTCTCAGCACTCGGTAGGTGTACAGGGGCAGATTACTTGGGCCCAGGAGTTCAAGACCAGCCTGGGCAACAAGGCAAAACCCCATATGTACAAAAAATACAAAAATTAGCTAGCCATAGTGGCATGTGCCTGTAGTTCAGCTAGCTACTCAGGAGGTTGAGGTGGGAGGATCACCTGAGCCCAGGAGGTCAAAACTGCAGTAAGCTGAGATTGCGCCACTGCACTCCAGCCTGGGTGACAGAGTGATTCTGTCTGAAAACAACAACAACAACAACAAAAACAAAAGAAAAACAAACAAACAAAAAGCACCGACCATGAAATTAAAGACAAAAGATGAGAAGAATACGTTATCATAGTTCAAAAAAAATGAAGGTGATTAAAATTTATGGAAACCATAATCATATTTGAAGCAACAAGAATTAGGGTGGAAACCACTGGGGGGAAAATCAATGACAAGAAAATCAGAGTTGTGAAATTTACATAAAATATACTGGACATATCCAAGGAATAAAAAAAAAAATATGAAAGAAACATTGAAAAAAACCAATGTAGCAGAGAAAATTACAATTCAAATATATAGTATGTAAGAAAGAAGTTAATAGCAGAGAAGATAACAGATGTGAAAGTAAAACAACAAAGAATCAATGTAATGGGAAAATATATTGTTTAAAGATATAATAGAAAAGACTCAAAGACAGAAAAAATTACTTGTAGCTCAAAATGTTGCATCAAATGCCAGAAATAAGAACAGACTGAATGATCCACAGCAACATATAATCTTACTTATTCAATCATCCATTCAATCCTGCAACATTGAGTACTGTCTCTATGTCAAATAGGGTGCTTAGAGCTGAGAAACACGTAAGGCACTATAGCAGTTTCAAATTCAAAGATAAAGGAAAAAAGTATACAAACATGTAAGTAGAAAAATAAGTCTTCTAAAGTGAGAAACATAGACTGATTTTAATGTTCTCTACTGTGGGGTAAGTGTCCCCAATGACGGAAAAGGCCAAAATAAAGTCTGACCAAACAATTTTCTAAAAAGCCAAGTTGTTTTGCAAAAGAAAGACACTGTCTAACATGCAAGACCTCAAGAAATATAAAAGCTATTTGCTTTCCTTGGGAATGGGCATGTAGAGGGTAGAGGGAGACAGTACTTGAGAAAGTCTAGGAAACCCAAAGATTGATAAAGTGAAGATCTCAAATGGGGAATGCATGGTCAGAAAAGTGTTGCTGACCATAGAACTACGTTATAATAAATATATAACTAAAGATAATCTAGAAATGATATTTACAAAACAGAATATAAATGCTATCAATGTTGTCAATGGAAAAGGGATGCTATAACTAATAAAAATAAGAAGGTATGCATGAGAAAGAAAATGCATATTGGAATAATTTATCTTTTACAGCAGAACTCAATAGACAATATTTTAATTTAAAAAAACACACAAAACATAGAGATTTAAATATGGGAAAGTAATGTTAGCAATGCAATAAAGTTAGAAAATCTAATTACCAGAAGGGGGAAAAGGTTGACAAAATATAGACATCATAGGTTATACAGATGTAGAGTTGACAATTACATTTGTGAATCATAAACTGTGTAATTCTTGTTGGTGAAAACTTGAGGCCCCATCAGAAACAAATACAAAATTACCATGTAGGTATTTTTTTTTAAAACCCAGGGTATATGGAACTCTCTTGAGATGGGGTGAAGACTACAGGGTGCTGAAGATACACTCACAATAACAAATCATAAGTCAAATAAGGAAACAATCCACCTTGAGCAAGACTCAGGAGATACAAAAAGCAGCAAAAGCAGACACTCACAAACTTGAAATATTATGACAATTTGGAAAAGACTATAGAATGGTTATATTTGAAATAATTAATAAAGTAGAATAAGTTCTGGAAACATAATGAAAGAACAAGATATTTTTGGGAAAAAAAGTAGATTTAAATATTAAACAGATTTTTCTCTAAATGAAAAAAAGATTTTAACAAAAAGCTTAATAGAATGGTTAAATGTCACAAAAGACATAGTTCAGCAAAGATAATAAACAAGAAGGAATTTTTTAAAAGTAGTGTTTAGGGTAAATTGGTAAGAGTTAATATTTAAAAAGATAATAGTTGAAAGATGATCGTCTTGAAGAAATACTCTAGAAACCATAAAAAAATAGGAAATACATGAAGTTCATAATTATATGCATCATAATAAACATCAATAAAGAAGGGCAAATCTTAGAAAACTTCAGAAATAAAGACAGATTTTCCTTAAATAAGTGACATTTAGATCAACAATAAATTTTCCATAAAGACAAATTAAATAAGGGAAACTAGGTGAAAGGAACTTTCTGTGGTATCTTTGCAATGTTTCTATAAATGTAAAATTATTCTAAATTTAAAGCTTAATTTGCAAAAGCAAAAGCAAACAAATAAATAAAAATGTTAAAGCCAGGCAGAAAAAAGAAATCAATTAATGTCTTGACAATGCTGAGGGAAAATGAACCCCAAACTGCAATTCTATACTCAAAAAAATCCCTTTATTTCTTTTGCATGAGGATGAAATAAATACATCTTCCTATGGAGGAACCACTGCTAAAAAAAACTACTATAGTATATAGCTCAGTAAGAAGAAAATGGAGCTCAAGAAATACCCGCAAATGCAAAGATAATTTTTTAAAAAACAAACAAAAAAGACTAAAAATGCCAGATAAAGAACTGGAAAGTATACTCTTGTAGGCTGACAGTGGTTATACTTAGATAATGAGAATAAGATGATATAAGGTATAGGTTATATTTTTATGTATCAATATTTTCTATATTTTTCTCAAGGCTTAAAATGAGTATTTTAATGAGAAAAAAGAATATTATAATGTTTTACACATAAAAACATAAAAGAAAAGCTAGGAAAAGAAAGGGGGAAAAAGAGAAAGAAGAAAAGAGTAAAAAGAGAAAAAGGAAAAAGTAGAAGGAAGAAAGAAAGGAAAAAAGAAAGGGAAGGAGGGAGAGAAGGAGGGAAGATGAAAGAAAGAAGGACTAAAAGGGGATGGATACAAAAAGATGAAACACTGTTGTTAGGTGTCCCTGGCAAGTGGTCAGAGTCACTGTGTTCTGCCGCCACTTAACCCATTATCTTATTCCCTTTGAACAAAGTCATTCAGATCAAGCAAAATACAATAAAACTGCCTTGACACTCCTGCCAACCTTTCCATCTTGAAGGCAAAGTTTGCATCCAGCTCTTTTAAATCTTCCTTGAGAACATCAGCCTCTCTCTTCTTTCACTTGTCTGAGCACTTCGTTGGAACACTCTCTTCGACTGGATACTTGTATTTTGTTTAGTATGACTGGCAGTTGTAAGAAGCAATTCTGTGTGTGTTGGCCTCCTACTGGTTTCACAACTGCTACTTGCACTGCCCTTGTGCCCAGGGCAGTGTGGAATACTTAATAGATACCAAATCGCCTTCAATCTCATTAACCGTTTGCTCATTCCAGATAATTCCCCATTCTCATAAAGAGCCTCACCCTTAAGTTAGCCTAGCAGACTAGAAGAGCAACACAGCCCTGGTGTCCAGGAGAACCTTCTTCTAAGGGCAGAATTCTACATGCCAGAGAGCAGACAGCAGCTTCTATAATAAAGCTCCAACATCATTCGGAGTTGCTCTCTCTGCAGCTCACAGATTCAGCTCCCTCAGGATGAAATACATATGTTAAGGCATGGTTACAGTAACTTCAGCAATAGTAGATGTTAGCTATTCTCTCTCTCTCCTCCCTCTTGATTTTTCAAAGCTGATGAATTCAATTCATACTCACCACTTGCTACTGAAATTAAATATAAATAAAAGGAAACAGCATTATAGCATCATGCATAAATCAAACAGTAGTTCCATTGATAGAATGGGCTTTAATATTGAGATGTGGGAAATAAATGGAGAAAACACCTGAAAATTGATTTTATTTCCTCCTTTCACCAGGAAGCTTTGATGTCCTGTAAACACACGTTCAAAAGTAAAGTCACTTTGGGTGGTATTGGAGAGTCATGGTGTAGGGGCAAAGTACAAATCAGAAACAAAACATAAAATTGGAGTCAGGTAAGTAATTGTGGGTTTGAATCCTTCTCCAAATACCAAGTGAGAAACAGGAATTTGCCTTCTCTGAGCTTTGCTGTCTTCATCTGTAAAATGGGAATTTTATTGTTTTTCTTCTTGAAATTATATACATAGAAATGAATGCCATAGCATAAACCTCTTCTTTTTGAAATGAAGCACTTAGAAACAAATGCCATAGCACAAAACCTCACACATAGTCACTTGACTGAATTTTTATTCTCCTTTCCTTTCTACACTTTGGAGACAAAGCATGAAAATAATTTTCTCCTGGCAAGTTCACCATCCTCATCCTCAAACATAAACCTATATAAATGCAGCTTTCAGACAGTCTCTAAGCAAAGCCATTAAGAAGACTCTATCCCTTGCCGTTCTTCCAAGCCAGCCTATATAGCAATTTGCAACTTTACGATGTGATAAATAGAATTTCTTTGTTTTGATTTTTCATTTGCATATTTATTGAGATATGACGATCTTAATTAGTTCTGCTTTTTTTGTTTTGTTTGTTTTCTTGGTTGGGAAAAGACAGCTTCCTATAGTGAAAAATAATTCTGCATGCTAACAGGGTGAACAAAACCCAGCCTGTGGCATTCCTTGATGTTAATGCTGATTTAAACGCAGCTTCATGGATTCTTTTTCTCACTTGTTTTCTCTTTAAATGCTGAGGTAATGCTCAAGACTTGGGTGAATGCCAGACCTCAAGAGGCAGCCACCTACTGAGAAGCAAGAGGCGAACACTTAAAATTCCAAACACTCAGATTCATCCAGCATGCTCTCCCAGCTACCTGTCACCCATCTCCCTCCTGAAAAAGCTGAGTTCCACCGAATGCCTCCTTCTAATGAAACACAACTCTGGCTACATCTCAGTTTTTGCAGGCTAGAAAAGAGCAACTCTGAATTCTCTGGGTGAGTGAGTCCTGGAAGCAGTATTTAGTGGTGTTGCCCACACCCTGCTATTCTCCCTTGACCTTCCATCTACTTTCTCCAGGAGCAGAGCTGTTGAATGCTGTGCTCCATCTAAGAGGCATGAGCAGCCTATTACACAACTCATCCACACTTACAGACACACTGAGTATGCCCATCACGAATGTCTCACCATCATCACCTAGGACAATTAGCAGGGTTCCCTAGGATTTTGTGTTTGTCAACTTCACACCATCACAAAGTCTGTCCCTGAGTTAACACATTTAAGAGGAAGGACATAATTTATTATTCCCCGTTTTTTCTTATTAACTCCAGTAATGGAACATTTTCTATGTACAGAGAAAAGCAGTAGGCACTGTTGAGAAAAGAATAAGAATAAACATTGCCAATCACCTACTGTGTGCCAGGTGCTTTGCCATTGTTCTCTCTTGAAATATAAACAAATAAACAAATCTTATCAACCCAACTTAACAGTTAGAAAAAGAGGTTTAGAAGTTTAGATTATTTTCCCAATATCTTAAAGCTGCACATGGCATAGAGAATGTGTGATAATTAGATAAGACCAAGGATTCCTGTATCCCTTGATGCAATCAACAAATATTTATAAAGTCTACTTTGCCTAAGGAAGAACTGGAATGAGGTGTTCATTCAGCCCAAATCAAAGTCATGAACTCTCTTACATGATCTAGAGCTCTGGAAAAAAATCCAGTCATTTCCACATAAAAAGTCATGGAAATAAATGTCCTATTCCTTATTGAACAAGTGTACCCTACATAGTATGGGGAGATGCGGTCCAAACTCTTTATGAAAATAGAAATGTAGAATAAAACAGGAAGGAAGTGGGAGAGAGTGGGTTAATGAGGAAATGAATGAAAGCAAAAGAGAGGGAGAGGAGAGACAGTGTTTGACGTGTTTAGTAAAACTTGCTGAATCAATTCATCAGCAAGTGCTTTTCTCTTAAGTTCTCATAACTTAGGAGAAAATGGGTTGACCTAAGTGGTCTAAAGGAAAACATATATAAGAGGCTGGTTCATTGAGAGTATGGTCATAGTTAAAAGTTTAACATTTATATGAGAGGACCTCTGAGTATTGAGTGGCCATTGATGTTTCAGATATGTAATTCAAACTATTTACCTAATTAGTTGATGAAACTCCACTGAGCCAAACCACATTCATTTGCTCAGTCCTTCTGTTTAGAAACTTATTCAGTGTTAAAATACAGCTGGGTTTTGGCGTGCATGGTTGGCTGTACTGTGTAGCTAAGGGACCAAGAGAAGTTAACAAATCTGTATAGGTATCAAAATCAAGGTCATAATGACCCATGCCACTTGAGTAGAGAAGGTGTTTGTGGGAAAGCCAGTTTGTCACTTTAGCAATGAATGATGATGCTTTTGCTCAAGCTACTATTGTTTCAGCATTCAAAAGATACCCACTCCCATGTTTGTTTTCTATCTTTTTCCCCATTATTTCTTGTTGAATGGTGTCAGATACATTCTACTGGATATCTGTGGGTCATTGCTAAACTGATACAGTGTAATCAGGTATGGCTAAGATATTTTACCATTTGGTATAATACATTCCCTCAAGCAGTGGAACACATGGTGCAATGTCAGATCTAATGGGTCAAGGAAAACACTTCACAGGGAGATGGGATCATCTCACTTAACTACACTGCTGTAAAGCTCATCAATGTCTCTCTAAAGTTTACAAAGGAACATTTTCTCATTGTCTGAAAAGAAATCAAAGCATCCAACCCAAATCTTCTTAAGCTGATAAGAAACTTCAGCAAAGTCTCAGGATACTACATCAATGTGCAAAAATTGCTAGCATTCCTATAGACCAACAACAGGCAAGCAGACAGCCAAATCATGAATGGACTCCCATTCACAATTGCTACAAAAATAATAAAATACCTAGGAATAACACAGCCAGCGATGGAAGTGAAGGACTTCTTCAATCACTGCTCAAGGAAATCAGAAAGGACACAAATAAATGAAAAAGCATTTCATGTTCATGGATGGGAAGAATTAATATTGTGAAAATGGCCATACTGTCCAAAATAATTTATAGATTCAATGCTATTTCCATTAAACTATCATTGACATTCTTCACAGAATTAGGAAAAACTATTTCAAAATTCATATGAAACCAAAAAAGAGCCCGAATAGTGAGGATAATCCTAAGCAAAAAGAACAAAGGTGGAGGCATTATGCTACCTGACTTCAAACTATACTACAAGGCTAAAGTAACCACAACAGCATGGTACAGGTACCAAAACAGACACATAGACCAATGGAATAAAGAACTCAGCAACAAGACCACGTACCTACAACCATTTGATCTTCAACAAACCTGACAAAAATAAGCAATAGGAAAAGAATTCCCTATGTAATCAATGACTCCGGAAAAACTGCCTAGCCATATGCAGAAAATTGAAACTGAACATCTTCCTTATGCCTTACATAAAAATTAACTGAAGATGGGTCAAAGGCTTAAATGTAAATCCCAAAACTATAAAAACACTAGAAGAAAATCTAGGCAATACCATTGAGGATACAGGCATAGGTAAAGATTTTATAACAAAAACACCAAAAACAATTGCAACAAAAGTAAAAGTTGACAAATGGAGTCTAATTAAACTAATGAGCTTCTGAATGGCAAGAGAAATGATTATCAGAGTGAACAACCTACAGAATGGGAGACAATTTTTGCAATCTATTCATCTGAAAACTGTCTAATATGCAGAGTCTAAAAGGAACTTAAACAATTTTATAAGAAAATAAAACATTAAAAAGTGAGCAAATGATATGAACAGACACTTCTCAAAAGAAGACATTCATGCAGCCAACAAACGTGAAAAAAAAAAAAGCTCCACATCACTGATCATTAGAGAAATACAAATCAAAACCACAGTGCGATACTATCTCAAGTCAATCAGAATGGTGACTATTAAAAAGTCCAGAAACAACAGATGCTGGCAAGACTGAAGAGAAAAAGGAACATTTTTACACTGTTGGTGGGACTATAAATTAGTTCAACCATTGTGGAAGACAGTGTGGGTGATTCCTCAAAGATCTAGAGGCAGAAATACCATTTGACCCAGCAATCCCATTACAGGGTATGTACCCAAAGGAATATAAATCATTCTATTATAAAGATATATGCATGTGTATGTTCATTGCAGCACTATTCACAATAGCAAAGTCATGCAATCAACCTACATGTTCATCAATGATAGACTGAATAAAGAAAATGTGGTACACATACACCATGGAATACTATGCAGCCATAACAGGAATGAGATCATGTCCTTTGCAGGAACATGGATGGAGCTGGAAGTCATTATCCTCAGCAAACTAATACAGGAACAGAAAACCAAACACCACACGTTCTCACTTATAAGTGGGAGCTGAACAATGAGAATACGTGGACACATGGAGAAGAATAACACACACTGGGGGCTAGGTTGGGGAAGGGATAGCATCAGGAAGAATAGCTAATGGATGTTGGGCTTAATACTAGGTTGATCTGTGCAGCAAACCACCATAGCACATGTTTACCTGTATAAGAAACCTGCACATCCTACACATGTACTCGAGAACTTAGAATAACAGTCAATGAAAAATAAAACACAAATACCCCCCACTCGCCCCCCAAAAAAGATCAGAGAATCAGGAAAGAAGTATAGATTTGCTGAAGTCACTTAGATTTCAGTTTAATTTGTGGTCAAACTTTCTATGGTAACTGGTATCACCACCCTAATTTTCTATTAGAAAGACTTTTCTATCTTATATGCTTCAAAACAACAAAGAAATAAAATGGGTTACTGGGTGTAAACTAAGCCACATAAGGATAAACTATGGCATGGGAAAGGTCAGGAATGACTTTTCAGTGAATGGAAAACAAATTATAAACTTTTTAAAAGTACACATAAGATTTGATCCTTTGAAAAGTTAAAAGATAATATGCATTTATTTTCTGACCTAATTTTATAGATGTCTTCTTTAGTGCCAGTCTTCACTTGTTATATAACTCTTACTATTGTAAGTGCTTATATATTGTTAGTCTTGAATGCCATCTATTGCTCCAGCCAATGAACATAGCATGCACTTTTCTCATTTCTAAAAGTGCTCATTTTTAACCCTCTGCAGCTTTCTCTTTCTGACATTATTTTATGTTCTGATTAACAGTTTTGACTCATAATGTTTCATGAAAGACATGCAAATAATAATGCTAGAGGTACCTAGACATGAATGCTATGTTTTAAAGCAGCTTGAGGTCACAAGCACGTTTAAGGAAATGAAGGGTAAGGAAACAGATGGAAAATGTCCAAGGTCAGTGTATATCCCCAATGAGATCTCTGAGAAATCCCCTCGTGCTGAGCTTTAGGACCACTCCACTCCCTCCCTCTTATCCTCAGATAACTTCATTTTATACCTAGATCTTCTTTGGTTACCATTTTCTCCTCAAATTATTGACACACATACATCCTAGATGTAATTCTGGCTAACAAACCTTGCAAAGAATCGACAGTGTGAATTTCAGCATCACTGTTACCTTTAAAATACAGGCATATGATTCATCTGTAGCTCTATAGTTTATATGGATTGGTGCATTCTTTTTTTTTTTTTTTTTTTTTCCCTTCTGAAGAGAGCTTCAGTCTTCTGAATACTTAGTTTCCACTGGACGGTCTAATCTCTTTCTATGAGGTAGCCCTAAGGTGAGTGGTGCTGGCCAGGTCACTTCTCATACAATCAGACCCATCATCGGGCTTCTTAAAATGAATGGTGCTGAGGATGCCTCAACTTAAGGCAATAGAACTGGTCATGGTCCATGTAATTCTCATTTCTCTGCTGGTCCCAGGGACTGAAGTTATTGATCTCTGTGGGCCCAAATGTAAAGAATCCAGCTTCCCAAGCCTTGATGCTCCCACAAGATACACCTCCTTTTTCTCATCTTTGGCTTGTAGAGGCAGCTGGAGTGGTGTGAGATTGTAATTCTAACCTCTTCTTCATTGTTACATTTTTCTCATTCTTCCCCAGAGGATTTAGAGTAAATTAAAGCTTCCTGGGGCTTATACACATCATTATGAATCCACACCTCTGTGTAGTGATCCCCTTTTCCAAGGGTCCAGAGAGGGGATATGCTTTCTTTCTTTTCTTTTTTCTTTGCTTTCTTTATTTTCTTTCTTTCTTCCTGTCTCTCTCTCTCTCTCTCTTCTTTTATTTTCTTTTCCTTTCTTTCTTTCTTTCTTTACACTAATTCAGTTGGAAAATTGTGGAAGTCCTTTGACATTATAACACTGTCTCCTGTGAGGAGCATATTCCTAACTGTATAATCTGTGGCTAAAAGAATCTTGGTGAAGTGCATGGAACAATGTCAGAGAATTAAAAGAGAAATGACAATTGTAAAGTTCAAAGTCAGAAACTCATCTCTATAGGGACTATGTTTTAAGGATTTGTGTAGCTTTTATTCAAACAGTATTTCTATTTTCACAAACACTTCCTCCTCACTCAACTCAGAATGCCTGTATATGCTAGGAACTAAAAGTTTAAAATGAAAGCATCGCAGAATATGGCTTGAGAGAGATGCTTAAACAATACTAGAGGTGCAGGCATAAACTGTGCAAAAGCCCTGTAGAGCTCAGTGAAGTCTGAGTTCAGGCAGGTGGATGTGAGCAGTTAGGCAGGTGAGTATTAATGAAAGAGATGCTTATCCTTAGAATTGAGGTCTATAGTTCAAATGATAGAAAAAGTTTAAAAGTAATAGTCAAGATGGATAGATTAGATAGACAAATGGTAGGTAGGTAGGTAGATAGATAGATAGATACATAAATAGATAGATACATAGATGGAATGATAGAGGATAGATGGCAGAATGATAGATATATATATCTTTACACATATACCTTTACATATATGTACCTTATTATTTCTATTTGCTTTAATAAATTACATTTATGAATCAGAATCTTTACATAAACAGTCTAATTGGAATTTACTGAGTGTTAATATCTTAGATACATATTATGAGCAAAGCCTTCTCACTGTGGGAACTCTGTAAGCACTCCACTAACCTTGGGCATTCTCTGCCCCTTAAGTTAATAGAGCTTTGATCTGTGTCATCTTCTATTTTGGAGACTTAGTATTACATACTTGGTGAGAGAAAGGAGCTTCCAAAACCTTGTCTTTGCTTATTTCTTCATCTGAGTTTTCAACTATATGCTCCTACCTAATCCCTTCCTTAGAATTAACTTGGTCTCTCGTCTCTCCTCAAGTACGTTTGGGGCCTTGCTGTTCGCTGACTGGGCCCAAGCTGACTCTACCTAGAATGCCATCCTTCTTGCCACTGCTAATTGAAAATTCTATCATAGCTTAAGATAAGCCCAATGTTACTTCCTCCATAAAAACATCCATGATCATGCAAGATTAAAAATAATTACCCATTTGATTTTAATGCATTTATTCACCATATGGTCCCTTAGAGGCCAGAGACATATTTTTATTAATTTATAATCCTCATGGTTCTTATCCTTTGTCTTATACCTAGAATATGCCCAAAACAAATGCTAATTAAAGAAGGGCAGAATAATTCTCTTTTTTAAACTTCAGAAATATACACTCCACCTCCAGATTAGGGATAACCAAATATCTCCGCTGCTTTCATTACACCATACACAGAAATGGAAGGGGCAGGAGTGTTTAAGAGAATTCATACCTTAAACTGTTAAACTGCAAAAGTGATAGTGCTAACGTGGGCCATTTCTTCCTACCTACCTACCTACCATTTGTCTATCTAATCTTGCTCTAACTTCAAGTTAATTGGCAATTTTATAGGCGATTTTAGTACACTTGGCATAGGAAAATATACTAATACAAAATACAAATATTTGTATTCTATTTTACTGTCTGTTCTATCTTTGTGTTTTATTTTCCTTCTTACTTCATATGAAGTATGAGAACAGGATGTTTCCAGTTTAGATAAAGAAAGTACAGATGGATAAAAGTCCAAAACTTGCAGGATGGGGTGGATGTTTAAGAGCCTATAGGAAAAAAACAAAAATCAGCAACGCTATTTAAAGACTCTATTTTGTTATCTTGGAACTGTCTCCCAAATTCTATGTTTCTATCAGGCTCTCAGGTTTCAGATAAAAGGATTTAGTGTTGCTATTGTTACAGACTAAAAGAATTCTTTACACAGGCCTTTTTGTTGTAAGAGCAAAATCAAATCTCCTTGCCTTCTGAAACACCCAGGGATTCTAAGGAGTTTACAGAGCAATGAATTTCGATCTCAGTTGTAGGAAGAAAACCAGATGGCTCTTGGTCTCAGAGCATGGAGTAAGTTATGCTACCACCTACCATTGACTCTGGAGTAAAGCCACAATTCTGTAGATGTCTCATTCTATTTTAGTTAGAAGTAACACATTTACAGTTACCTATATCTTATTGCTTTTTCACATACATTTTTCCTGACAATGAAATTACATTACAGTCAGGTAGCATGGCCATGGATACAAGTACTATAAATATCATTGGGAGAAATCACTGCATCAGTGAAATAAGAATGAAGGATTTATGTTTAGTAAATATAATATGATATAGACAGTGTCACTCTTTTTTACTTTTAAGTAGGTAAATAATCAACATATGGTATTTTAATAGTTGTGAAGTGTTTAGAATGGACTCCCATATTGTTCAAGTCAACTGCCAAGAAACCTTGTCTTTTCACAAGACGTGTTAGCAAAAGCTGTCAGTACCTTCAGAGGGAGGTTACCCCAATCCGATAAACCAATTTTAATTTATCCCACATTCAGTTCTATAGTAATTTCATTAATGGGAAATTAATTTATGTAATCAATTCTACTATAAATATGACTATTAACCTTCAAGGAGACATTTTGATTTGAACAGTTGAGAAGGCACATCTTGAATTGGGTTAGCAA
The DNA here is from genome assembly GCF_009764315.1 of Trachypithecus francoisi. Classification (NCBI taxonomy): domain Eukaryota; kingdom Metazoa; phylum Chordata; class Mammalia; order Primates; family Cercopithecidae; genus Trachypithecus; species Trachypithecus francoisi. Next base: position 102,356,899 of record NW_022681468.1, read on the forward strand.
AAAAAAAAAAAGAAAAGAAAACAAGGATATATTTTCAATGACAATTATAAGCTTTTTTGAATATCAAAATCTTTAGTAGAAAGGAGACTCAGGATCATAACAATGACAGGACATAAGAACTGAGAGTGTTCTGTGAGAAGTAAGTCAGAGAAGTTTGTCACAGGGAGTCAAACAATAAGTATTACTGTAGGAGGGATTGTGGTAAGTTATTATAGACATCGTAATAAGATATGCCACATACAAATGATAAAACAATTTAAGATAATGCATAATATGTTACAGCAACTTGGCATAAGAAAGAAGTGAATTAATGTACTTAACAAAACCATGATACTGTATTACAAGAATCATAACAAAGAACAGTATATGTGTGTGTGTGTGCATGTAAAGTTATTTTACACATTATATATAATTAAACTAGGTTATATATTATAATTTATTTCAAAAGCTTTTTAAATGTAAATAAAAATAGCATTGTAAAATAGATGTTTCAGCATCATCTGGTAGCATATGTTCTATTAGGTAGTTCTTTTTAATTTACTAATTACTGAACAACATAGCAGCCACAAGAAGAAGCACAATGCACAGTAAAGTACATCTTCTGTATCTTCTGCCTCACTGAGAGGCATTTTGTGAGACACTTTAAATAAATTACCTCATTTTACTCAATGGCATTGCTTTATAGTGTTTGTTTGTTTGTTTTTGACACAAAGTCTGACTCTATCACCCAGACTGGAGTGCAGTGGTACAATCTCAGCTTACTCCAGCCTCTACTTCCCAGGTTCAAGTGGTTCTCCTACCTCAGCCTCCAGAGTAGCTGGGATTACAGGCACACACTACCATGTCTGGCTGATTTTTGTATTTGTGGTAGAGGAAGGATTTCACCATGTTTCCAGGCTGTTCTCCAACTCCTGAACTGAAGTGACTGCCCGCCTCAGCCTCACAAAGGGCTGGGATTACAGGCGTGAGCCACTGCACCTAGCCTATAGTTTGTTTTTAACATTTATTTTAAAACGCAGTAGTCCCCTTTTATCCACAGTTTCACTTTCCAGGGTTTCAATTACATGAGGTCAACCTCGGTCCAAAAACAATGAATGGAAAGTTCCGGGAATAAACAAATAGTAAGTTTCAAATAGTGCACAGGTCTGTGTAGCGTGATGAGATCTTGTGTTGTCCCACTCCATCCTGGCCTGAACATGAATCCTCCCTTTGTCCAGCAAAACCACCCTGTGTACACTACCTGCCCATTTGTCACTCAACTATCCTGGTTACCAGATCCATTGTCATTATGTTGAAGTACTTATGTTCAAGTAACCCTTGTTGGACTTAGTAATGGCCCCAAAGTGCAATAGCGATGCTGGTGATTCTGATGTGCCAAGAGAAGTAGTAAGGACAAACGGTGAAAGTTCTCAACTTAATGAGGAAAGAAAAAATATGCTGAAGTTTCTAAGATCTATGGTAAGGATGAATATTCTATCCATGGACCTAAAGAAGAAAAACAATTAGTGCATTGTATATATAGAGTTCAGTACTATCTGCAATTTCAGGCATCCACTGGGGGTTCTTATAACTTATCCTTTGTGGAAAGGAGGGACTACTGTATACATATTCTGGTTCTGATTTGTTACTCAGTGTGCCTAGGCCATATAAATCCTAAATGCACTAAACTTCTTACAGTCACTAATTCATTAATTCATCCATTCATTCAACAAATATATATCATTAGTCTACAAATTTTATTTATCTACTCATTAATTTAGGAAAAAAAACTGGAAGAAGGAAAGAAAAGCAACCTTTCTTCCACCTACCTACCATGTGCTAGGGGTATTACTGGGCATAGCAATAGAAAAGAGCCTAGAAGTGGAGTTGGGGGTGAGATGGGCTTGGAGATCAATTACAGTATTGTTTGGTGAATGTTCTAGCAGAGGAACAGGCAATGTACTCTGGGAGCTCAGCAGATGGAATCAGTAACTCTATCACGGGGAGGCAGGAAAGGTGTCTCTAAAGGGGAACATGTGAGATTTTCTCCAGGTTCAGAAGCAACGAAAGGACACTACAGGGAGAAGAATCCCACATACAAAATCCAGCATTATGGGAGACCATAGTGTGCACAGTGAATGCCGGTGTTGGAAGTGTAAGCTGTGTGTGGATTCTGGTGGGACTTGAAGCTAGGAAGATGGAGATCTGAAGCTGAGGAGCTGGTTAGCCAGGGGAAGAAAATCAGACTTAATTTTACAGGTCATTTTATGTTGTGTTTCTAAAGAAGATGCTGAAGCACACTCCATTTTATTAGCATTAGATGTAATTATTTAAATATAACTTGTTCGAAATTAGCTGTTTAATTTAAAAAACATAATTAATTGAAGCAGTGTTTTAAATAATAATATTTGACATCTATTAATGAGGATATAATTAGATGTGCTATTAAAAACTTAATGCAATACCAATATTTTCTCATAAAGTAAAGTGAAGAATACTAACTACCATGCAACTCTGCAACTTCTCTAAATTCATTTCAAAATCCACATCTCTGGCAAGAATCACTCATATTTTAAAAATCTGTTTGAAATTTCTCCACATAAACTTATGTAAGTGTAAGAAAATTCTAGTACTATTTTCATTGGAAATATATTTTTAAAAAAAAAAAAAAAAGAGAGAGAAAAAAGATTTCCATTAGGTTCCTGTCCAATTTTTTTTTTAAATAAAGACCTCCCTCTCCTCTCAGACTTAGGATGATTTAGAAAAAATGCCTCCAGTGAGTTGTCATTTAGTTACTGAGTATCAGAAAGGGTCCAGACAAGACTGACTCTAACAGAGTTGGCCTTGAATTGATCCAGAAAAATAATGCCAACTCAACTCCATGGAGAACTTAGTAGGTGCAAATCAGCCTATAGACCATTTTATATGCATTTTTACTTTAATTTTCAGACAAGCCCAATTAATTAACTATTATTAATATATCTAAATTTTATATGAGAAAAGTGAAGCTTAAAAAGGTGGGTGATTTGTCTAGGGTCACTCAACTCAAAATTAGTAGTGTCAGAACCAACTCTGAGATTTTGTAGACAATTTTTTACTGGGAGAAATGGTGTAGTGACTTCAGAAGGATAGGATTCAATTGATATTACAAAGAGGCATAAAATGTGTACAGAGAGATGTTTTACTATTTGATTTGAACATTGCATTTCAGAGGTAAATATCTGATCTTTGCTACTGGTTACCCAGGAAATGACATCGATGGGGCATGAGATTCTGGATATCACCCCAGTTATTTAATTCTGTGGAAGTGATTAGGAAACAAAGTACAGCAAGTTCTTCTCAAAAAACCATTGTCATGAGAGATCAACTCAGACTCAAGAGCTAGGTAGCAGTATCATGGTGACCTGTGTTAGACTGCAAATTTTTGTAGGTCAAGAGAGGTTGGATAATGGCAATTTCATAGTTTCCCATTTAATACAACTAGATCTTCCTATTGAAAGGTAACTGATATGGTTTGGATCTGTGTCCCCACCAGATCTCATGTTCAGTTATAATCCCCAATGTTGGAGTTGGGGGCTGGCGGGAGGTGATTGGATCATCAGGGCAGTTTCTCATGGTTTAGCACCATTCCCTTTTGGTACTGCATAGTGAGTGAGTTCTCATGAGATCTGTTTATTTAAAAGTGTGTAAACCTAGCCCACATGGCAAAACCCCATCTCTACTAAAAATATAAAAATTAGTCAGGCGTGGTGGCACATAGCTGTAATCCCAGCGACTAGGGAGCCTAAGGTAGGAGAATTGCTTAAACCTGGGAGGCAGAGGTTACAGTGAGCTGAGAGCACACCACTGCACTCTAGCCTGCATGACAGAGTGAGACTCTATCATAGATAGATAGATAGATAGATAGATAGATAGATAGATAGATACCCCTCTGCCATCTTCCTCCTGCCCTGGCCATGTAAAGGTATTTCTTTATAGCAGTACAAGATAGACTAATACAGTAACCTTGGCAAGGTATACAGAATGAAGTGGGGGAAACAGAAAAAGAAATCAAGTTAGAACTTTTGTGGTGACACAGGCAAGGAAGAATGACTGTTTTCATAAAAGCAGCTTTACAAGGAGAGGTTGAGTATGTTCCTGAATCATTTCCAAACTAAAATGACAGATTGCCAAGTGGACATGAGAGGCGAGAACATGAGAATCACCAGGAGGTTGCTGGGGTTTGCAGTAAAAGATACTGAGAGAATTCCACAAGATTCGGTTCCTTCCAATGTCAAGAATTTTGAAAAAAGAAAAGTTTCTTCACATTTCTATAGACTTTATTCTATATGCCATAATTGAGTCCATGCTAATTCAAAAAATTGCATTTCTGTCTTAAAAACAAATGATTAAAAAACAAATGACAAAACCTAGACTCCCCATGTCGCAAAATGGAGCTTAGCATGTCTGGTGAGGAAGAAGGGGAGACGAGACCTGCCCACCGTGCACACTAACTGTCCCCCATCCCATCAGTGTGGGGTGCAGCTCCACCTCTCTGCAGATACTGAGCTAGCACTTACCAGGAGGCAGGCTCAGGACTGGGTGTGCAGTTGAAGAACATACTGCCTCCCCCTCCCCTGCCCTCCTAGGCGAGGAGGTGGTCAGTTCAATGGGAATTTACAGTAAGAACCATGGATGTTGTAAAAGGCCAAGGCTGCGGGAGAAGAGTAAAGGGCTCTTACCTTATCTAGTATATTTTGATGTCCCTATACACACACATACACACGCACACACAGTGGCACATACACACATGTACACCCACATACATATGCACACACACCCATACCCAGCAATGCATATGCAAATGCAGATATGCACACATGTACACACTCACATCCATACACATGCAAATAATTCATATCTGCACATACACAAATTCCTGTGCACGTGTGTATGCACACACAGTCACTGCTGCATACACATACCACCCCTGTACATACCTAGACACACAGGACCACCCGCAAGCTCACTCCTCACTGGGAACCTTCTCACTACTATTGAGACTCAAAGAATGTTTTTTTTCTGTCAGCCTTCCTTGGCCCTCCTGACATAAACAATTGTTCCTAAGCTTCTCCATCCCTGCTCCATGCCTGAAATGTTTACAAGTTTGCTCCCTGTTTCCCCTTTTGTCCTGATGATTTTATTAACAGTTATGAATAGCATTTCACATGAATGGCAGCTCCCAGTGAACGGTCTGCAACTCTGAGGCTGTGAGTCCTGTAAATGAGCTAATTTCTTACTTTATCACTGATATAATTTTATAGTGTGCTTTTCAAATGCATTTAGGTCAAGGAAAGCCTTTATTGGTACCTAAAGCTGAGATTCAGCAAGCTCTGAGATTCCATTGTCTGTTGATAGTAAAAAGAAAACAAGGAAAGAAAAATGTAAATGTCTGCACTGGGTTTCTTCTCTGACACGCACTGTTGCTGAGGAACGCTCTAGTGATCCATCACTTAACACAACTCCACTAGTCTCAGGCCAAGGTTAACACGTTGCTTGTCTTTCCTTTTTAAGCATCTCCTGCATCTGCTGTTTGCTTTCCTTTACGGGAACTCCCAGATTTTTGCCCAAAGAAACTGAAGTTTCTCTTGGTGGTGGAACGACAAGACATGGTCCCATGGGTATTCTGGCAACATCCCCCATCGTGGCAAAAGATGATGTGGCTGCTGCCCAGAGCCCTGGCACGGAGCCTGTGGCCACCTCTGACAAACACCCACAAACACACAGCAGAGCTAAATAAAGAGCCGCTTCGTGAGTGTCCCTGGCAGGGATGAGCAACACTCTTTCTCTGCCTCCTCAGAAAACAGTTTTCTGGAACATCAAGCCAAAGGAAAGGTGTAATTTATTGTGGGGATTGCGTGTTACATAATTAGTTTTTGGGAGTTCCTTGGGTAATTACAATCTGTAACATTTGTAATTGATTTGGTCAGATTAAAAATGGATGCGTTGGTGCCTCTTGCCATTAGCAAGAGGCCAAGGAGGAGTGGGAGGGGAAAATGTCTCACTGAAGGAGACCAAGAGCAACATGGACTCAGGCCAAGCCCCAGATGACACCGTTTCTGAAGCCAAAATTACAGCAGGCCTCTAAGATGCACACTCAGCAGGTAAGTTCTTTCCCCAAAAAAGACCATGTGGGGAGGCCTAACATCTCTGAGAGGCTCTTTATAACCATCAGAGGAGCTGTTGTCCCAGGGGCTTGTGAAGTCAGACACTTACCTTAGCCCTGCTTTGATCTGGCTCTGTCAAGTAGATTGGCATAAATGAAAAGCAGTCATTTTGCAAAACAGGAGAAGTCCTTCTCTTGGAAGAGATGAGGGCCAAAGAGAGGATGAATGGGGCGAGAGTATAGAAAGGAAGCTGCCACCTGCCAGACATCCTCTTGGGTTTCCACCTTCTGCCTTCTGCAAGGCCTTCTGCCTTCTGGGACCTTCACCGAAAGGCTCTTGCCCCCTCTCGGTCTGACTCATGATCCTGCCAGGGCTCCTTTGTTCTCCTGTCACAACCAGGTGTGCTGTGAAATGGAACAACAGCTCTCTTTTCAGGCAGGGACCAGCTGCTGTGGGTTCTTGGACTCAGAGAATCCCATCCAGGTGGCTGTTCCCCCAACAATGAGAGCTCCAAATAGAGAGGTGGAGCTGTTCCTGAAACACAGCTGCTGTGGAGGTTTTGGGGGGAAGACCAGGCATTCAGGAAAAGGAGTACAATATTCCAGTTGAGCAGGCTGATGAGCTAACATTGACCGAGCACCTACTGCCTAAAAAGCATTGCGGAAAAATGACAAACTCTCAGAAACAGAGCCTTAAGGAAGTCCAGGAGAGGACAGATCTGTAGAGCAGATGATTACATTACAATGTGGTGGGCAAGTGCTTTACAAGAAAAACAAAAAGAGATTGAAGATATAGAAGAGAGAAACAAAAAAGAAGCAGAGAAAGAAAAGCAAAGGAGAAAGGAGGAAAATAGAAGTATCGAGGAGCACCCACATTGGGCCATAAACAAGAGGCCTGATGTATAGGAGGGATGGCCTTGTGGAGAAAAGAGTATTTTTCTCCGGAACAGGTGTCAGCCAACTACATTCTGCAAGACAAATCTGGCCCACTGCCTGTTTTTGTAAATAAAAGTTTTGTTTTGGAATGCAGCCATGCCCATTGAATTGTCTATGGCTGCCTTTGTGCTACAAGGGCAGAGTTGAATAATAGCAAGACAGAGCCTATGACTTGCAAAGATTAAAATATTTACTACTCTTTGCAGAAAAACTTTGTCAAGTCCAGCCCAGGAACAAAACCCTACTCACAAAATCATACTGCATGCATAGAAGCATATCTTCATTCTCTCTCCAGAGGCTCATGACACAAAAGCAGACACAGGATCTGCTTTTGTGGGTGGCATCGCTGAGCTACTGAACTGCATATGGAAATCAGTCCCTCTTGGAGGTATTTTCTGTTCCAGAACAGAAGCAGTTCACATTTTCCAGTGTTCTTTGTTTTACCTCAACATCAGCATGAGGTGGATGTGGAGGTGGGGTTATCCATGATGGGGGTAACTCCATTTTAAAACACAGACATGTGTCATTAGAAATGTCACCATTTTTAGCTTTGACCTTGGGGACAAAGAAGAATGTGAGAAGAGAGAACAGGTTGGTAAAGACACTTCATGAGATGGGGAGGGCATGGTATCTTGGAAAAAAGTGCAATTTAAGTAATCCAAAGAAGTGTCCAGACAGAAGCTGCTAAATTATGGAGCAGTAAGTGGTCCTTGGGCTTCTTTGTCTGGGTGTATTTCTAATCACTGATGGTTACAAGATGTAGATCAATCTCCCTGTCTCCTAGGGTCAGAGTGTGAGCCAGCTAACAGTGGATGGCAAAGTTCTAACTGGACTTGGAGATGCCTAGTGTGTTTCCTTCCTATGGGGGAGGCTCATGCTTCATTACTTTCTACCTATCCCTTCCCCAGTGGTAACAGGAAGGAGAGATTCCAAGTATCCTTTGACGAGAAAGTCTGTCCTAAGAGGTCAACTGAGTTCATCCTCTCATTTCCAAGAACACAACCTAATTTCCTCCAGAAGAGGTGGTTACCCGCCCAATCTCTTCTGCATGGAAGAGCATGCCAGCCAAGACTAGTGACACACTGTTTAGCAACCCCTTCAGTTTGGTGCTATCCACTTAGAAAATGGGGCAGGGCTGGGCACCTGTCATCCTCTTTCCATCCAGGTTGGGGTATTGTGACTCAGGTTTTCTTAGCAAGTCCATTGTTGAGTGGCAGCCAGGATGCCTAAAGAAGAGTGAGCTAGACAAGACCTCAGTGAGCACAGGAACAGTGGGCAGGGGATTGGTTATGGGGCTTTTATACATTTGAACAGAAAAAGGTTGGAATTTGATAACTGACCCATATACCCTGTCTTATATGGATCTGAGAAGAGAGCTCCTTAAGTGCAGTGAGTGCAAGGAGTGGGTAGAATTGATTTCTGAATGCTTTTTCCTAGCCCAGGAATGGGAAAACAATAATAATGACAATAAAGATTGTATTGCTATTGTTATTGTTATTATTGTGCCAGGCATAGTGCCACAGGATTAGCATGCATCCATTCATTCAAACCTTTCAACAACCCTAGAGATAGGTATCATTATTCCATTTTAGAAATGAGGAAACCAGGACTTAGGCAGCCCAAAGGACACGTGCTCAGCCAACTACATTCTGCAAGACAAATCTGGCCCACTGCCTGTTTTTGTAAATATATACATTTTTTTTGTTTTGGAATGCAGCCATACCCATTGTTCATGTATTGTCTGTGGCTGCTTTTGTGCTACAAGGGCAGAGTTGAATGATAGCAAGACAGAGCCTATGGCCTACAAAGCTAAAAATACTACTCTTTGCAAAAGAACTTTGCCAAGCCCAGCTCAGAAAGAAAGCCATAATCAGGCTAGTCAGCCACAGACTAATCTCCCTCTCACCCAGAACCCATGGCAACCATACCCAAGAGGAACTTGTTCCCACAGGAGGGGGAGTTCCTGAGGAGTCAGTTTTCTTTTATCAGCAGCATCTAGTCTGAACATCTTGGGGAGTCCGCAGCAGCATCACCTCCAGTCCCCTGGCTCCCGATTCTGAGTGCACTGCGTTGGTACAGCTTTCCCTCCACCTGACCTCTGGTTTCTAAGGCCCTCTCTATTCATGGGTCTGGAGTCCTGCCCTGAAGCATGGACCGGGTTACTGGGTTGTGATCTTCCCACTCAACCTCCGCCGCCTTCCCTTGCAGTTGAGACTCTCGTTGTTCTCATTTGCTTGGAGGGGCCTCCTGGGTTGGGGCTTCAGAGTTCCCATGGGATCCAAGATGGTAGCTGACTTGAAACTGAATTTAAATGCTCCACCCTTCAATATTTTTAACGTAAATGTTGGCCTGGATCAAACTGGAGGTGGCTACACCCTCTTATTCTTAGTGACAAAAGGACCCCCAGCATTTATGATAAATGAAATTCTGCCACCTGCCTGATGAAGCTGTTTGGATGTTTTATGAGTCAGAGGAACACTTTGTTTCCTTCTTTACCAAGTACCTGCTAGTCCATATGGATTACCTGATGCTTGAGGATTGAGCAATGGGGAGGAAGTCGGGTCTCACATTGAGGTGAGCTGATATCTCAGCCTTAGTCCCCTAGTCTAGATTTCATTGATTTCTACACCTTTCTTAATGGTTAACTTTCATTGATCTCTACCCCATTCTTAATGGTTAACTTTCATTGATCTCTACCCCAATCTTAATGGTTAACTTTCATTGATCTCTACCCCATTCTCAATGGTAATAGGAGCCTCTTGTAATCTTTATCTTTAATCCAGCCTTTGAACATGAAGGCCAGAAAGTTGGAGGAAAGCCAGGGGTTCAATATCCTATGCAAGCATTAATTTCTTTCTTATAGAAAACAATCTATATGTCAGTGCTGTGCTAACATTGCATTTTTAATATTATGGCTATAGCTTTAGGCCAGTAAGCATTAATAAAACAGACCTACTTGAACAGATGCAAGTCAGACACTAAAGAGAAAGTTATGAGGCTCAACGTTGATCCAACCGCTCACTCATCAGTTCCTCTTCTATGGAAACTTCTATTAAAAAGTTTAAAAAAAAAATTCCTATTACACTGCAGCAAGGAATACGCTGTGTGTCTAAGGGAAACTGGCACATTTGTCAACCACGCTCTGGATAGTGGGATGTGATTTGGCTCTGGGCTTGTCCCAGGTAGCAGACACATTTGTAAGACTTAGATCTTATTTATGGCAACAGTGGCAGAGCATGAAGTTCCTGCCCTGAGCAGGGTGTGGGGGGCCTAAGATGGATTTCACCCTTTTATTGCTATTAAAAGATTATTAGCATTTATAGGGAAGAGAAATTGTGATACTTTTTCTCTGGGGGTCATGAACAAAGCATCTAAGAAAAACAAGATATATATTTTTTCTGTTCTGTATTTTTTAGCTCTTCTAAACCCAGGGTTCTGGTTATGATCTCTTTGTTTTAGAACTGCAAAACAATAGTTGGCTTTGTCACTTGTCAGGTCTCTAAGGACACACCTTAGGGAGTGCCCAAAAAAGTTATGAGATTGGAGGTCATGCCGGGAGACCTTCTACAGTGGCATTTTTGAACTGTTGGACTGCTACCAATTAGCGTGTCCTAAAATCCTATTTTTAAAAGTAATAGGATTAAAAAAATAGAAAGTAGCATATGTCTGTGTCATATGTGTTGTGCTCTTTATATATAGCGGGTCACTGCATAAAAAGTACTCATAATATGGGTTGCATTTAAAAGTACGTGAGAAATTCTATTCTAAAGGTTAATCCCAGATCAGTGAGGGGAACAAAGAATGTCCCCATTTCTTCTTCCTCCTGTGACTTATTCCACATAGAGGGATTTTCCTAACTCTGGATCATCTGGTGCTCAGCTGGCAGCCGGTATTTCCCAGGTGCTGTGACAGGGGCTCAGGTACCCACTCTGGTACTCCTTCAATAAGAACCAGGGCCTTTGCTCAAACTAGGAGTGAGCCAGATTGAGCGAGGCTCTCAACAGTGTAGAGGGGAGAAACTAACATTAATTTAGTATTTATGATGCATAGGTCACTGGCCCCAGGGTGTGTGTGTGTGTGTGTGTGTGTGTCACATACACAACAATCTTAGGGAAGGTCCTTTTACTACCTTTTGCACATAAAGTAATTGAAGTTGAGAAGCATAGCATCATAATTTTTCTTAAAAAATCTGACTGTCTAGATTGTTTTGTTTATTTTTTTCCTTTATTTAAGTAACTCTTGGGATGGTTACCGTGCCCTGCGGAATGGATTGGAAAATATTGACATAATTGTGGCTCTCCATAAAAGCATTTTACATTATTTTATAGGAAATAACGCATGCAGTTATATTGGGTTTTATCATTAACAAAGCACTTCCATAGTTGAATCTGACTTGACCATCACCTCATATGTATCAGGTGGTTATGGGAAGTATTGTCCCATTATAGAGATGTAAAAACTGAGAACAGATGGAGCAAATGACTCACAGGCTTAATAGGCAATAAAGCCTAGTTTTGAACATATCTTACCTCCAAGTCCACTGTTCTTTCTATTATAACTACTACTGTTAAGATCATAGAGACCATTGTATCTTGAGTTCCATTCTATAGTTTATGTTACGCTGAAGGCAAAAAACATTACTACCACCAAAAGAGGTAGTAGTCTTTAGTTTCTTAGTCTGTTCAGATAGCAATAGCAAAATAACATGAATTGGGGTGCTTATTAAACAACAGATATTTACTTCTCACAGATGTGGTGTTTGGTGAGGGCTCATTTCCTGATTCATAAATGGCACCATCTAGCTGTGTCCTCACATGGTGGAACGAGCAAAGGATCGCTCTGGGACCGCTGTTATAAGAGCACTAATCTCGTTCATGAAGGCCCCACCCCCCAAAGGTTCTACCTCTCTATATCATCGACTTGGGGCCTGGAATTTCAACATATAAGTCTTGCATAGGGACAAAAACTTTCAGACTGTATCAGGGAAGAAAACTGGACATTATCATTGTGGAGTGGAGATTTTTCAAACACCCTTAAAAGCGCTGAACAAAAGTGGATTCTTAAAATTTGTATTCTCATTATTAATATCTTATGGCACTCAGTGGTATCTAACCAGATTACTAACCCCTTTATATAATACTGAGAATTTGCTCAGAAATCAACTCATCTGGCTCAGCAGGGAAATAGGGAAAACCAATATGCCTTTGCTCCCACACTGTCTTCCCCAAGCTCTTCAAGTGAAAAGCAAAAGATAAAGAGTTTTCTCTGTCATTTTAAACAGGAAAAATTAATTGCTCCTGCAGAGATGAAAACTTTACCTTTGAAAAGAAACCACCAGTGCAAAATGCTTTTTTTCTTCAGTTCCCACCTGTGGAGACCTAGGGTTTGGCAGCAAATTAGGGCTTAAAGAGTATATTCACAAAGACAAATGTCAGATTCCTCTCTAATTAGAAATGACCTGTCTGGTAGACACTGCGACTGAAGGCTGACAACAGGTAGAGGGAAACAAGATGACTTGTATAACATTTGCATGTTTAAGAATAAGTGTCTTCACATTGGCTGTGTATATATAACTAAGTCGGCTATTGAACTTCTGAGAAGTAAAGGATAAATAAACAAGGCTTGCTAATCATATCATTATGGATTTGTGACTGGCATAGAAAGTACTTTCTTATTTATTTATTTATTTATTTATAGACAGAGTCTCGCTCTATTGCTCAGGCTGGAGTGCAGTGGCTCTGTCTCGGCTCACTGTAACCTCTGCCTCCCAGGTTCAAGCGATTGTCCTGCCTCAGCCTCCTGAGTAGCTGGGACTACAGGCATACACAACCATGCCCAGCTAATTTTTTGTATTTTTAGTAGAGACAGGGTTTCCCCATATTGGCCAGGCTGGTCTCAAACTCCTGACCTCATGATCCGCCTGCCTCGGCCTCCCAAAGTGCTGGAATTACAGGTATGGGCCACCGCACCCGTGGCCTCATGTATATATTTTTAAATTTTTCTCTGCAATAATACTAAGCGGGCTTGCAATACCATTAGCAGCAGAATCCAATACATTAATTTATGAAGGAGGAAAACTTGGTCTGAGATTCAAGACTTGGGGCTTCTATTTTCAAATTGTTCCATCAGCTTGTGTCTCAGTTTGCTCCACCTGAAACAATGAAATGTTGCCTATTTGACTTCATAAACTCTGTTAAGGAAGAAAATGCAAGCGGACTTGATGAGAATTCACAGGCACTGCTTGTGATTTATGCAAGAAGTTCTTCTGTCCTGGCCATCTGACTACTACAGCTGTCCTGACAGAGCTCCCACGTGTGCATGGGGCTGCACAACAGCATTGGAATCTGCTCTGTGTTTGAGTTCTAGATATGCCTCTGTTGATCGCCAGGAATTTGTGAAATTCATTTCAGCATCACTTAAAGCATTTTCTCATCTGAATGAGACAGTGGAGATATGAATACCACAGGGTTTTTGTAGTATCAGATGTGAACATATGTACCAAAGTATTTTCTAAATGTAACTGTATTTTAAAGGTAAATGTGTCATGTGACAATCATTCAAATAAATAATTCAACCAATCATTTTCTTTTCATTTGAGGCATGATGTAGAAAGACAAAGCAGTGGTGTCCCAAAAACTCTTTTGGCACAAAGTAGGTCTCCGGAGTTCTTGGAGTCAAGATGATTGGTGTGGAAGGAGGTCAGAGCTGTGTTATTTTGAAGAGCATGAAGGTAGAGGTGACCCAACAGTCCAGAAGTATGCAATATCAGAATAAAAACCTGAAGATGAACCAAAGCATCCAACCATTGGAAGAGGCCAGGGGACCCCAAGTCTGAGGCAATGAGACTGTTAACCATCTTAAAGCTTAAAGCATGTGTGAAGGGAGAATGAGGGAAGGAGATTCTGTCTGTTTAGTCTATAGAGATCTAATAATACTACAGAGATCTAATAATACTATGACTCATGGCAAGTCAAGGAGTTCATTTAGGCTTGTTTTGTGAAGGTATCTGGGTTTCCTATCGAAACAGTTGTCAGGTTGACAGGTTGAGGTCAAGCTTGATCCTTTTGAGGGTCTCTGCAGATAGATATTCCCTTTGAAATAGCAAGACCCATATCTGAGAGATGGATGTCTCTAGGGACCATGGATACTGGAGACAATTTCCTTTCTGTTCCCAACTCCTGCCCACAAATCATGAGGAAGAAATGAAGCAAAATGACAATGGCTTTTCTGATTTGATTTCTTAAGCTGGCTTCCTGGCTAAGTTACTCAGGTATGTTGTCTAATTTCATGGAATGTTTCCAACAGCAAGGCATCATGTGGGTTGAGGGAGATAGTGAGTGAGAGATAAGAGTTACTATCCCTAAGCAGTTAGTTGCTGGGCACCAAAGGCAAGCTAGCCAATCTCTCTGTCAAGTCTACTAAAGAAATCTATAATTTAGATATTCATTTGAGCTAAAATTTTGTTTGGAAAATTCCAATGTTGTTTCTGCAGCCAACTGGCCAAATTGAAAGATCAGATCCAATATCATCTTTGATGAAATAGTAATCTCAGTACATCTAATGTATTCCCTATAGTATAGATAGCACCAGCATGCCCGTTTATCCTGAAAGAAATCAGGGCCACGATTACACTGCATCTCTTTTCCTCATGGTTTCTCCCACTCATTTATTCATCAGATGCTTTTTTTTCTCCGCTCCTTTCTTGCTTTCCATATATCTATTTGAAATATGTCTGAAATAAATCTCAAGGCTCCCAAGAATATTTCTGCTCATGTAAGCATGTGTACGATTTTCATCCTCATGTTTTCACACAAGCAATGTTTAAATGCCAAAGGGAAAGGGCTTTTGCTATGTTTGTTTCCTTTTTTTTTTTTTTTTTTTGCAGTATGCTTTACTTTTTTCTTGCCACAGTTGGATGCAGGCTATGGATTCTCTTTTAAATGTTCTTTCTGAGGCAGAAAGAGGAAATAGAAAAGCCTAAATCCTGACTTTGCCACTTACTCATTATTTGACCTTCAAGATGTGACTTAAATTCTCAAAGCCTCAGATTTCTCCTTTGTAAACTGAGGATGAAAAATAGAGATAAAGTATTTCTCTTAGTCTATATAAAGCATTAAGTATTAGTGGCTATAAATTGGTTCCCTTTCCTTTCCTTTTTCAATTGATGATCTTAAGACAATTTAAAGAGAAAGTTCATGTTGTTCAATTATAAACATGAATCTCTTCTAATCAAGGTTATCTGTGTGTTAGAATAGGGGATCTCAAAGGCCCTGCAGTCTAAACAGAAGTAGTGTGATGCAGTCGAAGGAAGGAGGGAGATATGACTTTGATGCAATGGTTTCAAAATGGAAACTTATGGGCAATGGATTAGCTTGTTTTGCAGCTCTGCTGGATATAAGCCCAGGTAAGCAACCAGGTACTGTCAAGTAACAAAATGATGCTTGTCTCCTCATAAGCTTCCTAGGAAAATGAGAATTCAATTTAATATGACTGCTAAGGTAGAAAGGATCTCAAGAGATGATCAAGCTTAGACTTGGGCCACTTGGGATAAAGTATGCAAAGTGCTTAGCCAAGGGTTTGGTACATGGCTGTCCTTGTCACCATGTGTAATAGTTGGGGTACTAGTGATGGTTAAAATAATTATTATTGTTATTTTACTATTAACTATTATTAGGAAGCATTTGTCTAGAATCAAGTCATGCAAGGTTTGGTAACACTTTCTTCTCTGTCTCCAGGCTTTATCCACATATCAGATATACAGGGTCTAAATACACATCCTATGAAACATGCCCCTCATGACTTCTAGACAGTGTCCCAAGTTCTCCTCTAAGAAAGTTGAACACCAGTGTATCATTTAGCTTTACCATATCTTAGATTAAAACATCTACATGTTTATTGCTAAAGAAGGAAACCAAAGCCCTGAAAATGACCATGATTATTGATCCAAGGACGTTCAGGAGCTTTGGGGCAGAGAGGAGGAGAGACCTGCAGCTGGATTCTCTGTAGTGGGTGGGAGCAGCCGCACCATTGTGCATTCAGGGATGGGCATCACGTGGACCACTGGAAAGACATGGTGGTGGGTGACTTTTTCATACTTGTGTCTCTGTCTCCCACCTCCATGATAGTTTTCCCCTGACATACCTCTCTGTCTTATCCAGTGGGAATTTTAGAGAATTGATCATTAGATAGTTTATCAGTTGTGCAAGCACAGTTTCATGTAGTTTAGTCTGCTTAACTCAAATTCAGAAGTATTTATCACCCTGCCACCAAGGCAGTTGACAGCTAATATATAAATGCCCTAAAAATTCTTTCAAAATGATGCCTTTGCTTGGTCCTTGAAGCTGTTGATTTAAAGGCCTTGAATTGGGAATGTCCTAGCTGTAAGCCAAGGTGGACGTGCCACTTTCTTTCATTATCTTCTACTAAAAGCATAGGCAGTTTAATTCATACCTGTTGTTTCTATTTTTTTCAAATTTTGAGATTGCTTTTTATTTTTTCAACATCTGTTGCATGTCACAATTCCATTAATTTCTGTCACCCCACCAATATCTACTAATGGTTCACAGGCCTTACTTTTTAGCATTTCTGTTGGACATAAGCCCAGATACAAATCAGACAGTGCGAAGTCACAGAATGAAGCTTTCCTCTCTTTAATGAACTCCCAAGGTGAGTGGAAATCAGTTTAACGGGGTTCTAGATAGTCATATTTCCTTAAAACATCCTCTTCATGAATCCTCTACACACCTAGGTTTTTAAAGCATTAGTGCCCACTAGATTCGAAAGTACTTAGAATCATGTGATAGTTGAATGTGTCCCTTGTGCGACACCTCTTGGGGAAGGGGACCTTTCTTCCATGGTTTCTAGTCACTAAACCTGAAACAATTCCCTTAGCTCGGTGCTAAAAGAAAAGTCATAAAGGATTTTCTAATTGCTATATAAACAAAACTTCTCACCCAGAAAGACCTAAGAGGTTACAGTCTTGTGTGGCTTGGTTATGCAAGCTTTGTGCTATACAGTTAGTGCCACATATAAATAGTCCTCTGGTGACTTCACAGGGTTTGAAACTTTTCTTGTAACCCATTAAACCAAATAATCTTCACTCTGTGTCTATAGATTTTCCTTTGCTTCTTGCTTATTTTTTCATTTTTATTATTTTCCTTTTCATGTGTTTCATGTGTCTTCAACCCTACCTGATAACTGATGTTCAACTTTATCTGATGTTACATCCAGATCTCTCACAGACCAGATTAGCCACATTGATAATTCCTTATTTTGAAAAACTGTAAAATATACACAATCTGACATCTCTTGGATCATGCCCCCAATATACGATCTGGATCCAGGCATTTATGAAACACCAAAATAAGGGCTCACCTCTCTGTGATGATTGCTATTTCCTTTATTCCCTATTATAAAACAATCTGGGTTCATTGGGATCTCTGTATATTGTACATCCACGGATAAAACTTAGAAATTTGCATTTAAGGAGACAAATTAGTACCTCAGATTTAAAGTCAATCCTATCCACTTCCTCTGCTTTAAGTTACAGCTGCTAATTGATTTCCCTCTGCTTTTATACCAACGTATATCCTACTTCTTTTAAATGTCTACTTATTTTTGCACAGTGCCATGAACAATAAAATTGAGCCTAAAATATCTAGCACTATAAGCCCCACCTGGTCCGGGTGCATTTTGCAATTTTATTGTTCTCCCCCTTCACAGGTTCACTCACATGACATGTTTCTATTTCAAGTACAACACAATAAGTCTTCATCAAAACATCAAAGCCTATTACTGAAAACAAAATAAACATGTCCAGTGTAATTTAACACTTAATTTTTTTAAAAAAACCTGTTGTTTTCGCGCCTGCCACACAGAATCCCTCATCCTTGGGGCAAGCAGTAAGTGGAAACATATACAACAAAACACAGAAAGTTATTCTCTCCTACCTAGTAGTTGAGTTGATTTGTAAAATGTAAAGTTAGCATAATTCCAACTCTTGGCAAGAGAAAAACTGAAGTACCAGCACATCAAGTGTGGTTTTGAGGGAAGTGTTATGCTGTGACCAATGTGGGTAAAGAAAGAAAATGAGGGCTGAGTAAACCTTCAATGAGTTCTATAATTGTACCTACCATTTATGATTGTGAAATACAATTCCCCCACCCCCAAGAAAAGGATAAAGCTTAAGTTCTGACAGCATGAGATGCAAGTGTGTTTATGACATGACCCCTCTCTGCCTCATTACTCACTCTACTCCCAAACTCTATGTCACAGCCACACTGATATGATAGATGTCTCCCAAGAGTGTCTTACCATCTCAACTCATGCCCTTGCAGATATTAGTTAATCAAATGGGAGCTCTGTTCTGCACCTTGCCTAACTTTAATCCATTCTTCCAAATGCTCTACTGATACTCTCTTCTCTGGGAAGCTTTTCTGACTTCTAGTCTCTGTCAGATGGACAAATAGTGGACCAAGCATAGTTCTATTTAAAAAATGCTTGCCTGTATAATGGTCTCTTATCTGTTATTTAAAATAACTCTTTTTCTACAATGAGTTCCTTGAGATAAGAAATAGTATTCTTTTTTATTCTTTTATTTTTTTTTTGTTTCTTTTTGTTTTTTGTTTTTTGAGATGGAGTCATGTTCCGTCCTCCTGCAACCTCTGCATCCCACGTTCAAGCAATTCTCCTGTCTCAGCCTCCCAAGTAGCTGAGACTACAGGCATGTTCCACCATACCTGGCTAATTTTTGTGTTTTTAGTAGAGACGGGGTTTTACCATGTTGGCCAGGCTGGTCTTGAACTTCTGACCCCAAGTGATCTGCCCTCCTCAGTCTCCCAAAATGCTGGGATTACAGGCTTGAGCCACCACACCTGGCCAAAGGTAGTATTCTATTTATTGTTGATTTGCCAGCATCTAGAAGAATGCCTCCTTTGGGAAAGAGTAGGTGCTCAATAATTGTTTTCTGAAAGACTTATGCAAGAAGTAGATGACTGTTGTATTAACCACCATTCCCCCAACCTGGTTTTGTCTGCAGAAACAAGATCACAACTGCATACTTCCTTTGAGTGTGTGATCAATGCCATAGTGACATGAAGTAAATATGGCTGAGGCCATCAATGGAACCGAAGTCCAACCAACAATTCAGGAATGGTACATGAGGAAGTGGTATATAGGCAATGATAATGGTCACTATTAAAAAATCCATTGTCCTTCATTTGCCAAGATGACTTTTCTAATTCCTTCAACGGAATGTTTCTTTTGAGTCACAATCCTGTTATGAGAAGAAAAATGATCTTATTTTTATATTCAGAGTTATTGTGACAGGAAATTGTGGTTTGAGAATTTAGAAGGGAGTTTAAAAGAATGGCAGAGTAGATGACAGAGATGTTTCTTACAGTGCAACCCTAGGGGAGGGAAAGATGGCTGAGGCAAGGTCATCTGGATGTTAGAATAATAATGAAAATGATAATGATAACAGCTAAAAGATACCAAGCGCTTGGTTATATGCCAGACCTAGAACTAAACACTTCATATGCATTAACTCATTTAATCTTTTCATAAACCTGTGAAGGATTGAAGCACAGGGAGTTGAAGCAACTCATCCCAAAGCTGCAGAGAAAGGAAGAGGTAGAGCTAGGATCTGAACGCAGACAGGCTAAACATAGACTCCATTTACTTCAGATGAGGGACTGGGAAAAAATGAAGGTGTAGGTTGACACAGTGTATAGCACTCTGTTGAGTTATAACATGCTGTGACATCAGGTGTTAGTGAATGAAGCTAAGGTTGTGCTTTGGGAAGAAAATGGAATGATTAGCTCTGCAGACATGGGATTTTTCTCTCAGTTATACTGAGTTAAGAAAACTAAACATGGTTTATCTAAGCTTGTCATCCACTTAAATTATTTATATTTTCTTTAGGACTATCATAGAACTGAGAAGGTAGAACTTGATTCTTTCTGTCTATATTCACTCCTCTGGTCCAATTATGCCAAGGGCCTGTGTTTCTGAAGTGCTCGGTTTCATGAAAGGATACCTCCAAAATGTCACATTTTCATTTGCAAACTTGCAGAATACAAAATGTGGGGCTTTATGTCAAAATGGTTGCAGTTTTCACATGTGTGACTCTGGATAATTCAAATAACCTATTTGATTTTTCTGATTCCTCTTCTGTAAAACAAGTAGTGCAAGTTATCTCTCCCACGTGGCTGCTGATAAATATCAAATGGAATATTCTATCTGCAAGCATTTCCTAAACTTTAGGGAAATGATGCAAAGTGTTATACTAGGGTGTATTGTTGTTGTGTTCATTCACTGTTCACTCAACAGCTATTTATGTAACTCCCACAATGGATCAGCACTCTTAGGGGTGCCAGGGCTTCTACACTGAACACGTAAACAAGACTGCTGCTCCAGGGAGAACAAATATTCCCATTGGGATGGTAAAGGGGAAGAAGCCAATAAACAGGAAAACAAATGTGATAATTTTTGGTTGTGATAAGTGCTCTGAAAAATCAAAATACGGAGAGAGTTTATGGTTGTTTTTGCTACATTATATTCCAATCGATATGACTGATTGCAGAATGCTTTCATAGACATCCATAGCACAGTGGCATGAAATCCAGGGCGACTTGCTGCACCGTTGATTGTGCATTATAACTCCTGATGCCTAGCTCTTGCTAGGCTCTTTGAGCACATGTTTGTTGAATGCTCCACTAAGTGTATGCCAGTGACTTAATTTCCTGATGCCTTCCTGCTATAAAAGATTCATGAAGGAGTCATGACATCTGTAGTTAAAATGGAACTTAAAGCTTCAGTGATATCAACATCTTGATTGTGGTGGAGGTAGCTTAGTGGAGGAGTATGAAGGCACGCTCTGGAGTAAAATGACCCAGGATTTACTCTCAGCTCTAATATCAATGACCATAGCCAAGTTGCTTCAACTCTGCACATCCATTTTCTTTTCTATGACATGAAGGTATTAAAATTCTCTTAACTCCTAAGATTACTAATAGTGTGATATGAACTAATGCAAAAAGTGCTTACAATCATGCCTGAGTAAAGCAAACTTTCAATATATTTTTTGGCAGATGGGAAAACTCAAGGCTTCAAGGTATTTTCCCACAAGTCAATGCAAGTTAGTGGAAAAATAACTAGAAATCAGAGTAGTGCTGTTTAATATTTATTTCTACAACTCACAGACATAGGCTCTGGCATCCCTCTGGGCTTGGATTATGTTTTCAAGCAGATCAGGCTGACCTAGGGAGCAAGTATGCCTTCTTTCTTACATTCAACTCAAGAGAAAGAGCCTCTGGCAGCTATTTCACGGGTGCTTTGGCTTCTGTTTTTATGCAAAACTGTGCCACCTAAGTAGTAAAAAGTGCTGTGCGCACAAGTATGCCTTCACTGGAGACAAGCAGTTGGGACTTTGCTCTTTTGGTCATTGTTAATAATTGTGTCAATTACCTTTTGTTGAAATTCTACCATCCCCCAGGTGCTAGGCTAAGTAGTTTATGTATACTATAACATCTACTTCACACATAAACCTATGAAATGGTTCTTATAATCCCCATTTTAAGACTAAGGAAAACCAGTTGTGTAACTTCTTTCGTATCACACAGTTTCTGGTCCATCTGACTTCAGAACCCATGTGTTTTCCTTTAGAAGCTGTTGCACAGATATGATCACATTCCTGCTACTATTACTTTGTTATGCCGATGATCCATACAGAATGTTCCAACATTTAAAATATGAAATGCTTGCTACTCACAGGGAAATTCCCATCTAATAAACAATAGGAACACTTCCCAATACCTACACAGACCAAATCCTTTGCCTCAAGTAGGAGATGGTGACTGCCCTTACTTATCACAGCAAGGAAAAATGAGGGATTTTTTTCCAAAGAAAACTGAGCCCAGTACCAGGCACTGGTGGTGAGCTTTCTCACCAGCGATTACTGTGGCTTCCTGGCCATGCTGTAGATGAGACATCCATTAGGCCTCAAAGGCTTGAAGCTAGAGCCTGAGTCACAGTTGCAGCTGCTAACACAGTGTGAATGTTGAAAGCTCTAATCAGACATCCAGTCATTGGCTTCACGGTTGCTTTTCTCTTTGATGAGGAAACATGCAATTCCTTAGGGGTGAATGTCAAATGTTCATAAATAGAGAAGCATTGGAAATATCTATGAGCAATTCTTATTTATAGGAATCATTTATCCAGAGTCTCTATATACCTTTCCAGCTCCAGTGTTTATCTTATGGCATTATCTATCACCATGCAGCACCCATATATCCACATGCTCTTTCTATTTATATGCATGGAATCTATCTTTCTAATTGTTTTCTAACCTCTAACTGGTGAGTAGAGTAATTTACCTCCTGCAGCATGGTAGCACGTGCTTCCCCTGGACTGCTAATTCTACCCTCAGCAAGCCTATTGGCAAATCATTTGTCCATCCTTTCATAGTTTTTGCCCACATTCATCAGCAACTATCTGTGTTTCTAGCTACCATTTTTGGTCCAATTAATGTAGGACTCTTTTCCTTACATAGTGCATTTTCCATATCCACCTTCTTACTTTCCTCTTCTGATGATTTCATATATGTCCTCATGTATGTATATCCTTAGCACAACCAATAACTGTTACCTAAATGCTTGTGGCCAAAATGATAAAAAGAACATTAACTTTGTTTTTGTATTTTTGTTTTTGTTTTTGTTTTTGTGAGATGGAGTCTCGCTCTGTCAACCAGGCTGGAGTGCAATGGCATGATCTCAGCTTATCAACCTTTGCCTCCCAGGTTCAAGCAAGTCTCCTGCCTCAGCCCCCCAAGTAGGGACTACAGGCATATGTCACCACGCCCAGCTAATTTTTTGTGTTATTAGTAGAGATGGGTTTTCACCATGTTGGCCAGGCTGGTCTTGAACTCCTGACCCCAGGCGATCCACCCACCTCGGCCTCTCAAAGTGCTGGGATTACAGGCATGAGCCACCATGCCTGGCTGAAAAGAACATTCACTTTGAATTAAGGATATACAAATTCAGATTAAATATCCAATCTTATAGGTGTGCACCCTTGGGCTAATGTAATAAACAATCTGAGCTGCCTTATCTGTAGGACTTATTAGTAATACTAATCTTGTAGTTATGTTGTGTTGTAGTTTTTTAAGTAAGTTATAATTTATGTGTTCTGCTGATAAATGCTGGTTCTCTGTGCAATACACTTTCCCAACGACCTATAAATAACATTCCTTAAGCAGTTACTCTACATAGAGACTACAGTTTGTGTTTTTCATGTCATTTAACCCCCAAATGATTCTAAGAAGTAGGTACTGTTGTTATTCCAATTTCATAAAATGAGAAAGCAATGCTATAGAGGTTGGTAGAACACACAAGTAGAAGGAACAGGAAGGTGGTACTCTAGTTTTTCTAAATCTGAAGTGCCATGTAGACTCTTAATTGCAGTATCCTCAGCACCTAGGACAACGCTCATCTTTGCAGATTTGACCTGATGTCTATGAGCTATTGCTATCTTCAGAATTATGTTTATTTTTTGTGATACCTGATGACATATAGTTGGTTTGACTTTGTGGATAAACCTGACAATTAACTCATGAATACAAATAAATACTTTAGGGTTGGACATTTCAAACATATCAGTCTCTTCTCAGGAGTATGGGTGGCATACTGAGGACATTGATGAAGCAATGATTTAAAAAATAGCAAACATTTTTGGTGTGTTCACTATATGCCAGCACATTATATTAAATACTTCATATATTGTTTTATCCTTACAATAGCTCTAGAAAGTAGATAACATCATTATGCAATTGTAAAAATGGGAAAACTGAGTAACAGAGAACTTTAAATTACCAAGGTCACACTCACAATAACGTTTAAAACCAGGTTCTGAATGTTGATATTGTTGGAATAGTTACTAACCTTTTTGAACTTCACTGAACATATTAATAGAATAGGAATAATAACATAACCTAACTCAAAAGATTGTAAGAATTAAATGAGAAACTGTTCTTGAGACAGTCCTTAGAACATAGCACATTGAAGAATGAGCTCAATACAGGTTAACATCATCATTTGTAGCTGCTGGATTTCAAGCTCCCTGAGGGCAGGTATCATATCTAGTTCACTTTTGTTTTCCCCACAGCACCCAGACAGTATGTTATTGCGTATGGTTGGTACATCATAGACACCTTTGAGTGAAACTGAAGACAGAATAGATACCTTCAATGGGGATCAGAATTCCCTAGAAAAAATTTGGGAGCAGTGACCTTCAGGAGTGCCTGGGAGCTTGGAAAAAGGTGAAATAACTTCATTTGTGCCCTTTCATCCACCCAATGAAATCAACAGACCCCTGCGAGCTCCTTAAGAAGGTCCATCACTTGGAACTGCATTGATCTAGGGCAGGTGCAAGACTGACACAGCTTCCCACATCCTTGCTGTCCCCTGCCTGGACAGGGGAGGCACAAGAGCAGCCAGAAGCCAAGGGGTAGGTAAACAAAGGAGCCTCTCCCTCAACCTCTTTCACCTCCTCATTGCTTCCTGCCCACAATAGGTGCAAGCAGAATATAGATTTCCCTGTGGTAGGTGGTGGCTCTGTTAACATTTTCAGAAACACAGAAACGTGCTCATTCAGACACGTGTGTATCTTCATAGGCACGCGTGCGCGCACACACACACACACACACACACACACCCACCCCCCCCACACACACTTCCTCACAGAGGAAAGGAAGGATCACTGATGGCAGGAATTACCAAAAATCAAGCTCCTTGGGCTTGGTTGTTGAACAGCAGCCCCTGCTGCGGGACCAGGCACCAAAGCATAATTTGTAGTCATGTAGTACCAACATGCCAGGATGGCAGCGTAAAACATTTATAAATCAGGTTCTAATGAATAGCCTCTGTGCTTTATGACTTCACTTAACCCTTTCTCACTTCTCAGCAGATAGGAAAGAGGAAGAAATTGTATATAAATATAAATATATATGAAATTATATGTAATATATAGGATATATATATATATATATATATATATATATATATATTTCCAGGATAAAAAGAGAAAAAGCAAATTTGTGACACAAAAGGAATGAAGGGGGGCTGGTTCTCTTGATGTAGTTGTTATAGTCAATAATAATGATAATGGCTACGGCTAGTCTATTCACAAGTCAATATATGCTGGGCACTGAACTCAGAGTCATGCATGCATCATCTCCTATAATCCTAAAATATGGCACAGGAGAGGCTTAATTGACCTCCCTTGACAGATACAAAACTGAGGCTCAGAGAAGCTTGGTAACTTGCCCCAAGTTCATAGTTTTACAGTTGGTGAATGATTAACATAGGTTTGTAAGGCTTTGAGATATTTAGCCCCCAAATCAATCATTAAGGTATAGCAAAAAGACATTACTGAATCAGACTAGACCTAGGCAAAACTTGGGATCAGCTGCCTGAATATGTTCAACTAGTTTTGACTTCAGATTTAATCCTCTGGCTAACAATAGTCGGTAGGAAGTCTTATCATCTCACTTGGGATAGCAAACTCCGACAGTATCTTTAAGTTGTCCAAGGTCACACAGCTGATGGAATTAGGAAGCAAGCACGTCTGACTTCAAAGCTGTGCCTTGTCCCTGGAACACCAAGGTGTTGAGGTGTGAGTATTCTCCTTCCCCATATGTGCACTCATGCTCTGAGTGCTCCCCACCACACAGGAACACTTCTTGCATACTCTCTCCTTCATGATTTCTAAGGTGACTCGTCAGGACCTGCTGCAGCTGGCCAAGCCTCTCATGACAAGCCCTGTGTTCTTGGCACGCTTACAGAATGCCATTTGTCCAGACAGCAGAGTGCCTTACCAAAACTAAAAGCTTTAATAGTAGCAACCTTTGAACCCAAAGGACAGCATCCCAAGTAGCATGGATTTATGGGACAGTACTCTTCATGGGAGACAGATTTAAGGGGAAGAGGGTTAAAGGCCACTCTCAACTTCACACTACTTCTGCATGATGACAACATTCTTTTATTAAAAGAGGAGATTTAACCTTAGCTCAGTGGCCCTGCCCTGTTCATGTTTGCACCCTAGTGCCTGGCACACTAATGCTCAAGTAGTGCCCATAAATAACCTTTGCACAGATGTGAACGTCTAGGTCATCACTGCCTGTGGGAAGCACCTTGCCCAGAGTGAGGCTAGAGCCGCTTCTGGCATCCAGGATGATCAGTTGTACTGGAAACATCTATCCATGGATTTATCACAGCTAGACTCATATATTGGTTCCTCCGAGAAACATTCTCCAATGCAATAATTAGGGTTAACGCTTTCCTGTTCCATATGCCTTAGAGCATGCTTCCACTAATATGACAGCAGCACCACAAAACAGGCAAGTGCTGAGCTTGGGCAGCAGTTGAGCCTAGTCTTGAGCATTTATCCTACCATTTGAAAGGTGTATGAGCTTAGGAAAGGTAAGTAGCCTTTTTCGAGGTTCTAATTCTTCTCTATAAGGTAGAGGTAATAATATTTAACTTTTAGAGTTTTTTCAAGGATTAAAGATAATACAACTGAGAAGCAGGCCTGATAAGAAAGACACAGTGGTCTAGAGTCCACATTCAGTAGTCTTTTAGACCTATCTTGACCACCTTAATTCACATACAAGTACACACTCCATCCCCCTACCCCACCCAAGTTTCCTGATTCTTCATGACACTTAGCACTTTCCAACATTCTGTAGATTTTACTTATGTTTGTTCTTGAACCTGTCCCTGTCACCCCAACTCCCTCCTGAGCATATAAGCTCTTAGAGAGCAAGGGGGTTAGTTTCTTTGTTTACTATTTTGTCTCAGTGCTTACAACAGTGTCCTGGACATAATAAGTTGTCCATGAATGTTTGGTGAATGAATGGATGATTATTATCATGTTGTAGTTACCAGTCTCCTGCTCCTGACATACACACACACACACACCACCTGCAAGGTGTGAACTGAGAACTGCTTGAAGTCAGAAACTGTCTCCTGTTTTTCTCTGGCCCCAGGATTTAGTCCTGTGCCCAGCATAGTCTTAAAGAAATAATGCTTTGGGCTGGTAAACTCCCAGTGATGTTCTCCAAGGCCCCATGGCGTTGAGTTTTAAGAGTCTCTATTAAATCAATTTTCTGATACTTTTCTTCACTCTAGCTTCTTCTTCTGAGCATTTTTTTATTTTCATTCCAAGCTTTTGCCTTTTTTCCTTGTGATACCCTCTTATAGCACTGAACAGCATGTCTCCCTCCGGGAGGTTTATGTTGAATCTGTGCTACAGATATTGTATCCCCAGCATGGCCTTACATAATATTTGTAAAAGTGATATCAGGGGAGCTTAGCCTGTGTATAGTGGATATAAGGCGTTACGTGGGCAGAGTGAAGAAGAGGAACTAGAAAGAATAATCTGGAAAGAAAGAAAAATTCTGGTAAGGGCTTATAAAAGCAAGAGCCCAAGATTCAGTGTTTTAAGTTCAAGAAAACATTCATGAAAGAAAAGACTCAGTTGTGGGATGTGGGAAAGAGCCTGTGGAATGTAGAAGACACAAAAGAGAAATAAATGAAAGAATGGATTCCAGGCTGACTGGGGTGGATTAACTCATCATGCCAGTCAATATTTGTTGAGACCTTCTAGATTCAGGCTGCCATCCTGGGGATCAGGGATGTCCTGGTAAATGAGACGGACACCATCCCTGCCCTCCTGCATCTTAGAGCCTAATATGGAGCCAGGTCTGAATGAAAGAGTCACATGAGTATATAAACAGTGGATGACTACTATCTGTGATGGCATGAGGTTCTGATCATTTAGAAGGGTCAGGGAAGGCCTCCCTAAAGAGATCACTTTTGAGCTGAGATTCAAAGACAAGGAATAGTTAACCAGGTAGAGGCAGGTGGAGCGAAGTGAAGAACATTCTATGCCGAGGGAGGCATATGGGAAAAGCCTCTGTTTAGAGAGAGACCATGTAAAAACAGATGAAAGAAGGCCACATGGCTGCAGCAAGGAGGCAGGGATGTGGGCTCGAGATATGGGATGGGTGAGAATCCCGGATTGAAAAGAGATGCAGGCCATGAGAAAGATCATGGCCTTTACTGGAAGGATGGGAAACTGATGGATGGGTGTAGCCAATGAGTGACATGACCACATTTGCAATTTTTAAGTTCACTCTGGTTGACACGTAGGGAATAGATAGTAGAAACAGGGTGCCCAGTTGGACAGTAATAGCTGAATCCAACTAGGAGATAACGGTGACCTGGACAGCATGCTGGCCGGGGGATGGATAAACTGGAGAGGGATTGAGCACATAAAATGTACAGAAATTGGTGATAGAAACAATGTGGCAGGTGACAGAGGTTTTCAGTCTGGGGTCTGGATTTCTGGATTATGCAGCTAGGTGGCTGGTGGTGCCACCAGCTGAGATGGAGGACCACTGGAGGAAGACCAGGTAGGCACAGAAGAGAGCACATGGGACTTTGGGACAAAACTAGGCCTCACCACTCTCTAGTCATGAAAATGTCTGCCATTAGTTTTACCACTTGGAACTCATTTGCCTCATTTGCAAGGTCAGCATAGTACAGTGATGCCTGGTCCATAGGATTGTTGCAAGAATAAGAGGAAACAAAATATCTAAGTGTGTATTGCAGTTCTGGCTCTAAGCTTATGTTCCACGGACAACAGTGGTCATTGCATTACTCAGGCTAGGTAACTAATTTTTTGCACATCAGTTTTCTCATCTGTGGAACAGAAATAATAATGGTGACTACACTGTGCTTTGCTGTGAAGGACAATACACACACAGTGCCTGCCACAGAGTGGGTGCTCAATGACATTATTTATCAATAACAAAGTTCCAGAAGTGTATCCGTTTCCATTTGGCAGAAAGTGTAGGGAATAACTGTGTGAAGGAACCAACTAACCACAAGCAATATAACTGCTTCACAAAGACATTTGCATGTTTCTGTCAGTCTGTCTTTGCTGGCATAGTCTTAGATCTAGACCTCCACTTTCCAATCCATAAAATGGAGATAAGGTTTGTTTCAATTTTATCTCCCAGTAACCATGGAGAAGGTCATTGAAGAAAAGACTTCCCAGCAATTGGGGATATTTGTGCTATTATGGGTACAATAGAGCCCTGCTTCTAAGCACACTCAGACAAAGAGAACATTCTCCTTCAAAAATCTCACAGATAGTATCTCAGCCTCTGGGGAGGCAGGGACAGAGAAACCAGGAGATAATGAAAAGAGAAAGGGAGGAGGACAAAGACATAGCCTGGAGCTAACTGTGAAAGACAGTTGGCCTGCCTGCTGTCCACCCCTTTGCGGAAATGTCAAGTCAGGGCCCATCTGCACTGATGAGAAATCAGATATAGGGACTGTGAGAGGATACATTCCAAGGAGTAATTTATCTCTGGAGGCTGAACCTATATAATGTCCTTACTAATCTTGAGCTCTGGGGTTATAAAGCCTGCCATTAGGGATGAGTTATATTTTCAATAAGTCATTCTAGCTAATCAGACCCTCTCATCATGAGCTGTTAGAGAAGACTACACGATGAACCCCACTGCAGATCTGAGCAGGGGTCCCACATGAGGAGAGAATCCTTGGCAAAGGCCTCTACCCTAAATGGATTCTGCTATCTCCCCTCCCCTTGAAATTGAGCAGAGGGAAACACAGACTTTGCGAGCACAGGAAGATGACGGGATCTGTGTTTGATAAGGTTATGATTAAATCAAGGTTTTTGCTCTAATTACACTGCATTTAAATAAATGCAGCCTAGTAACTAATTGTAATTGATGTGCAATTAAACATGTATTTATATCACCATTGCCTTTCCCTGTGCAGCTGTCTATTCCTGCTTCTCATTGTGGCTGGGGATACTGAAATCTGCCTGATAGCAGGAGGAAGCACCGCTTCTCCCACGTGGATGTCATGTTCCAGTGGCTCAGCAGGAGATCTAGTGGGACAGTGAGAAATAGCTGGATTGCTTAACCCCAAATCTTTGAGAAAGAAGACCCACACATGTCATTCAAGCCCTGGAACTCAAGGGGGCACTCTTAGAAATGCCATTATACTCATAAACATATGGTGCTCTGGCTCTCCTTGGCTTTATACTAAGCTATTTGAGTTTTTTATTTATCAGATTTGTGTATTCCTCAGTGTCTGCCCCCCCGCCCCCCCGTGTTTCACACATAATAGCTGCCCGATAACATTGTGGAAACAAACTTTAAATATTAGGGTGGAATCTTCCACTGAATATATATAATTTATGCTACTGAATTTAAGACTTAGACTTTGACCCTTTATTGGGAAAACTGGTAAAAAAATGATGCAGTAACAAGAGCATCACAATAAGATCATAGGTCCTTCTTCCCCATATTTCCCTGTCTCTGTGTGCCCTTAACCTTTGAGTAGAAGGCAAGTTTCTCATCTCTGCATGCCAGATGGGCCATTAAACTAGGATCCAGTTGGGGGTGTAGCAAATCACAACTATATAAGATATCACTGAAGTCATCAAAAAGCAGTGATGGAGATCAAGGGCAGTTAAGGGGAACAAATTGCAACTATGTAATGTTTATCATGAGAATCATCAAAAATCAGTGATGATCTTTGAGATGCTAGGTGGAAAGTCTGAGAATTTCTATACAGGAGACAAGACCCAGATACTGCAAGATGGAGAAATAGGAACAGGTAAGCAATTACATGAAGATTCAAGTTCTATTTATATTTCAGTGAGCATTTATCAATGGCCTTTGCTAGAATAAATTATAAGCCTGAAGAAGATACACCCTTAGGATGTTTCTAGTCTCCACTACCAAAAGTTAGAAAACTGACTCAGGCAGAGGATGAAAAAAATGGAAATAAAATCAGGTTGTGAGCATGTAACACTGAGCTCCAAATTGACTGTTTATTTGGGACCTAGATGAACATCATAATCCTTTGGCTTGACTCCCCTGCAGCCCTGACGGAACGCATCCAGTTGGGCCTCTTGTCACCCATCAGAGTGCTAATTAAGGAGCCAGAGAAATACCACAGTCCACCTCATCTGTTTGTGTTCTTCTGCTGAAAGGACACCATGCATCTCCCTGACAGCTAGTCATTACAGGAGCATATGGGCACATCAGGCTTCTGCCAGGGACAGCTAAGCCCCTAAGAACCCAAGCAGAGCTCTGAGCTATGCTGGCCTGTGTGTGTCCACTACCACTCCAGTGATACAAAGGGATGTACACCCCCCATCAACTAAGATGGCTAGTGCAAGTTTTGATCTCCCAAAGGAGTGTGAGTCACCAAGAATGGGGTGACAGAGTTGGTAGATGGGGAAAATGCAGAGGAGGGAGAAATAGCTGGATTTGTGTTATTGCAGCTCTCTCAGTTCTATTTCAGACCCAAGGTACTTGGAAGGTGCAAAATGACTTTCTGCATATTAAAAAAAAATGCTGTCCTTTCCACTTTCAAGGCTCTTGGGTTTCGAGCATTTCCCTATGCAATATTTTCTTTGACCTTTATCTTCTGGCAGAAACGATTATCTCTAAGTGACTAATTAAAAAAACACGGAGACTCAGAAAGGTTAAGGAATTCTTCAAGGTCACAGTACTGTGTAAATGACAGGGTTGGGAGTAAAACCCAGGTTTTCAGACTTTTGGTCCGATGTTCTTTAAAAGCCAGTCAAATAAATGGGCACAAGGGATCTTTTAAGAGTGACGGAAATGTTTTAAAACTAGATGTAGTGATGGCTGCACAACTCTGTAAATTTTTTTGAAATCATTTCATGCTTTAAAAAGGTGACTGTTATGGTATGTAAATTGTATTTCAATACAACTCTGAAAAATAAAGGCAGCCAAGTGTAGTAAGCAGAGCCCAGGCTTTGGCGCCATTATTCCACAGGGCAGATCCTGATTCTAGCTCTTCTGCCCTGGGCAACATTGGGTAAGTTCTTTAATTTCTTTAAATATCAATTTCTTCATCTGTAGAATTGGAATAATAATATCTAATTCCTAAGACTGCTGTGAGGATCTAGCACTAAAGCAATAATAGCTAATTTTATTTCTTTTATTTCTGATGACTAGAAATTGAGATATAAAAATAAGGTAATTAGCTCTCTACTGCTTGCTTAATTGCTAATGCTTATTTGTGGATCTTGTATGAGCATTAGACATGTAATATTGTTTTGATTGTTTTGGTCAAAGGTCTAAATTGGTGCTTTTAATTGGCATTCAACTAGCAAAAAACACTGATTTGGCATACCAAGGAGAAATAAATCTTCGTTTTCTCCTAAACTACTTATTCTAAAACTTGACTGGTCATCTAGGGAGTTGTCAGAATTCTGATGCCTTGGCCCCACCCCAGATATTCTGATTTAATTGGTATGGGGTGTGGCCTGGGCACTGAGATTTTTGGAACTTTCCCATGTGATTCTAATTGCAGCAGAGTTGAAGAACAAAAACTCATTGGCTTTCAACTCTGACCACAAATGATTCACCTGGGAAGCTTTAAAAACAAGGACACCTGAGCCTCGTGACCAGAGATTCTGATTTAAATGGTCCAGGGTGAAGCCTTTGCACTGTAAAAGTTCCCCAGGTGATTCTAACATGCAACCAGGCCTGAGAGCCACTGCTTCAAACCTTTGCAATAGGCAAGATGCCTTCTAGGTAGGAGATAAGGGATCTAATCCATAACAGCCTGCCTCATTCCTCTTCCCTCCTTCCAGGAAAGAGGTTCACAGGATGGCATGTTGAGCACTCCATTAGATGTTGACCTGGGGTAACCAGCCATAGACCTGCTCAGTGAAACAAGCCCTGGGGCATTTAGAATCCCTCAAGGAATGTAGGAAGGGTATTTTTAAATGAAGATAATGTATCTTGCAAAAAGGGGCATTGGGAGAGTAGCTTTAGTGTTAACTCACACAATCTATATAGTGCCTGGGGGCTTGCAGGTGGATCAGAATAGAGTTTCCAGATGGCGGGGGCAGGGGGGCGGGATGTTTTAAAGTGATTTAGGAGACTCTCAGGAAATGGACTGATATGGTTTGGCTCTGTGTCCCCACTCAAATATAATCTCCAATTGTAATCTACATGTGTGGAAAGAGGGACATTACGAGAGTAATTCTCAGTGAGTTGGAGAGAGGGAGGTGTTTGGATCATGGGGCAGTTTCCCCCATGCTGTTCTCACAACAGTGAATGAGTTCTCACAAGACTTGATGGTTTTATAAGTGTCTGGCATTTTCTCTGCTTGCACTTCTTTCTCTCCTGCCCCTTGTGAAGAAGGTGCCTGCTTCCCCTTCCACCATGATTGTAAGTTTCCTGAGGCCTCTCCAGCCATGCAGAACTGTGAGCCAATTAAACCTCTTTCCTTTATAAATTACTCAGTCTCAGGTAGTATATTTATAGCAGTGTGAATGCGGACGAATATATGGACCATCCTTTCATCCATCCAACAATGTTTATGTAGTAGTTCCCCTGCAGTAAGTACCATGACAGTGGTGAGCAAAACAGATGCAGTTGTCTTTTTACAATTAAACAATAAAAAATAAAAATAAAAACCTGCCACTGCTGCAGGCAAACCATTCACCAAAATGAGTCTGAACTTCCCATTACCTCCCTCTTTCCATATGAAATTCAAATTTCTGTTTGCCATTCCAGCAGCTCGCGGAGTATGTCTCCCACATCCTTCGTGTGTGCACACTTCTCAGGGACCCCACTGCCCATCATCCCCATGTCGTGCTCATCCAGGTTCAAGTTAATACCCTCCCTTTCTTTCTTGCTACTGCCCCTGTCCAGGCCCAGATTCTTGATTTTTCAAGCTAGTTACCACTCTAGAGACTCTGAGGATGGAAGAATTTGAGGGTTTCCTGAGTCAGATAGAACTAATCTTTGCAGATTTTGTTGAAAAAACTTGCTCTTATAATAAAGATGTTTTCAGGAAATTCTGGAGATACAGAAAGTTGTGCCCACTAAATGGGTTTGATATATATCTTATCACTTCAAACAGATCTCCTGTTTTCCCTGCCCAGGGAAGAGCAATGATGCTGTGTCCTTGACCAGGTGGTGGACCTTTCTGTCCTCACTGTTTGCCCCCATCAAAATTGTTTAAAACCCCTCTTCTACAGGGTTAGGCGGGCAGAGTGAGCCAGTTCTAGCAGACTTAGCTGTGAGATAGAATCAGCTCCTGCCCCAAATCTTAGAGATTTATAGTCTCAGGAATCAGAGAACCCATAGGTTCAGCTCTCAATTTTTTCCCAGGGCTTTATAGGCAGCACTCCTTTCTTCCACTTCTTGCTATCTTTCCCAAAATAGTAGATGAGGGTGATGCTATCAGGAAAGCACTTAGAAGGGATAAGAGTAAGTGATCCTTCCATTGCTGTGACTGGTGACATCACTCACCCTTAATCAGATGGTCTAAAGCAACTTATAAATCCAGTTCCTTCAATAATTGACCAAAAAGCCTCTCCAAACGCATTATAGAAGTGATGGCAGAAAATTATTATCGATTTCCTATACTCCAGTTTCTTTATCAATAAAATGGGCATGGCAATAAATATTATGCTTCACACAGTATCAAAGTAAAATAAATATTACTATTACTATCAATGTTGACTAGAAGGAAACTATCTATCTTTTCATTTTCTTTTTGTTTTAGCTTTTGAAATGATTACATGATATGCAGCATAATAAGTAAATACCTGCTATGTGACAAGTATTTTTTTCAGCATTTCTATTATCTCATTTAAGTCATACAACAATATATAATCCAGGTATTCTTATCCCTCCCATTTTATAGTTAAAGGAAATGTTCAAGGGTAATTTAGGTAACTATATCAATAATGATTCTCTGTGTTAATAAGAATGTTTGGCAGAGCCCAGAGGAAATGAGGGTGGGGAGAAGATGGGTTTTGATGCAGCAGTGGGGCACCCATAGTGTGAGGACTGTTGGGTATTTGGTTCTTGGGCAAAGATGTGTTTATAAAATGGCATGTGATCAGTGCTATAGGAAATGTGTGAAAAACAGGAAGGGGACAGGAACAGAGATAGGACTGGGAAGTCAAATAAAGCAATGCATATTGGTAATTTCTCCAACATTTAATCCATGCCAATTACAGACACTTTTTAATAAAATAATGGATGAAGAAATGAGTAAGTAATGTCCATAGCCTAAGGCAGCAAGAATGGTGACATCTTGCTACTTATCAAGCCCTGGAAATGACTATCCCTTTTGAAGCCAGTTATCAGTACATTTCAGCTCCACTAAATAGGTGTTTTACACATGGGAAACAGCTGAACAGAGTTCTCTTATCATTTCCATTGAATGTGGTTGTGTTGAGGGAGACTGAGCATCACACCAGCACATAGGTGACTACCTTTATGCCATGGAAACTACAAAGCAATAGCATTAAAGTTCCTAGGCCAAAATGGCTGAAGAGCGTAGCAATGGGAAGATTAACAATTTTTTTCTTATTTTCAAAATTGTAAAAGACCAAAAAGAGCAGCTTCTTCTATGACTTCTCATTAAAATTAAAGTATGATGTCGACAGAGGCCTTACTCCCTCTGCTTCTAAACAAGCCCAGTGTTGCTGAGGCAGGAGATCCTTGCTGCCCTGAATGCTACCCAGCACACGCTGCCTAGGATGAGGATCTGGGCACAGAAGCTAATGGGAATAGCCCCTGCAGAGCACAGATACTAAGCCTGGCATAATCTGTGCCATGCCTGTCACTTCTGGAGCCTGTGAAGGAAATTGGCTAGAGCTGCTACTCTCTCTATTCTAGATATAATTTCACTTTTATCCATAATAAGGTCCATCAGGATTTAGGCAATTTTATTCTCACATGATTTGCTATTCTGATATTTTCCTTGTGATTGGCACAAGCTCAGTCAAAAAAAAAAAAAAATAGAAAGCGTCACCTTATTTTCATGGCTCTTTGTTCTGCTTAGCAAATGCCCTCAGACTCAATAGCTGCTAGTAATTCTGATTTGAATTATCTAACCCTATGCTGATTTGTGTGCAAGTCTTCTAGTAGAAGAAATGGCTACTTACTATTCCGAATGTGATCCCAGTGTACATAGCAGCCTGGCTGCTTCAGCAGCCAGAGTAACTGCTTCTTAGGGACTCTTCCCAGGGACTTGAAATTTGCTGAGGCAAAGCAGAGAAAGCTGCATAAACTGAAGCCATGCAACTCTGAAATGTGCTGTAGGGTGGAATCATTTAGAAGTTTACAGCACCAATCTTTCCTCAATCTCCTTCAGAACTGGTGATGGATAAGCAAGGCATACTCAGATTAGCTCTCGATGAGAAAGCTTTCCGCACTAGACAGTGAGTAGCCCTGCATATTCAATCAACACCAAGCTTTGGATCCAGAGGATCCCTGCTCAAACTCCAGTTTGGCCACTTAATAGCTCGGTTATTTTAGGCAGGTTGCTTTACTACAGTTGCTTTCAGTTTCCTCATCAGTAGGGTTGCAAAGATAAAAGGGGTGGTAATTTGTAAAGCACCTAAAATTGTATCTGGAGCATGGAAAGTACTTGAGAAATATTAGCTATTATGGATATTATTATAATCTCCTTTTCCGCTATGTATATTGCTACCATAAAAAGTTTGAAGATAAATATATTTATGATATTAATTCCAAATTTCTTCCATGGAAATTTAGTCTAACGCTTTGTCTCACTATTTTTCTACCATGGATCATCAGCCTGAGCCCAAACAAAATCTATTAAAATGCTCAACTCTTACTGTTGCCTATTAGAAAAAGGATGATAGAGTTTCAGGTAACCCATTCTACAGAGATAAGTTACAACTGCTTGAATGACTGAGACCATACTTGCAGTATTATGTTTAGTTCTTAGGACCATGTATTATAAAGGGGTATAAGTAACCAAAGATATGGATCAAGATGATGAAGGGATGTGATACCATATAACAGAAATGAGCATAGAATTTCATGTCTAATTTTTTAATGAGGAAAGTATGATAGCTACATTGTAATTAATTCTTTCACTTATTCCTTCTTTCCAAAATAATTTATTGAAACCGGGATTCTAATATGGCACAGTTTTTAGCTCAGCAAATTTCTTCAAAATCAGCTATAAAACTAGAAAAAAGCAAAAACTAAAATAAAAATAAAAACCATTTTCAGGCTTCGGAAATCAACCAAATACATACACAAAGTTGAGGAGCAGTTATTAAAAAAAAAAAAAAATACTGACCTTCTGGTGGGAAAATGGGAAGTCTGGCATTCTTGCTGTGGGTAGCTCCCACTTTCTGTCCCCCACTCAATTGACATAATAGTTCTAACAGAGTGGGCCCAATTTGTGAAAAATAGAAGCTTCACTGAAAAAGAGGATTGACCTGATTTGTAGCAAGCAGGAAAAAAACACCCCACACTAAGCAGCATTGTCAGTATTTATAGTTATCTCTGTCATGAAGGAATGAATGAATGACCAGTCTCTCAGCAAGCCTGAGGTGTGGACCTAGTGTGGTCAAGCAATAAAGTAGCAGACCAACCAGAAACTGAACAGGGAAACTTGGGAGGCAAGACAGCTGGAAGGGGCCTTGGCTTTCTACCAGTCCTCAGCTGACTGGAAAGCTGTGCACACATTTAAGGTAGACTGAAGATAATCTAAGTTATCCACACATCACTGCCTGACTCTAAGTCTGCATATGTGTGCAAGAGGACATGCAAAAAACAAAATCTGGAGCCAGCTTAAAAGATGGATGGGTCTGAGTGTGCTCCCCATCACATACACAGATCCATTGGCAGAGGGTAGAGACTTGTTAGATTGAGAGGTTGCCTGCAACCTCTCAAACATCATTGTTTAATTACAAAGTTATGCATAACTGTGTGGTCCTTAAAAATCGATGAATAAAATAAAAACAAAAATTTTCAAAACTTGAGTAGAAACAACAGCAGTCACCTATGAAGGGGAAATAGATGAGATAGACTTAGTCAAAGCAAGTTACCAAAAAACAAAACAAAAGCAGCAAAACCAAGTATCACTGGGCAGGGAAGACATATCAGAATTCAGGGTTAGTACAATGCATTATCTATAATTTTCCAGCTTTCAATAAGAATTATGATACAAAGAAAGAAGAAAGTATGACCTTTATTCAAAAGTTAAAAAACAAGCAGTGATTAGAAATTGTCATTGAGTAGGCCTATAGATTGAACTCAGCAGGAAGACTTCAAAGTAGTCATCATAAATATGTTCAAAGGACTAAACAACACTGTGCTTAAATAAAGGGAAATATGATGAATTTCAATGAAGCAATAGAAATTATGAAAAGAACCATATAAAAATTCTGGAGTAGAAAAATATAATAACTAAAATAAAATTTTATTAAAGGAACTCAATGGTAGAATTAAAATGCAAGAAGACGTGATCAGAAAATTTAAGGATAGATCAATAGAAATTATTTAATCTGAAGAACAAAGAATAAAAAGTAATAACAGATAAAAAATGGAAACTTAAAGGGTGTCAATACATACATTTTAGAAGATTCAGATAAAGGAAGAAGAAGAAAGGCCAGAAAAAGAATATGAAAATGTAATGGATACAAACTACTGAAATTTGGCCGGGTGTGGTGGCTCACGCCTGTAATACCAGCACTTTGGGAGGCCGAGGCGGGTGGATCACTTGAGGACAGGAGTTCAAGATCAGCCTGGCCAACATGGTGAAACCTTGTCTCTACTAAAAATATAGCAATTAGCCAGGTATGACGGCGCATACCTGTAGACCCAGCTACTCAGGAGACTGAATCAGGAGAACTGCTTGAACCTGGGAGGCAGAGGTTGCAGCGAGCCAAGATCGCACCACTGCACTCCAGCCTGGGTGACAGAGGGAGACTCCATCTCAAAACAAACAAACAAACAAACAAACAACAACAACAAAAAACCTCCCAAATTTGATTAAAAGTAGTAATCTGCAAGACAATGGAATGCAAATTCTAAGTAAGATAGATACATAGTAACCAAAATGTTCACAGCCAAACACAAGTAGAATTTCTCTTTATGCACAGATAAAAAGAACATAAAATTAAAGGCAGACTTATCAGAAACAACAGAAGTCAAAACAGTGAAATGATATGCTCAGAGCAATGAAAGCAAAACAATCACACAAAAAACTGTCAACTGTCCAGGAACACTATCCTTCAAAAATGAAAACAAGACATTGCCAGACAATCAAAGCTTGAGAGAGTGCTTTTCTAGCTGAGATGTCATACAGGAAATACTGAAGAGTCATTTAAGTTGAAGAGAAATAACACCAGATGGTAAAAATCCACATGATGAGACAAAAAGCAAAAGGAAATCTAAGTATATGTGTAATTGTCATCCGAAAGACTACCAGGCTGGCTAAATAGTAGAAAAGAGAGTTTTATTGGCAATATCAGTTTGCAAACTGAAGGAGACAGTCTCAGGCATGTGTCAAAGGTGCTCTCTCAAGACTGAAGAGGATAGGCTGGCTTTTATGCTTTATTGGGTCTGTGTCACACAATAGAGTCATACATATTTAGCAGGTTTGGGAAAAAAGCTATACATATTTATGAGGGAGGATTGAGAGCATGCACAATGGCTCAACATTTACCAGATTTACCAAACACAATTTACCAAAATGGATTCACGAAGAAATAGAATATACAAATATATCTGTAACAAGTAAAGAAATTAAGTTAGTAAATATATATTCTTTTATCAAGAAAACCCCGGACACAGATGGCTTCACTGGTGCTCTATGATAAAAGAAGAAATAATACTAATCTTTCACCAAGTCTGTCAGATAATAGAGATGGAGAATACATTTCTCAATATATGAGGCCAGTATCACTGTGCTAACAATGCTAGACCAAAAGAATAAAGTAAAATACAGATCAATATCCTTCATGAGTATAAACACAAGAATGCTTAACATATTATTTGCAAACTAAATTGGGCAAAACATTTAAAAAAAGGATTATACATCATGACTAAGTGAGATTTATCCTAAGAATGCAAGGTTGGTTTAAAATTCACAACTCAATTCATATAGTAAACAATAGAGTGTACAGTGTATTGTGTACAGTGCATAGTATAAAGGACAAAGAGCACAGTCATCTCAAACACTGCATCAAAAAAGGATTTAACAAAATTAACCACCCTTATTCATGAATTAAAAAATTCAATATTATTAAGATGACAATTTTCCTCAAATTGATTTACACATTCAAAATAACCTATATCATAGTCCCAACAGACCTTTTGTAGAAGCTGACAAATAGATTTTAAAATGTATATTGAAATGAAAATTACCAAGAATAGCCAAAATTATTATGAATAAAAAAGTTGGAGGACTTTGATTTTAAAACTTACTATAAATCTACAGTAATCAAGACAGTGAGCACTGCATACAAGTGTAGACCAATCAAAGATTAGAATAAATTCTTACATATATGCTTAACTGATTTTTGACAAAAGTATGATTCAATGGGGAAAAAGATAACCAATAAATGTAATACTAAAGTCATTAGATATCCACATGTAAAATAAATAAAAATTAACTTACACTCTTACCTCATACCATACATATAAATTGACTCATAGATCTAAACATAAGAGCAAAAAACTATCAAATTCAGATGGAAATATAGGGCAAAATTTTCATTACTTTGGGCAAGCAAAAATTTCTTAACTACAATACCAAAAGCATGACATATAAGATTAAAATTGTTGTTTTGAATGCCATCGAAATTAAACATGTTTGTACTTCAAAAATACCATAAAGAAAGGAAAATGCAAGCCAGACACTGGGAGACAATATTTGAAAATTACGTATCTGACAAAAAATTTGTATCCAAATATATAAAGAATTCTCACAACTCATTAATAGGTAGACCAAAAATCCTAATTAAGAAATTGGCCAAATATTTGGAGAGGGATTTCACCAAAGAAATACATGAATGGCTAATAAGCATAAGAAAAGATGATCGATGTCTTTAGTTGTTAAGGAAATGCAAATGAAAACCACAATGTGATATCACTATACAACTCATTAGAGTAGCTACGATAAAGACAGACAATTACAGTTGTTGACAAGGATGTAGGAAAACTGGAACCCTCAATCACTGCTCATGAGATTGTAAAAGGTACAGCCACTCAAAGACGTTTGACAGTTACTTAAAAGTGAAACATATCTTACCCTACAACCCAGCAATTTCACTCCTAGTGAAACTGAAACGTGTCCACACAATGATTAGTACATGAGCGTTCACGTCAGCATTATTTATAATATCCCCAGTCTGTAAACAATCCCAGTGTGTATAAACTGGTACATAGATAAACAAAATATGGTATACACATACAACAGAACACTATTCAGCCATGAAATAGGAACCAGCTACTGATAAATGCTGTAAGATAGATGAATCTCCAAAACCTTATATGCCATGTGAAGGAAACCAGAAGACTACATATTTTATGATACTATTTATATAAAACTTCCAGAAAAGAAAATCTGTAGGAAAATAAAGATTAGTAGTTGTCTGGGCTGAGACTAAGAGGAGGGTAGAAGGATTAGCTCCTGGTGGACACAAGGAAAATAGGGATGATGATAATACTGTATTCTAAAACTGGATTCTGGTGATGATTTCATTACATATGGTTCCTAAAAATAATTGAGCTTTACACTTACCATGGATGCAAATTTATAGTATGTAAACTATACCTCAATAAAGGTAAAAAAATCTTCAGTATGTGATTCTTGAGGCCAAGGTCTAGCCATCAAATTCAGTTACAAGCCTTTAATTCAAGCAGACATGTAATTAAGATTAAAAGGAGAAATCATTCTAGGTTGCCTTATTTCCCTACCTGGGGGACAAT
This sequence comes from Trachypithecus francoisi, assembly GCF_009764315.1. Lineage (NCBI taxonomy): Eukaryota > Metazoa > Chordata > Mammalia > Primates > Cercopithecidae > Trachypithecus > Trachypithecus francoisi. The sequence continues at coordinate 102,398,820 of NW_022681468.1, forward strand.
GTTTGCAGTACCTCCTTCTGGATAACTTCATAAAAAGGACCAAACATACAAACAAACAAACAAACAAAAAACTGGGTCTTGATTTGGTTAATCTACCAGTATTCAATGCTCATTAACTAGCCTTACCCCGAAGGTTATGTTAAAATCCAACCCCTATCTCTTTTTCTTACACCCACCCTTACCCTTCTTGCCTTAACATCCAGACCTTTCACCATTTGCAAATTATAGTGGGAAAAAAAAAAAAAAAAAAGTCCTGGTTTCAGTGTTGCCTGCATGAAACCTATACTATTCTTGCTGCTGGAACATCCATCACTCCCTCTATAGCAGAGCCCTCAAAGCTGAGTGAAGTCTTGCTGATCCAATGTGCTCATCCTTTGAAGATCCTTGTGAGAAGCATCAGGCTGTGGTGAATGCACATACATGACCTTTAAGCAACTTGCTTTTTCTGTTGTTGCCCATTAAGGATGCTATCATTATTTACCCATCTGTAGTTTTGAGTGAGAGCTACTCACTCAAAGTGCTTGGTAGACGGCCCCCAAATCTACCTTGAATGTCCCAAGGTATGACATCTGACCTGTTTGAAGGAGCCCTAAAATCCCACCTTGGGTGCAATTACTGGAGGACTTGCAAGCATTTTCCGTATTGAATTGTCTAATGAGATCATTAGGGAAGCAAAGGGGAGGGAGTTTAACCTCTCTAAAGGCAATTAGGAAGGCTACACCTCTCACTGAATTGCAGGCATCACTAATCCAGCAGGTCTAATCACCAGGCCCCATAGCAGAGCTGAATCCTCTGCTTCCAGTTGGAGAGAAAGAATGTGTTCTTCCAGAGAGTATTTGGATAATTGAAAGAATTAAGGAAAAATACATTATTCCATTTGGATTCAGTGCTAATTGGAATGAACCAAATAATCAGCCCACCAGATGAAGCATACTCCTCACTTTCCTGCTGCAGAGAGGAGCATTTCCCTATATTAACATGAGCCCATGTGCTCTTCATCAATGGTTAGATTGCCTGTTCCTCCAGAGTACCCAGTGGAATGTTTCCATACCATTTTTCCTGCCAGCCAGTTTCTAATTCAAAGAAAGAAAAGCTCCTAATTACACTAAAATAGAAATGGAAGACCAGCTCCATGGCTGGGCCGAACTCTCCCTGCCGCAGAGCTCAGGCAGAGATGACTGCAATATCACAGAGCAGATTTCAAAGGTTTGATTTATTAGAGTGAAATTGATCTATCTGAGGAGCTCAGAGTCCAGTATAAAGGTTTTCAGTGATTCCTATACCATCGCTTCAATAAAAGCTTTCCAGTTCTTAAAAGCAAAAACACTCAAGACAGGTGAAGTTGCACTTTTTTTTTTTAATATTGATGGCTGAGGACTCATGCCCTTCCTGAAGAATAAACACTTAATTCTTTCACACTATCAATGAGAACTAGCAAAGCAAAGCAGTTTCCTCTAGGTAAGAATTTAGATTATATTTTTTCTTCGGCTAGATCCAGAGTTTCAGAATCTTCTACCACCCACATACTCATCCATCCATCCACCCTGATGTGCCTTGTCTTCATTGTCTAATATAAGCCAGACTCTGTTAATTGGTTTATTTCACTTTACCGATGAAGAAATGTAGTATGAGAATTCTTAAATAACTTATTCAGATCCCATATTTAATAAGTGGTAGAGCTGGTATTTAACCTGATTTGTCTGACTCTTTTATTTTTATTTTTTGAGACGGAGTTTCACTCTTGTTGCCTAGGCTGGAGTACAATGGTGCTATCTTGGCTCATCAACCTCCACCTCTCTAGGTCAAGTGATATTCCTGCCTCAGCCTCCCGAGTAGCTGGGATTACAGGCATGCACCACCACATTCAGCTAATTTTTGTATTTTTAGTAGGGACGGGGTTTTTTCCATGTTGGTCAGGCTGGTCTCTAACTCCCGACCTCAGGTGACTCACCCACCTCGGCCTCCAAAAGTGCTGGGATTATAGGCATGAGCCACTGCACCTAGCCGATTTGTCTGACTCTAGAGGTCAAATCCTGAAATGTGTGTTGGGAATGCCAAATTTTGGAGACAGATTGATTAAAAGTAAATTAAAAAATAAATTAAAAAACATTTGTAGGTCTTTCGAGACTAACATCATAGTAAAATATTTTCTGAAATTCTTACCTGTATTTGGCATGTGCCTATGGGGCTTGCATTTTTCCAAATAGAATTATCCACCTATTTCATCATTTTCCCTCACTGCCCCTCAGTCCTTACACTTCATCTCCTCTCTCTTCTTTGCTAACAAAATCCCTCTGGGAAAGATCCAGTCAATTCAAGATGAATGATACATGCCTGGGTTGTATCAGCAATACTTGTATTTTATCTGTTTGGCCAACTGCTGTCTTTCTTCTAGTTAAAAGGGAGCTGCCAAAGAAATGCTGAGCTGCCTGTAGGGGCTGAGTGTGGAAAAACACTGTCGTTCATCCTTGCTGCTCTATTCTGTCCAAGTGTAAGCATCACTGGGCTTGTCCTACAACGTTCTGATGGTAGGGAAGAAATTTCAAAATTATTACTGAAAAAAAGTAATCTTGTAGTCTCATTTTTCATAGATAGCTTTTTTTAGCATAGGGCTTTTGACTGTTGTTTGCGAGTTGCAGTAAAAAGATTGTGCACTTTCCACTGAGGAAGCTTTTTGTTTAAGTTCTGGAGAACTAGCATGGTTGGGACATGGCCTAGGGAAAAACAAAAACTGGGGCATAGTTGATTCAAACATGTTGGAGGAAAAGAGGAAGCAAGAGATAAAAAGAAGATGAGAATAAGATAATATACCTAAGAATAGAACATGCATTTGGGCCTGGTGCGGTGGCTCACGCCTGTAATCCCAGCACTTTGGGAGGCCAAGGTGGGCAGATCACTTGAGGTTGGGAATTTGAGCCTGGCTAACACGGTGAAACACCATCTCTACTAAAAATACAAAATTAGCTTGGCATGGGGGTGCATGCCTCTAATCCCAGCTACTTGGGAGGCTGAGGCAGGAGAATCGCTTGAACCACGGAGGCAGAGGTTGCAGTGAGCGGAGATCATGCCATTGCACTCCAGTCTGGGCAACAGAATGAGACTGTCTCCAAATAAAATAAAATAAAATAAAATAAAAAGAACATGCATTTGGACAGAGCATCCTGGGTTGCATCTTTTGGGAACTTAAACTTGGTCCAATTGCCACATGGTGTCATCTTGGAGCAATACGAGTACTTCATCTCTCAACTTACTGAAATGTTACCTCTACCATTGAAGAGAGATTTATTTGTCTGTGACTTGCCCTCTTAATAAAATGAAAACTGCTTAACTCTAGTTAAAGTGTTAAGAGAGAGAAGAAAACAACAACCAAAATTCTGTATCCTATGCTGACTAACGCAAAGAATTGATGAACCCACGGAATTTAGAATTCACATTAATTACATTTCAGAATTGAAGCCACTCATGGGTATTGACAGATACTGTGCATACCTCAAATTTTGAAATATGTTTCTCTCCCAATAAAAATATGATGCTCCGTGTAACTGAGCTAAATTATTTACTGAGCTACTATAAACCTTCTGCCCAATCAGATATAAGAAAATTGTGATTTGCCTGGAAAGGTAGACATGCATAAAAAATTCATAGAAAGAAATCTGAGTTAGGATTTGATTTGTATAAACATCTTGGTTATGGTAAGGGGAATCTAAGAGGAATAAAAGTAGAGGAGTTAAACGATATGAAGCTGGAACCCAGCTTGACTGGGTTGAATGGTTTTTGCCCTAGATGCTTGAAAGGAATTAGAAGGAATCCTCTCTTCTTTTCACCTATCTATCTTATATACCCGAAGTCCTTGACAGGAGGCAATTTTGATACCCAGGAGACATTTGGCAATATTCAGAAGCATATTTAGTTGTCATATCTGCTAAGGGATGGTGGGTGGGGAGGCTTCAACTGACATATAAGGGGAAGATACTGCTAAACATCCTACATAATCTCTAATAACAGAATATTATCCCACCCAAAATATCAGTAGTGCCAAATTTGAGAAACCCTGATAGATATGGATAGCAAATAGAGATGGCAAGAGAAACTCCAGAAATTTGTGAGTCAAACTGATAAATTTAACATGCAATGGATCCAATAAGAAATATGCAGACACCACCTTCAGAGGATGTGGGCCCCTATGGCAGAGAGCAGAAAGAGTAGGATTTGATGAAATAGTTCCTTGTCTGACGATTACTAAAGCAAGACTTTTTCACTAGAATGTATGTAGAAAATCAGCAGAGTAGAGGTCAATATAGGAAGTGCTCATTCATGGCTTTTCAGAGACCAAATTGCTCTGTCCCAGAATTTGGTTCTCTTGTCTTTTGATGTTGCAACTCCTACATGAGAGATGAATGCAGCTGGGTGTTCATTTATTGTCAACAATGTAATCTTCTAACCAGTATTTCTCCTCCCTCTGCTTAAATTCTACGCTCACCAAACAACCTTTTGATTATAATATGGCTTCTCATATGTGTAGGTTCTCCTGGAAGAAGAGAACGTGTCATCAAGGAGATTAAATCATTCTAGTCTCCTCTGCTGCTACATTTCGTTTCTTTTTCTTTCTTTCTTTCTTTCTTTCTTTCTTTCTTTCTTTCTTTCTTTCTTTCTTTCTTTCTTTCTTTTTTTTTTTTTTTTTTTTTTTTTTTTCAGGATCTCATTCTGTTGCCCAGGCTGAAATGCAGTGGCCATAGCTCTAGTTCATTGAATCCTTGAACTACTGGGTCCAAGTAATCCTCCCACCTCAGTCTCCCGAGTAGTTGGGGCCACAGGCATGCACCACTATGTCCAACTTTTTTTTTTTAACTTTTTTTGTAGAGACAAGGTCTCATTATGTTGCCCTGTCTGGTCTCAAATTCCAGGGCTCAAGCAATCTTTCTGCCTTGGCCTCCCAAAGTGCTGGGAGTACAGGCATGAGCTACCATGCCTGGCTGTTGTATTTCTCATCATGATATTATGAACTGACATTTTGATTTCTTTATCAGATGAAACTTTATCAATTTGATGTGAGCCAGTGAGGCACCCCAAAATCTGAGAACCCAGCCTTAGATCATGGTGAACTTGCTAAGATAATGTCACCGCAGACAGACAGCCAAACATTATTCCTGGGCCATTTATTTTCCATAGACTAGAACTTGCAGCAGCAGAAATAAGAAAGGGTTGAAAAAATGTAATCTAATATCCAGTCCTTCCACAGTTTTAAAAAGTTATTCTAAAGGAGGGCTATGAAAAAGAATAAGGGTGTATTATACAAACACTCCATAGCCTCTTATATAAGAAGATTGGTGTATAACACACTAACTTATAGGCCAGTGATTTGTCTTTTTATATAAAGAGCACTGTGTTCAGAGTAGGAAGAGAATGTAAAATCTTTCAAAGGAAAAATATAAAATAAGATTTTTTTTTTTAGGTTACAGAGAAATTAGGGCTAATTTGGTCAATCAGCCAAAAAATTCCCAAATGGCAAGGTAAAAATCTTCTTGTGGGAATGCCTTGAGGTAAAGCCAATTCAATTAGTTTCCACAGCATAATTCTCAGGACCCAAAAACTAGGTGAAAAAATGAACTGATTAAAACCTGTAATTGCAATTCAATGGAGGAAACGATTCATCACGAAGATGGCAGTGTTCCCTACATTCCAGATTGAACAGAGAACAGATGCGAACAAAGGTAGGAAGAGGGGGCCCAGTGTGAAGTGAAAGGGAACTAAGTGTCTCTTAGCAAGATAATACAGAACTAGCCTGAAAGAAAGGTTGGTCTTCAGCCAGTAAACTTCTGATTTCTGAGCTAACCACTGAAATGTAAGCTTCTCTCTCACGCTCTAATCCAAAACTATTTTGAGGATACACTTCTAATTTGGTCACTATCAAATTTCCTGGATTTTACCCAAAGAAAACATCACCCAATGCTCTCATTTTCCCCCTGACATTTTGCAGCTCTTTTTCTCACACAGTTTCTATTTTTGAATACATATTCCTGTATATCAAGAATCAGTACACTTTTTCTGTAAAGTGTCAGACAGCAAATATTTTCAGTTTTGGGGGTTATACCTTCTTTTTTTTTTTTTTTTTAATTTATTTATTTTTTTTTATTATACTTTAAGTTCTAGGGTACATGTGCATGACGTTTATATCATGTATAACTCCCCAATGCAATCCCTCCCTCCTCCCCCCTCCCCATGATAGGTGGGAACTGAACAATGAGATCACTTGGACTTGGGGGTTATACCTTCTATGTCGCAGCTCCTCAGCTCTGCTTTTTTGACATAAGAGCAGCCATAAAAATATGTAAACGAAAGGCTGTGGCTGTGTTCCCATCAAAATGTATTTATAAAAACAGGGAGTGAGTCAAATTTGGCCTGGAGGTTGTAATTTGGTGACCCTTGCTTCATATACACAACAATAACTCAGAATTTGTAAGGCAAATAAATAAAATAAATAACCAGCATGCAGTAGTATTCAATTGGTACTAGAACGTCCTTGATTTCTTGGAAGGCATAGTAGTCATTTTGTGCTAAATGGCATTTTTTTTTTTTTTTGATAGCCAGGAAGTCTTTTGGAACAGGCTGTAATAAAACAGTAATCTTGGGGATGTATATGCAGGGATCCTGAAGTTGTATAGACTGTGAAATGTGCTAAGAATATTTACTTTCATGTATTCATTCATTCACTCACCCATCAATTTTTATTTGGGGAAAGGAGCATGTGTGGCTGTCTTCCAAGCCCTTTTCTAGGTGCTAGAGGTGTAACAGTGAACACTGCAAAATTAGTTCTTGCTCTTTTGAAGATGATATGTAGTATGAGGAAGCAGATAATGAATAGATAAATACATATGCAAGATAGTTTCTGATAATGAAAATTAACATAAAATAAACAAAAGAGTGATGTTATAGGGACAAGACATAGGAGGAATGGCTACTAATATCTGGGAAGTTGCAGAAGGTCCCTCTGAGATGGATTCTTTCAGCTGAGCCCTAATGATTAGAAACCTCCTGTAAAAAGATTAAGGCACTAAACAAGAGAACAAACACTAGTATGACTGGAACATGTGGTGAGTGAGGGGGAGGGTACCCATATGAGGTGAGAGAGGCAGGCTAGAGCTAGGTCACTGGGACCGGGATAAAAAGTTTGAATTTTATTACTAATGCAAAGGGGAGGTATTGCATGGCTTGAAGGAGAAGATAATATAACTAGACTCTTTCAAGGAGAGCTCGTCTTGGGGTATGAGAACAGACTGTTGGAGGACCTGGGAGAAAGTAGAATCTGAAAGGTAAGTTAGGATACTGTTGTCTGATGTCGGCATGTCTGGAGTATTTCTTTCATCCATTCCACTGTGTTAATTAATTTAGAGTTGAGATAGAGTAAATTGGTATGCTAATACCTCTGAAAAAATTACTTCTACTGAAAGGACCAAGATCTGAGAGCTGGTTCTTTGTTATCTTAACTCTTAAGTCACTGACCTTCTCTACTTCCCCGCCTTGATTTCATCAGCTTCTATTTTCAGGGCTACCCATGTGGCCTATTGAACAAATAAGCTATTGGACTTCAGAGCATAATCTCCAATATTTTAAAGTCAGTGAATATTCTTTTCATCCAATACCAATTTCCAGATTTTTCTTTAAACAGGCAATCTCTGTTTAGCTGCAAAAAGCTGAACTTCTGCCTCTCATGTTTTTAAGGGTAGGACAGGTTTTCTTTCTAAGACTGCAGAATATAAATAAATATAGTTTAGTCAAGGAATAAGCTAGAAGCAGCCTGTTCTTGTTCAATAGCAGACTTGATGAAAGATAAGAAACTGTTTTTCCTTCACTTTGTGGGTGGGATCTGGCCCATAGACCTGAGTGAATGAAAAAGATGGACTTTTCTTGATAGGAGCCAATAGATCTTACATATATGGATCATACACATATTTCTGTGCATGATGGCAGGTCCAGCTTCTGATATCCGCTCCACACCTACCTCCTTCCCAGCTAATGCCCTGCACCCTTTGTTCCCTGCCCAGGTTTCCTACTATGGTCCATTTATATTCCAATCCTTATAAACTTTCAGCTCAGACTCTAACTATTCACCACTTTTACCCTGGCCATATATTTCACCTACTAACTTGTTAGGGAAATTCCCTCACCCTGTGACCAGGTCTTAATTTTTTCCTTCTACTTCTTCCTCCCTATCTCTCTCTCCTCCCTTTTTTTGAATCTGCTTACCAGAAACACTGTAGACTTCTCTCACAGAATGCTTTTTCTACAGAATTTCCAAATGACAGAATAGTGTCCCGACACTGGTTTATGCCATGCTAGAAGACAATAGCCTTTTATTTACTCCCATTGAGTAGTTATCAGATCACCTCTCCTGATCATTTATAGTTCAGGACTCCATTATGCACCGCCCCATTCAAACCATTACTGCTTAATCTACAGGATTAATTTTTACCATCCCATTTCAGCAACTAGATCATGTCTTCTATTAAATACATTAATTAAGATCTAGATTGTAAGCCAGGTTGACCTACGTATGAAAGACCTAGATATATGACCCCAGAGAGTTGCTTCAATTCTTTTTGCCTCAGTTTCTCATCTATAAAATGGGGATAAAATAGTATACACCTGTCTTAGCCTGAACCACCCAGAAAAAAGAGCCTGAGGCCACTAGTTAACCCTTAAATGTAACACTAGGGAAGCACGAGCCTGGGAAAGGGGAGTGACTCAGACAAGAGAGTCCATATGCAGGTACCTTACTAAACTAGTCACTGCATGGTAGCAAGCAAACACAACTGCTAAATATCACGGGACTGTCTTTAGAGTAGTCTTAAGAAGTACTGCTCCTCAAGACAGTCCATAGGAAAGGAAAGAAGAAGAATTTATCCTCTGGATCCCATGTTTCGTAGGTTTTTCCCCAAAGGAAATTAACTTCCCCACACTTCTGGCTTGTGCATGCCACGTAGGTCTCATGGCATCTCAAGCTTTAGGGTCAACAGAGAATCTCTAGAGTCGAAGGTGACAGTGGCCTGGCATGGGCAAGGTCTATTGGGTTGCATCCATGTAATGTGGGTCAAAGTCCATGCAGAGTTGGCTGCCCAGTGGTAACTGGGCAAAACAAGCAGCCTAGAGACACATAAGGTCAAAAGGATCAGAGAGGTTACATAAGGAGGTGCCTGATACAGCGTTCCCCTAGCAGCACTCAGATCCACACGTGCCCTTTTATTATTCCAGTCTCTCACAATACAGAGGTACTTCTATTTTTATGAGCAGATCCTAATTCATCCCTAAGAGGGCCTGTAAATTATTCATGGAGCTCTCTTTAGCTGGTGGCAGCTATGATTTCTGAGAAGGATGAAGGCAAGAGTGTTTATGAAACAGGCTAAATTCCCTGGTGCCATAGAGCTGATTCTGAGACCATGACATTCATGATCTCCCTTCTCTACTTCCCTTTTGTAATTTCTTGCACACTGAGCTGGTCTGGGTTTCTTGCCTGATGGAGTGACTCTGAACTTTATCCCTACAGGGACTGAACTCTTAGTTGCCTTGCATCTATTATTGGGATACCGTAGTTGCTGCTGACACTTGTTTTTACCTTTGTTTTGGGGTACAGAAGCACAAAGAGATGCCCCACTCAATCCTCTAGTATCCTGACATAGGGCTTCCTTCTCTCCATTGTATAGGAGAAACTATAGTGCCTCATAGTGAAAGCACCCACCTCCAGTAGGGTAGCTCTTTTCTTGTTTGCTGGCTTATAAGTCCAATATGGGCTTATGAGAGTTGTAGCTTTCAGTTCTGCAGGAAACTAAATGTGTCCCCTGGCACCAGACTTCTTTTTTGGGAAACTTAGTGTCTTTAATTAGGAAGAGACAGAGTTTTCAAGGGTGAAAAACAAAATAGAAATTGAGTTGCCAGGAGTGAGGCTGAGATGTGTAAATTCTATTTTTACACATTGATTTCTGGACCCCTGTATCTTAGCTACTGGGGACATAGCACTATGTACTGTTGTTGATTCTGGGCGTGTTCTCAATCAAAGAAAACAGTGTCCCAGTTGTTTGGGATGTTGTTCTGAGATGCTGTGCTATTTGAGCTTTAGCAGGCTATTCCAGCATTCTCTTAGATCTGAAACATGGTGATGGAGTACTGTATTAGTTCGTTTTCATGTTGCTGATAAAGACATACCTGAAACTGGAAAGAAAAGGAGGTTTAATTGGACTTACAGTTCCACATGGCTAAGAAGCCCTCAGAATCATGGCTAGATGCAAAAGGCATATTTTACATGGCAGTAACAAGAGAAAAATGAGGAAGAAGCAAAAGCAGAAACCCCTGATAAACCCATCAGCCCTCCTGAGACTTATTCACCATCACGAGAACAGCACAGAAAATCCAGCCCCCATGATTCAGTTACCTCCCACTGGGTCCCTCCCACAACATGTGGGAATTCTGGGAGATACAATTCAAGTTGAGATTTGGATGGGGACACAGCCAAATCATATTAAGTACATTACATGATGTGTGAATCTCATGGGCATGTGCCCAAGGACATACTCTTTTTGCCATTAAACAGGTGATATGGTTTGGCTGTGTCCTACCCAAATCTCATCTTGAATTGTAGCCCCCATAATGCCCATGAGTCATGAGAGGAACCCAGTGGGAAGTAATTGAATCATGGGGGTGGGTCTTTCCCGTGCTGTTCTCATGACAGTGATTAAGTCTCATGAGATCTGATGGTTTTATAAAGGGGAGTCCCCCTGCATATGCTCTCCTTGCCTGCTGCCATGTAAGACATGACTTTATTCCTCCTCTGCCTTCCATGATGATTGTGAGGCCTCCCCAACCATGTGGAAATGTGAGTCCATTAAACCTCTTTCCTTTATAAATTACCCAGTCTATGGTAAGTCTTTATTAGCAGCATGAGAACAGACTAGTACAGTAAATTGGAACCAGTAGAGTGAGGTGCTGCTATAAAGATACCTGAAAATGCGGAAGTGACTTTGGAACTGGGTAACAGGCAGAGGGTGGAACAGTTTGAAGGACTCAGAAGAAGGCAGGAAGATGTGGGAAAGTTTGAAACTTCCTAGAGCATTGTTGAATGGCTTTGACCAAAATGATGATAGTGATATGTGCAATAAAGTCTAGGCTGAGGTGGTCTCAGATGGAGATGAGGAACTTTTTGGAAATTGAAGCAAAAGTGTGACTCTATGTTTTGGCAAAGAGACTGGTGGCATTTTGCCACTGTCCTAGAGATTTGTCAAACTTTGAACTTGAGAGAGATGATGGAGGTCATCTGGCAGAAGACATTTCTAAGCAGCAAAGCATTCAAGAAATGACTTTGGTACTGTTAATTGCGTTCAGTTTTATGTATTCACAAAGCTATGATAGTTGGAATTGGAACTTATGTTAAAAGGGAAGCAAAATATAAAAGTTCAGAAAATTTGCAGCCTGATGATGGAGTAGAAAAGAAAAACCCATTTTCTGAGAAGAAATTCAAGCCAGCTGCAGAAATTTGCATAAGTAACAAAGAGCCAAATGTTAATCACCAAAACAAGGGGGAAAAGTCTCCAGGGCATCTGACAGGTCTTTACAGCAGCCCCTCCCATCACAGGCCTGGAGGCCTAGGAGGAATATATGGTTTTGTGGGCCTGGCCCAGTACCTTGCTGCTTTGTGCAGTCTCGGACTTAGTACCCTGCATCCCAGCCATGGTTAAAAGGGGCCAACATAGAGCTCAGGCCGTTGCTTCAGAATGTGCAAGCCCCAAGCCTTGGCAGTTTACATGTGGTGTTGGGCCTGCAGAAACACAGAAGTCAAGAATTGAGGTTTGACAACCTTTGCCTAGATTTCAGAAGATGTATGGAAACACCAGGATATCTAGGCAGAGGTGTGCTACAGGGGTGGAGCCCTCATGGAGAACCTCTGCTAGGGTAGTGCAAAAGGGAGATGTAGGGTACAAGCCTCCACACAGACTTCCCCACTGGGGCACTGCGTAGTAGAGGTGTGAGAAGCAGGCCACCGCCCTCCAGACCCCAGAATGATAGATCCATTGAAAGCTTGCACCATGTGCCTGGAAAATCTACAGACACTCAACGCCATTCCATGAAAGCAGCCAGGAGGGAGGCTATATCCTGCAAAGCCACAGGGGCAGAGCTGCCCAAGACCATGGGTACCCACCTCTTGCATCAGCATGACCTGGATGTGAGACATGAAATCAAAGGAGATCATTTTGGAGCTTTAAAATTTGACTGGCCTTCTGGATTTCGGAATTGCACGTAGCCCCTTTGTTTTAGCCAATTTCTCCCATTTGGAATGGGTATATTTACCCAATACCTGTACCCACATTGTATCTAGGAAGTAACTAATCTGCTTTTGATTTTACAGGTTCATAGTCAGAAGGGACTTGCCTTGTTTCAGATGAGACTTTGGACTATGGACTTTTGAGTTAATGCTAAAATGAGTTAAGACTTTGGGGAACTGTTGAGAAGGCATCATTGGTTTTGAAGTGTGAGGACATGAGATTTGGGAGGGTCTAGGGGTTTAATGATATGGTTTGGCTGTGTCCCCACCCAAATCTTATCTTGAATTTTAGCTCCCATAATCCTCAAGTGTCATGGGAGGAACCCAGAGGGAGGTAATTGAATCATGGGGGAAGGTTTCTCCCATGCAGTTCTCATGATTATAAATAAGTCCCATGAGATCTGATGATTTTATATAGAAGAGTTCCCCTGCACACACTCTCTCTTGCCTGCAGCCACTTAAGACATGACTTTGCTCCTCCTTTGCCTTCTGCCATAATTGTGGGGCCTCCCCAGCCATGTGGAACTGTGAGTCCATTAAACCTCTTTCCTTTACAAATTACCCAGTCTTGGGTATGTCTTTATTAGCAGCATGAGAAAAGACTAATACAATGTGTGTCTTAATCTGAAGTATTGTTGTATGAGATGCCATGCAAGCATTTTATAAGTACTCTGATGGTGGTATGGGTGGAGTCCTTACTGACAAAAAAGACAAAATCATAGCCTATAGTACCTATTAAGTCCAGTAAGGACAAATTAATATCCTTTCAGGATAAAAGGGGTTCAGAATAATTGGTCTGTCTGCTAATAATGGCTGGCTTTTTAAATAAACGGAGCCACATGAAGGGCCCAGTGTATGTTGTTAACAAGATGGACACTAGGCTCTGACAGTAGCTAGATCAAGGACACCTTATGCTGTTGGGCTTTTGTGTAGACTTCATCTTTATCACCATGACCCACACGTTCATGGACTGATTGTACCAACACTGGGATAAACTGTTCAGAGACTAGTTCACATGCCTGGATGAGTCATTCTGTCCACCTGGTGACTGAAGCCTCCTTGATGGTAGATGTTTTCTGGAAGGATTAAAGAAAGATAGAGATCTGAATGCTTTACTATGATTCTTTTTAAAAAAATAAGCTTCAAAAATAGGCAAAACTAATATATGGAAATAGAAGTTAGATTAGAAGTTAACCTCTGAGAGGAGGTTGTTTGAAAAGGGTCATAAAGATTTCTGAAGTCCTAAAAATATTCAACATCTTAACCTGGAGGGTGATTACATGGGTATAATATGTAGGAAAAAAATTCATCAAATTGTATTCTTCAAAACTTAATTCTGAGAGTAGAGTCTATGTGTTATACCTCAAAAAAAAGATTAAAAAATACAGTAATAAAATAACTGAGATAATTTAAATACATCTAACTTTAAAAATTGGAAACATAAAATTACTGTATTTTAAGACTCATACCTGGTGGTAAGTTTTTATGGTATTAAATCATTCTCAAGTAGAATGAGAACTAAGTACCCTCCTGGGGGTGTGTGAAAATGTGTAGCAGCATTCTTGGCTATTGCAATAAATGTGGTATACTATGGGCATTTAATCCCTAGCCAGGGTGCTAAATATTCTGCAATGAACTGAACAAATGCACGCAACTAGTTTTTCCAACCAAAAGTCAATAAATCTATGTTATAAAATAGTAATGACATTTAAAAATATTATAACATTTTTTAAATAAAAATATCTGTATGCTTTGGGACCATTCCTATAGGTCTGTGACTATATCTCCCCCTCAAATCTGCTTGTCTCTGATCTTCAGGTTTAATTTCTTCCAGAATCCTATGCAACAAGCTCAGCCATTCCTCAAAGCCCAGAAGTCTGTGTGTCCTTATCTCAGATCACTTTTCTTTCCATTTGAAATGACCAAGTAGTTCTATTGCTGTTTTTTCAAATGGCAAGCGGTTCTCTTCCATAGAAGGCCTGATCTTGCTTCAGAAATCTGGCATGTGAACTGTGACTCTCTAATTAGGGCTTGTCAGAGAAACAACACATCATCATTCTTTACCAGAGCAACATCTGACACCATCACATTTACAGGGTCATATGGCATGAGTGGAAGGGCAGCCTGCATTGCATTCTGAGTCTGTTGAAGAGGCTTCTCTTTATCAGAGCCCACTTGATTCTTGTGGTCTTCCAAGTTGGAGCAGTATTCTCATATATGGCACATGTTTCTTCTAAAATTCTAAGAAGCCCACTAAGGGTTGTGCCTCTTACTTAGTGGTACAACTTATCCTTAACTTTAGACAGTCCCAGCATATGGTAAAGACTGCATCCCTCCAAACTTCACCAATGCATCACCCCATGAGTCTCAGTTGAGATTATCTTCTACTCTCTGGCAACATGTAATTATCCAGGACATCAATAATATTTGCCATTTCCTACTCACTGGGTCCAATCAACATCATGTCATCAATTTAAGGACAATAATACATTCAATTATGTATATACTATATACTACATAATATTTATTATACCGTATACATACACAGTATATATAATTTTGAACTTTATGACCATATGAATTATATATGACTGTATATATAATTTTAAACTTTATCACAGCCTTGATGCAGGCAGTGAGTAACTTGCACTGTTTTAATCCTTTTTGCTGATACTAATGGTATATTCCTTTCCTATGGCTATTGCAACAAATTACCACAAATTTGGTTTCTTAAAACAATACAAATGTATTCTCTCATATTTCTGAAGAAAAGATGTCTATAATTAATTTCACTGGGCTAAAGGCAAGGTGTCAGAAGGGCTGGTCCCTTCTGGGGTTTTAGAGGAAAACTCATTTCTTTGCCTTTTCTAGATCTTCTGCTTTCTACTTCTAGAGACCCCTGGTGTTACTTAGCTTGTAGCCCCTTCCTCCATCTTCAAAGTGTATCTTTACAGTCTCTCCTCCTGTCACCACATTGCTTTTTTCTGACTCTGACCCTTCTAATCCTATTTATAAGGACCTGTATGATTACATCTGGCCCACCGGAATAATTCAGGATAATCTTCCCATCTCGAGATTCTACACTTAATCACATTTGCAAAATCCCTTTTTTTCTGTGTACATTAAAATTTATAGATTTCTGGGATTATGACAAGGACATATTTGGGGGTTATTATTCAGCCTGCCAGAATGATCAAGAAATCATTTGCTATAAAAAAGTCATACAACAGGCTGGGCACAGTGGCTCATGCCTGTAATCTCAGAATTTTGGGAAGCTAAGGCAGGAGGATCTCTTGAGCCCAGGAGTTTGAGACCAGCCTAGGCAACAAAGTGAGACCCTGTCTCTACAAAAAAATGTTTAAAAATTAGCTGGGCAAGGTGGCATGTATTTGTAGCCATACTTATTCAGGAGGCTGAGGCAGGAGGAATTCTTGAGCCTGGGAGTTCAAGGTTGCAAGTGAGCTGTGATCATGCAACTGCACTCTTGCCGGGGTGACAAAACAAGATACTGTCTTAAAGAAAAAAAAAAAAAAGAAGCCCTACATCAAGTGCCAGAGTCAACTATGTTAATCGTCTGTAAAAATAACACACCCAGCAGGAAGGCACATGTTATGGTAGCCACCATAATCTACCACAATCCACCTGGCTTTTGCAGGATTTAGACATATTAATGGGAGAAAGGAAGAGGACCACTACCCCTGCATAATTACACATCCTTCGTGGTGGCAGTGGTCTCAGAGTTTCCTCAAAGAAGACAAATATTGCCTCTGATTTGTATCTGAGCTGAAAAGGAGAGGAGGTAGGGGCTTCTACTTAGTCATTCTCACCATAACAGCCATTGCTCTACACATCAGATAATCAACATGGCTGGCTATGAAGTAAATCTACATCCATCATACATTCAGGACCCAGGAAAATAACCACAGGCTAGATATATATACCTATTGGGCCCACTATGAGATGTGCTTGAGTCAAATCCTATTTAATACCTGGCTTTCTCATACCCCAACTCTAGAGAAATGTGAAGGCATTTTAGGTCCCCTGGTTTCAGTGTCAGCTTAGAACATCTATCTAACAGCTCTCAAATAGTCTAGCTATTTCCTACTCCTCATACATAGTAATCCTAGCACAGGTCCCTTTGGGAGGAATCAGAGGGATCTTTACCACATCTACTTGCAATGACATTGCAGGGCCCTTCCTTATGGGGTAGACCTTTGCCTTTAATGAAAAGTCACCTTGATCTCAGACACTGCTACAAACTTCTGCAGGTCGAGACATCCAGATTACTATGACAGTGTTCTTACCCACTGTAATAATTATATCAGGTATATTCTCCTTGTCTCTGATAGTTAAGTGCTGCCACCCAACCTCAACCATTCTGGAATCTCATTATCACCATTTGTCTTAGGGAGATTATGCCCATGTTAAGAATTCCCAGGTCAAATCTAGCCTACAGAGGACACCCACCACTGAACTTCTCAACAGTGCTGATGCTCCCTTATCCCCAGTGCATTTCTTACTGTCTTAGTGCAGAGTTCTCTCTCAGTGTAGACCCCAGAACAGTAACATTAACAGCACCTAGGAGCTTTTTAGAAATGCAAATTTTAAAACCTGAAATTTTAGGGTCTACTAAATGAGACTTTGAAGATGGGACCCAGAAATCTGTATCTAATAAGCCCTTCTGGAGATTTTGATCTCCTCCTGGAAACTCTGCAGTTCAAATGTAAGGACCACAGACTTAATGAAAGGAGTATTTTCTGGGAATTCTAAGAAAATATTATCAGATGGTAAATTTTAGATTTGGGTAATAAATCAATTCTAATATTTCCACTGCCCTGACTCTTCTGACTTCATTCTCAATATTCTTCAGGTGGCAGACACTGCATCCCTCAGACTTTACCAAGCATCATCCTCAAATCTCTATTGAGATTATCTTCTACTCTCTGGCAACAGTTAGTTCTCCAGTACATCAATAATATTTGCCATTTCCTACATAGGCAAAGGGATCTATATCTCCTTAATATAGGGCTTTGATGTGTAGAAGTTTTAAGGAACTACTTTGAAGGTTTTTTTTTTAACTTTTCTTCATACATATATACACACACAAATAAATACAAGCAAAACTGGAGAAATATGATAAAATTAGTGGATTACATCCGTGTGAAATATTCTGATTGTAATATATTATCTTTTTGCAAGAAGTTACTGCTGAAGGGAACTCAGTGAAAGGTACAGGGAATCTCTATTATTTCTTACAACTGCATGTGTATCTACAATTTATCTCATCTCTCTGTCTGTCTATCTACCAGTCTGTCTATCTGTCTATCTATCCATCCATCTATCATCTGTCACATTTCTACCAGGAATGAATGAGTGATCCAGTTTTTCTACATTCTCATCAATATTTAGTGTTATCACTTAAAAAAAAAAGTAGCCATTCTAATAGGTATCCCATTATTGTTTCACTGTTTTTCTTTCTTTCCCTCCCTCACTTCCTTCCTCCCTCCCTCCTTCCCTCGTTCCCTTCCCTTCCTTTCCTTCCGTCCTCTCTTCCCTTCCTTCCTCCCTTCCTTCCTTCCTTCTTTTTTTCATTTTCCCGATGGTTAATAATGCTGAACATATTTTCCATGTGCTATTTGCCGTCTGTATACTTACTTTGCTAAAATGTCTCTTTTTTGGGTATTTTATCCATTTTCTAAATGGACAGTTTGAACTTTTACTGTTGAGTTGTAAGAGTTTTTATTTAGTATATTCTTGATAAAAGCTCTTTCCCAGATATCTGGTTGGCAATTTTTTTTTTTTTTTACAGTTTCTACCTTGTCTTTTCAACTCCTTTATGAGTCTTTTACAAAAAAGAAAGTGTTTAATATTGATGAAACCCAATTTATCAATTTCTCCTTTTATGGATCATTCTTTTAGTATCAAGACTAAAGACTCAGCCACTTATTGAATAGGTGTGAGTTATAGGTCAAAGTTCATTTTCTTTCCTAAGGAAGTCCAATTGCTTCTACAGCATTTGTTAAAATGATTTCCTCCCTTCAACTGCTTTTGCAACTTTGTCTAAATTAGTTTAATATATTTGTGTAGGTTTCATTCTGAATTCTGGGGTTTTTTTGTTTGTTTTTATTTTGAGACAGAGTCTCGCTCTGTCACCCAGGCTGGAGTACGTGGCACAATCTCAGTTCATTGCAACCTCCACCTCCTGGCTTCATGCCATTCTTCTGCCTCAACCTCCCAAGTAGCTAGGATTACAGCTGTATGCCACCATGCCCTGCTATTTTTGTATTTTTAATAGAGATCAGGTTTTTCCATGTTGGCCAGGCTGCTCTTGAACTCCTGACCTCAGGTGATCCACCTGCCTTGGTCTCCCAAAGTGCTTGGATTTTAGGTGTAAGCCACCATACCAGACCTAGTTCTGAATTCTCTCTTCTGTTCTATTGATCTATATGCATCTGTTCCCCTGCCAATATCATGCTGCCTTGATTACTATAGCTCTAAATTAAGCTCAAGTGTCAGGTAGAATGATTCATCTTACTATATTTTTTGGTCAAAATTGTTTTAGCTACTCCAGGATGTGTATTTTTCATATAAATTTTAGAATAAGCTATGTTCATGCAAAAAGAAACTTCCTCGGATTTTGATAGGAATTTTATTAAACCTATAGATCAATTTGGGGATAAATATCACCTTTATTATATAGAGCTTTCCAATCCATGAACATAGTATATCTCTCTGCATATTTAGATTTTCAATTTCTGTCTTCAGCATTTTGTAACTGTAATCACACCATTCTTGTACATGTTTTGTTAAGGGTATATGTGGGTGTTGTATTTTCTTTGAAGCAATTATAAATGGTATTATATTTTAAATTTTAGTTTCAGTATACTCATTTTTAGCATAGAAACATGATTGGTTTTTGTGTGTTGATCTTAGATTCTACAATCTTCATAACCTCATTTATTAGGTCTTAAGTTTTGGGGGGGTACTGGGTAGGATAGATTCCATGGAATGTCTTACATAGGCAATCTATGTGCAAATAGGTAGGATTTGATTTCTTCCTTTCTAATATGTGTCTTTTATTTATTTTATTTCTTGTTCTTGCTAGAGCTTCCAGGCCTGTGTTGAATAGTGACGGTGAGAGTGGACATGCTTACCTTGTTCCCAATCATCAGGGGAAAACATTTAGCCTTTGATTACTAAATACAATATTATTCATATACTATTTTTGTAGATGCCTTTTATTGTTGAGGTAATTCTCCACCATTTCTAATTTTCTGAGATGAAAGGGTATAATGAAAGGGTATTGAATTTTGTTAACTTTTTTCCACATCAATTATATGAGTATGATTTTTCTTCTTTAGCCTGTTGTGATGGTACATCCAGCAGACTTTCAAAATTTGCTTTAGGGTCTTTGATGAAACATTAAACCTAGATTCTCAGGTGATTTCTCCTATGTTAATAAATTCTCCCCTGTCCAGTCTTATATTTGCTTCCCCCTATCCCAATCTCATCTATTTAGGATGCATTCTCATACAGATTCTCCTGTTTCTCACTCAAACACATTAGCAAGATCCTGCAATTTATTTTAGTTTATTATTGCATGTAGTCTATATTTCCTAGAGCAAGGCTGTATTTTCCTGATTGGTCTGTGCTAAGACCTAACCCTGATTATTGGCCTGGAGGCAATGAAGAATACAAGAAAGACTCTTGAAGTGCGTAAGCATTATTTTGCAAGGCTCCTTCTTCAGGTGAAGACATTGCAAATTTCAAGGCACTGACAGACTGTTCTCCTGCAGAAATTGAGAGGGGGTTACTTCTACTGGCCTCAGGAATTCAAGGGAATTTGGGGATTAAAGATTCTCAGACACATTCGTCGAATGTCCATATTTCAGGTTGTATGTCCCACCCTTTCTCTCAAGGACCTTAAGTGGGACCTTAATTTTTAAAGGTGAGTATTCAGGTTCATTAGCAGCTCTGTTACCCTTATAATAGAATCTGTACCTGATTTTCAGTACTGTATGCCTTATAGTTACAGAAGATTGGGGTATTACTAAAAGTTGTTATAAAGCAACTCCAGGTTTCATAGCATGATTTAAGCTAGCAGCTGACCTGAGCCTATTATTTTCTATTGTCAAGGCTACTAACATTGTTAACAAAAGCCATCTATTGAGACTAAAGCAACTCCTTCTTCACTGTTAGTCCGCCATGTTGACTTCTGTTTAACCCCAGTACCAGGAATGCCTCTAAGATTTCTATATTATCTACTCTTCCTTGTGTAAGAGCATGTACTTACCATAAATCCTGTCCTTAGGTCAAAACAACCCTGATGTTATTATACTTACTGTAAATCCTGCTTTTCAGTAATTATCCTACACGTGTCTTTCCCTACAGTTTAGCTAGTTCTGAGGTGTAATGGTGTGGGACTCCACCATCTTGTCTTGCCACTGTCCAAGACACAGACATGACTTCTGTGGTAAGTCCCTGTTAGATGTTTATCTCTTTTTTCTTCCTGAGAAACTGCCTATGTAAGCCTCTTTCTTTGACTTCTCAGCTTCCTTGGACTCTTAGGGGTAGGTTCACATAGACCTGCTAACCACAGACCACCACCCTACTTCACAATTCCTATACTTGTCATTGTGCCCATTTTCTTTCATCACCACAACCACCGCGTATCCCATGCTCTGCGTTTCACCTTCACCTCATCCCAGTTATGCACAAGTGAAGGTCACAGAGATGGTGATGCCACTGCAGAACAGACATTATAAAACAGCCTAGTTCTGGTGCCATTGTCTTAGCCTGGGTTCTTAAAAAATGCACAGGCTGGTGCTATACTAATTTATTTGGAAGAGAAATATCAAAGAAGCAGGAATTTGAGAAGGGGTTAATGAAACTGAGAAGAACAGGGGATAATAGAGGTATGTCATTGTGGTGGCTATCACGTGTGATCAAGAACAACCCATTGCTCTAACTTAGGAGATTCTCCACTGAGAAGTCTTATGAAGCTATTGCATCACAGGAAAATTAGTCCGGGGCAAAAAAGGAGGCAAATATACTCACTAACTTCCATTTTTCATTGGAAAAGTTCATCCCAAATGGCAATAAATCCCTGTACTTCAGGGCTGTGCCCACATGGACACTGAACAGGTACTGTGGTACTGTATCTCTCAGGGAGTGTGAGGAAACTCAGACAGGAGCTGAAAGGTGGCCAGCACAGATATGAGGTAAGGTGGGTTGGGTTGTGCCCATGCAATATTGGTTAAATCTCATGCGTAGTTAGTTACTGCAAAGGCAACTGGGATGGAACAAGTAGCCTTGGGGTTCCAGAGATAAGTGCAGCTGACTAAATCTGAAGCAGCACCTTAGAGGTATGTGAAACACTACCTCAGAGGATTGATTTAAGGATTATACAAAATAAGACTCATAATATCAACAATACTACCACAGGAAAACAGTAAATGCTCAATAAATAACAACTATTACCATTGTCATTTATGCTGATGACATTATTAACATGTTTACACTATCCATTGACATCTATGACCATTATATAAAAAGGCAAAATTCATCAACATAATATACCATTCTGTTACACAAATGAGTCATTGTGAATGCTTCATTTTCAGCAACTATATTTTTTATCTATTATCTTGCTTAAAACTTGGTCTTGTATTTCATTCCCTCTCTGTTATCTGGAATTACTTTCAGCTTTTTCACGAAGACCAAAATGTTGTTCTTCATATCAAATGAATTTATTCTTAGCCTTAGATTTCAAATTCAATGTTATTCTCTCTAAGATATTTAACATGCTTTTTTGATGCTGTTTTTATTTTACTTTTTTTTTATTATACTTTAAGTTCTGGAATACATGTGCAGAATGTGCAGGTTTGTTACATAGGCATACACGTGCCATGGTGGTTTGCTGCACTCATCAACCCATCAACTACATTAGGTATTTCTCCTAATGCTATCCCCCCTAATCCCCCAACCCCCTGACAGGCCTTAGTGTGTGATGTTCCCCTCCGTGTGTCCATGTGTTCTCTTTGTTCAACTCACTTACGAGTGAGAACATGTGGTGTTTAGTTTTCTGTTCCTGTTTGTTTGCTGAGAATGAAGGTTTCAAGCTTCATCCATGTCCCTGCAAAGGACATGAACTCATTCTTTTTCATGGCTCCATAGTATTCCATGGTGTATATGTGCCACATTTTCTTCATCCAGTCTATCATTAATGGGCATTTGTGTTGGTTCTAAGTCTTTCCTATTGTGAATAGTGCTGCAATAAATATACATGTGCATGTGTCTTTATAGTAGAAAGATTTATAATCCTTTGAGTATCTACCCAGTAATGGGATTGCTGGGTCAAATGGTATTGGTTCTAGATCCTTGAGGAATTGTCGCACTGTCTTCCACAATGGATGAACTAATTTACACTCCCACCAACAGTGTAAAAGTGTTCCTATTTCTCCACATTCTCTCCAGCTTTTGTTGTTTCCCAACTTTTTAATGATCGCTATTCCAACCGGTATGAGATGGTATCTCATTGTTGTTTTGATTTGCATCTCTCTAATGGTCACGGGGTGATAAGTTTTTTTTTCATATGTTTTTTGGCCACATAAATGTCTTCCTTTGAGAAGTGTCTGTTCATATCCTTCTGCCACTTTTGGATGGGGTTGCTTTTTCATGTAAATTTGCTTAAGTCCCTTTTTGATGGGGTTGTTTTTCATGTAAATTTGTTTAAGTTCGTTGTATATTCTGGCTATTAGCCCTTTGTCAGATGGATAGATTGCAAAAATTTTCTCCCATTCTGAAGGTTGCCTGTTCACTCTAATGAAAGTTTCTTTTGCTGTGCAGAAGCTCTTTAGTTTAATTAGATCCCATTTGTCAATTTTGGCTTTTGTTGACATTGCTTTTGGTGTTTTAGTCATGAAGTCTTTGCCCATGCCTATGTCCTGAATAGTATTACCTAGGTTTTCTTCTAGAAGTTTTAGGATTTTACATCTTATGTTTAAGTCTTGAATCCATCTTGAGTTAATTTTTGTATAAGGTGTAAGGAAGGGGTTCAGTTTCAGTTTTCTGCATATGACTAGCCAGTTTTCCCAACACCATTTATTAAATAGGAAATCCTTTTCTCATTGCTTGTTTTTGCCAGATTTGTCAAACATCAGATGGTTGTGGATGTATGGCATTATTTCTGAGGCCTCTGTTCTGTTCCATTGGTCTATATATCTGTTTTGGTACCAGTACCATGCTGTTTTGGTTACCGTAGCCTTGTAGTATAGTTTGAAGTCAGGTAGCACGATGCTTCCAGCTTTGTTCTTTTTGCTTAGGATTGCCTTGGCTATATGGGCTCTTTTTTGATTCCATATGAAATTTAAAGTAGTTTTTTCTAATTCTGTGAAGAAAGTCAATGGTAGCTTGATGGGAATAGCATTGAATCTATAAATTACTTTGGGCAGTATGGGCATTTTCACGATATTGATTTTTCCTCTCCATGAGCATGGAAAATTTTTCCATTTGTTTGTGTCCTCTCTTATTTCCTTGAGCAGCAGTTTGTAATTCTTGAAGAGGTCCTTCGCATCTCTTGTAAGTTGTGTTCCTAGGTATTTTATTCTCTTTGTAGCTATTGTGAATGGGAGTTCACTCATGATTTGGCTCTCTGTTTTTCTACTATTGGCATATAGGAATGCTTGTGATTTTTGCACATTAATTTTGTATCCTGAGACTTTGCTGAAGTTGCTTATCAGCTTAAGGAGGTTTGGGGCTGAGACAATGGGGTTTTCTTATTAATATATGCAAAGCATGTGAGAAATGTCTGGAACATAGTAATCACTTAATAGAACCACTGTCCCGTTTTCTCCTTATCTTTGTGCACCTCCTCCTATTACTGCTACTACTATTAGTACTACTACCAACCTACTACTAGTACTTCTGCCACTACTAATAGCATCACTACCAACCTCTGCATCACGGTGCCCTTTACATACAAACAAATATCCTTCAGTGTTAGACTTTTGCCCTCATCACTTTCTTTTCCTTCTCCCTGTGGACAAAAATGCTGGCTATACTTCAGAAGTATTTTGTCTGGAAAGATTTCCAGACAAAAATGCTGTTAGAAAAAGGCATATAATGGTAAAGGCATAAACAACAACTGTAACTATTATAACTACTAGGAACTCACCTCACTTTATTGAGCACTAAAAGGCACTGTGGCGAGCACTTCACATGTTTCATGCCATTTAATCCTCATCATAATACCATGGTGTAGGAACTATTATATTCATTTTGCAAATAAGTAAACAAAGCCTTAGAAATGTTAAATAACATTCTCAGTGTCTCCCAGCCTAAAAGAGGCAGAATAATGATTTGAACCCATTGGTGTCTGGTTCCAAAATTACTGTGCTGAGCCATGATGTTGTACTACTGGCCTGCAAGTATTTATTCCAGAAATACATTTCCCCCTTTGTCAACTCCCACAATCACAATCCACTTTGGTCATTCACACCTTCTCTTTTCTGGACAAGTTTTCACCAAATCCAACTGGGTGATATCCTCCCATATTAGTTCTCTAGAGCAGCAGTCCCCAATCTTTCAGCATCAGGACCTGTTTTGGGGAAAACAATCTGACAATTTTCCAGGGACCACAGTTGAGGTTCAGGGGAGTGGTTTCCGAATGAAACTCTTCCACCTCAGATCATCAACCATTAGGCATTAGATTCTCCTCAGGAGCGTGCAACCTGCATTCCTGGCATGTGCAGTTCACAATAGGGTTTGCACTCCTATGAGAATCTAATGCTGCCACTCAGGTGGTCATGCTCACTGGCCCACTGCTCACCTACTGCTGTGTGGCCTGGCTCCTAACAGGCCAAGACCAGTTCTGCTCTAGAGCTTCCATAACAAATATCACAAATTAGGTGGCTTAAAACAACAGAAATGTGTTAAATGTGTTATCTTATAGTTCTGAAGGCCAGAAGTCAACCCATGCCATCTCCCAACACTCTCTCTCTCATGTGGGTGTGTGTGTGACACACACACACACACGCACACACATACTTGCCTTATTTAATAGCTTGAGGTGGTAGCAGAGCCATGCTCCTTCTGGAAACTGTAGGATAGAATCCTTCCTTGCCTCTTTGATGTTTACTGGCAATCCTTAGCTTTGCTTGACGTACAGATTCATCACTCTAATCTCTGCCTCCAGCATCACATGACTGTCTTCTTTCTATGTGTTTGTCTGTCTCTTCTCTTCTAAGGACATCAGTTATATTAGATAAAGGGCCTTTTACTCCAGTATGACCTCATCTTAACTAAGATCTTAAGTAACATCTTAATTACATCTGCAAAGACCCTGTTTTCAAATAAACACACATTCACAGAGAGCGGGAATCGGGGCTTCAACCTATCTTTTGGAGGACAAATCAACCCATACCATCTCCCAACACACTCTCTCTGTCTCTTTTTTCTCTCTATGTGTGTGTATCTGTCTGTCTCTTCCTCTCTCTCCTCTGTGTGTGTGTGTATCTGCCTGTCTCTTTTTTTCTTTGTGTGTGTGTGTGTGTCTATCTCTCCCAGACACACACACACACACACACACACACACACTCACCTTATTTAATAGCTTGAGACCACAACTCACAGCATCGCTGTCATCTTCTTTGGTCATATTCTAACATTGGTGTAGACAAATATGATGAGCATTTAGAAGGCTAGGTCCATGCATTAAGTTTGGTGGTGTTTTTTTTTTTATTTTTTATTTTTTTTTTTTTTTGAGATGGAGTTTTGTTATTGTAGCCCAGGCTAGAGTGCAATGGCACGATCTCGGCTCACTGCAACCTCTGCCTCCCGAGTTCAAGCAATTCTCCTGCCTCAGTCTCCTGAGTAGCTGGGATTATAGGCACCTGCCACCCCGCCTGGCTAATTTTTTTGAATTTTTTGGTAGAGATGGTGTTTCACCATGTTGGTCATGCTGGTCTTGAACTCCTGACCTCAGGTGATCCACTCACCTCAGCCTCCCAAAGTGCCATACCTTGTTTTAGGTTTAGGAGATCTGAGATCTTGTCCTAACTCAGCCACTCCCTGTATATGGGATCTTGAATTATTTCCTAACCTGCTCTGATACCTCATTTATACAATGTAAGATTAATGTAATAATGCCTTTCTTACACAGTGACTGTGAAGGTTTAATGACCTAAGGAAAACAAATATTTAGATAAAAAACTGCAATTACAGTCTTGTAAGCTAGGAAGTATTTTCAAAGGTAAGATGACATGATTATCATTACACCCACTTACCTCTTCTGGTCACTGACCTCAGAGAGGGGGCCAGTTTCTCAATTGTGCCAAGTCTTCTCTCTGCCTCCTGAGGGATTTCTGTTTTTGTTTTTGTTTTTGTTTTGTTTTGTTTTTACTATATCTTTCCATTTTAGTATCTCCAGATTTTTCCCCTCAACTGAATTGCTTTCAAATAAGGTGTTTTTTCTCATCCTGAAATGATTTTTAAATGACCCTACTCACCATTTTTACCTGTCACCGTCTCCTCACAGCCAAACTTCCAGATGAATGTTCTACAACTATGCTTCTATTTCCTTTTAACCTATCCTCCTGATATTTCTTTGGTGTCGATACCACCTGTCAACTGAACTGCCTTTTTGAAAGTCACAATGGCATTAAAGAATCTTGGCACTGAAAGGAAATAGCTGGGTGCAAATGTGTCTTTTCTTGGCCTCCAGGCCTCCTCACTATTCTGCGGTGTATCCCAGCTGGCCACCTGCCTTCTTCACTTTCTCTTTATCTTGACTTCTCTGATATGACAGAAGGCTCTCTTGGTCCTTTTACCTTTGCGAATAAGACCTCGCCATTCTATTTGCTACTACACTTTTTTTTTTTTTCTCTGTCCTATAGGTGGATGTTCCCCAGTTCTCAGGCTTTTATAATGTGTCCTGTCTTTAATTCCTCTGGAAGACCTCATTCTTTTTATGGTTTTAACTGACACATCTTATCCATCTTCCTGCCTTACCTTCTTACTGTGTCCTTATCCCATATTTCTGGCTGAAAACACAAACTACTCACCAGGACTTGAAATATATGCTTGTTGAGCTTACTACCACCTCAGACTCAGCAGGTCTAAAGCTGAGTCTAAAGTTAGAACGACAAACTTACTTTGTGCTTCCCTGCCCTTGCCTTCCCCAAAGCATCCTTTATGAAAATCTCATTTGCTATAAATGTTCTGTTTATTTTGTTTGTTTGTTTCAACATTCTGGAATCACCTTCAAACACTTTGAAGGTGATTCATAGTCTCCCTATTCTGACAGGTAGAAGAGGAGGGGAAGGGGATAGAGTGTTACTTAGAGCAGGAGTTGGGATTTTGCTTATCTCTAAGTATATCACAAAGATTGGAGACTTCTCATCTCCTCCCAGTCCACAAACTGAATCCACCAAAACCAGAACCATACGACTTATCTCCTGGGTGCTTGTCTTTCCTCTTTGCTCCAATTAATCTTAAAAGTGCAGCGTGCTGCTTCAATAACTCCTGATAATGTGCAGTTTTCACCAATATGGTGATGCTGACCAACTTCTTAAGTTTTCATGACTTTCTAAATATGAACATTTTGCTAGAAATGATTGGTCTCTTTAATCTCTCATACACACATTTTTACCCCCACTCCTTGCAGTAAGAAGGAATGTCTTAGAATGTTTTGCAGAGAAGAATACCAACAGCATGCTAGAAATTGCTAGTGGACCCTATAAATTTCTGTGCACTGATGTGACCTCACTCACCTAATTCTGGCAACCTATTTACTTTAAATATCCCCCAATTTTAAAATCAAATGAGTAAAAGTTAAAAAGTATCTCTAAGTCATCTAATCCATAAAAATGTCTGGAACCTCTGCTGAGGGCAAAGTACTTAAGTCATTACTGTGGGGAGATTAAAGCATAAGACAGTTCCTCAGTCAATTACCTCACAAATAAATGTCACTTATTTACAGGTCCCATGTGTTCCAGGCTGTTTCATGACTCCTTGTATGCACTCCGTCCTCTTCCCAGAATATCTTCCTTCCTTCTTTCATCTCCCACCAGCTACCTGCTCTCCATTTCTACTGGCTTGACCCACTTTCTTCCTCTTGGACAATTCTCACTCATTCTTTAAATTCTGCCCAGAAATTTCTTCCCCTGTAAAGTCTTTTCTTTCCCACTCCCCTCCAGTGGAAAAAAAAAATCTCCCCTTTAATATGGATTTCAGCGTATGTATGAATATAAATGCAAATATTATACTTACATTAGGTTTCCTTCTTTACCTGCCATGCATACCCTTAGAATGGCTTATAAGCAGCAATTGTGTTCATTCGTGTTTTTAGGTAGCATAGTGCAATATAACATGGGTGGGGATTGTGGGTCCGAATGGGTCTGCATGCTGTGCATTTCCAGCAGAGCATGGAGGAGTGGCTGTGAGGTGGAAGGCAAGGCAGGGGGATCTGTGCGCATTGCAGATCTATTGTGCTGTATGAACTTACATTTCAGAGGTTGTGGGGGTCAACTATCCACCTAAGCACATACCAGGATCACCACTGTCCATTTAGCTAATTTCTTGTCTTGGGGTTCATTCATTAAGGGAAACACAGGACATCCTGATTCAAGAGGCTTGTGGTGGAGCTCAAGCACCAAAACGTTTTTTTTTTTTGTTGTTTCATTTTGTTTTGTTTTAATTTAAGAACTCCATAGGTGATTTTAATGCCATAGCGAAGTTGAGAATTCTATTAGTCATTTTAAGGAAGCAAGTTGTAAACACTCTTTTTTTTATTTGTAAATTCTTCTAAAGTAAATTGTAGTTCATTGCTTGACAGAATCATTCTAAACATCATATTGGGGTGTCAGAATTAGGGAGACAGTATAATGTTTTTATTTATTTATTTATTTATTTTTATTTTTTAGTAGAGACGGGGTTTCACCATGTTAGCCAGGATGGTCTCGATCTCCTGACCTCGTGATCCGCCCGTCTCGGCCTCCCAAAGTGCTGGGATTACAGGCTTGAGCCACCGCGCCCGGCCGACAGTATAATGTTTTATACACACACACACACACACACACACACACACATACACACACACACACACACACACACACGACTCAGTTTGCTACAGGAAAATAAAGTATTCAGGCTTAACTCTTTTTGAAACTAAGTGTATACAGGAAAATATGAAAAATAAAAAGTGCACAAATTGTCATACTAGGCTAGGATGGGTATCAGGAGACCTTTTGTCTTGGCTCTGTCACTAATCAGTTACTTACTCTTACACATTACAACCAAAACCATTTATTCTGACAGTACTTTAAAGTTTACAAAGTGTGTTCTTATATGTTGATTGATCTGAAAAGTGAGTGAGATAGGCATTTTTCTCTGCTTTTCAGAGTTGAAGAAACTGAGGCTTAGAATGCACCTTGAACATGGGTATAGCCAATTAAAATGAATTAATGTACATGGTAGATGTGAAGTGGGTTCTAAACCCAAAAGTTGACTTGTGTGTTTTTTATAACTCCGTCCAAATTTAATGACAGGTGTTACCGTGTCAGTTTAAGAAGACTCACAACACTTGTCACATCTTATATCAAACTGTAACTTTCTTTTTGTTATTGTGTTTACAATGGTATTTCAAACATCTTGGAATTTGGGACCGAGCCTTCTAAAATCCTAGGAAACTAAGCTTATTCCATGATTGCTGATTGATAGAAGTATCACAGTCTTAAATATTCAACTGCAATGAAATAAAACAGAGGGAGAGTTGGGAGAGCTCTTTACTCAGGGCCAGGAAGAGCAAAGAAAGCCTGTTGGAATATTGGGAATATATTTGTCCATCATAGAGAACTGTTTTTACATTTAAATAAAAGAACAACTTACAAGGCCAGGAAAGAGAGCTGTATCTCCAAAAAGAACCACGGTCACATCCATAGACCAAGATCTTAAACAACTCCAGCGATCTCATATCTGAACTTTTCCAGTAGCCTTCCGAGTGTTCTCCCATCTTTTATCCTCCTCCCAGTTCCATCCTTTTATTCTACTAGAGTGATCTTTCAAAAACTCAGCTCTGCTAAAACATTTCTGATGGTTCTCCACTACCAATAGGAAGAAGACTGAGTTCCTTGGCCTATTGTATATGACATTTCTTTATTTAGCTGGTCTTGATGTTCATTCTTTTCCACCACTTCACTTGACTCTCACACTCTAGATACACTGAATACCTTCAGCTCCAACGAGTGGGGCAAGAATTATCCACATATTTGTACATCATCTTCCTTCTGTCTCTAATAATCTTCCTTGGTCCATCTGCTTCACAAACAATAACCAATCCCTCGAGACTAGGCTCATGTGTTGCTTCCTCTGTGACTGCTGGCAAAGCGAAGCACTTCCTCCTCTGTGTGTCCACAAGGTCTCCTAGAGAACAATTTCCCCTCCGGTGCTGAGAGCTGCTTGAGGTGAGGCCCGAATCTTGCTCCGTTTTGTTCTCACCAGCACCATGCACTGTGTCTAGTCTATAGCAGAAATGCAATCATCTGCGTCGAGCTTATGAATGTTTTGGAGGCAAAAGCTGAACTTTAATACAAAGGACAACCCTAAGGCAAAGAAAGCACATCAGAGACGGAAAAAAATTTCCCTATGCACTGGCCACGCACGAGCTTCAGTACAGACAGAACTCTAAACTCAAGGATTCTGAGAAATGGGGTTAATTAATCAAAGAAACACTGGAGACTGAGATGACTTTAGGTCATTTAGTCCTGCCAGGACTATAATATTCCCCACAGTATATTTCCTAGTGTATTATCCTGTCATACTTTAAATATTCTCAGTAATGGGGCCTTTCACAGGTGCTGATTAATAGGGTTTAGAGAAAAATGGCAAGAAGAAAACTGCATGCCAAGGAGCAGAGGAAGAGAGAGTGATGGGCAATTTTATGTCTTTAGACCTAGAAGGTGAAAGGGGCATTCTCCCCATAGACTGTGTGTTGCAGACAGGCAAGAAAATATTTGGTCATGTTGTAACTAAATAACAGATCAGAAAACCCCCACTCACTCAAAAGGAATAGCTTTGAGCCAAACCCCCAAGAAGGCTATATTCCAGGGACTATGTTCTTGTCTTTCCCTCTCTCACACATTGTAGCAGAACTAAGAATCTACTTAGTCCTGAGGAAAGGAAGACTGATGTGGTTTTTGTTGTTGGTGTTTGTTTTTACAAAACCTTCCCATGTGTGAACTTATCTGAGGCATACTGACCAAGGCTGCCAAATCTCTCACTTCAAGATGTAGTGAACCCAGGGCTGAATTAATGTGATGTTTTAATGAGATTTTTTAAAACTCTGGAACCAAATGTTTTCATTCCAAATATTGTGTGTTCGAGGTAATCATTTATCCTATTAAAAAGCTAACGATCCAACAGAGCTTTTATCGGCCAAACGACATATGAAGCTCATACCAAGGAAATCAAAAGCCAGGTCCAGTGTTCCTTATCTCCTCAGAACTTTTTCAATCATTCCCAGATGGCCTGAATTTCAACATTACATTGAAAACGTGTGATCAACCAAATAATATAGATGAATGAGTTCTTAAATGTTGTTCATTTCAGTCAAATCGAGCTACATATCTCTAGAAAGTAACCCAATATGACTGGAAGTTCCCCAACTTGACACATTCTTCACTTCATTCCATGGACTGCCTGCATTTCTTAATCAATACCTTCCTGAATTAAGGCAATGCCTTCACTAACACTGATGACTACTCACAAGTTAGGACACAGGGCTATTATATCAAACTGTGTGTTTCAGAGGACATGGATATAAAGGAATGGGACAAATACCAGACACAGTTTGCTAGGAGAAAAAGAATTCTGGTTATGGAATGATTCAGCATGCATATATATATGTGTGTGTGTGTGTGTGTGTGTGTGTGTGTGTGTGGGGAGTGGAAATGGCTTTTAGGGATGTTAACTTTTAAGGACAGGGACTTTTGGGGGTAGAAGGAATCATCAAAGTAAGACTTTCCTAACCTCATATTTGTCTGGGGAAGACTTTAGTAGTAAAACTTTTAAGTAACCTGTTATAAATGTAGAAAAATGAGAAGAGCTACAGAAATTATTTCACTGCACATTCAAATTAGAATGAATCACTGTGCTTCAGTGAAACAGATCTTGGATTGAATTATGAATCTGTCACTGTCTAACCAGTGACTTTAGGCAAGTTTATTATTTTTTTCTAATCCTTACATTGTTGGGAATGGAATGAGACAATGTCCATAGCAAGCCTCTCCTTCTTTAGATACTCATATAAAATTGTTTTGCTAAATAATGGTATTTTATGAAAGAAATCATAGGATTATATCTTTTTCCGTTCATCAGTATCTCACACATTATCTGTCAGGAGTGCTAATAAATTACTATTGAGTATATAATTGAATAGATAGTCCAGAAAAAAAGAGAAAATTCATCCATGATTGCCAATGATAAAGAAAGGAGAGAGACAACTAAAATTGAAGTCAAAAAGAATTGCAAGCAGTTAAAGAACCATGATCCAGATGAGAAAGGAAGCAACTAAAGAAATAATAGACAGGAGAGAAGGAAGGAAAGAAGGGAGGGAGGAAAGAAAGAAAAGGGAAGAAGGAAGGAAAGAAAGGGAAGGAAGAAAGGGAAGGAAGGAAGTAAGGAAGGAAGGAAGGAAAGAAAGGGAAGGAAGGGAGGAAAGGGAAGGAAGGAAAGATTGAAGAGAAGGAGAGAAAATTTATAAAACTTAGTAAAAATCAGTTTTTCATCTTAGCAGATATGGAGAGTTTTATAGCCATTTTTATATCTCTCATTCAGTTCCTATGGGACATTATGAAAAATGAGGGAAAATTAATGGAATTTAAGTACAATAACTTATTTGCTATGCCAAGTCAATGACATGCTAGTAAAAATCTTGGTTAGCTCCTCAGGTGTTTCTGAAAGCTGTTTTCTGAAGTTTGTGCAAATGCTACACAGAGAACACCGTCTTCTCTATGGGAAAGGAATGGGTAGCATGGAGAAACACCACTTATAAAATTCTCTCAACTGAGAAGCATGGAGAATACCAGGAGTCAGCCACAGTTTAGAAGCCTTATTTCTCAGAATGGTCATTCTGTATAAGATTTATGGATTGAAAATTTATTAGAAGTAAAAACTAAAGGGAGAAACAGGAGGGAAATCACATCTAATAATTGCTTCTATGGAGTAATTTTCTTTTTTAATTTAATTCTCCTCTAACTCATCAAGGTTGGTATTATGAGTCTTGTTTTACAGATGATAAAATAGAAGCTCTGAAATTTTCCACAGCTTGCCCATGTTTATGCAACTACCAACTGTGAAGCTTATATTCACACTCTGATGCTTCTAACTGGAGGGTGGAATGGGTGGAACAGAGCAGCCATAACACTTGTTTTACTTCGATTCTCTCTCACATACTGTATGTACCATATTTTATTTGGTAACAAAAGTGCTACAAGTCAGGATTTGTTTTCCCTACTTGACAATAGGAAAATGTAATTCAGAGAGGCCAAGTCATATATTCAGAGTGAGGATTCACTTCTACATACAGAAAGTCCCATTACCCAGAAATCACCTCATTCCTAGGAAACTGAGCCAGTTGGTCACACCATTTCCACAACACTCAGGACTTCCAAGGTACACAGACCAAACCTATAGGCTGTGTGGCCTCTTTAAAGTAGTAATAATGTGACAGGTTCCAATTCCACTTTCGCTAAGAAACAAAACAATGACAGAAAAAAAAATTCTTTTCTGTCTCGTCTTCCTTGCACTGTCACTGTTGTCATCACCAATCACAAAAGGAAATATTTTTGGTGCACCTGCTATGTACCACATCTGGTACTCAATGCTTCCAACGCAATGTCTTTCACAGTTCTCTCCAACAGGTTTTTTATTATGAACCCAGAGAAAATAATATTTGTAAGGCACACTGGAGTAAAAGGACAGTTACGGTCAGAGAGAATCAGGCAAAAACCCCAATTAACCTAGACCCTGGCTGTCTATTTGCAAGGCTAAAATGCTCACTATCTGGCTTACTTGTAATGAATGTATGGCACATTGACTGAGCAGCTCTGTTCTATCTTATTTAAATCTTTATCCACCCCTATTTTCAAGATCAACTAACTTAGACTTAGGGAGGTTTGTCATAGTTCCACAATTAGTATATGTTAGAGCTAGTTTTGAGCCAGATTATTTGAAATGTTTCTCCTGAAATCTAGAAAGCAGTTACAAGTTTTAAGGAATAAACATAGATGTGAAATATAAATTAGGGTCAGTTCTGCAATGCAGATGTAGTCACCAATAAATAATATATGTACTATATGATACATGATGTATCATGTATTGTATATAACACAATATAATAGAATATAATAGATGTAAAAGATAGAATAGTTATTGTTTATAATATTTATATACTGTACAAATAAGCATCATTATATATTACATGCATTATGTATATTATAATTAATATAAAATAATAAAGAGCATTTATATACTACTTTATAGGTAGCAGCACTCTTATGAGTGCTTTTATACATAAATTAATTCAACTTACCTTCATAAGAACCCTCTGAGATAGTATTATTTCTCCCATTTTACAGATTAGGAAGGGAAGGAACAGAGAGGTTAAGAAGCTTGCTTAAGTTCACATAACTAGTCAGTGTTAGAACCAGAATTTGGACACAGCCAGCTCCTCTGAAGTCCTTGTCTTGAACTACCCCACCATCATGGAATGTGAAACTAGTATGAGGTCCATCTCCTGAGATTTCCAGGCACAGAACACATATTTTGTATGGCATTAATTGTTTGGTACTTCTTTTGGGAGTTTCAGTTCTGCTCAGTCACTGTTTAAGTAATTTCTCCCTAATTTTTCTCTCCCAGGTCATGTTTCCTCTGCTTATTCAGAGTTTTGCACCCTCTCAAACTGCTTAAGATTGATCTGGCAGAGTCAATCTGAAGTGGTGGAGATCATTCCAGTTTCCATCTTGACCCCACTGATCTATAGTATGTCTATGTCCTCATCATCTGAATCATAGAATCCCAAATGCATGACAATGTATTGTCCCTGGAGGAAGTGCTGGCTCCAAGTTTCTGGAATATGTCTTTGTGTTCTGGAGGCCTCCCACCCTTCCTTCATTCCAGTCCCCAATCCCCAGCAAGCCTCCAAACAGTGAGACCAAAGTATGAATATGCTGGGCCTTGAGCACTGATAAATTCTTGGCAGGAAGAAGTCTCTGGGGAAGGAGCCCCTGAAATCAGCATAGGCCCTATTAGTATTTTCTGGAGTTTGTGCTGTTACAGAGCTCTAAGTGTAGTGTTGTAGACTGTTTTGGTTTTCCCTGCTTCTATTGGGTCTGTCACAAACTGATTAGGACTTATTTGTAGTACGAGTTGACTTTGGGGGATTACAACTGGGTAGTAAATGGTTGAGTGTGTTGTAGTTGGTTGTAGAAAGCCTGTCAATGCCTGTCCTGTGCATTTGGGGCAAAATTAGCAATTTATTTAGGAAAAAAATACTTTTTACACATGAAAAATTATGAAAATAAGCATTTCAGAGAAATGAGAAAATCAACAAGCATGTCCCACCAACCCCAAGGGGCTATGTTAGGTCCACATATCTTCAAAACAGCTAAAAATCATTCCAAGCAATTCATAATCTTTTACACTCTGAGATACATTTCTAGCCCTCTTCCTACTGTGCACATGTCTACAGCACAGAGTCCTACACATTTTTATTAGCTCCCTTGTTGGAAGGCTCAGCAGAGAGGGCTAGATGCTGAGTGTTTGGCAGTACTGAGGAACTCTCGTCTCACACCAAGTGGCAGTTTTGGGCAGCGGGCAGAGTGGGCAGGCAACGAGGCTCTTGCAGAAAGTCTTGTGGAGTGCTGGAAGAATTCACAGAGGAGACTCCTGCACCACTCTTGCTCAGTTAAGTTACTATTTGTGTGTTAATAAAAAACTTCAGCCTCTAGGGTCTATTTGTCTGATGCTCCTTACAGACATAACATTTATTTTGAGCAATAAGAAAAAGAAAAGAAAAGCAAAGAAAAAAACCCTCTTTTCTCCTTTTTGAAAAAAATAATGGATTGTTATAATTTGTCATTGGCTCATGGGTGAGACAGCTCTGCTCAGCTAACCAATTATCTCCTGGGGCCAGAAAAGACCACTTGAGTCCTTTGCAATTATTTTATCCAATATGCACTAGAAACTTGGCACTGGGAGTCCTTCAGCTTTTCCCATGGGACCCTGCTCACTCCCCGATGGCTCTGTCTAAACAGCATCTCCCTTATTAGCTAATCTAAACTTTTCCTACCTTAGCTTTGCGTTCTTGGTTTATATTCCATGGTTTCTGGCCACCGATGCTTCTTTTCTTTGCAGATAGTGAATTTGGAAAATAATTCTTCCAAAAGAACTTTGGTATTTAGACAATAAAATCCTCTAGGGCTTTCCTTTTATGCAGACAGGGCCTCATACTCCACCTACTCCTTCATATGGCCTTTCCCGTCCCTTGTTATACCTTCCCCAGGAATAGTGATATAGCGATTTCTGTGTAAGAGAAAACAGTATAACCCAGGTTTTTGAAGTGTGTCTTGGGTCAGAGCCAAGACAACTGGCATTGCTTGTCCTCCAGTTTAGGATAACATTAAATTGCCATCAGGACACATGCGTAGCATTCACATTTGGCTTCGCTTCCTTCCATTTTGCATTTTTCCTGAAGCCAGATTTGTTGTTGTTATTATTTTTTATTTGGGTTTTTTTGTTGTATTTCTGCCTCCACCATTGGCTTGAAACAGAGAAGCAACTGAGAAGAAAATATGATGAATTAGAAACGCTTTAGAAAGTTCTGTATTAAATTCTGATTCTGTCATTAACCAGCTGTATGTTTAAGAACCCAAATTTCACAACAGTCAGTAATACTACTCACCTGAAGCCTTTTCTAGTGATAATTAACATGAGATATGTTGAAGGCTTGTCAGAGAACATGCACTTAACAGATGGAAGTCTCTTTCCCGCTTTCTCAGGTTCACGAATGTTTACATGAATTTCAGGGAAATTTATGGTGATTCTTCCCATCCTTTAATATTTACTTTTAATGTTAAATACCAAATGGCTGGAATTTCTGTCACTTCCCATGATCCCTTTGTCTTCTAGCCCATACTTGGCTTTCTTAGGGGTTGGTTTTTTTCATGTCTCTTTTCCTGAAATCTACTCACCAAACCATTGGATAACAGACTTGTTACAAGCTCTAGTTCATATTGTCTTTCCTTATGCCAAGGTTAATTAACTACAGCACTATTGATATAATGAGCCAGGTAGTTCTTTATTGTGAGGGGCTGACCTGTGAATTGTAGGATCTTCAGCAGTATCTCTGATCTCTACCACCAGATACCAGAAGCAACCTCCACCCCTGCGCCAAGTTGTGACAACCCAAAATGTTTCCAGACATCGTCAAATGTCTCTTACACACCACAGTCAGTCCTGGTTGAGGACCACTGCACTATGTCCTTCCCAGTCTCTTTCCTTCAAGACTTTAAGATGAATTTTGTCCTTACCAAGAAGCAACAGCAATATTGCCACATCATTTAGGAGATTCCAAATCACCATGAGATTAGGTAAAACTCAAAGGAGAGATGCAAATAACCTGACATGATTTAAATGGATCGCCCATGAGATGCCAGAGTTGACTCTTACCTTTTCTGAAATGAGGCAGGATAAATACTAATTGATATACATATTAGTGTTTGTATTAGTCTGTTTTCATACTGCTATAAAGAAATAACTAAGACTGGGTAATTTATAAAGGAAAGAGGTTTAATTGACTCACACTTCCACATGGCTGGGGCAGCCTCAGGGAAACTTACAATCATGGCAGAAGGTAAAGGGAAGCAAGGACTTTCTTCACATGGCAGGGGGAGAGAGAAGAGCATGAGCAAGGGAAATGCCAGATGCTTATAAAACCATCAGGTCTCATGAGAACTCACTCCTATCACAAGAACAGCATGGGAGAAACAACCCCCATGATCCAATCACCTCCCTCCCTCAACACGTGAGGATTAGAATTCAAGATAAGATTTGGGTGGTGACACAGAGCCAAACCATATCAGTGCTCTACATGATGTTCCTTATGAAACAAATCTAAATTCCTCACCATACTATGGCCCTTCATTTGGATGCTGTTTCCAACAAGGTAAGTACAAAAGAACCCTCACTTCCTTAGGAAAACTATCTCTGATTTTGGAGTAATGGTTAATAGCAGTCCCAATAATGGGTCACACATAGTACTTTGCTTCTTGCCTATCTTACATCATGAAAAGTTTATGACAGTCCTATACTGAGTGTCTTATTATCTTCTTTTTGTAGATAAAGAAAATGGAGCACAGAAAGGTTAAGGGACAATTGCAAGGTAAAGTAATTAGTGGATGACTGAGGTTCAGTTTAAATGCAGATCTGTCTGACCACAAATGCTTATAGCTCACCTTCACCTCACCTTTATATTCAGTAGCTCCATGAATTGTATTTATAGCACAATATTGAGATTTCCTGTTTGTTTACGTATCCCTCGATTACTAGACTGTGAGGTCAGAAACAATGAAAAGCATATTCCCAGCTTCCCCTTAGATATAGAAACTGAATCCTTGATCTGCTTTTATGTGTTAACATATTTAGTATTTTATATATTAAGTAAATGCTAGACTAGAAATAAAGAGGGTAGAATTATATTACCACATTGGGCTCTCCAGCATTGCAACATGGTTCTACTTTGTGATTTGAGGAACAGGTACATGATGGAACTTGAACATTTGTCAACTGGAAATGAATCAGGTAAGAAATATTTGAGTCCCTTGCAAGTGCCAGGCTCTATGCTAAGAACTGGGGTTACAATGGTGAATCAGCTAAACATTCCCTGTCATCATGAACACTACAATGCAGTTACTGAAAATTGAAAAAAAAAAAAAAAAAAAAGAAAGGAAACCTCATTAGAAAGCATCTGGCTCATCTGAAAATGGGAATAATAACCTAAAGTCTAAAAAAATATAATTCAAAGTTGAAAGCTGATGAGTCAAACTTGAAAAATAAAATGCTGCCCACCGTTTCTGTATATGGAATCATTCAGAGAGACTCATAAAGTTAGTCTCCCTGTATAGCCACAAAAAGAACTCGGCAAATTTAAATCCCTAACTATCATCAAAAATGTTTTCAAGAATTATTCCCACCATCTAGGGAGCTGTTTAGTCTCCAAAGGATATAAAGTTTAATTCTTCCCAAGTATAATAGCATCCACAAGTTGTTGTCACGGCTTGATCATCTCTCATCTTCAGCATAAACTGATCAGATTCTGACTCCCATTCCCTTTAAGTCTCTGAGATCTCCAGGTTCCTCTGCAGCTCTCTCCAGGGTGCACATGTAATAACCACAGCAATGATCTTTTCTATTTACTAGTATTTGCTTTTCTCCCAGGGCATTCCAACTGGTTTAATCATAACTCCATCAAATCTTCATGTAAAATGTATTGGTAGAATCTAAATCTGTACCGTGATGGAGAGATATCCATGTTAAAGTTAAAAAAAAATCTAGATATAGTTATCTCTATGTTGAAGGTTAAACAGATCTAGATAGATAGTTATAGAGATAGACACAGATGCAGATAGATATATGCCAAGAGAATTTCTTGGGAATGTAGTATCTTCCATTATGAGACTTCATAGAAGTAGGTAATATCTCACAAAAGGAAATAAAGTGTGATGTAACATGATTGAGGACCAAGGTCCATGGGCAGATAAAATACTAATGAACTGGAAGTCTCTCATCATGAAGCAACATAGTAAGTAGCAGGCACAGAAGAGAATGGCAGGAGTGAGTTTCTGAGGGACTTTTAAGAAGGCTTTAATATAGATAGATAGATAGACAGATAGATAGATAGATGGAATCATCAAAGGTTATAAGCTAAGAAAAAACACGCATATTCTCTTTTCTGCTTCTCCCCAAAATTTCCCTAAGAGTTTTGCTTCCTGATAGAATTTAGAAGAAAAACTTAAAAGAACTAAAGGAACCATGATGGTTGCTACTACAGGAAGAGGCAACTTTTGAAGCTGTAAGATGGTAAATGTGAGGATCGTTTTGAGGATGGACCATAAAAGTGTTATACATGTTAAGTTTGAGTTTTTTTGTCTGAAGGCAAAGATGTGCTAAGAAGAGACACCTATTTCAAACTCAACAACCTTTTGTTGGATAAATTTGCTTTAAAAAAGTTTCCTAACACTAATCTTTAGTTGGTATTTCACTCATCTCACCCCTTAAAATGTCACCTGCTTTATAACCTAACTCAGCAACTGCTACTTCTGATAAGAAGTCATTGTCTTCAATCAGATAGCTTAGTTCTCTTTTCTGGGCCAGTCTCCATTTCTTCATTCTCCATTTCTACCTTTGTAAGTGACCTTCTTTTCTTCAGGTAGAAAATATTAAAGCAAATATTTTCAAACAGGATATACAGCATCCCAAAACTGTTCTGCAATGAACTTGCCAGGTGGTAGTTGCTTGCTAGCATATGGCTCATGCTTGAACTTAGTACTGCTTGCCAAATTCAATTTTTAAATTATGTCTTACTTTTAAAAATCTCCTAAAAACATAAGAGACCAGTTTTCTAAGCCAAATTTGTAAACCAGTTATGCAAAGTGAGAAAGGTACTTGGAAATACATTAGGGAAAGTGTTGAACACCAAACAGACTTATAGAAAAAGGATTCCTAGGTTCCATATTTCTGGTTTCCTTCTGTCCTAGAGCCTCTTAAAGGAAATTCTGGGCCTTTTTTCTCACTTGTCTTCTAAGATGTACTATTTGCAAGGATACGGAAAGGAGAAAAAACACAAATACAAAACTATCCTAATATAAATTAGTCAACTGAAAATTCTCTTTACATGGCTTCAAACATTTTGTAGTTTTGTGGCATGCTTTTTGCTAATTACAGCTCATAAATATATCTCAAAATAATATGTACAAATATGTTGTGTTGGTTAATTGCCAGAATCTATGACAAAAAGAGTAATATCCTATCAAATGATCTGTTTCTAATTATTTGATGGTGGTGCACG
This sequence comes from Trachypithecus francoisi, assembly GCF_009764315.1. Classification (NCBI taxonomy): domain Eukaryota; kingdom Metazoa; phylum Chordata; class Mammalia; order Primates; family Cercopithecidae; genus Trachypithecus; species Trachypithecus francoisi. The sequence continues at coordinate 102,440,249 of NW_022681468.1, forward strand.
TGTTTTTGCTAAACGGAAAGTGGCCATTACTTATTAGTAAACAAGCATGATATTGGCTGCTATAAGATGAAAAATGAGAATAATGAAAAATAATGAAAAACCACTTGATGCTCTCAAAAGTGACTTGCTATTTTGAGAAGCCCGGGTTCCAGAAGGTATTAAGCTGCATTTTATACCTGGGTAATTATATAGATATTTTTTCAGCTCTTCACTGGAACCTTAATTTTCTGATCTAAACACTGCCAGTTACATGGTAATTAATCTTTGAACTTTTTGATGACTTCAAGTATTATTAAGCAGTAACTTGCCGAACCATTTCATTACAAGGTAATGATTAGTTTTATATGCAATTCCCTAGAACTTTTCAGCTAAGAATTTCAAAATGACTTGCAGAGTCAAATGAAGATGTTAGGGGGGTTTCTTTTTTTTTGTCCAAAGTCAACAAAAAAATAGAAGTGAAATTCAAATTACTTATTCAATTTCTCCAACTTCCTGTAGATCCTTAGAGCAAGAATTCTAGAGTTTACATAATTCCATCACAATGTCAGATGCCATTTTTTAAATAAGATGAGCTACTTTGAAAACGAGTGAGAAGAAGTGTTAAGAAATAATTGTGGAATAGCCGTGCATTAATTATTCCCAAGTATTGCTCTTACTTAGTGTGGATTCATCTCTTAACACCCACCCTATTCGCCCACACTTTGCAAGGGCAATTTCTGTGTGCTCATGCATTTTTCAAGAAATCAAGGATAGATTTATTTAATGTCAGAGAAAAAACAGCCTGAAGATTCCTGCCCACAACAAGGGGCCCTAGAAAATTACAATTGCATTCAGATACAAACAAAAGGAACCGGAGAGAACTGTCATACTAGATAGGACTCTGAATTTGGAGCCTGATTCCTACCTAGACACTGAGTGCTAATAAAATGCCCTGGTATTGAAGAAAGATATTCCCAAAAAGAAGACTCACCTCAGGCAAACACATTTATTATTTTATTTTAATTTTCCTCAGAATGCCAATGAAGACTGCCCAAGCAAACCAGCTTCTTCGCCAAATCTTCAAGTCAAAGTCTCCTCATTCAGGAGGTTCACTTCCAACAAAAATAATCAAAAACGGACAAACAACAACAACAAAAACTCCACCAACAACAACTAAAGATTTTGTCTCTTGACTGTGGTTTCTTCAGGCTCTCTAAAAATATGGGACTTTGGGCTTCTCAACCTAGCAGATCTAGTTGCCAGTCCTGGATATCCAGATGTACTACCCAGCATGTATGTGGTATTAACAGGACAAGTGACTAAGTTTGTCTTCTTCCCAGTTTCCAAGAGGAAAGTTGAAATGAATAATATTTATCAAACATAGTTGTTTAAAAAACTAAATAAATCATGCCAGATAAAGTGTCTAGTTCATTGCTATTACAGAGCAGTGGCTCATTCAATGGGTTACGAACCAATCTTAGTAACAAAGGAAAGCAGAGTCTCCTCAATTCAAATTTCTAAGAATGTCCAGGGATTGAGGGTACTCTTAACATAAAGAGACTCTTTTAACAATCCCATGTAATTTGTTTACATAACTCTTAAGATGCAGACATTATAGATTGATTCACCCAACCCTATCCCAACACCCTTGTAGCGTGTGTCCCAGCTCACTTAATGCTGGAGAGTTAAAGTCTAAATTTCCCAGCCTCCTTGGCAGTCAGGGTTCCACAGGTAATCTGACTGTTACCAAGTCAACTCTGTCACTTGAGATTTTGAAGGCAAAGGTAAATGTGGTGGAATTGGCTGTTTTTGTTGTTTTGTTCTGTTTTCCTGTAGAAATTGAAACTGAAGTTCTATTCTATGGTCTGCAGTCTAATGGATACCAAGGAACTGCAGTGACAGCCTCAGGATTTCAATTGGAACATATGTACCAAGTGGTCAGCCATTTCTCCTGGTTGCATTGCTTATGGCTGGGCAGGGCCCAAGCTTTAGTTGCATGAACCGCCAAGACATTCTGTAACTAATTGCCCTTAATACATTTCTTTCTGCTTAAACTAAAACCCTGACAGATACATTAGCAGAATATCATTTGACAAAAAGGTCATATCCACAAAAAGAAGTAATTTTACCTCATATCAAACTTCTGATTTTATCCTAAGGCCTCCACCCCCATGGGTTTCCTTCCCTTTGCAGGTTACTCCAAGTCCTTCCCTCTCCATTTTGCTGACGGATCACCTCCCCACCACCCCTGCCCCATGCTTTAAATATGTTACAAAACTCTTAACTTGAAGGTCCTTGCCTCTTGAAATGCATTTGTGCCTTTTTTTCCTGCAGACACTCTGTCATTCTTCCATAGAAAGATTTAAGCAGTTTTGGTTACTGTAGCCTTGTAGTATAGTTTGAAGTCAGGTAGCGTGACGCCTCCAGCTTTGTCCTTTTGACTTAGGATTGTCTTGGCAATGCGGGCTCTTTTTTGGTTCCATATGAACTTTAAAGCAGTTTTTTCCAATTCTGTGAAGAAAGTCATTGGTAGCTTGATGGGGATGGCATTGAATCTATAAATCACCTTGGGCAGTATGGCCATTTTCACGATATTGATTCTTCCTATCCATGAGCATGGTATGTTCTTCCATTTGTTTGTGTCCTCTTTGATTTCACTGAGCAGTGGTTTGTAGTTCTCCTTGAAGAGGTCCTTTACATCCCTTGTAAGCTGGATTCCTAGGTATTTGATTCTCTTTGAAGCAATTGTGAATGGAAGTTGATTCCTGATTTGGCTCTCTGCTTGTCTGTTACTGGTGTATAAGAATGCTTGTGATTTTTGCACATTAATTTTGTATCCTGAGACTTTGCTGAAGTTGCTTATCAGCTTAAGCAGATTTTGGGCTGAGACAATGGGGTTTTCTAAATATACAATCATGTCATCTGCAAACAGGGACAATTTGACTTCTTCTTTTCCTAACTGGATACCCTTGATTTCTTTCTCTTGCCTGATTGCCCTAGCGAGAACTTCCAACACTATGTTGAATAGGAGTGGTGAGAGAGGGCATCCCTGTCTTGTGCCAGTTTTCAAAGGGAATTTTTCCAGTTTTTGCCCATTCAGTATGATATTAGCTGTGGGTTTGTCATAAATAGCTCTTATTATTTTGAGGTACGTTCCATCAATACCAAATTTATTGAGCGTTTTTAGCATAAAGGGCATGGTACTGGTACCACAACAGAGATATAGACCAATGGAACAGAACAGAGTCCTCAGAAATAATACCACACATCTACAGCCATCTGATCTTTGACAAACCTGAGAGAAACAAGAAATGGGGAAAGGATTCCCTATTTAATAAATGGTGCTGGGAAAATTGGCTAGCCATAAGTAGAAAGCTGAAACTGGATCCTTTCCTTACCCCTTATACGAAAATTAATTCAAGATGGATTAGAGACTTAAATGTTAGACCTAATACCATAAAAACCCTAGAAGAAAATCTAGGTAGTACCATTCAGGACATAGGCATGGGCAAGGACTTCATGTCTAAAACACCAAAAGCAACGGCAGCAAAAGCAAAAATTGACACATGGGATCTAATTAAACTAAAGAGCTTTTGCACAGCCAAAGAAACTACCATCAGAGTGAACAGGCAACCTACAGAATGGGAAAAAATTTTTGCAACCTACTCATCTGACAAAGGCTAATATCCAGAATCTACCAAGAACTCAAACAAATATACAAGAAAAAAGCAAACAACCCCATCAAAAAGTGGGGAAAGGATATGAACAGACATTTCTCAAAAGAAGACATCCATACAGCCAACAGACACATGAAAAAATGCTCATCATCACTGGCCATCAGAGAAATGCAAATCAAAACCACAATGAGATACCATCTCACACCAGTTAGAATGGCAATCATTAAGAAGTCAGGAAACAACAGGTGTTGGAGAGGATGTGGAGAAATAGGAACACTTTTACACTGTTGGTGGGATTGTAAACTAGTTCAACCATTATGGAAAACAGTATGGTGATTCCTCAAGGATCTAGAACTAGATGTACCATATGACCCAGCCATCCCACTACTGGGTATATACCCAAAGGATTATAAATTACTCTACTACAAAGACACATGCACACGTTTGTTTATTGCGGCACTATTCACAATAGCAAAGACTTGGAATCAACCCAAATGTCCATCTGTGACAGACTGGATTAAGAAAATGTGGCACATATACACCATGGAATACTATGCAGCCATCAAAAAGGATGAGTTTGCGTCCTTTGTAGGGACATGGATGCAGCTGGAAACCATCATTCTTAGCAAACTATCACAAGAAGAGAAAACCAAACACCGCATGTTCTCACTCATAGGTGGGAACTGAACAATGAGATCACTTGGACTCGGGAAGGGGAACATCACACACTGGGGCCTATCATGGGGAGGGGGGAGGAGGGAGGGATTGCATTGGGGAGTTATACATGATATAAACGTCATGCACATGTACCCTAGAACTTAAAGTATAATAAAAAAAAAAAAAAAAGAAAGATTTAAGCAGGGCCTCTTTGTCCTGACCTATTTCAACTGTGATTAGCTGGAAGGATCACTCAGTAATCTGAGATGTTTGAGCCAAATGGAGAGATCAACAGGTAGAGAGCTGTCAGCAATTAGCAATTGCCTGGTGCATTTTTTATTTCTCAGAGTGAGCAAGTTGAGATGCCTGCAGGATACCAAGTTCTGGCATGAGGAAGACAAACCAGGAAAGGGAAAGAAGAGTGGTTTCTGCTCCTTTTTTGAAATGACCATGGTTTTCCATTCTATTCTTAGAGCATGAAGACAGCCTCCTGTGGGTCGCTAGTCACTGGGATGTAAAGAGGAATCTGTCATGCTAGAACAGCCCAAGGATAGTGAGAGCCAGTGTGCATACCCACAAAATGTCAGCTTAACTGAGGTCTTCATGATGTGGGCATGCAGTCCTTTGAGAATTATATATAAAATATCATGGGGTGAGGACTACTATGTGCCTGACATTGGGCAAGGTGCTACAAATATCCCATCCAATTTGATCTTCAGAGATCCTGCAAGGTCAGGATTCTAATGGGAACTTCACAGACGAGGTAACTCCGAGTAGTTAAGTGACTTTTCTGAGTGCACAGCCAGATAGCTGTTAAAATTTGAACTCAGGTTTGTCTAATGTTCAGAGTCCATGTTCTGTACCACTGCACCACCTCTTGGAGTCAGCACAGCTACCTCAGCCCTGGACAGTTCATTCTGGTTGATTCTGAGAAAAAACTTTGTAGCAAGAAAGCCCTTTCTTCCTAATTCATAAAACAGGGCTTGAAAACATTTTTGTATAAAGAGCCAGACAGTATTGCTTTGTGGACTAAACAGTCTCTGATGCAAATAGTCAACTCTGCCTTGTAGAGCAAAAGCAGCTACAGACAACATGTAAATAGATGGGTATAGCTATGTTCCAATAACGTTTTATTTACAAAAACAAGTGGAGGACTAGATTTCATCCTGTGCCATAGTTTGCCTACAATTGCTGCAAAACTAAACAAATCCATTTCAGTGTTGCATGAGCTTCTAACTGGTATGAGCCAGAATGACTGTAGAACTCTAAAGCCATATCTACATCTTGGGCCATTATTAAAGATTCTTGTCACATCCTGGGTGTGACTTACATTTGGTCAGAAGTATTTTGGACTGTGGCATCCAAGAAGCAAGCAATACAGTTTTTATCTTTGACCCTTGCACTTGTTTGATGACAAAGAATAGATTGAGACCAACTACTTCAGGTTTCAGAGAGTTTACTTGTGTCCTTTGAGGCTTAGGGACAATCCTTTATGACAGAAATGAAAGGACAGAGTGTATTATGTTCAAAGCCCAATAACACTCACTTTTCTGACAAAACAAATGTCTAGTCATCCAACTCATCTCTTCACTTTTCCCAGTGTGAGGTGGAACAAATGTGGTTTTTGCATGAGAAAGAATGAGAAGAGAATGCTGTTACTAACAGTTAATTTTTTATGTGACCTTGAGAAAAGCATTCATTCATCTGGGCCCAAGTTTATGCATTTTTAACTTGGTGATAATTGTACCAATGGGTGCCTCATACAGTTGGTGTAAACTTTTAGTTGGTTGACACACGTAAGAAGACTGCTGCATAGTCTTGAGTGCCTCATGTACACGTGCTGGGTTCTTAATGCAGTGAAACTGACATGCCATGTCTCCAGGAAGGCAATCTGGTGCTTTCTTCTTGTGTGCCTTCTGGGCTATAAGATCAAGCAGAAACCAGCCAGGCGGGATGGCTCACGCCTGTAATCCCAGCACTTTGCGGGGCTGGGTGGGTGGATCACCTGAGGTTAGGAGTTTAAGACCAGCCTGGCCAATATAGTAGGAAACCCCGTCTCTACTAAAAAGAATACAAAAAATTAGCTGGGTGTGTGCTGGGCACCTCCTGTAATCCCAGCTACTCAGGAGGCTGGGGCAGAATTGCTTGAACCCAGGATGTGGAGGTTGCAATGAGCTGAGATCGCACCATTGCACTTCAGCGTGGGTGACAAGAGTGAAACTTCATCTCAAAAAAAAAAAAAACAAAAAAAAAAAAAACAAAAGAAAAGAAAAATCAAGCAGAAAGCAAGGTGTTTACTAGTCAGATGCCTGTGCTGAGGGGCTGGATGAGGAAGGGCAGTGCCACTCAGATAGGAGAGTTGAATTCCTGAACATCACATTGGATCTAAGTCTCAAGCAACTGCAGAGTCATGCTCCCCAGCCCAGGTAATGGGACCCTCAGGGTATGCTCCCAACGACATTATTTCAAGGAAGAGCATTTCTGAGTGTTCCACAAAATTCCATTCCTCCTCTTCATTCCCAGAAGGCTTTATAAAAGATTGGCTGTCAGATATCAAAACAGGGCTCCACCAATCAGCCTCCGTCCAGGCAATGATTTGTCTATCCCCATGTCTCCCTTTCACAAGGCAGGGATCCAAGCAAGAGCAGATAGACAATGGAAATTGACGATCTGGCAATTAAAGTTGAGGATTCCGGCCGGGCGCGGTGGCTCAAGCCTGTAATCCCAGCACTTTGGGAGGCCGAGACGGGCGGATCACGAGGTCAGGAGATCGAGACCATCCTGGCTAACACGGTGAAACACCGTCTCTACTAAAAAATACAAAATAATTAGCCGGGCGAGGTGGTGGGCGCCTATAATCCCAGCTACTCGGGAGGCTGAGACAGGAGAATGGCGTGAACCCGGGAGGCGGAGCTTGCAGTGAGCTGAGATCTGGCCACAGCACTCCAGCCTGGGCGGCAGAGCGAGACTCCGTCTCAAAAAAAAAAAAAAAAAAAAAAAAAGTTGAGGATTCCAATTGCAGCTGAAGTGCCAGGGCTGGGCCTTGTAGCCCTCAGAGCCATGGAGACTAAGTTTCAAATGTTGATAGCCACTCTTTCCAGCTGACCTTTAGCAGATGGCCCTGAGCCTGAAGCTGTTTAATTGACTATCCCCCAGGGTGCTGGGTCTATTATTTTTCCCCTTTGGCAATTTTCTTGCTTTTGACAGGTGCCGGTCCCCGCAGTTGGCCTTCTAATTAGGAACTTTCTGTGATGTGATGGCACAGTCCATTGTGTCCACTTTGGGACTTTCTCTACATAACTAGAAAAAATATGAAACTAGCAGTTTCATTGCTTGTATACAGCACTGTGCTTAGGACTGAAAGACTAATGTTACTTTCATCCAGCTACCTAAGAAATAAGTGAAATATTTTTGCCATATGGATAGTCATGAGGTATGTATCTAAGGGCTGTCCAGTTTCAGAACATCACTGAACACGGGTTGGGGGAAAGTACACTGATGTAGAAGTAATAAACATGAGACCCCACATTTTTTTTTTGTTTCATTAAAGTAAAATTCACATATCATAAAATTATCCATTTTAATCATTGTAAAGTACTGTGTACAATTCAGTGGCTTTTACTGCACCTACAATGCTTTGCAATTATCCACCACTATCTAATTCTAGAACATCATTACCCTAAGGAGAAACCCTGTACCCATTAAGCAATCACTCCCCATTGCCTCTTTCATCTAGCCCCTGGCAATCACTAATCTGCTTTCTGTCTCTCTGGATTTGCCTATTTTGGCCATTCCATAGAAATAGAGTTATCTTATATGTGGCCTTTTGTGATTGGCTTCTTTTACTTAGCATAATGGTTTTGAGGTTCACCCATGTTGTAGCCTATATCAGTACTTCAATCCTTTATGTGACTGAATAACCTTCTCTTGTATAGACACACCACTTTTTATTTATCCGTTCATCAGTTGATAGACATTTCAGTTGTTTTCACTGGTTGGCTATTGCAAATAGTACTGTTATGAATATTCCTGTACAAGTCTGTACATATGTTTTGCATTCTTTGGGTATTTCCAGGAGTGGAATTGCTGTGTCATATGGTAATTTTATGTTAAACTGTTTGAGGAACTGCCAAACTTCTTTCCAAAGTGGATACACCATTTTACATTTGCACCAGCAATGTATTACGTTTCCAGTTTCTCTGTAACGTCACCAACACTGGTTACTTTCCATATTTTTTATTATGGTCATCTTAATGTGCATTCAATGGCATCTCATTGTTGTTTAAATTTGCATTTCTCTAATGACCAGTGATGGTGAGCATCTTTTCATATACTTGTTGACCATTTGTATATCTTCTTTGGAGAAATTCTACTCAAGACTTTTGTAATTTTTAACTGGGCTGTTTGTCTTTGTGTTGTTGAAGTGTATATTCTGGATACTAGACCATTATCAGACATATGATTTGCAAATATTTTTTTCCATTTTGTGGGTTGTCTTTTTACATTCTTGGTAGTTTCCTTTGATAAACAAAATTTTTTAAATTTTGATAAAGTCCAAGTTATCTGTTTTCTTTTGTCATTTGTGCTTCTGCTATCATATTTTAAAAACAAAATTGTGAAATCGAATGTCATGCAGATTTTTGCCTATGTTTTCTTCTAAGAGATATATAGTTTTAGCTCTTAGGTCTATGATTCATTTTGTCTTAATTTTTGTAAATGGTGTGAGGTAGGGTCCGAATTCATTCTTTTGCAAGTTGCCTTGAACCATCTGTTGAAGACTATTGTTTCCCTACTGAATGATCTTGGAACTTTTGTCCAAAATCAATTGACCATAGATGTATGAGTTTATATCTGGATTATCAATTCTATTTCACCAGTTCATATGTCTAGACTTATGCCAGTCTTCCCTAAATATTCTTTTGGTCAAGTTAATCCATTCTTTGAGCATCAGATTTCTCATATCTAAAGTGTGTGTATTGGGAGGAAGGAGGCAGATGGATGAATGATAGTCTATGGTGCTTTTCTAACTCCCAAAACAAATGTTTTACAATGAAAAGTTTTTGTACTATTTTTATAAAGAATGGGAAATTCTATAGGCTCCTTTCTGTACCTTGAGGATGGCATTAAATTTAAAAATATTAACTAAGGTTACTGTCTAATTTTTTAAAGTTATCAACAGGCACAAAAGTACAAATACCTGTGTAGTTCTAAAAGATGTATAGAATGGGACTGACTTGACAATGGAAGAGACAAATATCTATATTTTTGTTGATAATGTTACTGGAAATCATGAAAATACAGCTTTGACTTCTCTAACCTTCTGTCATAATTTCTGGATGTTGTTAATCATTTTCTCTTTTCTCTTTTATTTTTACAAAATAGAGATGGGGTTTTGCCATGTTGTCCAGGCTGGTCCTGAACTCCTGGGATCAAGCAATCCTCCCATCTCTGCCTCCCAAAGTGCTGGAATTACAGGCATGAGTCACCACGCCCGGCCAATATTGTTAAGTTTTAAAATAATTATTTTAAAGGTACAGGCCAGGTAGAGGTAGGTCTGGATGGATGGGTAATGATTTCAAAGTCTGTTTAACCACTTTATTCTTTCCAACAAATTTCTTCATAATATGAACCCACATTATTCACATAACTCATATGAAACTCCCAATAAAAATCTTACAGGCCACTCTCAATAATTTCCATGCTGAACAGACCATGTACATTCCTTGCTTGACATCTTCGCTGTCTAGTATTTGGAATGACATTTTCCAAATACTAGACAATGAACAGGTTATATCAGAATTACTAGAGTACTCCTTGCTAATAAACAGATTATTATAGAATCTACCCAGATTAACCAAATCAGAACATGAAAGGAAGAAGGGGACTAGAGAAGAAAGGCACTGAACAAACACCCCATGGAATTCTGATGCAGAGCAAAAGTAAAGTACTCTTTTCTAATGCATAAGGGACAGCTGCACATAGTATATGGTACTGAAAGTTAGGACAGGCCTACTTCAGAATAGGTGTGGGCACTGGAGTTAGATATAGAATCATACAATGTTAAGCTTATAAAATCAGATATATAAAAGGAATTGTGTTAGAAACTATATAAAACAGGCTGGTGTAGTGGCTCATGTCTGTAATCCCAGACCACTGGGAGGCTGAAGCAGGCAGATCACTTGAGGCCAGGAGTTCAAGACCAGCCTGGCCAACATGGCAAAACCCTGTCTCTACTAACAGTAAAAAATTAGCCAGGTGTGGTGGCACACACCTTTAATCCCAACTACTCGGGAGGCTGAGGCATGAGAATTGCTTGACCCCGGGAAGCAGGGGTTATGGTGAGCCAAGATTACACCACTGTACTCCAGCCTGGATGACAGAGAAAGACTGTCTCAAAAAAGAAAAAAGAAATTATATAAAATAAGGAAAGATGAGTTGAGAATTCAGCTGATACTATGGCAAAGATCAGAGGAAAAGATTCAATGACTGCTGTTTGTATTAAAGATTTAGGTACCCAAGAAATTGAGGTATCCAAGAGAGTTTCAATGATATTAGCTTGTAGAAAAGCAAAGTGAAGATAGGCAACATTTCTGTGTCTGAGTTCCAGCTGACTTTACTTCTCTAAGGAATACTGAGCTTGAAAAAGACTGAGACCATTGTGGCCAGCTTTCCTGCCTAAGGATACAGGTGGGCATTTACTGAGCATGTGCTATGGGTGAGGTGAATTACTTGTTTTAATTCTGAAATGATCATGCAAACTAAAGTGCATCCATAACAGGCAAAAGTGAAAACTCATGGAGTTTGGATACTTATCCAAAGTCATACAAATAATAAATGGAAGTACTGAGATTCACATATAATTCTATCCACATTTGATATACACTACTCAGAAAGTGTAGCCTAAGTCTTATTGGGAACTTACCTTCAGACCTAAGTAGCTTACTAAAGTGACCAGGTCATCCAATCTAACGGTAGCTAACTGGGAGGATTCATTCACCATGGCAAATCATTTTAGGTTAATGTGTTTTCCAGATTAAGGATGTGATCTCAATCTAAAGTCTGGATTTTCATATCTTTCCAAATATTCTCCATCTTCCAATGCTACCTCTTAGTTGTTGATCATCTGACAGTTCTGAAAATTCTGACAAAGATTGATCTTTCTCCTTCCTGTCATCTGCTACATGGATTATTTTGGTTATTTTGTCTGTAGATTTTACAACTTATTATTATTCTTGTTTTAGTGCTTGGGACTAATTACAACGTCTTTCATGCAATTGCTTCTTGGGGGTTACAGAAGCCATACAGTGTGGTCCAGGAGCTGCTACCACATGGAACTGTTACACATTTTCTAAATGGTTGTTGAATTAAATTCAAAGTATAGTGAATCTCTGTGACAGGAGGGACTTTTAGGCACACAAGATGAAGAGCGAGCAGTCCTGAGAGTGAGCTGCTAAATTCCTAGATTCCATTACATGCTTCATGCTGCTACCCTATTAGTATTCCAATGGAAATCATTTCCCATAAAATACATTAAAAAACCATAGGAACCCTAAACTAAGAGACCAAATGGTCATCATCTATATCTCAGTATTCTAGAAAAGAAGTTCAAATTGCAAGTTTGCCACAGGGCACTAGCTTGCAGGTCCTACAGTGATGTCTACCAAGCTCTGAGGAAGTCCAAACACCTATTAAGATACAGGTGTGTGAGATGGGGGAGAGAAAGACTTTTTTAAAAAGATACAGGTGTGTGTGTGTGTATGTGTGCATATGTGTGTGCATGCGTGTGTGTGTCTGTGTTTGAAGGACAAAAATACACCCATGGCTTCCTTTCTATTCAACTGGTAAAATTAATATGCTACACAAGTTCCTTCCCTCAGGTTGACAATGTTACCCAAACGCCTTGATGAAATAACATCTAGAATGTCTTTCTTCTGGAGAAACATAGTACTTTCCTCACCTGAAGTTTCTTTCTGTGGGCTTTGTGATTAGAAAATGATTTCCTAGTGCAAAATGCAGCTCTATGTACCTTCTTCAGAAAGTTTTTCAGATCCTGGGATGAGAAATAAGTAATGAGAATGCATCATCATGTTACAAATAACAACAACAAAAACACCCTTATTTTATAATACTGCTGAACTTCAAGAAATCAGATAAGAGAAGGAGCAAAAGTAGTGAAAATCAAGGATGGCGGTGGTTATGTTACTGATTGAGAGGTGTGGACTTTCCTAGTCTCCTGGTGACCATTTTCATCACCAGAAACAATTCAAATGATTGGAGTCATCTAAGCTGAACTGACAGTCATATAGATAAATTTGACAAGACTTACCAGGGCTAGCCCCAGGGAAGGGTGAGGTATCTTATGCCCCCTATCATCAGAAGCACTCACTTGGTCAAGTGAATATTCCCCTACTCTTTCAAAAACATTGGGGGTCTCTAAGTATCACAAAGACTGCTAAAACTTACACGTGTTTCCAACCACTCCCTGGAGTGAGTGACAATTGAGAGCTACTGAAATGGGGGTTGTGGCAATCCAGGTTGGCAAGGGCTGGATTGCAGTTTTACTTAGACCTGGATCATTGGCCAGGAGGTATAATTTAAAGGCTCATTACTCACCTCCCCCTTAGCTTTCCAAGAGGGTAGAATCATGTCCATTGGTATTCAGCTGTTTGTCCCCCTCAGTGAGATCATCCATAAACCCACATGAAATTTCCAACAAAGAAAAATTTAAACAATCTGGCAGCAACTACCAAAGCCAAAGTACAAGTTGCAGTGATGGGAATTTGGCTGAAACTTGTCTCAGATGATCCCTATCTCACCTTCTTAACTCCAGTTGATAATCCAAGTCTGCACTCTGCTACTTCCCTGGGGGAAAACATATTCCATTGTTGCATGATCTGATATTCCTTGCCTAACTATGGAGCCTATAAGTGTCAGGACGCCAGATTAGGAGCACAAGTGTATCAGGCAATTGGGCTGAGCCCAGACATCTTGAAACATTGCAGGCAGTGGCTTGTAGGACCTTATTTCTGACTCTGTAATTAGATACAGTAATGGATTTAGATGCAAAAGCTTTGACCTTGCACGTGTTATTTCCTCTAGCTAGAAGGTTCTTTAGCTCATTCTCCATCCTTCCAGATTTTGCAGTGTGATCTACTCTGCAAAGCCTGACTTTAACTTGAAACCCTACTGCCTGCCAGCAGATCCCATTACTTCTTTTTCTATGATTTGTGCTTATCTGTGAATGCCAAACTTATGCTTGCCTTGGAGCCTTGCACTTTGCACTTGCTTTTTATGGTCTGTGATAATTCTTCTGAATTTCATATGTTTGATTCTTTCTCATCACATATAGCTCACTCAAATGTTTGTACCTCAGAAAGGCCTTCTCTGACTATGCTGGATGAAGCAGATCCATTCCTCAACACTTTTCATGACATTAGCCTTTTAAAACTGTTCAGCACAACATTTGTCACTGTCTGAATTATGTTACTTATAAATATATTTAATGATCACTAATTTATGGCAGTGATTTTGTATGTTTATTTACTAACTGCTTATGACTATCTTGCATCTTTAAAATATATGCTCCAGGAGGTCTTGCCTCTCTTGTTCACTGCTGTATCCCTAGACCCCATAGTAGATGTTCTATAAGTATTTTACAAATGAAGAAATCAATGGCCCCAATATTGTCCCGTACTTAGTGCTATTAAAACTCTTACCACATTTTCTTACAATGACTTCATTAGAGATGAGTCCTTTAACAATCCTGAACTCTCTTGAAGGTCAAGTTCTGTGTCATCTTCATGTGTATAATACTAGCAACTTGGTGCGCAGCCTGGCATATAGTATGTGTTTACTAAGAATTTGCTAAATAAAATAACAACTTGGCTATGTATTCTTTACTTTATTCATATTTTGTTCTGTGGCAATAGGTCTGTTCAAACTCACAAGCAAGAGACCAAAGAAAGCATCTAAGTCCTTCCAAGGGCTTGACCTCAGTGGGTGCTGTGCAGAGCCACTGCCTCAGACTCCACCAACTGCTAGATCCTGTTCTTTTCCCTCTGGCCCTAGCAACTAGCCAGCATCTCCCACTTTCTCATCCTTCTACTTTAGAAAAAGTTGATGCACATTTCTTTGTTCCCTTGACTTTCTTATGTTCAAGAAGGTGGCCTTCAAAAAGATGCACCACAGTTTGATGGAACTTATTTTCAATGCAATTAAAAGCAAGAATTAGTGTTCAAAATATATAGATGCTTTGAAATCAACATTTAAAAAATTAAAAATTAAAAGAAGAGAAAAACAGATATAAGTATTAACAAAACATTCTTGGAAGAAGAAATCTAAGTGACCACAACCTCAGTAGTAATTGAGAAAAATGCAAATTATCCATATGACCCAGCAATCCCTCTGCTGGACATATCCCCAAAAGACATGTAATAAGAACCTCAAAAGTATATCTGTGCTGTCATGTTCACTGCAGGACTATTCATAATAGGCAAAATATGGAAACAACCCAAGTGCCCATATACATATGTATACAAAGGAATATTATCCAGCATTAAAAAAGAAGATCCTGACATTTATGAATGAATCTGGAGGACAATATGCTAAGGGGAAAAAGCTAGACCCAGGTAAAAATACTGCATGATTTCACTTACATGTGGAGTCTAAAGAAAAAGTTGAATACGTGGAAACAGAGAATAGAACAGGGATTACCAGGGTATGGGAGGGGAGGAAAATGAGGGGTTATAGATTTAAGGGTACAAATTTGCAGTTACATAGAATGAGTAAGTCTAGAGTATGTAGGATGAATAAGTCTAGAGATCTAATGTACAGCATGGAGACTATAGTTAATAATACTGTATTGCATACTGAAAATTTGTTAAGAGAATAGATTTTAGGTGCTCTCACCACACATACATACACAAAAATGGGTAACTATGGAAGGTTATGGATGTTAGTTTGCTTGACTGGAGTAATCATTTCAGTATACACACACACACACTATGTTGTACACTTAAATATATACAATCAAATTCATTTTAAAAAACAAAGAATAACCATTAAATACTTGATTAGTACAAAAGAATCAGTAATAACCCTTCAAACAACATCATTTAGGCAAACAACACCAAGTGCTGACAAAATGTGGAGCATTAAGAAATCTCATGCACTGTTGGTAGGAATGTAAATTGGTACCACCAGTTGCAGACCAATTTGGCAATATCCAGAAGCTGAACATACCTTTTGGCTCAACACTCTCCATACTGGCAAAACAGTAGTACAAGGGTACAAGAAGATATGTGTGAGAATGCTCAATGTAGCACAATGTTTAATAACACATGCATAAATTCTAATGTGTTTCTAAGACAACTAAATTAAAGGGCTAGATCTACACGTAGCAACATGCGTATGTCTCAAGAACACATGCTGAAATAAGAAAGAAGGATTCATAAAGCATGACAACAATTACATGAAAGTTGAGATGTGTCAATAAATGATAGACAGATAGATAATCCTTAAAATGGTAAAAGCTAAATTTAGAATAATGGTTATTTTAGGTTGCAAAGAGGAAGATGCATTCTGACATGGGTATAGAGAGGATAACCATTTATTTGTGATATTTTATTGTTTAAGCTTGTTAGTAACTATATATGCATCTATTATATTTTTATGTATTTTAATACATAATATGCCCTAAATATCTTATTAAATATTTTATTAAAAATAATTGTACCCAATATACTTTGTACGTATTGACGACTGCACAAGCCACATCCTGCCACACTCTCTTTCTACAACCCAGAGCCCTTGGCATTCATGTGCTTTCAGAGCTGAGGCTTTGACACAACTGTTAGTCCCAGAAGAATCAATAATAACTTTCCAAAAAAAACACAAAAAATCCAGAAAACCTTTCAAAAAAAATTCAGAAAACCAAAAAGTCACTGAGAAGAAGCCAAATCCCTTCACAACTATTTACCCAGTGAGTGTTTGTACACAAACTACCTGATACATTCCTATATCCTAGGTCACCAGCACTAACCTAGAACACTAAAATCACTTCCCATCTCCAGTCATAGTTTCTGCCTCTGATGTAGTCCCAGCTCTCCTGTTTGAGTTTCTGTAACTAGACACTAGCTCTTACCCTCTGTACCCCGCTAGAAAGAGCTCTCTGACTACTCAGTTGCCCTATAACTCAGTTCTCTTGGGGTTCAATTACCTGCATTTATTTCTTATAATTTTCTCCTAACTTCTGCTTCATTGCTGATATCTGTGGTTCCCAAACTAGACTGCTCATCATAATCACTACTGACCCTTTAAAACATGCAGATCTCAGGCCAAGCATGGTGACCCGTGCCTGTAGTCCCAGCACTTTGGGAGGCCAAGGCAGGTGGATCGCCTGAGGTCAGGAGTTCGAGACCAGCCTGACCAATATGGTGAAACCCCATCTCTACTAAAAATACAAAAATTAGTGGTGACGTGTGCCTGTAGTCCCAGCTACTTGGGAGGCTGAGGCAGGAGAATCCCTTGAACCTGGGAGGTGGAGGTTGCAGTGAGCAGAGATCACACCACTGCACTGCAGCCTGGGTGACAGAGCCATACTCCATCTCAAAAAAAAAAAAAAAAAAGAACATGTAGATGTCTGTGCCTCTTCCCAGACCTTTTGAATCAGAAAATGTCCTAAAGGATTCTGATGGTCAGCCAGATTTTCCAAACACTGACCTTGATCGTGCTTCCTCTTGATTCTCTCCCTGCACTTCCTACCCAGACACCTAAGCCCCTTACTAAGCACTACCTAGGTGTGCTTCCCTACAGCTGTGCCCTGGCTCTCCTTTCTCCTATTCCTCCTTAGCTTCAGGGATGGAAAGGGCAGAGAGTGTACCTTAGGAAGTGAGGTTTCATCTGCAGTAACACCAATTCATTTGCATTCATTGTAGGAATTTGCCCGAAAAAGTACAGCCTTCCTCTTAATTTATACTGATAATTATTACTATTATTTGTAATACTGTGCTTGAAAAGGCACTTGAAAAAATATGAACTTACAAGCTAAATTTTTAAATCATCTTATTTTGAATAACTTCAGATATATAGAAAAGTTGCAAAGATAGTAGTACAAAGATTACCTGTTCCAGTGATGTCAAACTCAATTCGGCCAACGAGCTATAAACTAGAAAGAACCTAATGCCTTGTAGGAACTCGGGCTATAACTACTGAGCAATATTGTATTCGAGAGTATTCTATAGGCCAAGGCAATCTGACTAACCTGTCTCTATGGATAATTTGTAACTCACTAGAAGCCAGTTACCTTTGAACTGTGGCTCACATAGTAGTGGGAAACTATATAAGAAAAGTAAGCTTTATCAAGCAATAGGATCAGCCTGAATCAAAGCCCACTGCAGCAGCTTTTAATATATAGTCAGTGAAGACACCTGGGGTACTCCCTAGAAAGCAGAATCATGAACCCAGGGGCAAATAAACTAAAACCTCTAAGGATAGAACCTGGGTCTCTACATTTGTAACAAGCTACTCAGGGATTTTTATTCACAGTAATATCTAAAAATCAGTGGGGTAGAGAATATGCTCTGGCAAGCTGAAATAAATGTTAGCTATTATTTCTGGAATTTGCATAACCACATCTCCTGTTTTCATTCGACCAGTTCACAAAGCAAATTAACTTTCTGGCTATATTTTTCCTGAATTCCATCAGTAGGTTGCCTCTGTGGGGAACAGGACTTTCTATGCTCCAACATTGTTAATATCATTATTAATATTTAACATGGCATTAGAAGCTTATGATGTGCCAGCTCTGTCTTAACACTACATAAGTTATCTCATTTAAAATTAACAACACTCCTTTATGGCAAGTATTATTATTCACATATTAAAGACAGGGAACTGAGGTTAAGAGATTGTGCAAAATTGCACAGTAAGTAAACATTAGGGCAGGGATTTAATCTCACGTCACTCTGACCTCAAAACCCATGTTCTTACTTCTACTCCAACACCACGCCTCCCCTAAACCAGCAGTTTAAAATGTTTTTTTAAGAAAAATGGGGGCTGGGCATGGTGGCTCACTCCTGTAATCCCAGCACTTTGGGAGGCCAAGGTGGGTAGATCACCTGAGGTCAGGAGTTTGAGACCAGCCTGGCTGACATGGTGAAACCCCATCTCTACTAAAAATACAAACAATTAGCCAGGTGTAGTGACAGGAGCTTGTAATCCCAGCTACTCGGGAGGCTGAGGTGGGAGAATCTCTTGAACCCAGGAGGCCTAGGCTGCAGTGAGCGGAGACTGCCTCTGCACTCCAGCCTGGGCAACAGAGTGATACTCTGTCTCAAAAAGAAAAAAACAAACAAACAAAAGAAACAAATAAAAGTAAATAAAAATGGGTTAGAGTCCCACAGAACCTCACAGTGTGTTCCTCTAATTATAAGTTTCAAACAGTGATGCTAAGAAAGCCAGTGGCAGGGAGTCCTGCACCTTGGAGACAGGACCACTCTAGCATGATGGGAAGACATTCTTGGACACACAGACCACACATTCTTCCTGTTCTCATGCTGTGAAGAAAAAGCAGACGATTTCTATTCCCAAAGAAAAAGAAAGGGTAAAAATAAGTGAAAAAGTTTGCTTTAAACAACAGACTTTCTGGAGATCGCCAGAAATTAGGAAATTCCATAGTAGCTGATAACATTACCTATAGAACAGGTGTATGTCTTTAGTAGAAGATGAGAAAGAAAACAGAATAGAGGACCCGAACCTATTCTTAGGACTCATGGTAGAAGAATAAACATGCATCCAAATGGATTAACAAGAAGGGAAAGGCAGTAGTGGGGACATGGAAAGCAGGGGGTAACAATTAAAATAGCAATTTCATTTGGTGGAAGAACTTCTTATAACAACTGGAAAGCAAAAGCAATTTGGAAGGAGTAAAACAATTTCATGGATACGGATTCCCCTGGGATCCAGCTGTTTTTCTCAGCCTTTTAACTAATTATACATGTCACTGGAGAGATGGAGCATCACTTAAAACAAACAAACAAGGATAAGTGGTCAAAGAATTTGGTTAGTGCAAGTTAAAGCTAATGTCCCTTCAATCAGACGTTGACATAGAAAGTAGTTAGCTCTGGGGCTTGTCAAATTTAACAAAAATAGCCCCACTGTCTTTAATTCTTAAAACATTTCACTGCTGACCTTCACAAGAATAAAATATTTGCTTTACTATTGCAAGGCAAAGTTTCAGCAAATCTCAACACGTATAAAAATGCTTTCTAAGTATATGTAGATTTCCTTTCTTCCCTATTGCCACCTATCCCTACCTTGATCGATCCTGAATTTGATTGATATGCCCAAACTTTAAGTTGACTGATATCAACTTGAAGCAAAAATTAATGTCATTGTTAGAGTATTATCCAAGATTAGTTTCACTTGTATTTTTGTTTCTAACCACCAGTCTCATCATATCTTTGAAGAACGCACACAAAAGTAGGAAATGGTTATTTTTGGATTTTGCTTCCAATTCCCCAAATAAGATTAGAGCAGATTACATAGCATTTTAAACACATTTTAAAAATGAGAAATGGTAAAATCCTGTTGTCTCTCTTGTAGAGTGTACACCTGAATTGTCTTGTCTGCTTTTGCAAGGGAATAATATATATCTTGGAATGGGAGATAATATCTACTGGGTAGATAGAGTCAAATAATGACTCAGACATTATATATGGAAAATAGTATTGTTCATTGTTTTATAAATACTATTGTCAAATAATCCTTAAATTTAAAAAATAATAAAGATTTTGAAATGAGTCAAGGCCCTTTGAGAGTCAAGGCTCTAATTATTTAAAAGAGAAAAACATAATACAGAAATAACAAATAAATATAATTTTTGATTCCTAAATTGTGTTAGGGCTGATATTTGAATGAGTGGGGTTTTGAGATTGTGACTTTTGAATCAGAATTTTTGTAGATTAAAAGACTATAAAGTCCAAGATCTATAACTCTGTCTCAGATCCAGAAGACCATAAATTGTGATTAAGAGGGAAGGACAAAGAGAAAATTCCTGATAGGAAGTAAAAGCCATGATTCTGTTAATAGCTATAACAAGGCCAATAAAAAAAAGGGGGGGGGGGCAAAAACCCTTTCTGTTTGTTCTTCCCAGTAGATGATTAGAGTGTCACCATAGCCAACTTTTAACAAGATACAGGTAGATGAGGTGGAAAAAGCATGTTTCAGCTTCCAGTCTCATAAGCCTTAAGCTGAGGCTCCACTATTCTTGACTATACTGTCTTTGATAGCCTAAACATCCCTGGAGATTTTAGTGACTCAATTTTCTTCTTACAATGAAATAACTCAGATATAAAAGTTCTTTAAAAATAGGTTTAATGTCACTGCTTAGGCCTGGAAAGGTATGTAGAGAGTGATACAGGGAGATATACAAACAGAGAGGTAAGAAAAGATGATTTTTGTATCTTAAAACTATCTCTAAGAGTGCTAAAAATCCTCATAATGATAATTACTGGTTTTGAGCACCTGTCATGGGTCATGCACTCAGAATACATTGTGTCGTGATCGCTACTAACTTCTTATATCCACTCCCACAAAGGAGGTGTTACATTGAAATATTAAGGGAAACCTATAAACAATTAGAAGCATAATGTGCACTTTTCAAAACAGTAAAGAAGAACATGAGAATAAATAAAATTGATTAACCCTATGGAAGGCAGGAAATATAGAGCTAAAACTAAAGGCAAAACATAATAAGTAGAAAATTCAAAAAAGGTGGGAGAAAATAAATTAACACATATCAGTAACACACATGGGCTAAACATGTCAGGTAACAACAGAGAGAGCTTGAAAAACATTCATCTCTATGTTATTTCAGAGAGAAATGAACATAATACAGAATTAACAAATAAAGACAAATATCTTAAAGGGTGCTATTTACAATAACATCAGAACATGTTAAATATTTAGGAATAAATTAAATAAAAATTATAAAAACTTCAAAAATGAGCAATTCAAAAACTTAAAAGAAGTTAAAGGCCCCGTACAGTGGCTCACACCTGTAATCCTAGCACTTTGGAAGGCTGAGGTAGGTGGATCACCTGAGGTCAGGAGTTCAAAACCAGCCAGGCAAACATGGTGAAACCACGTCTCTACTAAAAATACAAAAATTAGCCAGGTGTGGTGGCACGTGCCTGTAATCCCAGCTACTCAGGATTGAGACTGAGGCAGGAGAATTGCTTGAACCCAGGAGGTGGAGGTTGCAGTGAGCCGAGATCATGCCACTGGACTCCAGCCTGGGCGACATAGCAAGACTCTGTCTCAAAAAAAAAAAAAAAAAAAAAATTGAAAAGGAAAGAAGTTAAAGAAGACCCAGTTAATTGAAAGATATTCTATAGCCATAGAATGAAAAACTTTATGTTGTCAAATTCCAAATCTTCCCCCAACTGATCTATTGAGTCAATGCAATTCCATAAAGGTGATTCCAACAAAGATCCAGAATGTCCTTTTGGTGGAAGTTTACAAGTTGATTCTAAATTTTTATATGAAAATGCAAGTGGCCAAGAAAAGGCAAAGTAATATCAAAGAACAATAAAAACGAAGGACATACCCAATAAGATATTGAGAGCTGTTATAAATCTATATTAATGAATACAGTGTGATATTAAGCTAAAGAGGGAAAAATAAATCAGTAGAACAGAAAAGAATACAGAGATAGTTTCTGAAACATACGGTTATCTGATTTATGACAAAACTGACACGGCAATGAAGGCAAAAGTGGCCTTTTCAATAAATGGTATTGTGCCAACTGGATGCCAATGGCAAGAAAATATGTCTTGTTCCTTACATCATACTATATACAGAAATAACTAAAAGTGGATCATCGACCTAAATGTGAAAAGTAAGATAATAGAGGTTTAAAAACACATAGGAGGATGGCTTCATGATGTTAGAGTAGGCAAAGATTTCTTAAATAGGATATGAGCAGTACTAGCTTTAAAAGAAAAATAAGTTATAGTACATTAGATTCAGAATTAAAATATACTGACAAGGGAGTGAAAAGTGTAGTATGTGTGTGTGTTGGGGGAGTGTCCAACACATACTTTTCCAACTCAATCAGAAAAACGCAATCAACTCAATAGAACAATGAACAAAAGTTTGAACAGGCTCTTTACAAAAGAAGAGACTCAAATGGTTAATAAAATACGAATATAAAATACTCTACTTTATTAGTCATCTGAAAAAATGCAAATTAAACCACAGGGAAATCCCACTATTTCCCCATTAGAATAAATCAGTGAAAAAGGAAAGGGATACAAGTGGTTGGTAATGTACATCATCAGAATTCTCCATACAGTGCTAAAAATTTCTTTGGCAGTATCGACTACAAGTTGAATATATATACCTTATGAGTCATTAATCCCACACTTAAATTTATACCCAAATAATTCGATGCATATTTTCATCAAAGGACAGGTACAATACTGTTCATAGCAGCCCTGTTTATAATGGTCCCCCACTAGAAACCATCCAAATGCCCACTGAGAGTTCAGGGAATAAATGATTTCAATGGATAAATAATATTCACACAACGGAATACTGTCTTAGTGCATGTGGGCTTCTATAACCAAATACTATAAAGTTGATAGCTTATGAATAATACAAAGTTATTTGTTAGAGTTCTGGGGACTGAGAAGTTCAAGATCAAGGCACTGGCAGATTCTGTGTCTGGTGAGGCCTGTTTCCTGGTTCATAGATGATGCCTTCTCCCTGTATCCTCGTATGTGGGAAGGGCAAACATCCCATTCATATCACATTTTTAAGAGGACAAACTATTCAATGATGTGTGATAGTAAGAACAGTGAATGATCCCTAGGAAGGGTGATGAGTCAAGGAGGAAAAGGAGACACCAGGAGACTTCTGGGATGTGCATAATATTCTCTTTCAAGTTTAACTTTTAAAAATTTCTCTTTATCTGGGTGACAGTTTCTTGATTATGACCCCTTTGTAATTAAGACTTACTATTATGATTTGGTCACTTACCTTTATATATGTTAAATGTGAATGAAAATTAAAAGAAAAAAACAGAAGAGGTAACATGACTGTTGTCAAATGTAAATGGACAATTATTTTCAAGATGAAACATATTCAAAATAAATTTTTTCATGTAAAAAACTCTGGAAACTGAAAATTAAATAATGACTAAGATGACATTGTAAAGGAAAAAAAATAGATGGAAGAGGCCACTGTAATAAGGAGGAGGAAGGAGGAGGCACAAGGGAAAGAGTATGAATTTATAGGAGTAATATTTTTATTTTAATATAAATACGTAATATATAAATATATATTTCACCCATAAGTAATTGTAAATATTAAATAAATGTCAATATTCTAACCTGGATGGTACAAGTGCAGGAATAGGAAATAAACCAAGGGAACATGACATGGAACAAAGAAACAACCCCCTCATGTACGTGAGAGTTTGGCACATAATAGAAGTAGGTTTTTAAAAAACTGGTGATGGTGTTGGGACCATTAATTGGCTGTCCATATGGAAAAAGACAAAATTAGAACACTTCCTCTACCTATATGCAAAACTTAACTTCAGCTAGATAAAATACTTAAATGTGAGCAGTAATCCTCTAAAATGTTTAGAAAAATGTATAGAAGAAAAAAAATAACCTTATTGTGTTTAGTTAGGAAACAATTTCTTAGAGTACAAAAGAAACATAATATGCAATGAAGAAAAAAATCACATATTTTAACACATATTAAGTAAAACTAACAAGAAACAATGTGTACCCCCATGCCTAAAAGTTGAATTAAAAAAACTGTTTTATTAAAAAATTCCACTTAATTCATATATATATATATATATACACACACATATACATACATATATAATTCTAAGCCATGGGTTCACAAGAATAAAATATGAATAAGGAATGCTATCCATTCAAATAAAAGCAAAACAAAACAACAGCAAAAATCTTTTTTCCATAAATGAAAAAACCCACAAAAATGAAAAGACAAGTCACAAACTGGATAAAAATATTACAATCCCTGAAACAAAGGACTAAGTTCTCAAGATATAGAATGAACTTCTACAAGTCAATAAGAAAAAAAAAAATAACAGAAAGAGAAGCAACAAATAGAGAAAATGGACAAAGCATGTTAATAAGTGACTCATAGTGGTAGAAACTCAAATAAATAAAACATGAGGGGTTGAGCTCAACCTCACTAATCAGAAAAATGAAAGTAAAAGCAACCATGAGATTCTATTGCTTTCAGATTGTCAAAAGGCAACTACATGGATATCAGCAAGTTATGAGGAGAAAGTAGCTCAGCAATTCTGCTTCTCAATTGCTGACTTAGAGAAACTTCTCTACAAGGCAAAGGACAGAAAGGTACTGTCTCTCAGTAAAGAAAATGGATCCATAAACTGTGATCATCCATGCAATGAGTATATACAGCTATTAGAATGAATAAACTGAGTCCACTTTTATCCACCTGAAAATCTCAAGCGCAACATGTTGAGTGAACAAGAGGAGTTGGAAAATGATCGATAATCATTGAACAATCATCAGAGAAGAAATTGTCAGCTACAATTTAGGTTGGATTGTTAAAGAAACTATGTGTTGTTTGTGGATCCACTTATGTCTAGTAAAGGTAGAAAAAGAAGTATATAGGATGCTATTTATCGATTTCACAGTGATTCTTTTCTCTAAGATGTTAGGGATGATGAGATGGAAATGGTGATTTAATTATATTTTAACTGCTTACATAAAAATAACTTTACTTAATATTCATGATTGCTGAGTACATAGGTGTCTGTTATAATATTTTCTAAATGTTTTATGTGTTTGAAATGTTCATAATTAAAATTTAAACAAGTTTAATATAAAATATACTAATAGCTTGGAAAAAATCTTCTGGCATGAGTCAAAAATGTAAGAATTTGCCACTGGATGAGCTCTGGCTCAAGAAAAGGTCCAAGTATAAATTTTAAATAGACTTTTGAATCTTAACCTGTACTAAGTCTTTTTCATGTTAGCCGCCCAGAAACTAGCCATGCCAAGTGATCTTCTGCAGAGAGTATAACAGCTCTCTTCAAATATCAGTGCTTCCTGAAATTCTATGTCATCTCTCACCACCACAGGATTTAACTCTAAGATGCACCAATAGATTTGCAAAATTTGAGCAGGTTCCTTTTTCTTCATGGAGCAAACTAATCCTGAGCATGATATTTCATCAATAGAAGTATATGGTCACCAGGAGATCCCAGTTGCCGTTTGCATTCTTCTTCATATATTCAGTCATAGCATCCTAGGGTTTCCCACTCTTTACCACATCTGGAATTAATCTATTACTCCCAACCCTGCTATCTTCCTTGGATTGAGCCACCATCACTTTCTGTCTGGTTTATCACCACAGGCCTTTAAGTCACCTCCCTGTCTCTAGCCTCTTTGTCTTCATGCTCCACACTTATATCGCACTGACCCTTCAAATCATTTGTTTAACATCTGTCTTATAAGTGCTACAAGGGCAGGAATCATGCCTGTTTTGAACACCACTGTGTTCCCAAAGCAATGTCCGCCACACGACGGGGTTTTCTGTGTATTTTTTGAGATATGAATAAACTAATGAACATTTTCCAAAGTACAAACATGAGTTTGTTTCCTTTCCAGTTAAAACTTTTCTCTGGTGACCTAAAGGGGAACATCCTCACTCTTTAGTGTACGGCATTTTAGACTCTTAATGACATAGCCACTGCTTACCTCTCTTCCTCTCCACTTCATTTCTCAGTCCTCTAAGTCCCAAGCCACAGTGAACTATTCATTCGACAAATATGCCCTGCTTATGTCTCCTGGCCTTGATACATATTGTAGCACATCTCAGAACACCATACTTTCTGTTTTCCTCAATATAGATCTTAATTTTTCTCATACTTTACCTCCCATTCTTAACTTTCCATGAGCCCTCAATGATAGGGCTACTTCTGTCTTCCAAGAGCTCCCTGTACTTAGAGCTTCCTGCCCTGAGAGCTACCTGTTGTAGTAATTATTTCATTGCACTGAAATTACTTTATTGATTTATTCCCATAGATTTTAAATTTTTGAAGGCAGATACTCTGTTTGTTCAATATTGTGCCCCCAATATGTGAAAAATGCTAAATAAACATTTGCTCAATGTGTAAAGTGAATAAAATGTAAGTATCTATTAAAGGCTCCATTGTCCTTTTTCTATGTCCCAACCATCCTGCAATAACTCTTAAACATTGTTTAATATTTTTATTTGAAATCATCCACTATTGTAATCATATGCCAGATGAAAAAGCCATATAGATGTTTAAGTTAGTGAGGGGAGAAAGATTTTATTTTAAGGACTGTGTTGGTCTGTCAGAAACTCCTGATTTCAGTGAGGGAAAAACGGGCACAATACAGCATCGGGCTGAGGTTCCCGGCCTTCTCTTGCTACCATGCACATCACTCTTATTTCTCCCACTTGAAGCTCTTTCACAGGGCTGAAGTTGCAGATGGTCTTGGTTACTGTTGCTAGGCAAAGCCTTCTGGGATGGAACCACCTGCCCTAATTAATAGACAAATATTTCTGAATGTGGGTCATTGGGGCTCGCCAACACCCACATCCCTGAGAATAGATTTCTATGGCTGTACTATCCCTCTCGGAGCCAGCCTATTCATTTTCCATGGCTTATTAAATAGGTTCCCATCTGTCAGAGGCTTCCCTGTGGAGCTGGTATATTTCATTCTGAAACCCCATGGAGATAAGAAGTCTAGGAGAGATTCTTTTCCATACACACCTAGCTGCTGTGCTCTTTTCTTTTTCAGGGGATACAGAGCCAACTAGCGGTGGCTGGGTAGCATCAGGGGTCTAAAGAAACAGGCTTCTGCTTCTCTGCACATTTATTCCACTGAGTGCATGAAGGCTAATTGTATTGACATCCACTTTCTATGGGTTGGCTCCATATATAGAATAGTTAGATTTCCAAAGAGAGAAACTTAAACCCTACATATCCTTCGAGGCTTGGTTTAGCTATCATACCTCTTCCACTCAGGAGCACCTCCTCTGTACCCCATCACTGCATTAACATGTTGAATTCAAATATTCTTTTTGCAAGTCTTTTTCCCCATCTGGATAATCAGTTTCTCAAAGTCAAGAACCAAATTCTGTTCTTCTCTGCAACACAATGTCTATACTCAATAAATGTTGGTTGAACAGAACTGAACCATGGACAAAAAGCCAAGAATCAAGAATCAGGGTCCATAAATATGCCCTTGATTCTGAAAACTCCAGGCAAATCTAACCCCAGCACAATCTGTCATACATGTTTCCAGCTGCCAGTGGTTCCGTTTTGCACTTTAAGGGTTCAGTGGTTTGGAAGGGTTGTCTATGATAACTCATCTCCATTTCCTCCCTCTTCAGTCACTTCTTAACCCACTCCCTCTGGCTTTTGCTCTGATCACACTACTGAAACAGCTCCAAAGGTCACCAATGGCATGCATGTTGCTCAATTTCAAAGTATTTCTCTGTTCTCAGCTTACTGTACGTATCAGCAGCTATCAGGATTGCTGATTACAACATCTTTAAACATTTTCTTTCTGCCTTAGTTGACACAATGACCTCCTTGATTTCCTCCTACCTTTATGATTATCCATTATCTGTCTTCATTTTCAGACCCATTATTTCCTATTTGGCCATTAAACATTGGAGTTATCTAAGGCCCAGCCACATGCCCTCTTCTCTGCTCACTCTTAACCTTTGACTCTGTGATCTCATGTGTGCTTATGAATTTAATTACCACCAAGGAACACATGATTTACAAATGTTTCTCTCCTGTCCACAGCTCTTCTCTGAAACCTAGACTCAACTTCCCAGCTGCCTAATTAAAATTTCTATATGAATGTGACAAAGACACCACAAATAAAATGTAAACTCATGATCTTGACTTCACCTCCAAATTTGTTATTCTTATAGGTTTCCCACACAGAAACATCTTAGAGATTATTCATACTGGTGCTGCTTGGGTAATATGCTCATTTCTATAACAGCTACTGTGGCTGGGATCAGTAGAAGGTAATGAGGACTAAATCAAGTGATGGACCAAGTCTGGATCAGGTTCCCAAACCAGGAAGTAGAAGGTGCTCAACCCCAATTTAATTTCAAAGACTAATAACAGAGGAGAGGTGGTTTCCCAAGGAGAAGCTGAAGGAGAAGCTGGGCAGACTGAAAGCCCGAGAGCACTACAGTGACCTCCCAGCCTCATGTCTTACACTTCCACTCTGAGATCCAGCCACATTGTTCTTCCACTTGTTTTTCATATGTGCCCCATCAAATATGTACATTCTGCCCCTCTCAGGCCCTTACCTCATTTGTATCCACACAAGAACTTCGGGATCTCCCAGGGCTGCTATATGTAAACACCCATTTCCCTTAATGACTCTGTCTGCCTACTGGCAACTTCCCCGTCCAGCAGCCTTAGGGGCCAATAAGCTCTCTAACTGGAAAATAAAACATGGCTTCCAACAGCTAAGAGAGGCAGAATGGGCCTTTGCTTTATGTATCTTTTCAGTTCATTGGAGAAAAAAATAATTAAGAGAATGACAACTATATTTGTGAAAGTTTTTTTTCTTTTATTTTAAAATTCATCCCTGAATGTCTGACAAGCAACGTACCACTTATGCAAGTGCAGTTTCTGTTTACCAAACATGTTACCAGTGGACCAAAAATTTTAGGTGATGAGAGCACTGTACTGGTATATTAAACCAGGCATGGAAATATGGGGATTGGGGGTAATGTTTTCCCCACACCAAACCAGAAGAAACACAGAAGAATCCCAGTCTCTATAGGAAAGCTCCTCTCCTTCCAAAAAGTTATCCAGAGTCATTCAAAACTAGCTCTTGTAGAGAGAGAGAGAGCACATACGATTAAGTGCATTGGAAAGAGCAAGCATTTGATCCCTGATTCACTCCACTTAATAGCTTTTGTTGCTTAACTACTTTGAGCCCTTTTTCCTTATGTTCAAAATATGTAGAACAACATCTGTATTGCAAGGTTATCAAAAGGATTAGGGATAATGTAGCTAACGTACCTGGCACTATTTATACTTACATTAATTATAGTAACACTTCCTACTAGAAGAGATAAACCCTGAAATCTCAGTAGCTTAACATTGTAACAACTTAGTCTTTGCTCTAGTGAAGTCTGCTGCGTAATCTTTTATGCAGTGATTCAGGGACCAACTTCCTTCCATCTTTGACACCTCCCTCCTCAGGGCCTTAGAGTTTCTCTAGACTGTGGCTGAGGAAAGAGAGCAAGGACCACACATTGGAGGCTTTTATGAGCGAGGCCTGGAAGTGGACACCTCAATCCTGCCAATAGTCCAACTGCACTCAGTCACATGGCCACATCTAACTATGAGTGTAGCTGAGATAGGTAATCTAGCTGTGTGCCCAGGTTTGAGAAGGACTGGCTAGTCCGCCTCTCTGCCCTTAGCACAGTGTAGATGTCTGAACAAGGTAGGTTGTTATTACTCTGTGTAATCCTGGTTATTACCTATGTACTACTCCTCTGTGGTCTTCAGTAGCCTTGGGGAACACAAAGTTCTCTAGCAGGAAATCAATGCCCCATGCCCCAGCTCGTGAGGGAGCTTGCTCCTACAATACCTTCCTATATCTGCTTGGAAAACTCCTAATTGTCCTTTAAAGTTCAGCTCAAAACTCACCTCTTCAGGTACGTCTCCTTTGACCAACCCTGCCATCCTTCAGTGAGACACTCAATCCTCCATCGTGCAATCACGTTGTCTTTCTTAATTTCTGGTTCGGCTTGGTTACCCTATTGTAGGGTTTCTAAATCTTAACACTAATGACATTTTGAACTGAATACTTCTCTTGTAGGAAACTGGCCTGTGAATTCTAGGGTGTTTAGCAGCAGCCGTAGCTTCTACACAGTAGATGCTCTTAGTAACCCCATCTTCCCAGTCATGACAAAAAAAAAAAAACAAAAAACAAAAACTGTGTCCAGACATTGCCAAATATCTCCTGTGTGGGGATGCAAAATCAACCCCACGTAGGGACCACTACACTGTGATAGTTATTTCTATGTCTGTTCCACTAGATAGTGAGTTTCATGAGAGCAGGACCCAGTCTTATTCATCTCTATAAACTATAGTGCCAGACACATGTAGATTATCCGTCAATGTTTTTGTTTGTTTAGTTTTGTTTAGTTTTTCATTTATAAAGGAAATAAGAAATAAAGAAGAACAAGAAAACCTATAGGGACTCTTGAAAAGGAACAACCTGGGCAGAATATTTTAATCCTATTGCAGAGGTAAGGAGTCAATATACAGTATTAAAGGATTAAAGTAAGAGCCTTTAAATTGGGTTGAGCCCAATGGAATCTTCTTAATGCTTGGTATATAACTGTTCCTTTGTTCTGGGATACACACTAGAACCCAGTCATCTTTAAGCCTTTCAATCTGCCTTTCTCAGAAGCTGTCCCTAGATTTGCATTTGTGACTTTAAAAGGGTGGCAATGAGATGAGGGGGAGGGAAATATATTCATCCCAAACATGTCTCTAAATGAGTCTTGCATTTCAAACTTCTGCTACTAGATGACTATTATTTAACTTGAGCTATATTACTCAACCTGCTAGTAAAGTCCAAGGAAAGTCACCATTAACACCAAATGCTACCAATGTTGACGGGGATGGTGAATGAACAAGTGTCCTTAGACTCAGATACCTTGGGTCTGATAATAAACTGTTTTTGTCTCTGACCCAGGGGTCTGTTATCTAGCAAGTAGGTTAAAAACCTCACACCCTTTACAGTGTCTGACATAACATTATGTTCTAAATATCTAATCTCTTCAAACATTTACTCATTCTACACATTATGTTTTAAAGGGTACCTATTATATTTCAGAGATTCCTCTAAGCCCTTAAGGCACAGCAATTAATATGATATAAGAGGCCCCTGATTTGAGGGAACTTACACTGCAAAAAATTAGTAAACAATAAATGACTATACATGTTAAAAAGTTAATTTCATATGGTTTAAGTTTTTTTTGTTTGTTTGTTTGTTTGTTTGTTTTTGAGACGGAGTCTCACTCTGTCGCCCAGGATGGAGTGCAGTGGCCAGATCTCAGCTCACTGCAAGCTCCGCCTCCCGGGTTTACACCATTCTCCTGCCTCAGCCTCCCAAGTGGCTGGGACTACAGGCGCCCGCCAACTCGCCCGGCTAGTTTTTTGTATTTTTTAGTAGAGACGGGGTTTCGCCATATTAGCTAGGTTGGTCTCGATCTCCTGACCTCGTGATCCACCCGTCTCGGCCTCCCAAAGTGCTGGGATTACAGGCTTGAGCCACCGCACCTGGCCATGGTTTAAGTTTTATAACTCCCATAAAGAAAATCTAGAAAATGCAATGTGGTAGATAGTGACCTGATGTGGCCAAGAGCCAGCTGACCACTAGGTTGTCAGGTCAGGCCTCTCTACGTTGCTGAGACTTGAAGCACCTACAGGAAATGAGGCATGCAAGGGTCAGGGGAAGGTCATCCCAAGCATAAAAAGCAAGCACAAAGACCCTTACACCGGAGCAAATGCAAAATGTTTGAAGAATTTAAAATAAGAGACCAGTGTAGCCGGAGGACAGTGAGCAAGGCAGAAGGTGGTATAAGATAAGGTGGGAAGGGGAATCAAAGACTGGGTGGATCACACTTGGGGGCTATAGCAGTAGATGTTATGTTGTGTTGTTATGAGTGTGTTATGCTATGTTATGTCATATTATGTTATACTACGTCATATGCAATGGGAAGGATATGGAGATGTTTATGTCCAGAAATTTGGAGTAAAACTAAATTGGAGAAGAAAGCCAAAGGTGTAAAGCTAGACTGAATAAAATTTGTGAGCAAATCAGCAGGGTCTAGGACTTTTCACATCAGTTGAAATGCAATGTTCCCACGTTGACTGGATTGACTGTGGAGCAGTAATTGAGGATATGGCTGGCTTGAAGCAACATGATCAGGGCAGACACCTTGCAGTGATGAGTTCTTTCTGTATAAATGAAAGCAATCTAAGAAGGCCCTTTCATCATCTCTGTGTAGCTCTGATTCTACTCAACTCACAGTTTTCATGGTTTAATCAAGGAAAATAAAATCCAAAAAGGTTGAGTTATGCAAATTTTCACATTTGAATAGAACACAAGATTGTTTGACTTTTCGATTGTGGTGTCTTGTATTATCAGACAAAGAGTGGCATGCTTTACAGAATGCTACCAGTAAGAACAAGAAGAAGAGGAAGTAGTTCTGGTCATTGCATCAGAAAATCTGACTTTTAAAATCTCTATTCCTACTCTGGTGAACTGTGTGACTTTAGAAAAAAGCCTCAGAAGCAAATCTCAGTTTTCTCAACTATGAGACAGGAATATTAATAAATCCATGGGAAGGTGTTGAAAGAAATAAGTCAAATGAGATAATAAATATAAAACTGAAGTTCAATAAATGCTATATTATTTCCTTCAATTCAAGGAATAGAATTCTTTGACTGCCTCTGAAATATTTGCTACCTCCTGAAACTAAATCCATGCGTTGGGTAAAGTGCCTCCTCAGTATTTATTATTTAAGGAATTTAATAATAAAGTTCTTAATGTTGAAGTTCTTAGAGAAAGCAAAGAGGGAAAAAGTCTACCTTTCCCTAGCTTAGCTTTACTTATTTTAGAATAATTTATAATGACACCAGACAAAGGCCCATTAGTCTCTGTCCCTGGTGCCATGGACACATGATCAGACTGCTTGCATTTGCTGCTAGAGTGATGACCCGAGGTTAAGTTTAGGATATCCAGTTCCATAGATTCTCAGGGTTCACCTTTGAGCAGTTTTGCATTCTTTAAAAAATAGATTCAAAAATCTGAGCTTCACTTATATAGCTAATCATGTTTTTTAAAGGTTGATACTTATTTAAGCAATACTTAGGAATTAAGTGTTAGACACAACTGGATACCTCATCATTAATTCTTAAACATGATTACTATTTAATACAACATAAATTTCCTACTTAAATTTTAATCTAATCTTTTACTAAATCACCCTAAATCTTTATGTCAGAGTTATAGTTCCTCCCTATATTCCAGCCAGCCAGATTTTTAGAAATGGGGTCTGTAGGTTGTCTTGTTAATTCTCAGAGCAGAGGAGTGTGTGTGTGTGTGTGTGTGTGTGTGTGTGTGTATGTGTGTGTGTGTGTAGATTATTTTGTTGAGGAGGAATTCTTTCATAAAGAATTATTTCTTGTTTCCCTGTTTCTTTCATTGTGGACAGCAGAAATTTGATTAGGCTCAAATGACCAGGTCTTTGAGGGTTAGGACTATGTCTTCTTTTTACAATATCTCTAGTGCATAACCATAATCCAGCATTTAGTTGACACTCAATAAATATATGTCAAAAGAGTAAATGGACAAATGGATGAATAAGGGAATCTTGGCACTGAAATAAAACTCCCTATGACTTGTTCCCTTATAATTATATAGGAAAAAAATGATATGACCATCCATCTTTTCACATAAATTTTGTATTTCTTGTAATTGATGGGCCTAGCATGAAATAAAAATGTTGAATGAAATAATTTCATTATCAATGAGTTTAATGATAACATCAATTATTAACTTGTCTGGGACATAGGGTTAGACCTACAAAATCCTCCATTTATACCATAAGTAGTTTTATAAAGAGTCCAGTATCTGGTAGAAAGGAAACAAATTCTAAATAACATGTATAAAATTACATGAAAAAATAGTGGAGTGACATTGTAAATTGCATTAAACACAAAATGGCCTTAACCTAGGAGGCGATACACCCTGGGGGACAGAGTATGAACTCTGGAGCTCCACCACTTAGGTTTGACTCCCAGCTCCACTCGTTTGCTGACTGTGTGACCCTGGACAAATTACTAAACCTCCCTCTACTTTATCTGTAAAATGGGACACTACTGTAACCTATTTCACTGGTTGTTGTGAGAGTTGAGTGAATGCGGGTGAATTATTAGAACCATGCAGGGCACATTGTAAACACTCAGTAAATATTGGTTATAATTATTACTACTATTATTATTATTATTATTATTATTAACTGTTAGAAATTACAACCAATCTGGGTGATGGAGAGCTAAACATACTTTAAAGAAAATAGTTGCTGACTAAACTAGGTTCAGCTCTACCTCTTTTAGACACCTAGAGATTTTTTCCAGCTCGGTCTACTGAAACCACCATATGTCATATCAGGTCCCGATAATCCTAGTTGTGTTTTATCTGTCCTTTGGTTACAAATTATTTCCCAGCCATAGATATTTTTCTGCTTCAGATTCATACTCCAATAAGATAACATCTATACTGCCATGACAGAGATGTTTTTAAAAATTAAAAAAAAAAGGAGAAGTCTAGTCATTCTTCACCTCAAGATACTTCAACAGCACACTGAGACTTTCACCTGTACTTGGAATTTTTTTGTCATGTCTCTCCCCGCTGAAGCTCCAGGGATTCGTAAATGCTGTCCCTACCATGTGGAATGTGTTCCCCATCTGTTTCACTTAGCCAATGTCTGCTCCTCTGCAAATGCTCCTTTCTCCACGATGTGTCTTCTGAAACACCAGCTGCAAAGTGGGCGCCCTTTCCTGCCCTCACTGTAATACACTAAATGTCTCATAGCAGAGCTTGTCAGTTGGGATTGCAGTTGTCTGTTGACTTGCTTCCTTTCCTCACTAGACTGTGAGGGCCTTAACAAACATATCTGGGTCTAGCATAGCTCTGTGTCTCCAGTGACTGTCATGGTTGCACTTATTAGGAACACAGTCATTATTTGTTGGAAAAAGCATATTTTTTTGCAAGGGGAAAAAGGCAAAGAAACTGAACACTGGGAATTTCCACTGTTATAAAAATACAAGTCAGGTGCCTCTCTGCTCCTGGGTCTGCATCATCTTCAAATATGGAAAACCACACATGTAATCCTAATATGGATCTGCAGTGTGATATGGGGTAGAACAAGTTAAAGTTCATTCCAGTCATAAACTATACCCAGTGGATTTTTCCAAGCTTCTTCTCCCTCTAGTTTCTCCGAGGAACACAAGCCTACTCTTCCCATCTATCTACCTGCAATGGAAACGCCTCTCTTGGGGAATCACAGAATCCTAGAGCAACAGATTATAGAGGATCAGTATTCTTTATCATTGTCTAGAAAATAGGTTCATTAGAGATTAATCAAGTGCTTTCTGTAAAATCTACATTCACCCAGCTCAAAGGTGGCCCAAATTAACAGGAAAATTCATTTTAATGTTCACCCGCAAGATGTTTAAAAATTTCGTAGTCATAAAATAAACTGGACATGTCGTCTCCTAATAACTTTAGCATCTGAGGCAAAGTGGGCTTAAGAAATTTACATTAGAAAGGGAAGTCTTTGCAGAGTTGATCATCAAATCTATAACACTATTATTAATATTCTTGTAGATCATAAACAATGCCTTTATTATACTTTTATCCTATAAATAACTTTAAAATGTAAGAATATAGAAGATATATAATAGGCACCCATGTGCCCATCTTATAACCTGTGTTAATATTTGTCATATTTGTTTCAGATCCTTTTAAAATATGTAAACACATATCCATCCACCCACACAGAGCATTAGACACACTCAGCTAATTACTTTGGCCAATACTCCTATCATATTCCTATCTTGCCTCCCTGATAACCCCATCTGACAAAGTCATGCTTCTACACTATCATTGTTTTTAAACTTTCAATACATATCATTGTACTCACATACAGCTTACATTGTATCACCTGGTACTTAGCTGTACTGCTACATGTATTATCTTGCTTCTTTCTCCTTTATCTCCCCTGCCTTTCAATCCCTGGTTTGTTTCTGGAAGCATGTATATTGTAAGGCTCAATGGTTCCAAGCAGTGGCAGCTGGACTTTCTAATCCAACCCACTTTCTCCTCAGAGAGATCAGAAAGGTAAAGCAACTTCTGTTTTTCCTTCTGTCTTTCCCCATTAGAAAAGTTCTTTCGCTTGTACCCAACCTGTCTGTCTTCACTTTCCCTACCTAATAATCTCAGGAAAATACTTGTCCCTCACTTCATTTCATTTTTCCATCCCACAATACTATTCTATCTCTGTATCTACAGATAATCACAATAGAATTTCTGTTCCATCACTTGGATGCAGTCTCTTCACAATACGCTCAACTATTCCATAAATATTCCACAAGAAGGAACACCAAAGATAGGTGGAAAATCATGTACTGTTTGAGTTAGAATCAAAGAATTCCAAAGCTACAGTAAAACTCTGGTTTCACAGCTAAAGAAACCAAATGTAACTCATCTGAAGTCACAGGGCTCATCAGCAATCATGCCAAGGCTAGGACACAGTCCTTCTGATTCCCATTTCCTGTGATTGACAAGTGACAATAATCTTGGCCAATAAAAGTGAGAGCTGTGTTCCTTCAACATAAAAGGAACATCCTAGATTTAAAGTCAAATAATGATAAGCAATCGAGAACCACAATCTCCAAAGTCCTATAGATCTCCCCAATATTCATAAAAGAATATCTGCCCCATCATCTATCTCCCCATCATCTTTAAATATATATTTTTTTCACTAAAGTGAGTATAATTTTTGTAATTTTTTCCCTAATTTGTTGAGCACAAATTATCAACATTTTCTACTGCAATTCATTGAGGATACAAAATTCTCAGCCACTTTGTGAGTTAAAATAGTTCTTAAGTGATACATCCTGAGAACCCACAAATAATCTAAAATATTTTCTCTATGGGAAAATATTTGAGAGACTGCCTACATGAGCCATCTTCTGAGTGTCCATGTGCATAAGTCATAAATCTCACAGTCAATACATATCTATAGTATTATTGTTACAGTTTTTGTTGTTGCTGTCATCCTTGTGGTCAGTGGAGACTAGGTAAAGGAGTGTGATTTGGAACAAAAATGCACTTACAGTAATGCAACTCCAAACATCATGTGATCAGCAACTGCTCTCATCTTCTACTATTCAACCTAGCTTTTCATTTACACAAAATTAAGCAACCTGAATTGTGTGTGATATATATTGGACTCTATTTTTAGTACAGTGCTATGGTGTTTTCCCTTCCCTGTTTCTGTCTCTACCCACCCTAGGCAAAGCAATATTTTCCCTTCTCTCTTCACTTTCACACTTCTCTTGGAGGCGGCCTCTTTACAACACACTCAACAATCCCACAAATATTCCACAAGGAGCAACACCAATGACAGGTAGAAAATAATGCATTCTTTGAGTTAGAATCAACAAATTCTGAAGCTACAGTAAAGCCCTCTGGTTTCACAGATAAAGAAACCAAATGTAACTTCTCTAAAGTCACAGGATTTATCAGCACTAGCATCAGGGCTAGGACACAGTCCTTCTGACTCCCATTTCCGATCCCTTCTCCATGGATTGGCTCCTTTGTAGAGGGATGGAAGGCCTACCAGTCAGGGCTTCTTCCCTCAGAGCTTTATAGTAAGGAGTAATAAATTCCTGAGCAACAGAGAAAACTCCATGATTAATTTTTCAGCTTCCTTTAAGCTTTCCCAAACTTCTGCCTCAAAGTCTATTGGGATATTAACATCACTCTTCACGATTTCACATTTGGATTCAACTTGTTAGGGCACTCATCCTTTTGTGGGGGCAGGGGATTTTTTTTTTTTTAAGTTCTGGGGTACATGTGCAGGATATGGAGGTTTGTTACACAGGTAAACATGTGCCATGGTGGTTTGCTACACCTATCAACCTGTCACCTAGGTATTAAACCCAGCATGCATTAGCTCTTTTCCCTAATGCTCTCCCCCCACCAGCCTCCCCCAACAGGCCCCACTGTGTGACGTTCCTCTCCTTGTGTCTATGTGTTCTCATTGTTCAGCTCCCACTTGTAAGTGAGAATATGCAGTGTTTGGTTTTCTGTTCCTGTATTAGTTTGCTGAGGATAATGGCTTCCAGCTTCATCCATGTCCCTGCAAAGGACATAATATTGTTCCTTTTTATGGTTGCATAGTATCCCATGGTGTATATGTACCACATTAACTCAAGATGGATTAAAGTCTTAAATGTAAAACCCAAAACTATAAAAACTCTAGAAGAAAATCTAGGCAATACCATTCAGTACATAGGCACAGGCAAAGATTTTATGATGACATTGACAAAACCAATTGCAACAAAAGCAAAAATTGACAAATGTGATGTCATTAAACTAAAGAGCTTCTGCACAGCAAAAGAAACTATCATCGGTGTGAAAACACAACCTACAGAATGGGAGAAAAATATTGCAATCTATCCATTTGACAGAAGTCTAATAACCAGAATCTACAAGGAACTTAAGCAAATTTACAATAAAAAAACCATTAAACATTGGACAAATGATATGAACAGAGAGTCCTCTTTTTTATATGCTAAATTTCATTGCAGTTGAGATATCAAGGAGACCAGAGTCAGACTGGCCTCTTCTGCTTCTAGCTGAATGGAAGCAAATTTACCACAGAGCTGTTAAAGATCCAGCTACAGTGCCCCTCCCTTTCTGCAGCCCTGTACCTACATTCGTATTCTTGCATTTTACAAACAGGCTAGTCAAATAACTTTCAGGACCTACAGAACTTAGATCTGCCTTGTCTCAGATGCATGAATTTAGACACTTACAATCACCAGCACTAGGTTTTTCACCAGTAAAATTAAATACTTACTTTGGAGTGCAGTTGTGCAAATTAGCCATTTTTAGTGTATGTCAGGTTTCTTGTTACAGTCAGTGCTTGGTGTATGGTAAGTTCTCAATGAACTTGTTATTGTTATTCCTGACCTTCTAGTCTTGCCTGGAAAACAGTATATGAAAGCTGAGAGTGTCTAAGATCCATGACCAAAATTAATTTGGGAAACAATCAGAGGCAAAAAGCTGGGGTACTTGTCTAAGAAAAAGGCTCCTAAAATCCCTTTGTGTAC
The DNA here is from genome assembly GCF_009764315.1 of Trachypithecus francoisi. Lineage (NCBI taxonomy): Eukaryota > Metazoa > Chordata > Mammalia > Primates > Cercopithecidae > Trachypithecus > Trachypithecus francoisi. The sequence goes on from NW_022681468.1 coordinate 102,479,579, forward strand.
ATGAATTAGCATCAACAAGTATATTCTGGGAGAAGACAGGGCTAGAATATTGTTTCCCTCTATGAATTGCTGAACAGATCTGTCTACATATCACTATTGGATTAACCCTTTTAAGGGTTATATGTAGTATATGTAGTGATATGTAAATACCAATGTATTTAGACCATGAACCGTTTCAGTTTTACTGAACTGTGCACTTCACTTTTTTGTAGACCTTACAGAAACTTAAGTTGTGGCTTTTCCTCTGTAGGGTGGGGCAGAGGGCAGTTTGGGAAGACACAATTAATTTCCCAAAGCTGGTACTCCTTCAAGAACCAGCCAACGTCCTCACTTTCCTTGTCTGTCAGAAGTTATGATAATGAAGAAAAGAAAGAGCTGTCTTTCACACTGCCAAAGGAAAGAAATCTAGGTGGGAACCAAGTTATTTCTTTTTGCAGAAGAGAGAACAGGAGGCAACAGTTTCTTTAGCTCTTGTGGCAGCAGCTGGCTGACCAAGTTATTGATCATTTGGTTTTTACGTAGGTCCATCTACATTCACAGGAGCAGGAAGCAAGCAGCAGAGACATCTCTCTGTTGTGTGTTTCCATAATGTCCCTCCATCCCTCACCCCTTCTGTGGTTTTTCTCTGCATTTAGAAAGTCATTGAGAAATGTTAATGGTCTAGGGGAAAACTAGGGATTGGGGAATGACAAATGGGCAAGAAGTGGAATGAGGGTGTGCAGCTAATGATTTCCTATAAGTGATGATTAAACATCATTCCTCCATCTCTCAGCACCTAATTCTCCCCAAGGCTGATTTATGGAAGACACCCTAATGTGCAGTTCCCGCAGTTTTATTAGCCAGGAACGATTTAGTCATGAGGTAGTCTGCCCCTGCTTCTCATTTTCTCCCAGTCCGGTAAGAAAGAAATGATAAAATGTAAAGAACAACCAGGGCCTCATTCTCTTAATACTAAAAAGACAACATAGCATAATACAAAGACCACTAAAGAGATAGGTAATCATAAGTGGGATAAAATTTATGATGGCAAAGTCATTACTTCATAGAAGTCATTACCATGTCTGAGACATAGGGGAAGGTTTCTACAGTTCCTATAAATGGAAACCTGCTGCTGCTGTTTCAGTAAGTCTAAAAATAACCACACACTTCATTTTTCCAAATGTCAGAATGCCTGCCTTTACTCTGCTCTAGGAAAGGTGATAAGGTTAACATAAGTACCAGAAATAATGTGGGAGTGTTTGCTATTTTTAAAAATGATTACAATAAATGTTTCCATGGTTGCCAAAGAGAATTAGAATCACGTGAAGATCGTCGAGAAAAATGAAGAGTCATCATCCTGTTTTCTTTCCTTAAAATAATCTACTTGCATGCTTCCTGTCAAAGAGTTTAATGTCCTTCCATATTCTGTATCCAGATTTTCAATGAATGTCTACATGTCATCTCCAATCATGACTTTCTAACAATGGCTACCTCACCAAATGCTACAAAAGGAAATTCGTTGTGTGATTTGGGGAGGAAAGCCAAAGCAAGTCAATTAACATTGATTAATTCTTAAATAATTTGATAATGTGTTAATCTCTTAATTATATAAGAACATTTTCGGGGTACTTCCTTGATGCCCAGCACTATGCTATGCACTTTGCCTAGATTACCTTAAGCCTTTTCAACTGTATGAGGAAGTTTCTGTTATTACTTCTATTACACAACTAAGAAAATAGACTAAGAGGGCAACTAAATAATTTGCATAAGATCACATGCCTACTAAGCAGAATTTTGTCTTAAAAAGTCTCATGCTAGAACTCGAACTTATAACCACTATACTACTCTAATTCCCTAAATGCTTTCTGTGTTAACATTTACTTTCTACTGGCCAACTGACTTTAAAAAGCATAAATTAATCCTATATTATTTTGGATCTCTGAACTAAACATGAATCCTGCAACATTTTGTATTAAATACAGAGTTCAGAACTGATGGGAATACGAAGAGATCCATATTAAGAAGATACGGTTTAAACTCCTTTGATTCAAAGAAATCTATATCAAATATAATCATGCTTTCTACCCTCAGGAGGTAGAAGTTTAAATTCTTTTCTTTTCTTTCTTTTTTCTTTTGAGACAGGATCTCTCTGTCATCCAGCCTGGAGTGCCATGGTACAATCTCCACTTACTGCAGCCTCTGCCTCCCAGGCTCAAACAATCCTCCTACCTCAGCCCTCTCGAGTAGCTAGGACTCCAGGTATGCACCACCATGCCCAGTTAATTTTTGTATTTTTTTGTAGAGACAGGGTTTTTTCATGTTGCCCAGGCTAGTCTTAAACTCCTGTGCTCAGGCAATCAGCTCACCTCACCCTTCCAAAGTGCCAGGATTATGGGTATGAGCCACCATACTTGGCCAGATATCAGTTTAAATTCTAACAGAAGTGAGTCCTCGGCACCTGGATCAGAACAATTCAGATGGCAATTTAGTCACCCATAATATAATCCAGAGCATTCATGCAAACTTTCAACAGATACTTATCGAGCACCTAAGTCCCAGTTACTTAGACCACAATGGTTTGCAAAAGCAGACTTGGCCTCTGTTATTATGAGGCTTATAATCCAGTGAATGAAATAGATATTAATCAATTAATTACAATATAAATAACAATTTGCATGGTATGATACATGGTACTATGGAATGCATATAATAGCCCAAACTACTCTAGGGGCTAGAAAATACTTCCTTGACGAAGTCACCATCGATTAAGATAATGAGTAAATATGAACCAAAGAGGTATTAAGAAATTTTCAGGCAGAAACTATGCAAAGACCTTGTAGCAGGAAGGAGCTTGGAGTGTTTAGGAAATAAGAGGACAGCGGTGGAGATGGAGCACAAGAAACAAATAGTCTTGTGGTATCAGATGTGTTAGGGGAAGGCACAGGAGAGTGGACATGGTGGGCTTTGAAGGCTATGGTATAGTTTTGGGATTTTACCGTAGGAGAATTGGGAAGTCATGGGGATCATTGACTTGGACTCAGAATATATATATATATATATAGAATAGAACTTCAAAGGCCCTGACAATTGTTTATCTTGAGATCCCCCATGCTTTAAATAAAGAGGAAGAAATGCTATTGTCTATGTTAGAGATGGAACCACAACAAGCTCTACAAAGTAGAATAAAATGTATCTAGAACCACATGTCTTACATTTTAAAATCAGAATCACTCAGAGAATCTGGGATTTTCTGTTCTACTATGGTTAAAGAACCAAGAGCCAGCCACGGCAGGAGCATTCATAGTTCAAGGCTAGAAACTCCAAATCTGCGTAGAGAGGCATAATGGGCCAGCAAAGAGGACAGGTGTGAGGAAAGAAAAGAAATTCCTAGGAACTAAAAGAACATGGCCAAGACAACTTTCTGGAATGGAGAAAATGACAAAAAAGGGAGGAGAGACAAGACCATTTGTCATTTAAACATATCCATTTTCTTTTCTGTTTTCCAAGAACACTAGAGCTATGTTAATCTTGAACAAGTCACTTAACCCCGCTGAGCCTTGGTTTTTCCCTCCGTAAAATCAGAGTTAATAAATCCTTCCCAATAGTGCCATTGAGAAGATCAAAAGAAATGGCAACAGAAAGTACTTTTCACTTTAGCAGTTGCTCAGTAAAAATTAGGTCACTCCTCTAGTTCACAGGAGGACATTAAAGTTGATAGCTAAAAAAGTGATCCATTTCCCCAAGTGTGACAAGTAGAATACAGTGATACCCACTCATCTCCCCTGTAGCAATGCTGTGAGGTTAAAATGAGAGAATGCAGAGAACCCTTTGGTACTCTCTGGCTGCTTAGATTCAGCAGGAACAGCAACATCAAGGTTATACAAGAAATAGCAAGGAGGACCATGCTTTTTCTACATATCTTCAGAAGTCAGCATCTAATGTTAATCATGAATAAACTTGTCTAGACATCCAGAGATGATACGAATTTATAAATACCCAGAAAATCTTATACTGTTATTAGTTATAGATAAATTCTCTGCCTAATGAATAATTTTCAAAAGCCAATATAGCAGTCTCTGGGGATCTGGGAAGCTCTAGGTAAGTAGTTACAAGTGGAATGAGTAGAGGATGGGGAGGGAAAAAAAAAAAAAAAAGCTTGTTTATTGGATTCAAATTCGGTCAACACAACCAAACCACAGCCAGAGGGAGCTATTTGAATTGCCAATATTCTTACTTAAAAGCCTTAAGTGTTTTCCAATTATCCTCTCGACAAACTCTAAGCTACTTACCATTATTTATAAGACAGGCTCTGTCTATTTTTTCCCCTCACAACAACTTTTGTCTTCAATCTACACTTCAGGATCGGCCATATTGATCTTCTCTCCCAGGATGCTCCAGGTTTTACAAATGCTGCACCCTCTACTTGGCACAGTGGCTCCTGGTTATAGACGCTCCACCCCAGACCCTCCTTCTCTCACCCTCGGAACACCTCATCTTCATTTAGGAATCAGCTACTATGGGAAATCTTCCCCAGTTCCCTTATTCTAGGTTAAATTCTTTCCACACCGGCCCCAACAACCCTGCCCTTCCCTTCTTAAAACACCCATGGTATGGAACGGCAGCGTCTCTGTCCTCTTCTGCATCTTTTACTTGGTCAGGAGCCAACTGGCAGGGCCTGTGTCTATCTTATGAACTGATGAGTCCCCACTACCCAGTACATGGTAGTTCCTTTAGAAAGTTCATGCATGAATAAATGGACTCTAGAAAAGAGATTTGAAGATTACATAGCAAACCTCACTTGGAATCTGAAATTTTTCTGAGAAAATGGCCATGTAGTCGTTTTCTTTTGTGGGGGGAGGGCAGGAGTGCTACTGGAATTTTGTGGGGACATATCTTTTTATGTGAGCCATTTTTGCATATTTCAAGATAGTTGTTTGGCCTGGTCCCTGGCATTAAATGCTAATATTACCCATTCTTCCTTCCAGTCAGTATGACAACCTATAATTGACTCTACTGCATTTCTGCATGCCCCTTGGGGAATTTGATAACCTCAACTGAGAACCAACAGAAGAGCATCCAGGCCATCTGGGCTCTCGGCTAGACAGCATGGGGAAATTCCAGCCTCTAGCCACCTTCTTTCATTGTCACCTTAATGAATATCTTTTAGGAACCAGCTCTTGGGGAAACAAATCCAGCTGTGCACAATCTGACTGATTGCCCTGGTAAAGTCTCCTCCCCAACACTGCCTCATCCTTCCATCTTAAGGGTGAAGCAAGATGTCCTGTGCTAGAGAGAAGTCAGGTAACAATAGTGCAAGGCTGGCTTGTCTAATAGGAAAGAATAGCTGGGAAGAACTAAAATGAAACCACTCAGTGTTTACTCTTAACCACCATGCAGTCAGGCAGGAAAGCACACGAAGGAACAGAGGCACAGGATGAGAACTCAACACATTCACAAAAGTAAGGTAGAGGGGCAAGTGAGCATAGAGGTATATAGAGGGCGGTCAACCAGGCAAGAATCCTTGGAAGAGGGGGACTTTGAGGTCAACCTAAAATGAATGGTGTTTTATCTCTGAAAAACAGAAAAGACTCTTACGAAACAGCAGTGGTGTACATTGCTCCTTGAAGAAGACGGGCAACTTATTGTTCCTGGTATTTTAACTTTATCTGTATTTTTCACCCACTGCTCTAAATCTAACACAGAAAGCCTTCTCAGGACTCTCAGTGTTCCTGGTTTGTCTGCTACTCAGCTAAAATAATAACCCAGACTTAAAATGAAATATAGAATAGAATTTCCACACTTTCCATTCTATACTGTATTGAGTGTTTTCATTTTAATTTTGAGCATGGATGGGATGAACCAGCAGCCAAAAACATTAGGTCATCCACCCCTACTTTTATTTGCCTTCCTTAATTTTGCTCCCTCCTTTCCTTTTTCCTTTTGGTCTTTTCCACAGAGCAGACACAAGTATGAAAGTCCGTCATATTATGGAAATATTTTTTTCATCTGGCCTATCTTTCTCAGACACATATATGGATGATGCAATTTCCCATGCCATCATTTTCCAATGAAAGGTTTCTGATAAATATCAAGCTCCACATCATATACCCCCCTCATTCTCTCCAGTTAGTAAGGCTCCAAATGTGCTACAGGGAAGAAAATGAAATCAAAAGGCTGGGAAAGAAAAGGATGGATAGAAGAGAGAAGGGATAAGGGGAGAGGAATGGGGACAAGCTACAATTGCCACGTAAAGGACAGATTGGGTTTTCTCTCGGCCTGGCAATGCATGCAAGCTAAAAGGTCAGTGCCTCTGAACAGGGAATACAAAAGGATAAAAGGGTGGGAAAAAAGAAACCACTTTATGCAGGAATATTAGTGCCATCAGCAACAATAAAGCTGCACAGCCACAATTGAACATTGGAGTGGAAGATGTCACTGAGGAGAGGCCAGGCTGATGCTTTCAGGACATGAGGCACACTTACTCACTTCGGGGGGTATACACGTCAAAGCCCTGCAGGAATCTCTGTCAGGGATTAATGGGATCAGGAGCCCTCTGCACTCAAGCACAGACACAATAGAGTTGACATGTGTACCCTCTTCTTACCAACAACCCCATCCATGCACCACTCTCAATCCTTAAAAAAATCCAGAGGAAAATAAACAAAACCCAGATATCAGAACCTACCTGGTGACAGAACCATTAATCAATCAATATTGTTTGAATGTTGCTTAAATTCCTTGATACCCTTGGGTTCCAAAAATCAAGTGACTCATGGCACCTGTCCTCAAGAATTTTATAATCTAGCTGGGCAAGCAAGACATATATGCATGAAAATACAAACAGCAGTACTAATTAAGTCTATGCTTCCACAAACTTGGAGTAAGCACGAATCCCCTTTAAATATGAATACTCCCTTAAATTTGTGACAATTTTAAAATAATAGTGTTTAAATCTGTACAAACATAAAATATATTACATTTAGAGCTCTTTTACTAATAAAATTTGAATTAACCATTCTAACTTAATATGATGGATGCTGTTGTTTGGTTGAAGCTAAGTCTTTGATTCAAGTTTCCTGATTTAAGTTTCTTTTCTGTGGAACTGTTGTCACTGCATAATATGATGAGCAAGATTCTCAACATGCTTAGGACACAGGAGGTGTGGAAGTACAGTGGCCCTACTCTCAAGTCACTGATGCCTAGCTCTAAAGAGGAAGTGGGACCTGACAAAGCAGTGGAATAGAGGGAGATCTGCATCTAAGCAAAGGAGACAGACTTGTGCTTCACATGTTCAGTGTTCAGTGTTCTGACGTTCTGAGTTTAACATGGACAAGGGTTTGCAGGTGAGATAAAGGAGCATCACTCCCCTCTCTCTTGAGACCTAGACAAGAGTTACAGTTAGAAAGACAGCCTCGAGTCCAGGTACAGTGGCTCATGCCTGTAATCCCAGCACTTTGGGAGGCCAAGGTGGGTGGATCACCTGAGGTCAGAAGTTCAAGACCAGCCTGGCCAACATGGTGAAACATCATCTCTACTAAAAATACAAAAATTAGTCAGGTGTAGTGGTGGGCATCTGTAATCCTAGCAACTTGGGAGGCTGAGGCAAGAGAATTGCTTGAATCCGGGAGGCAAAGGTTGCAGTGAGCTGAGTATCATGCCACTGCACTCCCACCTGGGTGACAGAGTGAGACACCGTCTCAAAAAAAAAAAAAAAAAAAGGAAAGAAAAGAAAAGAAAACAAAGAAAGACAGCCTTGATTCCTGCCCCAGGTTACTCTTGTGTGTCCCTAAGTAAGCTTACTCAAAATGAAACTCCTTGAAGCAGACATAAAACTGTACCTGGTGCCTCATGATTGGCCAGAGTCCTTGGCTAACAAAGCAAGAATGGAGATTGAGCCAGAAAAACCCTGGATCTGACACCACCCAGGGCCAGATTGAGACCACATAATATAATCATACACATAAGATATTATCTATATAACATAGAGACACAGTCTCTACATGCATTTGTCTCTGTTTTTAACAGGTTTAGGTAGAAGGGTAACAAATTTACAGAACGAAGTGATTTTAAAAGAAAGGAGTTGTCAAGGAGGACAAAATAGGACAGTGTCTTATAAACAGTGCCTTGTTTTTAGAAGGACTGAAGAAAGGGTGGGAGGAAGGAAAAATAAATGAACTGGTTATTCTGTACCAAGGAAATTTTGTACATGAAAATTGCAATATTCTGGTCCATTAATTTAGCAATTAATGTCCCTCATCTAATCAAGGATCCTTGATTTTTGGTTCAGAAAATGCATTTACTAAATAAATAGCACAATTATAACTACTCCTTTTACGAGCAACAAACAACAAAAAGGTTTGGTCACAGAGAGTTTGGTTTCCTCTCTTAACAACTTTTTCTCCCAGAATATAGCTTCGAAGGTATCTATTCTTTGGAGGTAGGATAAGGCTGTCATCCTTAATGTCAGTCTTCAAAATATAGATGACAGTAAAGAGAGCATAGGGAGCCTTCCTGCCCAGCCTCTGGCCCCTGGAAATGGGGTAGAGCCTGCAGCAGAAACAGGGCTGAGTTTCTGTGCTCCTGCGTTCTCCCTAGAGCATGGATCTGGGAAGGTGGTGACAAACATGGAAGAATCTGCCTGCATCTCCTGTCACCACATCACTGGAATCAAACTCATTACCTCGGGAAGAACCTAGAAATCCCTTTTGTACCAGATAAAAGATGAATGGCTTTGTCTTTAAAATCTGGATGGATTAAGACACATTTTAGAAACACATCTGTTTTGCTTCAGGACCCAGCACATCACAAACCCACAGGCTACAAATGCTGGTTCCAATGAGACTGGAAAGATGGATACACAGAAAATCAGAAAGATTGGAATAGATCAGATGGGAGGGACAGAGCTCTGAGCTGATGGAGTAACTGCTGCACAGTCTGAGGGCTTCAGTTAGCCTTTTGGTCTCCATCCTGGCGTCATGGCACACAAACAGATAAGTAGAGGTTCTAGAATGTCCACATTTGGGACATTAACTCCTACTAAGATGGGCCATTGGGAGGGGTGTGTGATTTACAGAATGGCATAAGGTGAAAGTTAATTTATTCCATATACAGAACAAATTGAACCAAGGCAATAAAGTGATCCCTACTAAAGATCATTACAGAACAACTTAGATTAATATGTGAGAGTGGTTTGTAAATAGAACATCAAGCTTTAATGTCAGATGAACATCTCTAAAATTCTGGGACCTGTGATTAAAACATGTTTTTGTTTTTTTTTTCCCTAAAAGGGCTTTACCATTGTCTGTGCAAACCTGTGTGTATTTAGGATGGCTAATAAATAAATAAACCTTTTCATTTCTAACTGATCTTAAGGCAGCATCTTAAGAAATACACATATCAATAACCAGACCAAAAATATGCAACCTCACTTTAAAAAATATTTAAATAAGATATGTAATACATATTTCATCTATAAGATGGACATTGAACATTGCTCAGGAGGCTGCAAGAAATGAATCTACTCCTACACTGATCACTGTGACTTGGAGGGTAATTTAGCAATATCTAACAATATATAAAATGCCCTATTAATAGTTTCTTTTTCTGTGCAGAAGCTCTTTAGTTTAATTAGATCCCATTTGTCAATTTTTGCTTTTGTTGACATTGCTTTTGGCATCTTAGCCATGAAATCTTTGCCCATGCCTATATCCTGAATGGTACAGCCTAGGTTGTCTTCCAGAGTTTTATTGTTTGGGGTTCTATGTTTAAGTCTTTAATCTATCTTGAGTTAATTTTTTATATGATTTAAGAAAGTGGTCTAGTTTCAACCTTCTGCATATGACTCAGAGTGGCTATTATTAAAAAGTCAAAAAATAACAGATGCTGGCAAGGTTGTGAAGAAAAAGGAACACTTACACACTGTTGGTAGGACTGTAAATTAGTTCAGCCATTGTGGAAGACAGTGTGGTGATTCCTCAAAGACCTAAAGACACAAATATCATTCAACCCAGCACTCCCATTACTGAATATATGTCATTCTATTATAAAGATACATGCATGTTTATGTTCACTGCAGCACTATTCACAATAGCGAAGACATGGAATCAACCTAAATTCCCATTGACAATAACCTGGATTTTAAAAATGTGTTACACACATACCATGGAATACTATGCAGCCATAAAAAATAATGAGATCATATCCTTTGCAGGGATGTGGATGGAACTGGGATCCATTATTGTCAGCAAACTAATGCAGAAACAGAAAACCAAATATCACATGTCCTCACTTATAAGTGGGAGCTAAATTATGAGAACAAACGAACACATAGTGGAACAACACACACATTGGGGCCTGTCAGAGAGTGGAAGGTGAGAAGAGGCAAAGGACCAGAAAAAAATAACTAATAGGTACGAGGCTTAATACCTGGGCAATTAAATAATATGTACAACAAACCTCCATGACACAAGCTTACCTATGCAACAAATCTGCACTTGTACCCCTGAACTTAGAGTTAAAAAAAGTAAAAAATAAAAAATAAAATGCTCACACATCTTTCTTACAAGCAATCCCATTGCTTAATACATATTTTACAGTTACACTAGAAGGAAAATGCCAATGAATGCTCCTACCAGCATTGTTTTTCAAAGCAAAAGCAAACGACCACAATTGCTTGTTAAATAATTGATGATCTAGCCATAAGACAAAAGACTACACAGCTATTAAAAAGAAAAAGGGAATTCTGTGTTATTGTTATATAGAAATTACTAGGTTTTATTTTTCACTGAAAAATAAAATGTGAATTACCCTGATTTGATCATTACACATTGTATACAGGTATTGAAACACCGATCTGTACCCTATAAATATGTACAATTACTATGTGTCAATTTTTAAATCTTATACTTAAAAATTAAAAATAAAAAATACAAAACAACATTGTTGTATGACTCCTTTGGTATTAATAATAATTATATATACACACATGCACACACATAGTTATTTGACTAGAAAACCTTTCTGTAGGGAATCTTGAGTATTCAGAATTATTGCCTCTGGCAAGAAATTTCACTTCATGTTTTTTAGACTTTCATACTTAGACATTTTGCAATTTTGTATGTTTTATTATTTTTATTTATTTCAATTTTTGTCTGTCAGTTTAATTTTCTAGCTATGTTTATATATTACTTTAATCTACAAAATGTCATCAGCAACCCTCTTGAAAATGGAGACATGGACCATTACTGTTTTCTTTTTTTGTTGTTGTTTCTTTTTTATTATACTTTATGTTCTAGGGTACATGTTCACAACGTGCAGGTTTGTTACATATGTATACATGTGCCATGTTGGTGTGCTACACCCATTAACTCATCATTTACATTAGGTATATCTTCTAATGCTATTCCTCCCCCTCCCCCCACCCCACAACAGGCCTCAGTGTGTGATGTTCCCCTTCCCATGTCCAAGTGATCTCATTGTTCAATTCCCACCTATGAGTGAGAACATGCGGTGTTTGGTTTTCTGTTCTTGCAACAGTTTGCTAAGAATGATGGTTTCCAGCTACATCCATGTCCCTAAAAAGGACACGAACTCATCCTTTTTTATGGAATACTATGGTATTCCATAGTGTATGTGTGCCACATTTTCTTAATCCAGTCTGTCATTGATGGACATTTGGGTTGGTTCTAAGTCTTCGCTATCGTGAATAGTGCCACAATAAACATATGTGTGCATGTATCTTTACGGCAGCATGATTTATAATCCTTTGGGCATATACGCAGTAATGGGATGGCTGGGTCAAATGGTGTTTCTAGTTCTAGATCCTTGAGGAATCGCCACACTGTCTTCCTTTCAAATATTTTTACAAACTACTTAATAAGCATTACTTGAGGCAGGAAAATACTCTTATGTTCTCCTCTCATAGCCATAGATTCTAAGGAACAGTAGCATGAAATCATGGCCTATATTTGAGGCCCATGCTCTCCTAAAGGCAGAAGAGCAAAAGTGCTCCCTCTAGAGTCCTGGGGTGCATATGCTCGGGGAGACTGTGAACCTGAGACATTGGTGGTTACGTCCCTATTCACTTCCAGTTTCCATTATGCAAATGAGCATGCCACTTAATTGCTGAGTTACTGAATATTTTTTCATGTGATCTTATCAATTCCTTAATAGTTAAACAATAGCAGAAAGTAATCTATGATTGAAAAAGTTTAGGTCACCATATAATAGGGTCTCTTGTAATGTTTACATAGGATATTTATCATAATTTATAGTTATATTGTTTGTGTGTGCCTATGTTGTTGCATAGTTACATATGTTTCTGCCAATAGACTCAAGTCTTTAGGAAGCCAGTGTCATACTAATTTCCTCTCCATTTAATGACCAACACTAGATACAGTGGCTGCCATAAAATACACTGAGGAGAAAGGATGTGTTCACAAAACATCCAGTAAGTGCTTCATTTAAGAAATATTTGTTTGGTACCTATTTTGTTCTGGGCCTTTTCCTAAGCACTGGGGATATAATGTAAATCAGACAAAATGGCTACCAGCTCCTGGGACCTCATAATCTATGGGTAGAGACTGATGTGCACAATCAGGGAATTATAATATGGGGTGAAAAGTCTAGGCCTGAGCTCTGTACGAGGTGTGTTCTGAACCCAAAATAAAAAATCAAGGGTAAATTTACTGAGTTTATACTGAGACCTCAGGAATGACCAGGACTTGGGCCAGACATACAAAGAAGATTTAGGCACTGGGAATAGCAAGGTTAAAGGCTCAGAGGCAAGAGACATATGCCATGTTTGAGGAAATAAAACCTTTTACATATGGATGGGTTTAGAGAACAAGAAATAACCATTGCTTCCGAGGTCCTGCATAAGTCGTGTGAAGAAGGATGTGCAGAAGGAGTCGACTTCATCTTGTCAGTAAGAGTGAAACATAACCAGGTGTGTTTTGAAAACTCTCTTGGGCTACAGTGTGGTGAACAGACTTCAGAGAAGAGAGAAAAGAGGCAGAGGAGAGGCCCTTACTGGGATGAAATACTGAGTGAGAGGCATAATCACAGGAAGCCCCAACAGGGACCAAATGGGTCACTATCCTGCACTGTCCTGGCTTGTTAGCACATCAAAGAATGGGAGCTGTATTCTCCAATTGAAAGAGACATCAGAGTATCTTGGACCAGATGTGCTCTGGTGTCCATGGTGTTGGGCTGTGAGTTTCTATCTCAAATCTATTGCTGACAGCCTGTGTGAGACAGAGTGCCTGGGGTTCTCCAGGTGTCATGGTGTCATGGGAAAGATGAGCTAAACAGATCTTACTGCATTAACAAGATGTTTTAACTGCCACCAAATAATGACTGGCTACCAGTAGGAGAGGCTTATACACCACAGACCTGAGTTACAATGTTGGCTCAGACTTGGACAATCCCTTTTCCTCTTTAGGTCTGTTTCCTCACAGATAAAATCAGGAGGTGGGATTTAAATAACATTTCTGAAATCTGACACGCACGACGTAGTATTTTAAAACACTAGGCCCTCAATGCCATCTCACCCTGACTAAGATTTTGGTCCAAAAAACTGGTTCCTACATAAGGTCCAGCAAAAGACTGAGCTTTTCTGGGCAGTAGTTCCCACTTCTCTGCATCTCCCTTTTAGACCATTTACTGACAACGTTTCCTGTGGCATAGATGCATGCTTAAAAGAATGGACTTTGGGGTCAGACAGCCCTCAATAGAATCTGCTTCACTTAATATTTTCTACACTTGTGTGACCCAGAGCAGGTCACGCAAACTTACAGCCTTTATATTCTCATTTTTTGAATGGGGATAATAATACCCCTTCTTCAAGGTTAATATATTTAGAAAGATTGGGGACAATGCCCATCACATACTAAGACCTCAGTAAATAGCAATTATTGCTATCAAAATTATCTATATGTTCATTCTTAATACGCCAGACATCATTCCTTGAATTAAACATACTCTCTCCTTTGTTTTCACTGGTATATGATGGTGCTACATACATCAGAAATGGATCAGCAAACAGTAGTAGGCCTATGGGAAGACATACTGCATTATCTTGTCTTCCCCCAATGGTCCACCTGTCCCAAACACTTGCTGGCCCCGCTTTTAGCCCCATCCCTGATAGGTACTTCTCGAGAGAGATCAATGGTTTCAGATGAAAACCAACAGCAGCATAGAGCTGCTCCACAGATCAACAGAAGTTTGCAGAATGACACCAATCTGGCACCTGGGTCTAGCACTGAATTCACACCAAAAAATTATAATGAGCTAAAGACAAAGACAAACAACCCATCTCTCAAAACGATGTATTAACTCAATTGATAGAAAATAACAGCCAGGGAGACATCCTGTGAAAGTGTGATTTTCTCCTATATTAGTCTCAGGACTCAGTGCAAGGAGGGAGGGTGGGAGAAATACGGGGAAGGGAGAGCTGATCTCTTTTAACTCCTCCCCTCTCTGGGGGTGAATGTCTCCCTTCTTGCCTTAGTCTAATGTTGATCTATAAAGAAAGGTGCCTCTGCCCTTTGCTTTCTGAATTGATGGTCTTGGACTCCACTGTTATTGCCCGGATTCCCTGAAATGTCCCTTGATTTATTCCCTTTATATTAGAAAACCATATCTGCTCATTATCTAGGAAGGTCACTGGGAGGGAGATATTTCTTCCAGCTTCAATAGCAGATCACTTGGCCTTTTTTCATCTCTCTCTTGGCACGGCAGGAGCTCTGTGAGAATGGGGGAGGCCAGGACAAACCATAAAGGCAAATTTATTCCTAAGCAGAAAGCACAATGCAAAGACATGGCAGAATGTATAAATATGCAAAGTGGGCTCGTCAGCTAGCATCCTCTGTTTCTATTTTTACTTTTATTTCCAAAGTTAATTATTCCTGTCAATAGGAAGTCCTGCCTTAACTAAGGTGGCAGGAAACCATTAGTCATTGGAAATGTTTGTGTTTTAAACTAGAGTTGATTTCCCATTTCATTCATTTATCAGCAAGAATCTGGTCTCAGCTAACATTTGGAAGGGTAGACGCATATGTATCTACATCCCTTGAAAGTAAATATATATATTTAAATAAGATGGCATTGTTCTAAAAAACATTTTCCCAGAAAATTATGATTTATTTTACTCCTAAGTTATTTTTTCCTAACTTACCCATATCAACTTGTCTTTGCTTTTTGTCAAAAATAAAGATTGTGTGTAGATGTGTATATGTCGCGGGGGCGGTGGGGGGGTGTGATTAGACACACTGGAAAGGCCATGTTAGGTAGTTAAAACTAGAACTGGTTAGACTAGGGCAGTTAACATTTCCAACTAATAACCATTCTGATATTGCTATAAGGTCATTCAGAAGCTCTCAGATATTTTTCAGGGACCATCTGCATCAGAATCCCCTTGGGGGCTTATTTAGAATACAGATTTCTTGGGCCTACATTAGCCCTCCAGAAGCAGCCATTTGGAAAGTGAAACCTGGGAATCTTCACTTTAAAAGCACACTCCTCTAATGGAGGTCCATTCGATTATTCAGGTTAAGAACTCTCCCCAGTGTGTATAGGTGAAGATCCCACACGCACTATGGCCACAACCTTCATCTCACAACCCGACAGCAGGGGGCGCTCTCTTGCCAGAAGCCCAGCCTACTAAGAAGGAAAAACAGCCCAGGTGGTTCTAAGAAGCTGTAAGGATGAAAAGACGATGAAGTGGATTTGAAAGATGTTCCCCAGAACCTAGGAGAATGACAGATTTGATGATAACATTTAACCCCCTGAGACTCCCCTACAGTTTCAATGAGAGAGATGCTCTTTCTTCCATTATAACAAATGTTGGGTCAAGAATGATTGCAACGTCAATAATAGCCCACTTAAGTGGATGAATTTTAAGATATGTAAATTACACCTTAATAAAACTGTTGAAATAAATATTTTTTTAAAAAATACTTTTTAAAGAAAACTATAACTTGGGTGTCTTGAGAAGCTATATGTTCAAGCCTTTAATATTGCTGTGACCACGTCCTTCGGGAGTCTTCAAAATGTATCCATTCATCCAGCTTGCAATTATTGAGCCCTGATTTAATCTAGCGCTACAAAATAAAATAAAAATTTTTTGAATAAATTATATATAATAGTATTATCCCCACAGCATCCACAGAATTTATCCATATAACAAGCACTGAAGTATGTTGATTTTCAGTTTGGTTTTCTCATTATTTGCTGAACCAAGCTACCTGTAGGTTTCTGATTCTTTCCAATACAGAATTTAATTTGGTGACTAACAGACCAAAGCAGAGAGAGCGGCAGGGACCGTTTAATCTGCATAAGGAGACTTGTATTTACCGAGATTCTATCAGAGGAATGAATAGACCACTGAAGGAAAGAGGTTATTTTCTGACACTGCTAATGGCGATATTGTTAGAGTCCAAGTCCCTCTCTGTGGCAAAATAGGCAAATCCTTGGGAAAGCCACAGCCCTGAGACTGGCCTACAGGGAGGTAACTTGGAGAGGCAGAGGCAATTGGCAGAACATACAGACAAACAGAAGATGAGGGGTAGGTGCTTCTTTTTCCTTTCCTGCATCCCATAATCTGATCTCATGATACTCCAAGCCTGTGGGAACAACAAGATAAAGAAAGCCTCATTGGTAAATAAGGATAAGGTCAGATTAAAAGAGAAAAAACTTTTGTTTTTTGCCAAAGTGTAAGTAAAGAAGAGTTTAGTCGCTTCTGTCATTTATTTCTTGACAAAGGGACTCGACAAAAGCAGAGGGCGTTGTTTCATCTGTAACTAATTTTAATCAATCTTCCTTTACAAAATGTCTGGAAAAGCCATGCCATCTGATTCCATTTGTAGGGGCTCATAAAAAGTACAAAAAGGAAATCCTCTAGGAAAGAAGCTGTGACACAATTGGTCCTTTGCAGTCTGGGTTATGTTTCTTTATATATGCCCAATAAAAAGAATAGCCATGTCATCAGTACGTATAGATGGCTCAATGCCTCACTGCTGGTTCAGAGTCACTGCCGGCCTCTCAACCCTCCTCTCCATACAAAAAGGCTTACCCTTCCCTTTCATCATCTTTAGCCTGGCATGGGTTTTAAGCCACTCATAGTTTAAAAAAAAAATCTCCAGTGCATAAAGAGAATTAATATGGACCTAGATCTAAAAAGGAATAGAGAAAAACATGAAATTAACATTTATAAAACACCTACCATATACCAGACACGATCCTAGGCACATTGTATTCATCCTTAAACTCTTAAATGTGTAAGCGTTGTCCTGTTTTGCAGATTGAATAACTAAAACAAGGAGAGGTTAAAAAAAAATGTCTGCTAGCAAATATTAAAGCTGAATTAGAAACTTGAGCCGAGGATCTTTTTCATCAAGCTGTGGTGTTTCAAAATTCAATAAGGGACTAAATTCTTTTCCTGAAGGTCAATTAGAACACTATATAGAGTCCTTTCTCATTCCTGTTTGATTGCCTCCTGATCAAAATTTCAAGAGACTTAACATGCAGAACTGTGATGTCTTATCATAGTTCAAGACTTGACATTGTTCCTACCATATGGTCAAAATCCATTTTATCCTATTTATTTACATGATCGGTGCTTATTTTCTTTCTAAACATTCATCATGTCCTTGAATTTCAAAGCCATGATTCATCTGGCTAAATTCTTTTTTTTTTTTTTTTTTTTTTTGCTTTGACTTAGACCACTATTCACTTGGGCTAGGAAATTATCTTTACAATCTCAGTGTTTCAGCCCCTCATTTTCTGTAACCTGCTGTGACACCTTGCACCAGCAGTATTGTTTGTCTTCCTTGTTGAGGAAACTTTTCCTGCTAATATAAACAGTCCTGCCTGTAGCCCTTGGAACAAAAAAGTCCTCTGTACGATGTGACCCTGCCCCTGGGCATAGCTGACAAACCACGATGGTCCACTAACTTGGGAGCATGCAATCAAAAGGCTGGTTAGTGGCAAAAGATGTGGAGTGTTCTGCCCACATAGAGGAGTTTTACCATTCGGAGGCTGGAGCTGCCATCTGAGTGTGGTCCCAGGCAAAACAATGAATAAGCAGTCGTTCTTCCATGTGTCCTCTGAGAGAGAGGAGGTTGAGCAGGTATACTTGAGGATCTATAAATAGTCACCTGTGTATCCTCTGAGGGATGGAGGGGGTCTCACCTCTGGATCCTGAGGCATTCCAGTTATCAATTTCTATTCACCTAAAATTTAGCTGAATTTTCTTTCCTAACTGGAATTCACAAAATTACCTTATCGTTGTATTAAAACTTGATTTTTACTTGGGATACCTTAAGTCAATTCCTTATCTTTGTCAGTAAAAGGATCCTGAATAGAACATCTTTTTCTTGATCTGTCCAACATTCATTCATCTGTCTACCCTGCTCCCCATGAAGCCATTTCTGAATGGATGTAATCACACTGTCTACTAATCTTCTACAAGCACTTATAAATTGTGTGCCGTAATTATCACTCAACTTCACACTGACTGATTGTTTTCTATTTTAGTCTTATGTCCCCAATTAGACAGCAATCTCCTTAAAATCAGGAAAAATTCTGGATCAACTTGAATCTACTTGCATGTTAGCAGCAGAACTCCCAATTTTACTCCTTCCTCAGACCTTCAGACTAAAAGAAGACGAGAGTGTGAGGCATACCCGGCAACAATTTCATGTCAAGAATCTTAGAACTTTCTGGGTGGGCAACCTGGAGCAAAAAATATGTTAGCCTCTTCAGTTTACATATACAGAGGCTCAGAGCAGTTAATGGCCACCTAGTTAATGAAATTCAGCATAAGCTCCCATGTCTGAAAGGTCTGGG
The DNA here is from genome assembly GCF_009764315.1 of Trachypithecus francoisi. Lineage (NCBI taxonomy): Eukaryota > Metazoa > Chordata > Mammalia > Primates > Cercopithecidae > Trachypithecus > Trachypithecus francoisi. The sequence goes on from NW_022681468.1 coordinate 102,498,404, forward strand.
GCAATCCCAGTATGGAGGAGCCAGGGAGACAATTTTCTTCTTTATACTTTATAATAAAAGAGACAAAACTGTCCAACTCTTCCCTGATAGAAGACTGTCTGAGTTGTAGTGAATGAAATGTACTTGCTGGGCTTCTATTCTCTAAATTACTAAGGCTCTAGCCAGGTCACTTTTATTCTTTAAAAAAAACGTATTGCCTCTTTAAAGTGAGGTTATTTTTATAGCTATAGAACTCCTGGAACAGTAAACAGGAGGCAAATGTATCAGGCTTTAAAGGTGAAAGGGGTTATTTAAGAGTGTTATCAGAACTAGCCAGCTGCAGTATCAGAAAACCATAAACCTTTCTCTTCATAGCAGGGCTGAGTTATTCATTAGGCCACCCTTCTGGTGGGGGAGGGTGTTTAGAAACTTAGTGTCACAAAACCCTGGAGGTATCCAGTCCTCTCTGCCATCCTGCTGTTTAAGGAGTGAAGATTATCTTTCCATCCTCCCTTGTTCCCAGTGCATTAGGGTTTTGAAAGTGACAATGATGAAAGTAATGATAGGTGCTGCCATTTCCTGTACTTTCCAAGTGCCAAGGTAAGTCTGTTATTCTAAGGGTGAACAGATTACTTATGGGAGGTGGTACAGTAAGTTAGCTGGCAGAGGTGGGATTTGAACCCAGGTCTTTTGGAGATTGCAAATCATGGTTTTCACCTGTTACTCTGACATTTCTAATTTCTTGTTGCTCCCCAAAAAAACAATGAATCTTGATGGATCCTATGAAAATTTATTTTTTCTTCTTTTTCTTTTTTTTTTTTTTGAGATGGAGTTTTTCACTCTTGTTGCCCAGGCTGGAGTGCAATGGCACTATCTTGGCTCACCGCAACCTCCACCTCCTGGGTTCAAGCGATTCTCCTGCCTCAGCCTCCTGAGTAGCTGGGATTACAGGCATGCACCACCAAGCCTGGTTAATTTTGTATTTTTAGTAGACACAGGGTTTTTCCATGTTTGTCAGACTGGTCTCAAACTGCCAACCCCAGGTGATCCACCTGCCTCAGCCTCCCAAAGTGCTGGGATTACAGGCGTGAGCTACTGCGCCCAACCTATTTGTTCATTTTTGAAACAGGGTCTTGTTCTGTCACCCAGACTGGAATGCAGTGGTGTGATCATGGCTCACTGCAGCATCAACCCCCCAGGCTCCAGTGATTCTCTTGCCTCAGCCTCCTGAGTAGCTGGGACTACAAGGATGCAACACCATGCCCAGCTAATTTTTTATTTTTATTTTTTTTTTAGAGAGGAGGTCTCATTTTGTTTCCTAGGCTGGTCTCAAACTTCTGGGCTCAATGATCCTCCTGCCTTGGCCTCCCAAAGTGTTGAGATTACAGGTGTGAGCCACCAAGCTTCACTGGGATATTTTTTTAAGTACATAGAAGTGGCTTCATGGTCAAATTATCTTCTCCCACACAACTTCTATCTTTTGGAGCCTTATAATGCACTCTAGCATATTAAAGACTCTTCTTAGGCCTGCAATAGAGATATTTATTTTTCTTGTATAACATAGATTTCCCAAATTCATTTGACTTCAGAGCCCCATTTCATGTCACATGAGACAATATTCTATTGCCAGAATATTGGCAATAATGCCTAATGGACAATAATGCATAATGGGTGAAGAGAGCCAGAAAAACCCATGTAGTTAAAAATGGTATCTTTGTATGTAAATCTGTATTTTGCCAGTTTAGTGAATTTGTTTACCATTTCTAAGTTTTTGGTGGCATCTTTAGGTTTTTATACATATGAGATGATATATCTGCAAGAGGGACAATTTGACTTCTTTTTTTTTTCCAATTTGGACTCCTTTTATTTTTTTCTCTTGCTTGATTGCTGTGGCTGGCATTTTCAGTACTGTGTTGAACAGGAGTGGGGAGAGTGGGTATCCTTGTCTTGTTCTAGTTCTTAGAGGAAGTGCTTTCAGCTTTTTCCCATTCAATATGATGTTAGCTGTGTATTTGTCACATATGACCTTTATTAAGTTGAGGTATATTCCTTCTATGCCTAAATTATTAAGAGTTTTTATTATGAAGGGGTGTTGAATTTTATCAAACTGATAAATGAATTTAGTAAACTTGTAGGATATAAAATTAACATATAAAGATTCCATTTTTTCATCTTAATAGATGAAGAAGGGATTTTTTTTTCTGTGTTCTGTTGAGAAGAACATATGGTTTTGGTCCTTCATTCTGTTGATGTGATATATCACATTTATTGATCTGTGTATGTTGAACCTTCCTTGCATCTCTGGGATAGATACTAGTTGATTAAGTTGTATTAACTTTTTGATGTGTTATTTTATTTTATTTGATAGCATTGTGCTGGGGATTTTTGCATCTATGTTTATCAGAAAAAGTTAATTTCATGAAGCCCATTTACATTTTAAAATACTGTACATTTACACCAAATGCTTTTGACAAATGTTTTCATTAATAATAAAGTGAAATGTGATCTTGAAATTAAAAGGGGTCACATTTTCCCTTACAGAGTATTATAAAAAGAGCAGAGCAGCAGTAGGTGGGATCCTTACCATTGAAACCCCACCTAATAATGCTCAGCTGTGCTCATTCTCCCAGCCGTCATTCTCCCTGAAACATACCCTACGTAGGAGGAAATCAAGGCTCAGCTCATACTGCACAGTGTGGTTATAGCAGGAAGAACCTGGCTCCTGAGTCTGGCTCATACTCTCAGAAACTGAGATATCATAAGCATTTTATTAAACTTTTGAAACCTCCATTTTCTTGTCTGTGAAATGGTGATTTAAAAGAAGACTAAACAAACCTCACTTTGTAGAGATGTTGTGATAACCAGAAATAAAGTGTCTAAGACACCTAGAATAAATCACCATTGTTACAGCTCTCATTGAACAAAGGAATATCACTTTTGCCTGGAAATTTCATCAGCTGTTTCTCTCCTCAGCAAAATTCTTTCACCTGATCAGGCCCAGCTCAGCTATCACCTCCTCCGTGGAATTTTCCAGGCCCTACTACTTCACCAGCAACCTTGTAGCTCCCTTCCCCCAGTCACTGAAAACATGCCTTGTTTTCCATTCCCGCACCATTCAGCACCTCGCTTCAATAATATTCTGTATGTATTTGTCTTCTCTATCAGCAATTTGAAGACAAGGTATATGTCACAAACACAGTGTCTTCTACACATAGTGTTCAGCACAGTACAGGGAATATAAATGCCAGTAAATATTGTGAGGAAGAAGACATAAGGGGAATTGTTACAAGCTAGGATCCTTGCCTCCAGAGAACTTGACTTCTAACTAAGAAGCAAATACACATACCAGAAATGACCAATGATCAAATATAATACATGACGATTCCAAATGCACGATACTTTCTTGACCTAGGAGTTTAGAGATAAAAAACTAAAAGGCTGAAGTGAGCTAAAAATGTTCAAAGCGTACCCTCATAAGCATGTCTAAAAGCCAGGTATTAAAGTCACAGGTCTGTTGATACTTCCAACATGCATACATATATTCTTATCCCCATGGAGACTATGCCCAACTTTACATGAATATTAAAGGGGATGATGGATGAAGCAGAGTAGTTTATGGCTACTGGAAGAGCCAAATTGTTTCATAATATGAGCAAGGGTGTCTCCTTTGCTATGCTGAGCTCTTTGAGGTTACAGAGGTTATAGAGATTACATGAGAATAGCCTTGAATGCCAGTGACATCACTTATAGTACTGGTGGCCTCGGGCAAGCTACAGAAGTTCTCTACGTCTGTTTCCCTTTCTGTAAAAAATAGATCATGGAGCCCACTCATAAAGTTGTTATGTGAATTAAATGGGAGATGCTACATAGAAGTGCACTAGGCAGTGTATCTAGCATGATATAGGTGCTCGATAATTTTTTTTTTTTATGAGACAGAATCTCACTCTGGCACCCAGGCTGGAGTGCAGTGGAACGATCTCAGCTCATTGCAACCTCCACCTCCTGGGTTCAAGCCATTCTCCTGCCTCAGCCTCCTGAGTAGCTGGGATTACAGGCATGCACCACCACACCCAGCTAATTTTTGCACTTTTAGTAGAGATGGGTTTCACCATGTTGGCAAGGATGGTCTCGATCTCCTGACCTCGTGATCTGCCTGTCTTGGCCTCCCAAAAGGCTGGCATTACAGGCATGAGCCACCGTGCCTGGCCCAATAAACTTTATCTATTCATAATTAATATTTATCTCCTTTGCTATGCTGAGCTCTTTGAGGTCATAGACCTTGCCACAGTAGACTCAGTATCCTCATTGTCAAGCACCACACCAAGCACATGCTGGCACCTCCATAAATATTTGCTGTACAATTAAAAGGAATAAGCAATAAGAATCAAGAGCAAAATGAGCATGAAAGTCATATATCATTTCTACTTTATTGAAATTCTAGCAGCCATACCTGTGAGGTATGGCATCCCTTCTACTGTTTACAGAGCGCTTGCTACATGCCAGGCCATGAGTCAAGCTGTTTACATTTTAAAATATAGCACACTTGTGCCAAGCAATTTTATTCATTTTTAAAAATTTACCCTCATTTGACAAAATAAGATATTTGAAAGAGGCCTAGAAAGACAACTATGCAGACAAATAATATATATGTGTGTGTGTGTATATATGTGTATATGTGTGTGTGTATATATATGTGTGTATATATATATATATGTAGCTCTTTGTAACAGGAAATATACACACACACACACAGTATCTCTATATCAAAAGAAACAATAGAAGGTAATAGTAAAATGTGCAGTATTTGGAGGAAGAGAGGAGACTTGATTTATAGATAGATAGCTAGATAGTTGTTCTAATGATCTTCAATATATATGTGTACATTTTCCTTTTAAATCTGCCCACTCAGCATTAATGTGTTGGTTTTTTTTCTTAAGTTGTGTGTGTGCAATGGCTTTAATCTAATTATAAGCCAACTGGGTGCCATGACTCAAGCCTGTAATCCCAGCACTTTGGGAGTCCGAGGCGGGTGGATCACCTGAGGTCAGGAGTTCAAAACTAGCCTGACCAGCATGGTGAAACCCCATTTCTACTAAATACAAAAAATTAGCTGAGCATGGTGGCGGGTGCCTGTAATCCCCAATACTTGGGAAGCTGAGGGAGGAGAATCACTGGAACCCAGGAGGCAGAGGTTGTAGTGAGCCAAGATTGCGCCATTGCACTCCAGCCTGTGCAACAAGAGTGGAACTCCATCTTAAATAATAATAATAATTATTATTATCATATGCCAAGGAACAACATCTTTATTTCACACTGAGTATGATGCCTATAAACATATCAAGGGTTGAGCACAAAAGAAGATAGAAAACTGGATGGAAAGACATCCAGTCTGAGTCTGGGGCATGTGTATGTTTGTGGGAGGGAACTATGGGTTCCCTCCTGTTCCCTTATTTTTCCCTCACAATTCTAGAGCATATTCCCCATCAGCTCACTCAGGGAACAATGGCAAAAATGTAAGGAAAGCCTTGCTCTTTTGTCTTCTTTTTGGTTTGTCTACAGAGAACCAACCTAAGAACCCCAGAAAACTAAAGAGGCTGTGCCAATGGGAAGGAGTCGACTGGCCTCATCATGGAAAGAGCCAGTGCTGTCTCTTCCTCATTTTTCCTGAGTTAACTTCATTGTTTTGCTGCAATAGAGAAGTATAGGAACCACCAGTGACACTCCACAGCATAGGAGTTGGCCGGCATTGGCTCTGAGCAGGCAGGAGAACCAGCATGGAGGATGTAGTGTCCATTTCTACATAGCTTTCCTTCAGCACTCATCTCCCACCTCTTGCAGACCTGAGGCATGGCCCACACCTCTCTTTACTCTCTTAAATCCTCTTACTCATCACCTCTCTTCATATAACAGTTCTCAGTCTCTGCATTTTTTCCAAGTGAAGATCTCCTTGTCACTCCCTGCCATCAACTTTATGAAACCCAGCATGCCATACTTCTTCCTATAATTGAATTATTATTTCATTACCACTCTAGTCATGTTTCTTATTGGAATACCCCGCTCAGGGTTATATTACACAGAAATATACATTTTAGAGTTACACAAGCCTGATTTTCAATCTTGACCATACTTCTAGGTCACTATGTGACCTTGAGCAACTTTCATAATATTTAAGAACCTAAGTGTCTTGAGTCAAAATAGATACCGCTGTATGTCCCAGGGTTGCTTATAGCCTGAGCATTTGAAAAGAAAACATAAGCAAACTGCCTAGAACAGGGTCCAGTACAAAGAATGGCTTAAATAAAGGTCACTCCCCTTCTCATGAGGGTATCAGAGGGGATCAAATGTAACCTGTATAAGGGGTCACTGGAGATGTTATAGACCTAGGGAAAGGAGGAGGAGTTTAGTTACCGAATGGCGAGAAGGACTGTGTTGTCTCATCAGCAGTAAGCGTATGAATGCGGAGTGTTCTGGGTATATATGACCCATGCAAAGGGCCTTTACCCTTCTCAAAGAAGGTCCCATGAAGGATAAAGACACTTTTAACCAGGATAAAATACTCCATTTGCCAATTCCTGTTTATGAGATCCTGGGAATAGATCTTTGAGTTTTCTGAGCCTCACTTTTCTTTATAAATTGGCTAATGATAGCTCCTCATAAGATTGTTCTGAGCACATACAGAATGATTAGTACCATGACTTCCACATAGTAAACAGTCAATGCATGTTAAGTGATATTTAAAAACAACAACAACAAACCGCTGGGAATAATCGTAGTTAATGTTTATATTGTAGTTACTAAGTGCCAGGTCCCATTCCAAGTGGTGACTAAATATTCTCATCTGGGACAGTAAATTTGTGTCAACTTGACTGAGCTAAGGGATGCTCAGTTAGCTGGTAAAACATTATTTCTAGGTGTCTGTGTTTCTGGATGAGAACAGCATTTGAATGATTAGACTGAGTAAAAAAGACTGCTCTCATCTTCACAGTGGTTGGCCATCATACAATCTGTTGAAGGCCTGGATAGAACAAAAAGGAAGAGGAAGAGAAAACTTTTTATCATGCTCTCTGTTTGACTTGGGGCATTCATCTTCTGCCTTCAGACATCAGCACTCCATGTTTTTGGGTCTTCAGACTCAGTCCAGGAGCAAGCTCTACCCCCACCCCTTATCCCCAGTTCTCAGGCTTTTGGACACAGACTATATTATACCATTGGCTTTTTGGTTCTCCAGCTTGCAGATGGCAGATCTTGAGACTTCCTGGATACCATAATTGTGTGAGTTAATTCCCATGATAAATCCCTATGTATAGAATATATATATAATATATATATTATATATAATTTATATAGAATATATACAGGATATATATGGATATATATAGTATTAATATATAGAGACATTATATATAAGATATATAGCCATCTCCTGTATGTATGTATATGTATATGTATATATATTTCTCTCTATGTATATCTACAAATATATCTATCTACATATATATATACTTGTAGATATATATGTCTTATTGGTTCTGTTTCTCTGGAGAACCCTAATATATCTTCTAATGCTCAGAAATGAGGATATGAGACAGATGCTATCATTATTCCTATTTTAAGATAAAGAAACTGACAGATACATACCTGGCTTACCTAAGTCACACAGCTAATATATGGAATGGAGGAATCAAATCCTCAATTCCAAGCAGTCTAGCCTTAAGAGTCTGTATAGTGAATACTATACTGCCTTCAAAATGAGGAAAAATGAACTGCTTGTCACATACCCCATATTCAAGAACTTAATTTTCAAAAGAGTACTATCTTTCTTAATCTCCACATTTCAAATCAATCATGGTTCTTAACTACAAAGAACTAAAACAAACCTACCTAATTTAGAAATGAATAGAAAGAATATAAGGGGGCTCACAAAATAAACAGAAAATCTGGAAAACCAGGATGAGAAAAAAAGGCATTGACAAGGGCAGCTCCATAGTTACAAACAGTTGTAAAATCACATCACAAGAAATTTCAATTTCCAGCTATGGTGGAATAGATTATATGAGATCAACCTATTACTAATAAAACGTATAACGCTGGGAAACATCACATAAACAAATATATATGCATACATCTGCACCTATCATTTATTTTAATACATGAAATTATTATTTTTTCAGGCCACTCAGGTATAAAAGAATAAATTAAGTTTATTTATTGTTCTCTAGAGCCCCCCTGCCTGCATTCAAAATGTTGCTCTGCTATTTACTGTCTGCAAATTCTTGTGCAAGGCAATTAATCTTGCTGTGCCTCAGTAGCTGCCTCTGTAAAATGGGGATAACAGTAACATCTGTCTCATAAGACTGTTATGTAAACCTTCCTCTCAATCTTCATGTGATAACCAGACAAAGCAGACCAACTGCAGACCAGTGCCCTTGAGGAATGCCACAGGAGTAAATGTAGAAAGAAGAAGATGGTCCTTAAATAACTGAGTTTTTATCTTGTTCAGAATCAATGGTCGAGCCAGTTCCCTGGAGCACATTTCAAAGGCTTACTACCCCTCAAGACACCCCAAGTTCTGGCTTCCAAAACTGCTGCCTTACACATAAGCAACCTTTACTTCAAGACATCTGTAAAAATGCAAGCTACTCTGTTATCTCAGGTCAGCGACTTACCCTGGAACTTGAAAGTCAGTTTGGTTGGTGGAAAATTTCTAGGTGAAAATGATAGCTTCTTCCTCTCTATATCTTTATGTCTTGTTGGCGTTCAAGTCTCATCTGCCAGCATTAGAGAAGTGGGAAAGAAAACCAACAAGATTTCCTTCCTGTTAGCCTTGCAGGATCAGATGGAACCCCAGAAGAACAAAGCTGGAGACTTCGCTGCTTGGCAAATCATTACCTGAACTGTCAGCTAAAATCCCACTGCAGAATATTTATTGTTGGTGATAATATAAAAAGCAGAAAGATCGCAGCACGATTTGGAGATCCCTGGTGACATTTTCTACTTTCAACAATGGAGGAGAATCTCTAGTCTTAGGATCTGAGAATGCTGGATGTGCATATGAGAGTAAGAGAATCACACAGTGTCCCCCATGAAGTCAGTCTCGAGAGACTTTCCGGTACATGAGACTTCTTTCTAGGTCGGTCAATGTAAAAAAAAACAAAAAATCAACTGAGCTTAGTATCATTCCAGAAAGGCTATGAACATAATTCAATAGTTTGAACATAATTCATGTCTTTTCTCTTTTTGACCCCTGATTTGTTTATATATAAGGCTGGGTGCAGTGGCTCACACCTGTAATCCCAGCACTTTGGGAGGCCAAGGTGGGCAGATCACCTGAGGTCAGGAGTTTGAGACCAGCCTGGCCAACATGGCACAACTGCGTCTCTACTAAAAATACAAAAAAATTAGCTGGGCATGGTGGCATGAGCCTGTAATCCCACTTACTCGGGAGACTGAGGCAAGAGAATCGCTTGAACCCAGGAGGCGGAGGTTGCAGTGAGCCCAGATCACACCACTGCACTCCAGCCTGGGTAACAGAGTAGGACTCCATCTCAAAATAAATAAAATAAAATAAGTACAAATCTGAAGCTTTTGCTTTTGCATGGAATTTGTAATTACACTCTCTGAAATTTGTGTGCTCTTTACCACTTGTAAAGTTCATTCCCATGCATTCTTATTTAATTTTTTCCAAGCTGTTTATAGTAACTATCATTATTGCCAGATGACAAATGAAGAATTTTATGTCCAGAAACATGGGGACACATAGTCAAGGCTACCAAGAAAGCAAATGGCAGCCCATGCACTTAACTGTGGAAACACTAATAGCAAGAGACCCTACATTGTATCTGAATAAGCCTGGAATCATGAAAAAAAAAAAAAAAAGCCATGGACCTAAAATAAAATGTTCTAAAGTTTAACAGTGATTACAAAGTAAATATTTCATGTCCTTTGCCCATGTTGAATGGAGCTGCTAGTTTTTTGCTTGTTTGATTATTTAAGTTTCTTATAGATTCTGGGTATTAGATCTTTGTTGGATGTATGGTTTGCAAATATTTTCTCCCATTCTGTCTGTTGACTCTGTTGATAGTTTCTCTTGCTATGCTGAGGCTCTTTAGTTTAATTAGGTCCCACTTGTCAATTCTTGTTTTTGTTGTAATTGCTTTTGAGGACTTAGTCATAAATTTTTTGCCAAGGCCGATGTCCAGGTTTTCTTATAAGATTTTATAATTCAAGGTCTTACATTTAAATCTTTAATTCATCTTGAGTTAACTTTTGTATATAATGGAAGAGTCCAGTTTCAATCTTAGGCACTTCTCAAAAGAAGGTATACATGCAGCCAACAAATATATGAAAAAATGTTCAACATCGCTAATCATTAGAGAAATGCAAATCAAGACCACAATGAAGTACCATCTCACACTAGTCAGAGTAACTATTACTTTAAAGTCAAAAAATAACAGATGTTGCTGAGGTTGTGGAGAAAAGACAATGCTTATACACTGCTGGTGGGAATGTAAATTAGTTCAGGCATTATGGAAAGCAGTGTGGAGATTTCTCTAAGAACTTAAAACAGAGCTACCATTCAACCCAGCAATCCCATTACTGAGTATATACCGAAAGGAAAATAAATCATTCTATCAAAAAGACACATGTACTCATATGTTCATTGCAGCACTGTTCACAATAGCAAAGATATGGAATCAACCTAGATGCTCATCAACAGTGGGCTGGACAAACAAAATGTGGTACATATGCACCAGGGAATACTATGCAGTCATAAAAAAGAACAAAGTCATGTCTGCTGCAGCAATATGGATACAGCTGGAGGCCATTATCCTAAGCAAATTAATGCAGGAACAGAAAACCAAATACTGCATGTTCTCACTTACACTCAGGAGCTAAACATTGAGTAAAGAGGGGCATTAAGATGGCAACAGTAGACACTGGGGACTACTAAAGGGGGAAAAGCGGGATAGGTTGAAAAACTACCTAGTGGGTACTATGCTTACTACCTGAGTGACAGGATCATTCTTACACCAAACCTCAGTTACACACGTAACAAACCTGCACATGTGCCTCCTGACCCTAAAATAAAGAGCCAAAGAAACAAAGAAAAAGTGAAGATTTCAGAAAATAATCATTTGAGCTATTTTTCAGTTAAAACCTAACATTAATAGTGGCTTGTTTGAAAAGCACTACTGTTCTCTTTATTTAGAATACTCTAGAGACCTGGCAAGACAGAGAGCTCAATTCCTAAAAACTTGAAAGAAATTGGTTATGGGCCTAGGAGACTCTATTGGAGGGAGCTTAGATAAATGTTAACAGGTCATAAACAATAAAAACTGTAGAGTTTTGTTGCATTTATTTATTTATCCAATGAATATCAATTTGGTTTCTACAAACTAAATGTACTGAACTCTGTAGATACATCAGAGAATAAAACACACAAAATCCCCGCCCATGTGAATGGCTTCACAAGTCCATTTCCTAATGCAAACTAAATCTGGATGTGCAGGTTAGAATCATCTGGAAAATGGGTGGAATGGGCCCATTTTGTCTATATTTTAACACAGTGAAACCAGAGGCTACAGCAAGTCAAGAGAAGCCTGGAATTCTATCCCATCGGGAACTCCAGGCACAAAATTTTAAAAGGTGTGAACAAAAAAAAGAAAAGAAACAGAAAAACCCTCAGTAGTCAAGACAGGTAATGTCCTAATGTAGTATTTTAAGAAACAAAACTTAATGCAAAATAATCCATGATGAGTATAATATCAAAATTTTAAATAAAGGCAAGGTTTTTCCTTTAGCCCAGACTTCAGTATGGCTCCATATAGCTCTGAGTAACAAGGCAGCTGAAAAGATGCTGGAAGCAAAAAGGTAGGCTCTGCTGATACATATGGAGCCACCTATCTGACTGAGGACTGGGAATGCCTCATTCTACCCTAAGTCTGGGCAGTTGTGGACAGGCTCGAAAAAGAAACTTGTTGACTTTTATGAATAGAATTTCTTTAGAAGCTCAGGGCCTCATGCAAATAGAGAGGAACTCATTTTGTCAACTCTAGATTGCTTCTATTTAAATAGTGTCACATGATGAAATGGAAAGAACTCTGCAGCAGGAAGCCAAAGGCCCCAGGTCCACCTGCACTGTGTATTCCCTGGGTAACTGTGGTGCAGTTACTTAGTTTTGCTGGGCCTCACTTATCACATCTATAAAATAGATACATCCTTTCCAGTTCAATGACTGTTAGACCCTTTGCCAGGCTGAGGTTTCCAAGAAGGGAGAGGGAAATCTACTTGACTTTATATAATGCCTTTGAAACCAAGAATGTAGATCATTTTGTGTAGGTTCATTGTATATGCTAGAAGTAAAGTCTAAACAATGTCTCCCTGTATTTCATTTGCATAAAGGGAGATCAAGGAACTTGCCTATTGCAAAAGCTTCACTTACGGGTACACAGTAAGTCACTGTAGAAGCTAAGTATATATCCAGATATCCTCATCCTAAGTGCACCTGTTCTTATATTTCCCAGTAAATTCACTAGATAATCAGTCACTGAACCTTTCTAGACCTCAGTCCTTTCATTTATAAAATGAAGGAATACACTCGATGATTTGTGGGATTTTTGCAACTTAACATTCAGTGATTCTCTGAGTCTATAAATTGATTTCTCCTTAGAGTCTTTAAATTGAGAAATCAGAAGAAAGCTTCTGCCTATGGAAAATATCCCATTATTATTAGACTAACTCTATTTTATTTTTCCAGCTTTAATTGCACATGCTTGCTTCTGATGCTCTTTTTCTACATTTGAGTTTGAAAATATAATGAAGCTGAAAACAATTTAGTTTTTTTGTCATTGAAAATAAAACAAGGTATTGGGGGAGAACTATCCCTATACATTTCTTTTATCCAGCAAGGACCATGTTCGTTAATTGATAGTCCAATGTCAGGGCCATAAAACATGGAATGGGAATTAAACTAAAATTTAAAAAATTAATGAGGTCTCTTTCCCAAGGCACCTTTTTCAGAGCAAAATAGCCTTCGCCAGTCCATGTGTGATTGCTTCACATCTCAGCTGACACTTCTGAATTCACACATTCAGCCAGTCTCAGGGCCAATAAAGTCTCCCTAAGTCTTAATTTTAGTGTCACCTTTGTGGTGTGGAAGGTCCCTGAGTGTGGCAGGATGTCTCACACCTTCCTGATAAATATTTAAATGGTGCAATCACATTCCCTCTTTGGCCATCATGTCACAGGTTTTACACTTTGGCTTAGTGTCATTATCACTAGAGTCCCCATCATCCCAAGTACTGCCTGACACTTTCTTTTTCATCTCGATACAACACAATCCGAAGGGAGTTTAAATGTGTTCTGCATTTTAATATCCTTTTCCTCCCACCAACTTCTTAACTGTGTCAAGACACACAAGTTCCCCATGTGTATCTGACCAATGAGGAAAACCACGTTTCTACCATTCATTGTAGCCTTGTCAGAAACTAACTGCCACTAAAACAGGGTGCATCCAATGATAATAATGATACATAGTATTGGCTGGGTGCGGTGGCTTACACCTGTAATCCCAGCACTTTGGGAGGCAGAGGCAGGAGGATCGCTTGAGCCCATGAGTTTGAGACCAGCCTGAGCATCATAGTGAGAATAGAATAAATAAAATATTAGCCGGGCATGGTGGTGCCCGCCTATAGTCCCAGCTACTCAGGAGTCTGTGGTAGGAGGATTGCTTGAGCCCAGGAGGTTGAGGCTGCAGTGAATAGTGATTGCACCACTGCACTCCACCTTGGGTGACAAAGCAGGACCCTATCTCAAATAATAATAATAATAATACATAGTACCTACCAATTTTAAGAGCTTAGTATTGTGCCAAACACTATGCATATTATCTTGCTCAATCCTAGGTTAACCTTCATCTATTGGTTACAATTGCTTTCTTTATATAGATGGAGAAACTGATCCTCATAGAGTGAGTTCACTTGCTAAGGGTCACACAACTCAAGTTTCCAGAGCTGAGATTTGGATCCAGTTATGCCTGACTCTAAGGTCCACTCTCCTCCCACTGTCCCATATTGGCAGCCCAACTCTCTCATGCAGCCCAAATTGGCCCTGACTTTCTTGTTGCTAAAGCACACTGCCTTTTCCAGATCTTGCATCTGGCACTGAACTAGGGACAGAAAACAAAAGATTTAGTCACAGCTCTACCAAGTAATTGAGAAGGTTTTTTGCTAGGTAAAGCAGAATTTGATGAGCATCTCAGGGCTTTGTTTATGGCATCTAATAAGTCAATGTATATTCAAAAGTCTTAAAATTGACAAAGCTCAATGTACTCTAAGCTAGCACTATTATATCCTATGACAGTATTGCTAGATGATTTCTCATATTTATCTGTTCATTGGCTTCATTGGTGAAGGTTGAACAAAATACCATCATTTTTTGGCCATACTGTATGCCAGATGCAGAATTCAGTACTGGGAACACAATGATTAATAAGATATGGCTCTGTCCTTTAAGAACTCATAGTCCAGTGGATTCTTCCTTCAATCATAGCTATACTTAGAAGGGCTTTAGTGAAATCTGCAGTGATCACTGGTATATGTCTGTGCATGCCTTCGTACTTAGGGTTAATTCATCCAGAATGATAACACACACATGCATATAATGCATACCTACCAGTGGCATCAGATCACAACTCACAATGTCACCTTGCTCTTTGACTTAGTGGTAGCTCACACTACCCTATGTCCTACATACCAGTAGAAAAAAACCCTACTTCACAAAGGAATGCTTCTGAAAGAGTTCCATGGGAAAAACTGCCACACACATGTTCACACATGCACACAGGCAGATTCACAAATATGAATGAATTTATCCAGACCTTTGTCTGCTGATACAACATTGGTAAAAGAGGCAGCCACAACTTTTCAGCTAAGTCTGGTACCCCTAATGTGCTCTCATACCTTTCAGACCTCACCCATGCTCTGCTAAACTGACCCCCCAGGAATTACTTATCTTTAAACCATCCCTTTCTCTAGAAAACCTCCCCTGCCCTATCCCAGAGATCTATACCACCCTGAAAGCATTACTTGATCATTTTCTGTGTTCCCATAAGATCTAGACCATGTCTCTACATTAGTTTCATTGTACATGATTTTCTTGGAAATACATGAGACCCAGAGCTCCTGTGAGCTCCTCGAATAAAAGAATGTATTTTGTTCTCCTTTAGCTTGTCATATATTGGAAATTTAAAAGAAACATTATAATAGTTATTATTCATTCATATATTCAACCCACATTTAATTTTTAGCTCTACTGGCTGCCCTTCAAGAATGATACCTCCTTTGCATCCCTCACAAATAGTGGCTGCTTTTTTTCTCATGCTTCATGTACCATTGTATTAGGCCATTTTTGCATTGCTATAAAGGAATATTTGAGGCTGGGTTATTTATAAAGAAACAAGGTTTAATTGGCTCACGATTCTGCAGGCTGCACAGGAAGCTTTGTGTCTGTATCTGCTTCTGGTGAGGACCTCAGCAAGCTAACAATCATGGCAGAAGGTGAAGGAGAAACCCACATGTCACATGCCAACAGTGGAAGCAAGAGAGAGAAGAGGGAGGTGCCACTCACTTTTAAACAACTGGGTCTTACAAAAACTCACTATATTGAAGGGGTAGTACCAAGCCATTCATGAAGGATCCACCCCTATGACCCTAACACCTCCCACCGGCCCTACCTCCAACACTGAAAATTACATTTCAACATGAGATTTGGAGGAAACAAACATTCAAACTATAGCAACCTTTCATGCTAAAAATGGAGCAAATATCCTCCCTGTTCCTCGTTGTCATCACCAGGTCACTGTTCTTTTTTTCTCCCTTTCCTCTACCCTTTCCCCCTGCTGCTGTGATTTCTGGGCCAAAATATTATACCTTCACTATTGATATTCATCCATGGTGCAATCACCTACACACCTCAGGTCACTCTTCTTCCTTCCTTAAATATTTCAGCACCGAATCAATCTAACTCTTGTCATAATTCTCAAGGACTTCAAGATCCACATGGGTGGCCCTTCTAACATTCTGGCCCCTCTATTCCTTGGTTTCCTTATCGTCATTGTTCTTGTCATTGATTTTAGCCATTCACTGTCATGGTTATACATAACACCTTTTGATTTAATCATCTTACTCCCTTGTAATCTCATTTTCAAGCTTTTAAGTATCCAAACTTTGATTCCAATAATTCCCACTCTGCCAGCACTCCCACCGCATTGGTCCTGTCACCTTTTCACTCCCCCTCATCTCTTTCACACACTCACTTCCTTTCTTATCTTCTTGTCTTTCTTATGTCCCATGGCCCGTGGGTACACTCGCCCCTAACATTCACTTTCAACAACTCCACATTCTTTCTTTCTATCATACTTGTCTGACAGCAACAATGGCTACAGGTAACTTGGCCACTATAGTCCTGACCAGAGCAATGAAAAGCTGAGGAACTCATCACATGTCCCACCTATGGTCACATATCTCAAGAGGCCCCATGGGCAGGGAAGTAAATTCCTTCCATAGGTGGAGTGGCCCTACATGTTCTATGGTAAGAAGAATGAATACTTGAGAACTTTAATACAATCTACAGTGATAGCATTAAAAACAAAAATAAGTTGGTTATTCAAGATATATTTTGAGGCTAGAAATGACAGAAAATAAACATAAATGAAGAGAAGAAATCAGGGATGAACCCCAGGATTCGAGCCTGGTAACTGGGTAGATAGTAGTGTTATTCATCCAGGTGAAAAAAACTAACAAGGAATACTGTACACGGTTAGGAGGTGGAGAAAAAAGTGTTTATCATCATCAGTCAGGTTAAGTCTGAGTTATCCAAGTGAAGATGTCACAGAATTGATTGCCCATGTAAGTATGGGGCTCTGTGGAGAAAAGTGAAGCCTAGAGATATTAATTTAACAGTAATCTATATATACTTGTCATTTAAACCTAAGTTGATCACTTACAGATAGAAGACAAATAAGCAAAGATCTGGGAAATAAGAGTTAAACCCTGAAGCAACCCAACATTTTGTAACTAGATGAGAGAGCTGCGGAAAAATCAGCTAAGGAGCTTGAGAATCCCTAGCCAGAGAGGCTTGGAACGAAGTGTCACAGAAACCAACAGAGCACTAGCATGTGCTGGACATTTAACACACATTATCCTCATCCTTCCACCTTGCTAAACAGGCACTAGTATTTCCATCTAACAGAAATAAATCAATACCGAGAAAGACTAATTACCTCATCCAAGTTCACACAAGTGATACATTTTAGTGTTGGTAATTAAACTGAAGTTGGCTAACTTAAAAATTCCTGTGTCTTCCATCACCCTTTACTATCTTAATTGAGGATAAAAAGGAAAGAAGGAACAAAGAAAGGGAGGGAGGGGAAGGCAAGGGGAGGAAAAGAGAAAGGGGAAGATAGGATGACTGAATGAATGACTCCTAGTGACCTGAGAGAAGAGCTTCAGGATGGAGTCTGGTTTTACTGGGAAGCTCACCATGCTCCCTGTGCATAGAAAGGAATGCAAAGAGGGCTTTACTCCTAACGAAGAATTTCAGCCTTCATTGTAAGGATGATGTGTCTTCCTTTTTTTTTTTTAGATTAGTGGATGTTTTCTCTACCCCATCTTTAACTCACATGCCTACTCAGAACTGCTATTAATTAACTTGCCATTGTATGTAAAGTGCTTGGAGGCAGCAGAAAACTGGGGCTATATAGATTTAAAAACAGACTTGTCTCCTATCTGACTGCTGCTGACTTTCCCAACCCCAGTTCTTACAGGTCAATTGGGGGAAGAAAAAGCCATCAAGTGAGTGAAGCCCAATTTCTCCCCTATAGACTTGAAGTTTGTCTTGCTAAACATTATCCTTCTATTCTCAAATGCTTACATATTTTTTCTCATTATATTTGCTCTATCACTTACTAAATTTTTATGGTATGTTTCCCAGGGAGCCATTCCCATGAACTTTTTTTTTTCTCTTTGGAGAGAAAAGGGAGACTATTGAATGGAGGAAAGCAGTGTTGAGGGATAGATCATTTATTTCATTAAGCAGTTAGACTAGAAGCCAAAACTTTTAGCAGTACCAGATGCAGGGATTCCAATCAAATTTATTCAGAAATGTTTAGATTTAAGGGGGAATAGGACTAATATTAATAATTAATTTGGTGGAATCATCATTGTTCTCTTGTTCCCTAAAAAGACTTGCTTCACTTGTTTCTGTTCAGAAAACAGACTTATAAAATACATTTAAAAAAAAAAAAAAAGTCCTTCATTTCCTGGCCTCCTGCACTTACATGGCTACATACCCCTTCTCTGATCAATAACTTCACCTCAGATTTTTCAAGCACTGTTTTCCCTTCATAGCTCCAACTAGCCAAACTCTTTCTCATCGGATGCCTCCACCTTCCCTTGGTTTGGGGTACGATATGTCCTTCTGACTGCCCATTTGTTAAGCTGCACTGTTTGCTTCTCCATCAACACAGGATTTTCTAGCTGGGCAGTGATCAGCCTTACTTTAATGGCAGGGTCTCTGACTGTTTTGTTCATACACAGACAATATTAATAATATTTTTTCTCCTGTTTCTGTTTTTTTTTTTTTTTTTTTTTTTTTTTTTGAGATGGAGTTTCGCTCTGTCACCCAGGCTAGAGTCTGGAGTGCAGTGGCATAATCTTGGCTCACTGCAACCTCCACCTCCCGGGTTCAAGTGATTCTCCTGCCTCAACCTCCTGAGTAGCTGAGATTACAGGTGCACGCCACAATGCTCAGCTAATTTTTGTATTTTTAGTAGAGACGGGGTTTCACCATGTTGGTCAGGCTGGTCTCGAACTCCTAACCCCATGATCCGGCTGCCTCAGCCTCCCAAAATGCTGAGATTACAGGCATGAGCTGCTGTGCCCGGCCTGAGTTGGGTTTTAAATTCTCCCAAATCTGCCATTTCAAAGGTGGCTGTGATACTATAATCCCATTTTTCTGGGAGGTATCAATGGGGCAAAGAATAAAGACCCCTGAAGTCCAGATTAATCAGGGGCAGTACAAACATGCTTCCAGGGAGCCCAGGCTTTGCTTTTCAACTCGGCTAAGGCTACTTCTGCTCCCTAGGGCAACTGGTCAATCAATGAAATGGGAAGGTTCTGGGAAATGTCTGCAAAACACTGAAAACTTCAAAAGGAGGGGCTACATAAGAATTGTCATGGAAGAACTAAATGTTCTTATTATCTTTACAATGATCCATAGAATCTAGCTTCTGGTCTTGTTGGAGTCCTTCCTTGTTGGATAATGAGGCACCCTATTGCTTAGCCTAGCAATCTGTTTAATAGTGTATTCTCCCCTGGGTTTAGTAGGTCAATCAGAAGAGATTGTCAAGTTCCACACTGACTATATTAGGCCACTGCTTTTGCCCCGATATATGAATTGTATTTGCAGAAATTGAGGTTACAAAATGGAAACTAATACTTTTCATTATGAAGTGCTACCCCACTCCTCCTTGTTCTCAGCTCTTATCACATTTTATCTCAAATTCTCCTTGTCCTGCCCTTCGCTTCCCTTGTGGCTTCTTTCATCTTTGCCTCTTAACCATTTTGTCACCTACAACATATTTCCATCTTGCTTTAACTAATAGCTAATATTTGAGCACTTACCATACACCAGGCAATTGCCTGAAGCATTTCATGTGAATGAATCCACAAAATATTTTTTGAGTTAATTTATATTATCATCTCTGCCTTAAAGGTAAAAACAAAACAAAAACCTCTGAAGCATACAGTGATAAAACAACTTCTCCCAAATCACATACCTAATAAATGGCCAGACAAGGATTCCAACAGGCCCTTAGCCTGAGCTTTTAACCTCCCCAGTTCATTTGGATTCCTAATCTACCTATGAAGTTCTTTATTTAAAATTTAACAATTTGTAGACTAAAATAAATTTGGTATATGCATCTATTCCAAATCTTAGCAATAATGGCTTTGGGATTGTTGACATCTCAGTTAAGACCTCCTGAATCAAATGTCTTAATTGTCTCAGGTGTGGGTGTCTTTTCTATTCTGACATCTGAAAGCTGAGTATTAGCTGGAGATAGCCATGAGCTTTTTTCTTACTGCTTTTTCCATTTTCTTGCTCCCTTCCAAGTCTTGGCCAGTTGTTTATCTTTAATATCTTGCTGGGATCTTCCAAGCTGTAGAAATTATAAGCAGTGATTACCAATGATATGTTTAGTTCAGCTACAGATCAAACTGGAAAGAAAGTCACATGACATGGAGGTGACATGTACCCTACTTGATTCTGGGAGAGATGTTAAAATATACACCATCAACTGAAGCCCTCCATGGGACCCCACTACACTTCAGCATCTTTCAGATATCCCCCATTCAGCATGCTAACTTAAAAAAAATGGACTGGGTTGAGTATTTAGCAGTCACCTTCACTGTAACACTCTGCAGTGTATAGCATCTTCACTGAAATCCTTTTGAGAAAGACCTGGACTGGGAATGGTAGGGAGATTCCAGGAATGGAGGAGAAATCCCTAGCACACTTCAAAATATAGACATTACTACCAACAGACTAGCAAACTAAGATGCAACAGAGAAAATTACTGACTTATATTTCAATAACCACAAACTAATCAATTAAAACTCATTGATTATACATTTTCCCTGTGCTTTTCCTTCATCTTTCTTTCTCTTTCTTAAAATTCCAATAGCCGTCCCTACTTAGTAACATAATCTTGCAGATAAAACAACAGACCCACCAAGCTATCTTCTTCCTCAAAAAATTTCAGAGAATAAGTTTACAGTTTTCATTCCAAATTATCAATTCCACATCAACCAGTAATTATTCTATTTGCTAAAGACAAAAGAAAGGTAAAATAAGACTAAATCACCATGAAAATGAGATCAGTTCAGTTATGAGTTAAAGATCTGTGAACTGTCATTTCTTGGTATTAAATACTCAGGTATAAATGCTTCTACGAGAAGACCACAGATCGTAGCTGTGTGAGGGGCATGAACTGCAATACCAAAGAGCAGTCCATCAGAGCTGCTTCCTTTGTGACTTCTCCACTAGGTGATAAGGATAATTGCCATTATAGAAAGAGTGAACAGCAACAATAACAGCTACATAGGTCTCTGCCACTAAATCACTGTGCAGGATTTAGATTATTTTCCCTCATTCTCTGACTTCAGACCTAGCAGGACAACTCCATTCTCAGCATTCAGCTTTGCAGGCTTAAATCAGTGAAGTTGCTGGGCCAGGTCAATTTCCTACATCTCCCCTTCCTAAAAGCAGATTACGTTCCCAAGTCTGGGCCAGCGAAAGTGCTGGGGTGGGGAGTAGAGAGGCATGGCGGGATGAGGAGGCAAGGCCATAGGGAAGATCATTAAAGTACTTAACTTTATTTGAGCAACCCTAAATTTCAATAATCCAAAAATTTAAAGCGGTGAGCACACTGCTTAAAACACTTGGAGTGCAGACTGATTGCATGCCTGCTGGGAGACATCAGACAAGGAAGCTCCAAATAGGAGGGATGCTGAGCAGGGGCCCCTCCCTTGATGCCCCCTGCCTGTTTCCCCTCAGGGGACCCTTTACATCTTGGTAGACTGGGGAGGCAATGAAGCCTAGAAGCATCAGGAAGCCTTCTTCTCTTTTTGGGAGCCATGTTGACTTTCAGAGTGTTGTTGACAACAAGGTCACTACTTTACTCCACAGTAGAGGACTTTGTCATGAAGGCTGAATTATGCCTTCTCTGAAAGGTTATGCTGGCATTTGGGGTCTGCAAACTTTTTTTTTAATGTTTGAATCTTAGTCATTTCTGTTTCTTATAGACCTCACCACTCCCTGATGTCTCATACCACTTAGGCCCCTGATTATCGCACACACTCATGGCTTTGATAAGGCAGCCATTGCTCCAAATTCCCTAGAGTTTAAACTGCTTCAATTCCTTGCTTCCAGACTAATTTCCCACTGATAGTTTACCTGTATGATCGGTTTGAGTCTTTGCTGTTCTTCCTGTCCTTGTGTTCTGCCCTTCCCTCTCAGCTCAGCCCATTGACATTCAACTACACTTGAGTTCTGATTCACATATCACCTGAGCCTTGAACTCCTTTATCCCTGTCACCAGTAAAATGTGCCTTTGCCATCCTCTGCAAATTAATGGCACATGGGTTGTATTTCTTGGGCCCCTTATCATTGTCTCCTAATTAATTCTGTGTTTATATGCACCCCTTTCCCTAACACTATATATTCTTTGGAGGAAGTGGTGGTAGCAATTATAACTCCTATGCCTCATAGCCAGTGTCCAATATAAATGTGTTGCCTAGACAGAGTAAAAGTTGAGCTATCGACACAAGTTATTCTTCCCTCCTGTTGTCTACGCCTTCAGCCTTTGTGTATGCATTCAAGGAAAGATACACATAGACACTCATCATGCATGGCATAATTTCACTCTCTCTAATAGCCACATGCTCAACTTGGGCAAATGCTCATTCATTAGTAAACTCTAATCCAAGTCTACATTACAGCTCTTTCACGATTAATTCAATTTTAGTGGTTTTCTTTTAGTAGATTCGTGGGGAAAAAAAAGAAAAAAAAAAAGAAAAATACACTCTCTAGCCTGTTCACTTTAACTTTTGGGCTGACGGAGCTCCCAAGGCACGTCCTGGTGAGTTATGTACCCTGAAGGAGCAGCGCTTTAGGCCCCCACCACTAATTTCTTATGCTGACTTGAAACATTTTGAAGAGTGTTGGCACATAGTTCTGTCTTCTATTAGATCACTCCCTAGTTAGCATCACCCAGTTCTTTTCCCTCTTGTTCATTCATTTATTCAAAACATACTTTAATTTCCACAACTTGTCTAGCACTCTATGGGCCCTGGGGATACCAATGTAATACTTATAATTCAAACAACCATGCAGTCCAGACCAAGAGTGGGATTACGTTTAAAGCAATGCACTGCCATAGTCATAATTAATTAAAAATCAACTTAAATATGTATTTATATATTTTAGAAAGAAGGCCCCGTTTGCAATCCACAGCAATGCTTCATAACATATACATTTTTCTAATTCCAACGCTCTCTTCTGCTCCACCCCCAGCATTTTTTCCCCAGTAAAAACTCTTCTATAAACATGCTGCCTGAATTTTCTATCTTTGTCCTTCCCCAAACTCTTTCATAATTAATGATGTAGCTATATTTAGCCTCCCTTTCTCTTTCAGTGGAAGAAAAGGAGAAAGGGAAAGGGCAAAAATAAGATTCTATGTAGTAGGAAAGGGAGTGTAGGGTCCAGTAATGCCTGTGTAAATAAGACAGAGACCACAGCCTCAAGGAGTTTGCTTTCTCCTGGAGTAACAGACACACGAGCTTAATTGTCCCTTCTGTAGGATGGGTTATAGTGCACATCATTATCACATAGGAAGGGGGTGGCAATTGTTAAAATCGGATCATGCAGACCAGGAGAAGAGGGAACCATGGAATGAGGCTGGAGAGGGCAGGAGCCCCATTCCAGGGAGTACTTAAGGCTTTTGTTCAGGAGGCTAAGTAAGCTTCAGTTCCAGCCCTTGCTGCTATCTTCACTAATCAAATATCTAGTTCCTGGAAACAGACTCCTCATCTTTTTTGTTACTTAATGAGTCTGGAATTGGACCAGATGCCTTGTTGCATTCCAATCAGCACCTTACAAAAGGCCAGTATCCCAGGACTAGTAGAATAGCCCTCTGAACACAATTTGACAGCATTTTAGCTCTTTCCATCACTGCAGCACAGTGAACCCAAAATGTAAATGTTCATTCTCAGAGTACAGGCAAATTTTTTTTTTCTGTCGTATCAACTAATTAAGCACCATTTAAGTTGTACTTAGCCTGGGCATTATTTCTACCCAAGTGCATCACTTAGCCACATTAAGTTTCATATTCCACTTTGAAGCCCAATTGCCTAATCTCTCAGAGTTTATTCTGTGAAATGGTTCTAGCTGGGTTTCTTAACCTTCTATTTCAATGTCAGTGGTAAATATAAAAAGAAAAAAGTACACGTCATCTCTGTAATCTCTTCTACTAAGTACAAGCAAAGAAAGAAACAGAGAGTGACAATTTATGTTAACAAACTTACAAAACAAGGCTGGGACATCTTTGTTTATTGTTGCTTTTTTTTGTCTGTTTTAATTGTTTCTTCTCTAAATCCATGATAAACAAGGAAATGGAAACACTGAAAATTTTAACAATATTCTCATGATCACTTAAAATGTCTATGCTAAAAAGCATTAGTAGCTTAAACTAGTATAAAGATCAAAGGCTATAGAGTCAGAAAGGATGAGGTGGAGGGTGGGGGGTGAATTTGAGCTCAGATAGCACTCAGCTGTATATCTATATATTAGTGACTTCTCTGGGTGTCAGTTTCCTCTTTTGCAAAGTAGCAGAAATAAGACCCACCTTGCAAAGACTGTTAAGAGAGCAAATGAAAGCACCTAAAATGTTTTGTCCATATAAGACATTTGTGATAGCTGCTCTGATGATGGTGGTAATACCACATTATTGATTTCTATCTTCTGAATCAAGAGTGGACAATCCTTTTTCTCTAAAGTGCCAGAGAGTAAATATTTAGACTTTGTGGATCAGGAAACATACTCTGCCACTGTAGCAGGAAAGCAGCCACAGGCAATAGTATGTGAATAAGCATGACTGTCTTTGTAGGCCATTCAAAACAGGTCATAGGCTGGACTTAACCAGTGGGCCATAGTTTGCCAACTCCTGTTCTTTGCCAAGACCTATTAATTCATTCAACAAATATTTATTTGGGTGCCTACACAAAGCTAGCAACTGTACTAGATTAGCAACTGTAAGAGCTAGCAATTCTTGGAAAATTCATATTCTTGTAATACCTACCTACATTCCTGTGAGAGGAGGCAGTGACTAAGGAAGTACACAAATGGTATAAACAAGAAAAGCAGCCAATAATACTGGGACAATGCAGAGAATTAGAACAGATGTCAGTGACAGGGTGGATACATGAGGCTTCTTGCCATATCTTGCCACAGAGAGATTCAGAGTACTGCAGAAGTCATTTACCAAAAGGCTTTCAATGATCTTGTTGGAGGTTTTACCTTAGGATTTTTGTAAAGATTTTCAACTTTCTCAAGTTTCTTGTTTCCAAAGAACTAAGCTGGGCTTTACAGTGCTGATCTCTTGGACAGGTGTTTACAGAGAGGAAAACACTTGAAACATATATAAGGTACCAAGGGCTCAAGAGTACAGCAGAGCTTGGACCTCAGTATTACCCACAGTCTTGACAGCATATTGAAGTATTCCCTTCCCCAAACTTCCTAGAGTCCTATGTGATTATGGAAAGTCACCTTGTGGCATGGGGTCTAGATCTAGCCAGAAAAATCATCCCATGGATACCTGCTATATGTTGAGCCCTGAACTTTAAAACCATTGGATTTGTTCTTCTCAAGAATTCTTATTTTATAGATGCAAAATTTAAGGTTTAAAAGACTGTGACTTGTCACCAAGTCAGTAATTGGCAGTGCTAACATTTGACCTTGAAACTGTCTGCTTATAAATCCCTCCATTCCTGGCATTTTGTGCTTTTCCAGCCATTCCAAAGAACTGCTATGTTTCTTTCTAGATCTTCAACCTTGGCACCCATTGTCTATTGCCACTTAACTGTTACTTATAAACCTACCTGAAACCTATCCATATGCATAACACTGATAAGGAATATTGCCAGGAGACTTAAAAAAGAATTCAGTTGTATCACATTTACTTGTTTTCTGTTCTAGCTAGTCCAATAGCAATTTAATTTTAAAGAGTAATCAAATGTGTTTGACATGATTTATTTTCACAAATCTATGCTGCCTCACACCAATTAAATTTCTCTTTTCCAAACGTAATGCTGAGCAGAGCCTTAAGTATCAGCTCAAATTATCTTTCCATTGGAAATAATAGAACTACCTTGGTTCACAGTCATTCATTCTTTATTTTAAAAATAATGGGATGTTATTTGCAGTTTTATAATCATTTATATCTCCTGATTCAAAAGACTATTAATAACGGTTCTAATAGGTGTTACTAAGTAAAACGATGAATTTTCTAATGAGGTGCATCACCCCAAGATGCAATCCATAGATACTTGGTATTTTGTCTAGTTATATCTTTCCCAAAGCATTGTAATGCATCTGAAGGATTGGCTGTCTCATTTCTTTTCTCTTTAAGTTCCTGTAAGGGATGATGAGTATGATAAAAAGTGATTACACACAATCTCTCCATTTAGTGCCTTTGTTCTAGCACATCCCTCCAAATTATCTGCTCCTTGCCCCATTAAAAGTCAGACTAGGATTTTGGCCATGTGTTAGAACCAGCTATGCATATTGCTCATCCTTGAAGCAGGGAAAAGTTGTGGCAGCAATAAACATAAAAGGAGTACAGTTAACAGGATAACAAGGCTCTCTATTTAATGATTTTCTATGACCACAAATAGCAATTAGGAGATTTAGTACATTTCATTAAGCATTTACTATGGGCCAGACACTATTATAGAAACTTTAAATAGGGAAACTATGATTTAGAAAAGTTTAATAATTATCTGAGAGGACAAAAGGACAAAGTAGATGGAGATAAGATTTAAACTCAGTTCTGTCTAACGTCCATATGGTTTCCATCACACCATGCTGTCTTCCCATATATCAAATACCTACCCTAGTTACAATTCCTTATTGGTGTTATTCGTGAACAAAGATAAGACTGTGTTGGCTATTCTTTGGTTTTCAAGGACACAGCAGCAATATCACTGTGTATTTCATAAGTTGTCCTGTCATTTGTTGAATGTCTTTGGACCATTGGAATTAGCCATGAAATACAGAAAGACAAATATATTCTGAGCCAATGCCACTGAGTTTTGCAAAGCCTAGGTCACAGTAAGTGCTCAGTAACTATGTATTGATTAGATTCCTTGGCTGCTTGATTGGTTGGCTAGATAGTTGAGCATGCATTCAGAGTTTTTGTTCCCCTGCCTTCCCCACCTGCTTTTTGAAAAATTCCTCCTACACATAAGACAACTAGGAAATAACACACAACCCAATAGCAAAAAAAGAAATAAATTGCCCAAAGAAGTCTGGAGAGTTTTAAGCGGGAGATCACTATAGACAGATGTAAGAAAAGTTTTATACAAGTGCCTGGATTGAGTTTATCTTCAGATTACGAGTAGAATTTTTGTGTGTGGAGGGGTGAGAAAAGTGTTTTCCAGGAGAGGGAATACCATAGATAGGATTATAAATACAAGAATGAATGTAGTATAATCTTGACACAGTGAAGTGAATTGGAATTTGACATTTGAGCTTTGAGAAAATAGTCATACATTTTAGTTAAGTGGGCTCAGATTTTGAACACACCTAAAAAGGCCAGTTAAGGATTTGGACCTTGTCCTGGGAACTCTTGCAGGTACATTAAATGAGCTTGAGCAGTGGAAGTGAAGCAACAAAATGGATGATTTAGGACTTGGCAAGTGTGCAAAATTAACAAGAGTGCTGGGTAGCTGTAGGGAGATGCTGTGAACCAAGTAAGTCACTAAACAAGGAGGGCCTGCCTCAGGGTGACAATGTCAATAGTAGCATGAAGGAAACATGCTTGTAAAATAGAGCAAGGTTCAAATTGTAGTTCCTACATCTTTAAGTTCTGAGTTCATAGAACTCAATGAATTAACCTCTTAGAACATCAGTGTCTTCATCTATAATAAAACCTCATTCACATAGGGCTTTTGCAAAGATTTTTTGAAATCTGATGTAATATATAAATAGCTCTAATTCTGGAATATTGTAATTAACCTTGTCTTAGACAGCTCAGGCTGTGATAACATATACCACAAACTGGAAAGCTTTAACAATAGCAATTTATTTTCTCATGTTCTCACAGTTTTGGAGGCCTAAATTCCAAGATCAAGATCTAGCAGGATTCTGCTTCTGGTGAGGGCTCTTTTCCTGACTTGCAGATGGCTACCTTCTCACTGTGTCCTCATATGGCCTGTCTCGTTGTGTGCACCTGCAGAGAGAATGACTTCTCCTATGTCTTTTCTTACAAGGACAATAACCTTATGAGATCAGAGTCCTACCTCTATGATCTCATTTAACCTCAGTTACTTCCCTTAAGACTCTATCTCCAAATACTGGGTCTGATCCAATATTGGCCAAATATTGGTTTCAACTTTAATCCCCAATGTAACTATATTCAGAGATGGGGAGCACAATGAAGTCCAAAAGCAGTACATATGTGTTAACGCCTGCGTCACTGAAAGAAATAGGATGAAAAATATTAAGAACGGGAATTGTCAAGATGTAGCTATGGACTACAGAAGGAAAATGAAGGAAGGGAACAAGTTAAATGGAAATGTCAATGTTTTGGGCCTGGGTAGCTAAAAGAATTGTGGTCTGTGTTGGACCTCCCTGCTCCTTCTATTAACCCTCCCTTTCCAACTATGATTTCCAAAGAGCTGTCATCCATGGTCTAATCAAGTATGGCCCTTTAAAGATTGGTTAACATATATCTATTTGTTTATCTCCATTGAAAAAGGAAGCTCAGCTTCTACTTCTAGGAAAATCCTCAGAAGATCTCATGATAACAATAGTCTTTCAGAAACAGTTTTTGTCATGGAAGGAATTTAACAGCCTCCTTATACAGTGTTGCTTCAATATTTTATAAAGAAAATCCAGAAAAAAGGAATTGTATTGAACTTATGAGGCTTTTCTTTTCTTTGGTGAGGTTTCTGTAAACTCTACACATTTGATTTTGTCTTTTCTCCAAATTATGGGGAAGGTATTGGAGGAAAGCATGCAACAGTCAATTATATTTCTACAATGAAGTATCTTTAGAACATGAGGGATGTGGTGTGTGCAAATGTGGCAGCGTATGTTTTATTTAATGCTTTCTCTATACAGAACTGGGAAAAACAAAAACAGAGCCGAGCTATGCAGTTTCATGAAAACATATTCTTTCCTCTTTGCTTGACTGGAAAGTAATATTTACAGAGTAACCTCCAACTGATAAAATGGGAGTCATTCCCATGACACCATTGAGAAAAATAACTTGCTATATACCTGGATTTATTTTTATTCCAATTTTTGGATTTATTGGTGGAGTAGACCTTTGTTCCCTATTACAGTATTGTGCACAGATGTAAAGGTGATGTAGTGTTACGAGAAGAGAGAGCTGAAAAGGGAAAGGAATCCCTGTATGTCAGGTACTTGCTGAGTAAAGTGCTCTGATAGGATCTAGCACATAGCCAGCAAAACTAGAGAGATGAACAGATAAAGAGACTTATAGCTCAGGGACAGAATGTTGAGTTGTTCACATTCTTTGATTCATGTTGCATCATCATCAGTATATGCAAAGTCCCTCTCTTATTATATCTATTCATTTTTCCCTTTTGACTACATTTTCTACTCTTATCCCTTTTTACTCTCCATAGGAAAATGTGTTGTGTCATAGATGAGTAACTGGTTGAGAAAAGTGAAGTAAGCTAGGTTAAGTAGGTATTTCTAATGTTCCACAACAAATTAGTGCAAGTGCCTTGACTTAAATTTGGGGCTAGTTAAAATATATATTCCATTGAATATGCTTATTTTGCAAAATCCTCAAAGACAGAAGATAAAATATGTCCCAAATTTGGAAAAAACAATGGGATGCATTTGTCTCGTAAGGAGAACAGTATGTTGTTAGGCAAGTGTGTTAACTGTCTACATACGCCACTTGTTTAAATTTAATAATTTTTTCTTATAAAACAAATTGTGAGCCTTAGGGAATTGTGATTACTAGCATGTTGCAGCAAGTTTTACAAAGTAAACTTAAATCTTTCCTGAAGAATATGTTCTCTAGGAGATGAGTGCAAGGTTGTGGGAGAAGGTTAGTAGCGATTACCATAATCAAATTCAAAAGACTGGCATTTCAAATTTTTCCCCAAATTAACAGACCAGGTCCAAGAATCTGAGTTCTGCCTCTATGATTTTTATTAAATAGAGCTTTTCTGAGCTTTTTTTTTTTTACCACATGAACTTATTTCAAAATCATATATGATTTTGTAAAAATCCCTTGGGATTTTTCAAAATATTTTGTAAGTTTTTATTGTGACAATAAAAAATGAATTAAGGTTAAAAACAATATTTTATCTTTGATCAGTAAACTATGGCATATTATAATATATAGTTAATTTAGCATAACCTTCAAGAGTATTCATAATCCATACAGACAAATTTTACTTTTTCCATTTACAATTGGCACATGTTATTTAATAATTGATTTCAGATGGAAATTAAGCCATGAAATTAAACCTTACCTTTTAGATCTGATGTCTGGAATTATTGCATTTGGTACTTAAAAACCTATTTATCTATTTTTAAGGTTTTATTTTTTTCCAAAAGATGAAATAAGAGAGATGATTTCAGTATTCCATTTGCAAGTACTTCTCCACATATAACACCATGTTGCTTGTGAAGATAGTGTTTATTTCCCCAAAATGAAAATCAAATTGGATGTAATCATCACTGAATTTTATCTTTCTAACATTGGTTTTCAAAGCACTATAGACACCTTGATGTGCTCTGTAAGAGTTTTGATCAGATGAATGTGTCTTAAATATCCGGTGAAAATTCATGCACATCAATGCTCCTTATGCTTCCTGTTCCCAACCAACAGTATGAGTATAAATTTAAAAATGTATGACTTAGAATAAGACAATTTAAGGCTGTATAATGCTTATATCCCCATAACCACTAGCAGTCTCAATTGAGAAATGAACCGAGTGGCTGGCTCATTTAACTCCAATGCCAAATGATAAACATACTTCCCAGTAATTCAGCCAATACCTATGGAGGGCTTGCCATGCACAGAACACTTTACATGGATTCTCTAGGTTGATTTTCACAATAATTCTATGAGTTTGAAATTATTTATTATGCTTTTTCAAGTGAGGAAACAGAAGTTCATGGAATATGTATTAGTCCATTCTTGCGTTGTTAACAAAGACATACCCGAGACTGGGTAATTTATTTTAAAAAGAGGGTTTTTGTTTTGTTTCATTTTGTTTTACTTTAAGTTCTGAGACACATGTGCTGAAGGTGCATGCTTGTTACATAGGCATACATGTGCCATGGTGGTTTGCTGCACCTATCAACCTGACATTTAGGTTTTAAGTCCCACATGCATTAGGTATTTGTCCTAGTGCTCTCCCTCTATTAGCCCCTGACCAGCCCCTGACAAGGCCCTGTGTGTGATGTTCCCCTCCCTGTGTCCACGTGTTCTCTTTGTTCAACTCCCACTTATATGAGAACATGCGATGTTTGGTTTTTCTGTTCCTGTGTTAGTTTGCTGAGAATGATGGTTTCCAGCTTCATCCATGTCCCTGCAAAGGACATGAACTCATTCTTTTTTGTGGCTGCATAGTATTCCAAGGTATAAGTGTGCCACATTTTCTTTATCCAAACCATCATTGTTGGGCATCTGAGTTGGTTCCAAGTCTTTGATATTGTAAATAGTGCTGCAATAGACATACATGTACATGTGTCTTTATAGTTGAATGATTTGTAATCCTTTGGGTATATACCCAGTAATGGGATTGCTGGGTCAAATAATATTTCTGGTTCTAGAACCTTAAGGAATCACCACACTGTTTTCCACAATGGTTGAACTAATTTACACTCCCATCAACAGTGTAAAAGTGTTACTATTTCTCCACAGCCTCACCAGCATCTGTTGTTTCCTGACTTTTTAATAAGCACCATTCTACCATTCCAGTATCTTATTGTGGTTTTGATTTGCATTTCTCTAATGACCAGTGATGATGAGCTTCTTTTGATATGTGTATTGGCCATATAAATGTCTTCTTTTGAGAAGTGTCTGTTGATATCCTTCACCCACTTTTTGGTGGGGTTGTTCATTTTTTTCTTGTAAATGTGTGTAAGATCCTTGTAGATTCTGGATATTTGACCTTTGTCAGATGGGTAAATTGTGAAAATTTTCTCCTATTCTGTAGGGTGCCTGTTCACTCTGATGATAATTTCTTTTGCTGTGCAGAAGCTTTTTAGTTTAATTGGATGCCATTTGTCAAGTTTGCCTTTTGTTGCAATTGCTTTTGGTGTTTTAGTCACGAGCCTTTGCCCAGGCCTATGTCCTGAATGGTGCTGCCAAGGTTTTCTTCTGGGGTTTTTATGGTTTGGGATTTTACGTTTAAGTCTTTATCCATCTTGAGTTATTTTTTGTATAAGGTATAAGGAAGGGGTCCAGTTTCAGTTTTCTGCATATGGCTAGCCAGTTTTCCTGGCACCATTTATTAACCAGGGAATCCTTTCCCCATTGCTTATTTTTGTCAGGTTTGTCGAAGATCAGATGGTTGTAGATGTGTGGTGTTATTTCTGAGGTCTCTATTCTGTCCCATTGCTCTATATATCTGTTGTGGTTACCAGTACCATGATGTTTTGGTTACTGTGGTCTTGCAGTGTAGTTTGAAGTCTGGTAGCATGATGCCTCCAGTTTTGTTCTAAAAAAAGAGATTTAATTGACTCACAGTTCCACATGACTGGGGAGGCCTCACAATCATGGTGGAAAGTGTAGGGTAAGCAAGACACATCTTACATGGCAGCAGGCAAGAAAGCATGTGCAGGGAAACTCCCATTTATGAAACCATCAGATCTCATGAGACTTATTCACTATCACAAGAACAGCATGGGAAAAAAATCACCCCCATGAGTCAGTCACCTCCCACCAGGTCCTCCCACAGGGATTATTACAATTCAAGGTGAGATTTGGGTAGAGACACAGAGACAAACCATAACAGAATGACAGTCACTAACAATTTACTTTATCATACTGTTCTAGGCTTTGCCAGCATATTTTCTCATTTAATCTTTAGATCAACATTATGAAAGAAGTACTATTACTATTCCTATTTGATGGACTCAGAAACTGAAATATAAACAATGTAAACAACTCACCTAAAAACACATCATCTGCTTACAAAAAGAGCCAGAGTTAAAGTCAGGCCATATGACTGCAGAGTCCAAGCTCTTAACACCATGTTATGCTCATTAAGAGGCAGAGCCAGGATTCAAATTCAGTTTACCCAACCTGTTTTCTTCATATATATCTATCTGTCTAGGCATTTAAAAAATAACAAGTGAAACAAAAATGCTATTCCACTTGTAATAATGTGAATTTACCAGAATACTACAACCATGTGTGGAAATACTGATTCATTACCACCACTCACCCAGTTGATAAAAGCCTTTCAATGTTGCTCCTTAAAATTATTCTCTTGGCTTCTGAGACACTACAATAACTGGATTTTCCTCCACTATTATCTGGCCATGTATTCTCAATCTTCTTTGACAATTCATCCTCGTCCTCCAATCATTTAAAAGTTGAAGTGTCCCAGGGGTCAGTCCTCAAATTATATTTCTTTTCCATCTACACTTACTTCCTTGAAAGAGAATTTTTTTAAGCACAGAGATCAAAGTCCAAGTCATGGAGGTTGATGTAATTACCCCAGGAGACTGGGCAAGGAAAGCAAAAAGAAAAGGAAGCTAAGGAACTCCTGGAAACACCAGCAGATGAAGACAACCAAGTGAACTATACTACCAAGTACTTAGACTGTAAAGAGGAGACCCACAGGAGATGCAAGAAAAAAAACATGTGAAGGAAATAAAGGGAGAAAAAAGTTTAAAGGTGGAGCGAGAAATGTACTACTTGCTACAAAGAGGACAATATAATGAGGACTGGAAAGAAGAAAGTGGATTTTGCAGCAGTGTGGTGTCCCTGTTGAAAGTAGTTCCTATGGAGCGATGCTACAGTGAGTTAGGGAGTGGATGGGAAAGGAGGAGTCAAGTATAATCTCGAAAGGATGAGAAAAGAGAAATAAGTGATGATTAAATAATGCAAACCCTTTGATTCATTTATCTATTCAGTATATTGAGCACCTACTATATATCTAGAACTATTGAAGGGACTCAGTATGTAACACTGAACAAATCAATAAGGCCATCTCTGTCCTCCTAGAGTTCCACTCTAGTGGACTTGATGAAAGTAAAATATTTTTATTAGTCTATGAGGAATGATTACAGCTATAATATTCACATTGCTTGTCAGTTCTTTTTTATTATACTAATTTAATATTTGTCATGGTTTATTTACTAGATTTAAGTTTTCAAAACTAAAAAGTAAACCTCTCTTTACTCATGTTTATATTTCTTTGTAATACTCTGATATTTACATTTGTTTAATATGAGCTATGGATTGGAGAAAGGAGTGACAGGATTTAGTGATAATTTGTTGTAGTAGATCAGCCACAAGGGAATGGGGGGAAGGGAAGAGGAGAGAAGGGATGGGATAGATCAGCCACAGGGGAAGGGGAGAGAAGGGAGAGAAAGTGAGAAGGAGAGTGGAGGAAAGGGATAGAGGAGGGGAGAGAAGGGATGGGAGGAAAGTGAAAGAAAGGGAAGGAGAGAAAAAAGAGAAGGGAAGGGGAAGGAAGGGATAAAGGAGAGTTGGGGAGCAGAAAGGAGGAGAGGCAGGGAAGAGAAAGGAGAGAAGGAAGAAGAGGGGAGCGGAGAGGAGTGAAAGGAAGGAGAGGGGAGTGGAGGGAAGGGAGTGGAAGGCAGAGGAAGGGAGGAGGAAGGGAGGAGGAAGAGAAGAGGAAAGCAAGGGGAGGGAAAAGAATGGAGAGGGGAGGGGAGAAGGAAGGGGAGGAGAGGAGAGGAGACATGTTTTACCACTCTGTCTGGTTCTCTTCACCTGCTTTCTTTTCCTAATCTCTAGAGACCATTCAAGAGACAAAGTGAGTCTTAACCTTTGAGTATAAGCCTCTTATTGTTTCACAATTTAACCTTGATTTACCCACAATTCTGATGATGTGTATCTCTGGGCACACTCAGCACAATTCAGCTGGGATTTGGTAAACATCCATGTGGATTCTATCACCTATTTATGAAGGATTTCCAGAATTATTAACAATTCTAGATTCAGAATTATGAACACACACAACCGGAGTCCCCATATTTTTTTCACCCTTCACCTCCCCTCTCCAATGAAACCTCCAACACACACCACTCTCTAAAAGCACCAAATGTGAAAATCATATCCTCTCTTTTCTCTTTCTCAGTGATAATTACTGCATTTCCTTACTTTATAAAGAGCACACAGGCTGAAATTCTCCCAGCAGAATGTCATCATTTGCTTTCCAAAGCAGGCACAAAATTAAAAGGCATTGTGGGTAATGGAATGCAAATAATCCAAGGCTGACACCTTCTTAACAAAGTTAAACTGTTAATGTGCACCTGGAATTCGTCCGGGGAATGAGCACAGGACACAGCTCTGGAGCAGTTCTCAGCACTTTATTCCCTCAGCATGATTGGGGAGGATGCTCAGATTCACAGCATTTCACATGATTCCTGATCCTGCTGACTCCAACTGTCTCTTGGAGTTGTATGTGGAGACCACATGAACACCACCCCAAACACTAATATTTTCACTTGGACGAATCGATTTAACCTACACCTGAATCTCAACTTTGATGATATCAAGTGTCTTGGTAATAAACTAGATCTCATGAAGAAACTTCTCTGAAAACGGGGAAGCACAGAAGAAGAAAAGTTAGGAGTACTTGAGGCACAGAATAAAATGAAAGGCAGCAAAAATCCTTGCCTGTATCTTTAGTGTATCATTTCTATTTTTTGGTCCTAATTTTCGGCAGCTGAAAATTGCAGGTTTTGATTATATCTTGAAAAGTGTTAATGTTATATGTTTACATCTTTTCTAAAGAAAGGCACTACATTGTTGCTTAAACTACTTCTTGTCAACAGAAAGACCAGTTGAAGAGAAATTGTGTGTGTGTGTGTGTGTGTGTGTGTGTGTGTATTAGTCTGCTGAAAAAGTAAACATGAACAACTAACACCTACATCTTGGTTTATAATACTTCACAAAAGGACTGAGCAATCTTTAAAAATGGATGATTCTAGAGATGAATTGGGGAATGTATGAGATGAACCTAGAACATACTGCTGTGCCAGAAAATAAAGACATGTTCAGAGAATGATGGAGATGTATCAAAAGGATATAAGAGCTAGCATGAGGAAATTCCCACTATCAACATTTAGGACAATTTGAGCATCAAAATAAATAATGATAATAATGAATTGTAAGTCATTGAAGAAAAAAGGGTTACATAGAGATATGACTAAATAAAATAAATAATGAATTGGAAGTCACTGAAGAAAAGAGTAATCCTTGAATCCATAGAGATATACCTAAATACATAATTAAATGGGGAGTAGAGGGAAGGAATAGCTCTTCCTCACCACAGAATTCCAACTAACAAATGTAGAGGAAATAATGGAATTGCAAAATAACAATTTGGTATTTATTGACCACAATAACAATTGTTTCAGGCAAAAAAAAAAAAAAATCATCAGTGGATGCTAAAACTGGTGGGTGCATAATTTAAAAAATGGAACATTTATACAGTCTCAGGGTAGCATCTCACAAAATAGCTATTAGTTACAAAGGCAAAACAGAAACTATACAGTGGGGAAGCTTGGCAGACACCACTTTAAACAAGTGATCAAAGTAAACATCATCTGTAATGGGACAAATCAACCACATGTGCTAAGTATATGAAGCACTAATAAAGACAAAAACACCGTCCCTGTGGTATTCTTGCCCAAAGTGGATAAGCTAAATTTAATCAAAAGAAAAAATCAGGAAGACCAAAAATGAGAGACATTCTTCAAAATAACTGACCTAAAATCTTTTAAAAAACACAAAGGTCATGAAAGGCCAAGAAAGATCAAGCAACTGTTCTAAATTAAAGAAAACTCAATAGATTTCACAACAAAATGAATCTTATTATTTTGATTGGATCCTGTAGCCAAGGTATTTCTCCCCTTTTGCTATAAAGGGCACTGCTGGAACAACTAAACATTTTCAGTAAGATTTGTACTTTTTTTACTTTATTAATTGCCATTGTTTTAATTATACTGCACTGGTAGGCAGGAATTTTTTTTTTATGAAATGCACACTGAGATATTAAGGAATAAAGTTGAATTATATCTGCAACTTATTCTTAAATGATTTGGAAAAATTGACACTGTGTATATATGGTGTGTGTGTGACAGAGAGAGAGCATAAATGTAATAAAACATTAACATTTGATAAATCTCAATGAAAGTATACAAATTTTTTTTGAAATTTTTGTGAGGTTGAAATTATTTAAAGATAAAAGGTTAACATTAAAACAGTAAAAAAAAAAAAAAAAAAAAAAAACATGAAAGGCATGTTACCTGAGATTGAGAATACTTTATCTTCCTGCTTTTTATGATTTAATACTTTGACCTCCTCATCTTTATTATTTGAAAAGAAAGTTAATGAAGTCTTAAAAACTGATATTTTGGTCTCATCTTGCTAAAAGGAATCCATAAGAAGTCTAAATTACATATATATCAAATGAAAACATTGGATATATCATTTATTTTTTCAGTAATGATCTTAACCTTCACAACCTACAACCTTCACAATACACCTTCAAAATCCATTTTATTAATGGCAGCAGGATATCAGAATGGCATTTCCGGTCTTGCTCCAGAACCACTGGCTCAAATTTCTACTGTCTTTTTTAGGCATCCCAGAAAAACTGCAGCATTAGATAGGCATGGTAGGATAGTGGGATTGAGCTTCCTTGCCTGAGAGCACTGATCAGTTACCTCCATAAATCCTGTTGGTCTCTCTTTTTTTTTTTTTTTGAGATGGAGTTTTGCTCTAGTTGCCCAGGCTGGAGTCCAATGGCGCCATCTCAGCTCACCGCAACCTCCACCTCCCAGGTTCAAGTGATTCTCCTGTCTCAGCCTCCCTAGTAGCTAGGATTACAAGCATGTGCCACCACACCTGGCTAATTTTGTATTTTTAGTAGAGACAGGGTTTCTCCATGTTGATCAGGCTGGTCTGAAACTCCCGACCTCAGGTGATCCACCTACCGCAGCCTCCAAAAGTGCTAGGATTACAGGCACGAGCCACTGCACCCAGCCTTGGTCTCTTTTTTAAAAACAATGATCAGCACTATATACAAATGGAATTCCAATAAAAAAGGAGTGGATACAACAAGATATTGTTTTACTTCCACCGATTATCTCCCCTAAAGAACATCATTGGAAACAGTGTGTATGGGGGTGCAGGGTGGTATGCAGCATGGGATAGGGAAGGGAAAGAACATGGAATTTGAAGTCAGACAAATCTTTATTTATATTGGGGCAAAGTGTTTAACCACTCTGAACCTCAGTATCCTTTACTATAAAAACGTGGAAACTAATTATTTGGGGGGATAGTTCAAAGAACCAATAAACTAACATGTAGAATGTGATGTTTACTCTTCCTTTTCCCCTCAAGGTCTGTTCATCATTTTTCTGCATCCCACTCTATGTCCTAGGTAACCAACCCTAAAGACTACTTTAACTAGTCTCCCTTGCCTTTAGTTGGGTTCAGACAAATTGTGGCATAATCAAATTAAAAGTTAGTAAGAGAAAGAAGGGGTAGGAAAAAATGGCAGATAGGAGGCAGGACTAAATTGCAGCTCCAACTCAGATGGTCAGAGCAGCATGTGGAGACTCACATTTTGAACTTTTGCTCCAAGAACTACTGAAGGAATATACTAGGAAAGTTAAGAAAATTCACAGACTCTTTGAAGGAAGTGGATTGCTGTTGCAGGACCTGAGAGACAGCCCAAATACTGTGCTAGTATCCATGGCTGAGAGACCTGAAGATAGTTCATATCCCAGGACTCTGTGCTAGATCCAGAAGAGAAATAACAATTACGACAGTTAAGTTCTCAGGAAGCCACATTTCTAGGAAAAGGGGGAGAATAATGCATCAGGGAACATCCCATGGGTCAAAAGAATATGAATAGCGGTCTTGAGCACCAGATCTTCCCTCTAACATAGCCTACCCAAATGAAAAGGAACCAGAAAAACAATTCTGGTAATATGACAAAATAAGGTTCTTTAACACTCCCCAGAAAATCATACTAGCTCACCAGCAATGCAGCCAAACCAAGAAGAACTCCCTAAATTGTCAGAAGGTTGATTATCAAGCTAATCAAGGAGGCACAAGAGAAAAGTGAAGTCCAACTTAAGAAAATTAAAAAACAAAATGATACAAGATGTGAGGGGAGAAATATTCAGTGAAATAGACAGCACAAATAAAAATAAATCACAACTTCAGAAAATAAAGAATACACTTAGAGAAATGCAACATGTACTGGAAAGTCTCAGCAATAGACTCGAACAAGCAAAAGAAAGGAATTCAGAACTGGAAGACAAGGTTTTTGAAATAACACAATCCAACAAAGACTAAGAAAAAAGAATTTTAAAAATTAACACTGAGGTGGGGGGGCGGAGCAAGATGGCTGAATAGGAACATCTCCAGTCTCCAGCTCCCAGCGCGAGCAACACAGAAGACAGGTGATTTCTGCATTTTCAACTGAGGTACTGGGTTCATCTCACTAGGGAGTGCCGGACAATCGGTGCTGGTCAGCTGCTGCAGCACGACCAGCGAGAGCTAAAGCAGGTGGAGGCATGGCCTCACCTGGGAAGCGCAAGGGGGAAGGGAATCCCTTTTCCTAGCCAGGGGAACTGAGACACGCAACACCTGGAAAATCGGGTAACTCCCACCCCAATACTGCGCTGTACCAAGGGTCTTAGTAAATGGGCACACCAGGAGATTATATCCCACACCTGGCCAGGAGGGTCCCACATCCCACCCACGGAGCCTCCCTCATTGCTAGCACAGCAGTCTGTGATCTAACTGCAAGGCAACAGCGAGGCTGAGGGAGGGGCGCCCGCCATTGCTGAGGCTTAAGTAGATACACAAAGCCACTGGGAAGCTCGAACTGGGTGGAGCTCACAGCAGCTCAAGGAGCCCTGCCTGTCTCTGTAGACTCCACCTCTGGGGACAGGGCACAGCTAATCAACAACAAAAACAACAGAGCAGCAGAAACCTCTGCAGACGCAAACGACTCTGTCTGACAGCTTTGAAGAGAGCAGTGGATCTCCCAACACAGAGGTTGAGATCTGAGAACGGACAGACTGCCTGCTCAAGTGGGTCCCTGACCTCTAGGTAGCCTAACTGGGAGACATCCCCCACTAGGGGCAGACCGACACCCCACACCTCACATGGTGGAGTACACACCTGAGAGGAAGTTTCCAAAGCAAGAATCAGACAGGTACACTCACTGTTCAGCAATATTCTATCTTCTGTAGCCTCTGCTGCTGATACCCAGGCAAACAGGGTCTGGAGTGGACCTCAGGCAATCTCCAACAGACCTACAGCTGAAGTTCCTGAATGTTAGAAGGAAAATTGACAAACAGGAAGGACACCCACACCAAAACCCCATTAGTACGTCACCATCATCAAAGACCAGTGGCAGATAAAACCACAAAGATGGGGAAAAAGCAGGGCAGAAAAGCTGGAAATTCAAAAAATAAGAGTGCATCTCCCCCTGCAAAGGAACGCAGCTCATCACCAGCAACGGATCAAAGCTGGATGGAGAATGACTTTGACGAGATGAGAGAAGAAGGCTTCAGTCCATCAAACTTCTCAGAGCTAAAGGAGGAATTACATACCCAGCGCAAAGAAACTAAAAATCTTGAAAAAGAGTGGAAGAATCGATAACTAGAATAATTAATGCAGAGAAGGCAATAAACGAACTGATAGAGATGAGAACCATGACACGAGAAATACGTGACAAATGCACAAGCTTCAGTAACCGACTCAATCAACTGGAAGAAAGAGTATCAGTGATTGAGGATTAAATGAATGAAATGAAGCGAGAAGAGAAATCTAAAGAAAAAAGAAGAAAAAGAAATGAACAAAGCCTGCAAGAAGTATGGGATTATGTAAAAAGACCAAATCTACGTCTGATTGGGGTGCCTGAAAGTGAGGGGGAAAATGGAACCAAGTTGGAAAACACTACTCAGGATATCATCCAGGAGAACTTCCCCAACCTAGTAGGGCAGGCCAACATTCAAATTCAGGAAATACAGAGAACGCCACAAAGATACTCCTCCAGAAGAGCAACTCCAAGACACATAATTGCCAGATTCACCAAAGTTGAAATGAAGGAAAAAATCGTAACGGCAGCCAGAGAGAAAGGTCGGGTTACCCACAAAGGGAAGCCCATCAGACTAACAGCAGATCTCGGCAGAAACTCTACAAGCCAGAAGAGAGTGGGGGCCAATATTCAACATTCTTAAAGAAAAGAATTTTCAACCCAGAATTTCATATCCAGCCAACCTAATTTTCATCAGTGAAGGAGAAATAAAATCCTTTACAGACAAGCAAATGCTTAGAGATTTTGTCACCACCAGGCCTGCCTTACAAGAGACCCTGAAGGAAGCCCTAAATATGGAAAGGAACAACCGGTACCAGTCATTGCAAAAGCATGCCAAAATGTAAAGACCATCGAGGCTAGGAAGAAACTGCATCAACTAACGAGCAAAATAACCGGTTAATATCATAATGGCAGGATCAAGTTCACACATAACAATATTAACCTTAAATGTAAATGGACTAAATGGTCCAATAAAAAGACACAGACTGGCAAACTGGATAAGGAGTCAGGACCCATCATTTTGCTGTATTCAGGAGACCCATCTCACATGCAGAGACACATAGGCTCAAAATAAAGGGATGGAGGAAGATCTACCAAGCAAATGGAGAACAAAGAAAAGCAGGGGTTGCAATCCTAGTCTCTGATAAAACAGACTTTAAACCATCAAAGATCAAAAGAGACAAAGAAGGCCATTACATAATGGTAAAGGGATCAATTCAACAGGAAGAGCTAACTCTCCTAAATATATATGCACCCAATACAGGAGCACCCAGATTCATAAAGCAAGTCCTTAGAGACTTACAAAGAGACTTAGACTTCCATACAATAATAATGGGAGACTTCAACACCCCACTGTCAACATTAGACAGATCAACGAGACAGAAAGTTAACAAGGATATCCAAGAATTGAACTCATCTCTGCACCAAGCGGACCTAATAGATATCTATAGAACTCTCCACCCCAAATCAACAGAATAGACATTCTTCTCAGCAACACATCACACTTATTCCAAAATTGACCACATAATTGGAAGTAA
The DNA here is from genome assembly GCF_009764315.1 of Trachypithecus francoisi. NCBI lineage: Eukaryota > Metazoa > Chordata > Mammalia > Primates > Cercopithecidae > Trachypithecus > Trachypithecus francoisi. Next base: position 102,540,582 of record NW_022681468.1, read on the forward strand.
AGCACTCCTCAGCAAATGTACAAGAACCGAAATTATAACAAACTGTCTCTCAGACCACAGTGTAATCAAACTAGAACTCAGGACTAAGAAACTCATCAAAACTGCTCAACTACATGGAAACTGAATAACCTGCTCCTGAATGACTACTGGGTACATAACGAAATGAAGGCAGAAATAAAGATGTCCTTTGAAACCAATGAGAACAAAGATACAACATACCAGAATCTCTGGGACACATTTAAAGCAGTGTGTAGAGGGAAATTTATAGCACTAAATGCCCATAAGAGAAAGCTGGAAAGATCTAAAATTGACACTCTAACATCACAATTAAAAGAACTAGAGAGGGAAGAGCAAACACATTCAAAAGCTAGCAGAAGGCTAAAAATAACTAAGATCAGAGCAGAACTGAAGGAGATAGAGACACAAAAAACTCTCCAAAAAATCAATGAATCCAGGAGTTGGTTTTTTGAAAAGATCAACAAAATTGATAGACCACTAGCAAGACTACTAAAGAAGAAAAGAGAGAAGAATCAAATAGACACAATAAAAAATGATAAAGGGGATATCACCACCGACCCCACAGAAATACAAACTACCATCAGAGAATGCTATAAACACCTCTAAGCAAATCAACTGGAAAATCTAGAAGAAATGGATAATTTCCTGGACACTTACACTCTTCCAAGACTAAACCAGGAAGAAGCTGAATCCCTGAATAGACCAATAGCAGGCTCTGAAATTGAGGCAATAATTAATAGCCTACCAACCAAAAAAGTCCAGGACCAGATGGACTCACAGCTGAATTCTACCAGAGGTACAAGGAGGAGCTGGTACCATTCCTTCTGAAACTATTCCAATCAATAGAAAAAGAGGGAATCCTCCCTAACTCATTTTATGAGGCCAACATCATCTTGATACCAAAGCCTGGCAGAGACACACACAAAAAAGAGAATTTTAGACAAATATCCCTGATGAACATCGATGCAAAAATCCTCAATAAAATACTGGCAAACCGAATCCAGCAGCACATCAAAAAGCTTATCCACCATGATCAAGTGTGCTTCATCCATGGGATGCAAGGCTGGTTCAACATACACAAATCAATAAACATAATGCAGCATATAAGCAGAACCAAAGACAAAAAACTCATGATTATCTCAATAGATGCAGAAAAGGCCTTTGACAAAATTCAACAGCCCTTCATGCTAAAAACGCTCAATAAATTCGGTATTGATGGAACGTATCTCAAAATAATAAGAGTTATTTATGACAAACCCACAGCCAATATCATACTGAATGGGCAAATACTGGAAAAATTCCCTTTGAAACTGGCACAAGACAGGGATGCCCTCTCTCACCACTCCTAGTCAACATAGTGTTGGAAGTTCTGGCTAGGGCAATCAGGCAAGAGAAAGAAATCAAGGGTATTCAGTTAGGAAAAGAGGAAGTCAAATTGTCCCTGTTTGCAGATGACATGATTGTATATTTAGAAAACCCCATCATCTCAGCCAAAAAGCTCCTTAAGCTGATAAGCAACTTCAGCAAAGTCTCAGGATACAAAATTAATGTGCAAAAATCACAAGCATTCTTATACACCAGTAACAGACAAACAGAAAGCCAAATCATGAATGAACTTCCATTCACAATTGCTTCAAAGAGAATAAAATACCTAGGAATCCAACTTACAAGGGATGTAAAGGACCTCTTCAAGGAGAACTACAAACCACTGCTCAGTGAAATCAAAGAGGACACAAACAAATGGAAGAACATTCCATGCTCATGGATAGGAAGAATCAATATCATGACAATGGCCATACTGTCCAAGGTAATTTATAGATTCAATGCCATCCCCATCAAGCTACCAATGAGTTTCTTCACAGAATTGGAAAAAACTACTTTAAAGTTCATATGGAACCAAAAAAGAGCCCACATTGCCAAGACGATCCTAAGCCAAAAGAACAAAGCTGGAGGCATCACGCTACCTGACTTCAAACTATACTACAAGGCTACAGTAACCAAAACAGCATGGTATTGGTACCAAAATAGAGATATAGACCAATGGAATAGAACAGAGTCCTCAGAAATAATACCACACATCTACAGCCATCTGATCTTTGACAAACCTGACAAAAACAAGAAATGGCGAAAGGATTCCCTATTTAATAAATGGTGCTGGGAAAATTGGCTAGCCATAAGTAGAAAGCTGAAACTGGATCCTTCCTTACTCCTTATACGAAAATTAATTCAAGATGGATTAGAGACTTAAATGTTAGACCTAATACCATAAAAACCTAGAAGAGAACCTAGGTAATAGCATTCAGGACATAGGCATGGGCAAGGACTTCATGTCTAAAACACCAAAAGCAACAGCAACAAAAGCCATAACTGACAAATGGGATCTAATGAAACTAAAGAGCTTCTGCACAGCAAAAGAAACTACCATCAGAGTGAACAGGCAACCTGCAGAATGCAAGAAAATTTTTGTAATCTACTCATCTGACAAAGGGCTAATATCCAGAACCTACAAAGAACACAAACAAATTTATGAGAAAAAAACAAACAACCTCATCAAAAAGTGGGCAAGGGATATGAACAAACATTTCTCAAAAGAAGACATTCATACAGCCAACAGACACATGAAAAAATGCTCATCATCACTCGCCATCAGAGAAATGCAAATCAAAACCACAATGAGATGCCATCTCACACCAGTTAGAATGGCAATCATTAAAAAGTCAGGAAACAACAGGTGCTGGAGAGGATGTGGAGAAATAGGGACACTTTTACACTGTTGGTGGGATTGTAAACTAGTTCAACCATTGTGGAAAACAGTATGGCGATTCCTCAAGGATCTAGAACTAGAAGTACCATATGACTCAGCCATCCCATTACTGGGTATATACCCAAAGGATTATAAATCATGCTGCTATAAAGACACATGTACACATATGTTTATTGCGGCACTATTCACAATAACAAAGACTTGGAATCAACCCAAATGTCCATCAGTGACAGACTGGATTAAGAAAATGTGGCACATATACACCATGGAATACTATGCAGCCATAAAAAAGAATGACTTTGTGTCCTTTGTAGGGACATGGATGCAGCTGGAAACCATCATTCTCAGCAAACTATCACAAGAAGAGAAAACCAAAGACCACATGTTCTCACTCATAGGTGGGAACTGAACAATGAGATCACTTGGACTTGGGAAGGGGAACATCACACACTGGGGCATATCATGGGGAGGGGGCTGGGGGGAGGGATTGCATTGGGAGTTATATCTGATGCAAATGACGAGTTGATGGGTGCTGACAAGTTGATGGGTGCAGCACACCAACATGGCACAAGTATACATATGTAACAAACCTGCACATTATGCACATGTACCCTAGAACTTAAAGTATAATAATAATAATAAAAAGAAGTTTAAAAAAATAAAAATTAACACTGGGAGGCCGAGGCGGGCGGATCACGAGGTCAGGAGATTGAGACCATCCTGGCTAACACAGTGAAACCCCATCTCTACTAAAAATACAAAAAAATTAGTCGGGCATCATGGCAGGCGCCTGTAGTCCCAGCTACTCGGGAGGCTGAGGCAGGAGAATGGCATGAACCCAGGAGGCGGGCTTGCAGTGAGCCGAGATTGCGCCACTTCACTGCAGCCTGGGCAACAGAGTGAGACTCTGTCTCAAAAAAAAAAAGAAAAAGAAAAAAATTAACAAAGTATCCAAGTTTGGGATTATGTTAAATGACCAAACTTAGGAATAACTGGCATTCCTGAAGAAGAAGAGAAATGTAAAAGTTTGGAAAACATATTTAGGAGGAATAATTGAGGACAACTTCCCTGGCCTTGCTAGAGGCCTAGACATCCACATACAAGAAGTAGAAAGAACACCTGGGAAATTTAGCACAAAAACATCAACACCTAGGCACATGGTCATCAGGTTATCTAAGACAAGATGAAGGAAAGAATCTTAAGAGCTGTGAAGCAAAAGCAAAAGGTAACCTATTTAAAAAAAAACAAAACAAAAAACTGTCTTATTAACAGCAGATTTCTCAGCAGAAACCCTAAAAGCTAAAAAGGATTGGGGTCCTATCTTCAGCCTCCTTAAACAAAACAATTATCAACCAAGAATTTTGTATCCAGTGAAACTTAGCTTCATAAATGAAGGAAATATACAATCTTTTCCAGACAGACAAATGCTGAGAGAAATTTGCCGCTACCAAGCCAGCACTACAAGAATGCTAAAAGGAGCTCCAAATCTCTAAACAAATCCTGGAAACACATCAAAACAGAACCTCTTTAAAGCATGAATCTCACAAGACCTGTAAAACAAAAATATACTTTTTTAAAAAAAGGTATTCAGGCAACAAATAACCCAATGAATGGAATAGTACCTCATATCTCAATACTAATATTGGATGTAAATGGCCTAAGTGTTCCACTTAAAAGATACAGAATTGCAGAATGGATAAGAATTCACCAACCAAGTATCTGCTGCCTTCGAGAGACTCACCTGACACATAAGGACTAACATAGACTTAAGGTAAAAAGGTAGAAAAAGACATTCCATGCAAATGAACACCAAAAGCAAGCAGGAGTAGCTACTCTTATATCAGATGAAACAAACTTTAAAGCAACAGCAGTTTAAAACGACAAAGAGAAACATTATATAATGATAAAAGGCTTTGTCCAACAGGAAAATATTACAATCCTAAATATGTATGCATCTAACACTGGAGCTCCCAAATTTATAAAACAGTTACTACTAGACATAAGAAATGAGATAGACAACAACACAGTACTAGTGGGGCACTTCAATACTCCACTGGAAGCACTAGACAGGTCAAAACAGAAAGTCAACAAAGAAACAACAGATTTAAACTATACCCTAGAATAAATGAACCTGAGAGACGTTTACAGAATATTCTATCCAACAACCACAGAATACACATTCTATTCATCAGTACATGGAAATTTCTCCAGGATAGACCATATGATAGGCCATAAAACAAGTCTCAGTAAATTTAAGAAAACTGAAATTATATCAAGTACTCTCTCAGACAACAGTGGAATAAAATTGGAAATCAACTCCGAAAGGACCTTCATAACCATGCAAATACATGAAAATTAAATAACCTGCTCCTGAATGATCATTGGGACAATAATGAAATCAAGATGGAAATTAAAAAGTTATTTGAACTGAACAATAACAGTGACACAACCCATTAAAACCTCTGGGATACAGCAAAGATGGTGCTAAGAGGAAACTTCATAATCTTAAATGCCTACATCCAAAAGTCTAAGAGAGCACAAGTAGACAATCTAAGGTCACGCTTCAAGGAACTAGAGAAAAGAGAACAAATCAAATCCAAACCCAGCAGAAGAAAGGAAATAATCAATATCAGAGCAGAACTAAATGAACTGAAACAAAAAAAAATACAACAGAACAAAATAAATGAAATAAAAAGCTGTTTCTTTGAAAAGATACATAAAATCAATAGACCATTAGCAAGATCAACCAAGAAAAGAAGAGAGAAAATCCAAATAAACTCAATTAGAAATGAAATGGGAGATATTACAACTGACACTACAGAAATACAAAAGATCATTCAAGGCTACTATGAACACCTTTGTGCACATAAACTAGAAAACCTAGAGGAGATGGATAAATTATTAGAAATATACAACCCTCCCAGTTTAAATTAGGAAGGATTAGATACCCTGAACAGACCAATAACAAGTAGCAAGATTGAAATGGTAATACAAAAATTACCAACAAAAAAATTCCAGGACCACATGAATTAACAGCTGAATTCTATCAGACATTCAAAGAATAATTGGTACCAATCCTATTGACACTATTGCCCAAGATAGAGAAAGAGGAAATCCTCCCTAAATCATCATATGAAGCCAGTATCACCCTAATGCCAAAACCAGGGAAGGACATAACAAAAAAAGAAAGTTACAGACCAATATCCCTGATGAACATAGATGCAAAAATCCTTAACAAAATACTAGCTAACCGAATTCAACAGCATATCGAAAAGATAATCCAACATGATTGAGTGGGTTTCATATCAAGGATGCAGGAATGGTTTATTATATGAAAGCATAAATGTGATACCCACATAAACAGAATTCAAAACAAAAATCACATGATCATCTCAATAGATGCAGAAAAATCATTTGACAAAATACAGCATCGTTTTATGATGAAAACCTTCAGTGAAACTGGCGTATAAGGGACATACCTTAATGTAATAAAAGTCATCTATCATAAACCCACAGCCAACATAATACTGAATGGGGAAAAGTTGAACGCATTCCCTCTGAGAACTGCAACAAGACAAGAATTACCACTCTCACCACTTGTATTCAACATAGAACTGGGAGTCCTAGTCAGAGCAATCAGACAAGAGAAAGAAATAAATGACATCCAAATCAGTAAAGAAAAAGTCAAATTATCACTGTTTGCTGATGATATGATCATATGCCTAGAAAACCCTAAAAACTCCACCAAAAAACTCCTAGAACTAATATATGAGTTCAGCAAAGTTTTGGGATACAAAATTAATGTATACAAATCAGTAGCTCTGCTATATACGAACAAGGACCAAGTTGAGAATCAAATCAATAACTCAACACCGTTTACACTAGCTGCAAAAAAATAAAATACTTAGGAATATATCTAACCAAGGAGGTGAAAGACCACTACAAGGAAAACTACAAAACACTGCTGAAAGAAATCATAGATGACACAAACAAATGGAAACACATCCCATGCTCCTGGAGGGATAAAATCAATATTGTGAAAATGATCATATTGCCAAAAGCAAGCTACAAATTCAATGCAATTCCCATCAAAATATTCCCATCATTCTTCACAGAAGTAGAAAAAAAAATCCTAAAATTCATATGGAACCAAAAAAGAGCTTGCGTAGCCAAAGAAGACTAAGCAAAAAGAATACATCTGGAGGCATCATATTACCTGACTTCAAACTATACTATAAGGCCATAGTCACCAAAATAGCATGGTGCTGGCATAAAAATAGGCACACAGACCAATGGAATGGAATAGAGAATCCATATATAAGCCCAGATACTTACAGCAAACTGATCTTCAACAAGGCAAATAAAAAAATACAGTGGGGAAAGGACACACTATTCAACAAATGGTGATGGGATAATTGGCAAGCCATATGTAGGGGAATGAAACTGGACTGTCATCTCTCACCTTATACAAAAATCAATTCAAGATGGATCAAGGACTTAAATCTAAGACCTGAAACTATAAAAATTCTAGAAGAGTACATTGGAAAATCACTTCTAGGCATTGGCTTAGGCAAAGGCTTTATGATCAAGAACCCCCCAAAAAAGCAAATGCAACAAAAACAAAGATAGGTGAGACTTAATTAAACTAAAGAACTTCTGCACAGCAAAAGGAACAGAGTGAATAGAGAACACACAGAGTGGGAGAATATCTTCACAATCTATACATCCAACAAAGGACTAATATCCAGAATCTACAAGAAATTCAAAAAAATTAGCAAGAAAAAACTTAACAATCCCATCAAAAAGTGGGCTAATGATATGAATAGACAATTCTCACTAGAAGACAAACAAATTGCCAACAAACATATGAAAAAAATCTTAGCATCACTAATGATGAGGGAAATGCAAATCAAAACCACAATGTGATACCACTTTACTCCTGCAAGAATGACTGTAATAAAAAAAATAGATGTTTGTGTGGATGCAGTGAAAACAGAATACTTCTACACTTCTGATGGGAATGTAAACTAGTACAACGATTATGGAAAACAGTGTGGAGATTCCTTAAAGAACTAAAAGTAGAACTTCCATTTGATCCAGCAATCCCACTACTGGATATCTACCCAGAGAAAAGAAGTCATTATATGAAAAAGATACTTGTACATGCCTGTCTATAGCAGCACAATTCGCAATTGCAAAAATATGGAATTAGCTCAAATGCCTATCAATCAACAAAAGGATAAAGAAATTGTGATATATCTATATGGAATGGAATACTACTCAGCCATAAAAAGGAATAAATTAACGGCATTCACAACAATCCAGATGGAACTGGAGATTATTATTCTAAGTGAAGTAACTCAGGAATGGAAAACCAAACATTGTATGTTATCACTCATAAGTGGAAGCTCAGCTATGAAGATTCAAAGGCATAAGAATGATACAACAGACTTTGGGGAATCAGGAGAAATGGTGTGAGGGGGGTGAGGGATAGAAGACTACAAATTGGATTCCGTGTATACTGCTCAGGTAATGGGTGCATCAAAGTCACAAATCACTACTGAAGAACTTACTCATATAACCAATACTACCTGTCCCCTCCAAAATCTATGGAAATAAATAAAATTTTAAAAGAAGAAGTTAATAAGCGAAAGAGATGTGGAATTTATTCCTCAACCTCCCTCCTTGCAAAGCCATTGTTTGATAGTAGCTACGTGACCTAAGGCTTCAGTTCCTGGTGGTTAGTCCTTCTATAGCACCAGCTCTCACAGGTGAGGGCAATTCGCAATTCTTCACCAGTTCTACCCTCTTCCTCACTAAGGGTGATACTAACTTCCCACTGCCACTTTTCCCAAGGTGCCTCATCTTTTCTTTATTGTTTCCCTGATCTTGCTTTGTAGAGTTCCTTCATTGAAGTTTCCTCAATTACCCCTTTGCCATGTGCCATCCGCTTGATGGTAGGATGTGGACTGGTTCGAGAAAAATTCTGGCACTCAAAAGAGGTCAGTGTTTTGTTTTGTTTTGTTTTGTTTTGTTTTGTTTTGTTTTGTTTTGTTAAGACGGAATCTCACTCTTCGCCCAGGCTGGAGTGCAGTGGTGCGATGTCGGCTCACTGCAAACTCTGCCTCCCAGGTTCACACCATTCCAAACGAGGTCAGTTTTACAACTCCTTACCTCATCCAGCAGTGTTGTCGAGCTTAAGAAACCTCGTAGTAAGAGAGGGACAAGCCCCCAAATTGCTCTTTGAAGTCAGAGGGATACTATAATTATGATGCTTCAACTTCTTAATAACAAAATTCTTTTTAAGAACCACCTTAAAGGTTGATGATTGGACATGCGATCAGGCCCCTGAAAAAAGAAATCCAGTCCAGATTTTATCAACATGCAGTCCGGTGGCCCTTGTGTAGAAAAGATAAGTTGGATCATAGTTAATGTACCATTTATTATGGATTAGCAATAATGTTCCTTAATTTTTTTTATAATAGCCTCAGGCAGAAGGGGAAAAGAAAAGGAGTAAATTGGTTTAATATAGTAAAACTTTATCATTATTGACCTTCCAGAAGGATTTCATGCCTATGATCTTATTTATTTTCCTAGTTTTTACATAAATAGATTTTATAATGTCTGAAACCCACCTCAATTTGCTCCTTGTTCCTGGCATGGTTCCCTCTCATGCACCAAACATCTGGGAGCATTTTACAAGGCTTTCCTGTAGTCTGCCAAACTACACACACATGTGCCTTTCAGGAGTCCAATTTTCCCCTCCCAGTAATTGGCCAATGCAGGGAAACAACGTATCATTTTATTTTACATAATGGCACTATGTAAAATGATTCACTAATTCAGTACTGAAAAATAATAATCACAAGTTGGAAGATTTAAAAACACATGTGAGAAGACAGTACCCAGGGAAATCTAAGCTGTCGGTGATTACACAAGCTTGCTCTTGCCCCCTGCAGTTTGCTAAAAGACAAAAGAATATTTTATAATTAGCCTTGTATTTGCTTGCAAACTTTAGCCAAAATGTTCATTGCCTTATAAGGAGCTGTCAGTACCTCCAGGAATATACCACACATTATTATTTAGAAACAATTTTGCTTCCATATCATGTAACAAATATGTCTTTGTTCTTCCTTTGTCTCTACTTCTTGTTAATAGAGAAAATTGTCTAGGAAAAAAATGTAACCTACTACTTAATATGAATTAATATGTTTTGTTCCTCTTACAATTTAAAATAAACGTCTACATAAAAGAAAAATACATCAATAGCTAACACATTTCCCTGATTAATAATACAATTATGAACAACAGAATTCATAAATAAATAAATAAGACAAGCTTATCTTGTCACCTGCAGTTTCATTCTACTAATGAGATCGCTGAGAAAACTTCCCTTCAAGAGACTAACAATTCAGCACCCTTGCTATTGGACAGTACCCTCTCAGCAAGCATCCACAGGAAACCAGCCAACCAAACAGAAATCGAGGAATGAAGAATAATTTTCTGTGGTGACTAAGATCCCCATAACTCAGTGCCTTCAACATCACCTTCCAACACCCTACCACACACTACTCTTCTGTGACTTAAAACAAACAAATAAAAACCTACTCTCCTTTGTCACCCTAATGATTCAAGATAAATTTTCAAACAAATCCCAGTTCCTTTCCACTTTTCAAACCTACCTCTGCAGTAGATTACTCATATTAATAAGGAATTTAGGGAAGAATTCAGCATTTTTGCCTGTTTAAAAAGATGAATGGACTAAATCTCACCCCAAATGAATAAAAACGAATGGATTTCTTTATTAAAATGATATGTTTTCATTTATATTTCAGAGTTGGTACAAATTCCATATGCTGTCAATTCCAAGTATAAATTCATACTTTTAAGTTTGTCCTACAAAGCCTTTCCAAACACTGTACGGTCCTGAAGTCAGTAAGAGTTTATTCTATCTTGGGGCACCTATGATCATCAGACAGGTCTCTGTTGTATCAGAGACTGATAAGTCTTAGTTCCTTGCTATAAGCAAGACTGTTTAATTTCATTACAGAGCTATTTGAAGACAGCTAACAAAATGAACACTACCTATTTCTTATAGCATTCCTTATAGGTATCACTCTTTACTTACCATTATGCATTCAATCCACTGAACCCATTTCCATTTCTGTAGCTCAGAAATTAACTATAATATTCTAGGTTTTGTGTTGACCACAGCAAAACAGAAACCATTCCCTATCTAATTCTAGACATTATGTTTCTACCAAAGTCGCTAGTTACAATGAGAACTTTTGCAGGTTTAGCACACTGAGCCTCGAGCTCACTGCCAATTACAATTCCCACATAGAGAACTGTGTATGGGTGGCGTGCTCTTGGCTGGGAACACTTTGAGCAGAATTTATCCTTATCCACTTTTATCTTTTTAGTATTGTCCATCATTTCAATCTATAAAGATTTTTTTAAATATCAATTACATTATCCTAATGTGTTATAGCATCACATTATACAGGAAGGGACAATTGTTTCTATAGTTACAGCTAAGTGTTTTCTTAATACATAAAAGTTGTTTAATAGGACAGGATTTGAGGTAATGTGTGGGTGTAAATCCCCATCAAGGTTAATAAATATTCATTAATCAGCATATCTTGAATATATTCCATCAATGAACATCAATTGCATGGAACTATACTGTTATTTAGCCCATAAGTCTCCATATCTTCCCATAAATACAGGATGAGAGGCTTGGCAAAGATTTGTTCATTTATTATATTCATTGATTACCTCCTATGCACCAGGCATTATTCTAAGTGCTAGGGATTCAGCTTTAAATAAGACAGATAACATTCCTCTCCCATGGATTATACATTCTACCTGGAGGAGGCAGATAATATTAAATCAGAGGCCTTACAGTAGGAGTGGCTAGAAATGCTACTTTAGGCAATGTGGTCATGAAAAGTCTTGCTGAGATGGTGAAATTTAAGCTGAGATTATGACATTTAAGCTGAGACTTGAATGTCAAAGGGGAGCCAGCTATGCAACCATCTGTAGAAAATGCATGCCAGGCAGAGGAACAACTGGTGACAGTTTTTAAGTTAGAACTGACTCATCTCAGGCTGGTAGAGAAACAGAATATCTGGTCGACATCCAGGTAAACAAATTCTGCCTTCTTTGATCCATTGACCATTAACCATATAAAAATAAAATGAAATCAGATTAGAATACGAGTAACTCTCAAAATTATTATGCTGAGCGTAAAAAGCTAAAGGGAAAATGAGTACATACCATATGATTCCATTGACATAAAATTCTAAAAATGCAGGATAATATGTAGGGAGAGAAAACAAGTCAGTTGTTGTCTAGGGATACTGGAGTAGAGTGATGAATGAATTACAAAGGAACTTGATATTTGGTGGAATGATGGGAATGACTGTGATTGTGGTGATAGTTTTATGGATAGATATATAGATATACAGATATCTATATGCCAAAATCATCCAATTAGTGTTTCAAATATGTGCAGTTTATTATGTATCAATTGTGCCCGCCTCATTAAAGCTATAATAAAATCAGGTTGGTTTGAACATTTCACTTCATAGGGAGATATTTGGTAGTTTGAGTAATGTTTGATTCATTTTCTAAGTACTTAATAAACCTCCCTTGATAATCCATCCCATGCCCTCCTGACATGTGCATCACACTCACTTGTGTATATTTGGGAGACTATACCACTTTGTCAGTTTTGGACAGTAAAAGAACATTTGCTCAACTTCAGTTTGCAAACAAGCCTCAAAGATCTTGGACAAGAGTTAGATAACTGAATTTGCATATGATTCCAGAATTGCATTTTAATTCAGCCAATTTGAAAACCCTGAATTCATTCAGAGTTCCCTCTCCTACCTTGACCTCCGTTCCTTCTTGGCAAGGTTCTTCTAGTCTCCTCCTCCCCTTGTTTCTCCTCCCTTGTCCTCTCCCTTCTCCTCCTCTTTCTCAGTTTAAATATCTTTCTTTATGTTGTGAAGAAAGCAGCATCCAGGGGTCAGAGAGGACCTCCCTCCTTAAGCATCAATCCCCTGCAGCACCAAGTGGTGTGCCTTCCCCTTTAGCTGCAGTCATACATGAAACAACCACATGTGCTTGTTGTTTCTCCTGGGGTTAGTTTTATAAATTCCAGCTTTTTAAGGACGTTTCATACTCCTGGCCCTGTCAGTGCTTCTACTGCTAACAAAAGTTAGGGTTTTGGGGAAGACAAAATCTCTGTTAAGCTGATGGAATTAGTAACAACTATTTTATTGGATATAGGGGAACTGTGCCTGGGACATGATTTCCAAATGCTGAGAGGTAATTGTACAGACCTGACTGCTAGCGTGTATGGGTCTCTCACACTCTCAATATTTCAGTGTACACCTGAGGACACTCATAGAGGGGCTATAAATAGAAACACCTGAACATAGTGAAGAATTACATAAATTAAAATTATTGTAATCATTATGTACACTTTGGAAAGTCAACCAAAACGTGCAGATTTAAGAACTCCCATTAATCTACTCCATAACACCTTGTGTAACTAACTTAGCCTATGCTTTATTCTTAAGGCACTCATACTTCTGCTTTGAAGCTATAGATTTGTCTACTCACAGGCCATGATTTTTGAAATCACTCATGACTACATTAAAATATGACATAGTACTCAGCCATATAATCATCCTATCACTTCACTCTGGTTCTCCAAGGTTTCAGGTTAGATTCTGTCAATCTATTTGTTGGATGTGGAAGCAGAAGAGGAAAGGCCATTGTTCTTGGGGGGCGTTTGTGGCAGATGGATGGGCAGGCAACAGACTTGAGGATCTAATTAGCTTTCAGGCAAGCTTCAGCCAGACACCTTCTTCGTGGCTGCTGGCTACAGAAGCAGGTGAGGGCAGTTACTTCAGAGGTTCTCCAGCCAACTTTGCAGACAGAGGTGCCTAACAAGAGTGTCCTAGAAGTTCTTGAGACTCACAGCAGCTTCTAGGTGTGCTCTTGAAAATGGCCAGCTTCTCTACTGAAGATAAATTGGCCATAGAGTTCTCGCCTTTGTTTCCATATATAACCTTTTCAACGGATTATAAACTTCTAATTCCCTTTTTATACCATTCATATTTGGAATTCATATAGCAGCTTGTTTTCCTGACAGAACCCTGACTGGTGCCAAGGATAAGTTAGAAACAAGAGATGAATGATTTTACAAAACCACATCCACTGTTCAAATGGGAGTAGTGGTTAAACATTCTGGTCTTAGAGTCTAACTGCCAGAGTTCAAATCCCAGCTTCATCACTTACTAGCGTGTGGCCTTAGGCAAGTTATTTAAACTCTCTGTGCCTCAGTTTCATCTCTGTCAAATAGGAATATGTATAATTATATTATGTATCTCATGACTATTTGTTGAGAGAGATGATAAAAATTCATATGAACAAAAATTTAGAGGCCAGGCATGGTGGCTCATGCCTGTAATTCCAGCACTTTAGGAGGCCGAGGCAGGCAGATCACGAGGTCAGGAGTTAGAGACCAGCCTGGCCAACATGGTGAAACCTTGTCTCTACTAAAGATACAAAAAATTAGTTGGGCGTGGTAGCACACGCCTGTAATCCCAGCTACTTAGGAGGCTGAGGCAGGAGAATCACTTGAACCTGGGAGGCAGAGGTTGCAGTGAGCCGAGATCATGCCATTGCACTCTAGTGACAGGGCAAGACTCCATCTCAAAAAAAAAAGCTGAGAATATGCTAAGCATTCAATAAACATCAGTTACCAGTTACTATTATCAATAGTGCCATTAACTCCTATTTTTCTGATGGGGATACCAAATTCCCTGGTGTCTATTTCTTCACATACTAACACCTGAGTGTTTAAAAACTAGCTAAGACTGGAATGCAGATCACTTGTAGGTCCTCAGCACTTCATTGATAGGAGATGGAGTCAACTCAAACTGTCCAGGCCTTCTTTAGAAAAACTAGATCAATCCTTTAAAAAGCAAACATTCAATAGCCAATATTATGTAGACCTAAAAAATAATTGCATGTCCTTTGCTGAGAGTGGGGAGGAGAAGTTGCTTTCACTTTTTCTAGGCTGTCCACAAGTAATTAAATACACGAAGATCAAGAATAACAACAAAGGCTGTCCAACTAGTTTTGCTTCCTGACCTTGAAAACATCTAGTGGGTGAAAAGTTTAGAATGTTGGGACTTATTTTCATGTATGTTTCCCTGTAGCGGAGTATATTACGATCTTTGTACTGAACTTACAGGAAGTCAGCTCTTTGATAAAGAACAGTGATTTATATAGATCACATTTTATGGCCTAATTTTTCCACTTCATCCTGGAAACTGTTTTATGAATATATTTTCAGAATAATTTGCAATATGTTTCAGAAATAAAAGAGAAAAAACTTTGATTCAGTGACCAGCATTTGAATCACTGATCAGCCATATAATACTGATTTGGCTTTTATCAAACATTTAGCATCATAAACCTCCTTTTATTTATTTATAAAACAATAATTAGGAGTGAGGAGCAAGATGGCTGAACAGGAACAGCTCCAGCCTCTAGCTCCCAGCGTGAGCAACATAGAAGATGGGTGATTTCTGCATTTTCAACTGAGGTACCGGGTTCATCTCACTGGGGAGTGCCAGACAATCGGTGCTGGTCAGCTAGTGCAGCCCAACCAGTGAGAGCTGAAGCAGGGCGCGGCATGGCCTCACCTGGGAAGTCCAAGGGGGAAGGGAATCCCTTTAGAAACTGAGACACACAACACCTGGAAAATCGGGTAACTCCCACCCAAATACTGCGCTTTACCAAGGGTCTTAGCAAATGGCACACCAGGTGAGTATATCCTGCACCTGGCCAGGAGGGACCCACGCCCACAGAGCCTCCCTCATTGCTAGCACAACAGTCTAAGATCTAACTGCAAAACAGCAGTGAGGCTGGGGGAGGGGTGCCCGCCATTGCTGAGACTTAAGTAGGTAAACAAAGCCTCCAGGAAGCTTGAACTGGGTGGAGCCCATCACAGCTCCAGGATGTCTGCCTGTGTCTGTAGACTCCACCTCTGGGGACAGGGCATAGCAAAAAAAAAAAAAAAAGCAGCAGAAACCTCTGCAGATGTTAATGACCATGTCTGACAGCTTTGAAGAGAGCAGTGGATCTCCCAGCACGGAGGTTGAGATCTGAGAATGGACAGTCTGCCTGCTCAAGTGGGTCCCTGACCCCTGAGTAGCCTAACTGGGGGACATCCCCCACTAGGTGCAGACCAACACCTCACACCTCACATGGTGGGCTACACCCCTGAGACGAAGCTTCCAGAGCAAGAATCAGACAGCAGCACTTGCTGTTCAGCAATATTCTATCTTCTGCAGCCTCTGCTGATGATACCCAGGCAAACAGGGTCTGGAGTGGACCTCAAACAATCTCAAACAGACCTACAGCTGAGGGTCCTGAATGTTAGAAGGAAAACTAACAAACAGAAAGGACACCCACACCAAAACCCCATCAGTATGTCACCAGCATCAAAGACCAAAGGCAGATAAAACCACAAAGATGGGGAAAAAGCAGGGCAGAAAAGCTGAAAATTCAAAAAACTCAAAAAATCAGAGGGCATCTCCCCCACCAAAGGAACACAGCTCATCTCCAGAAACAGATCAAAGCTGGATGGAGAATGACTTTGACAAGTTGAGAGAAGAAGGCTTCAGTCGATCAAACTTCTCAGAGCTAAAGGAGGAACTATGTACCCAGCGCAAAGAAACTAAAAATCTTGAAACAGAATGGAAGAATGGATAACTAGAATAATCAATGCAGAGAAGGACATAAACAAACTGACAGATATAAAAACCATGACACGAGAAATATGTGACAAATTCACAAGCTTCAGTAACCGAGTCGATCATCTGGAAGAAAGAATATCAATGATTGAAGATCAAATGAATAAAATGAAGTGAGAAGAGAGGTCTAGAGAAAAAAAAGAAGAAGAAATGAACAAAGCCTCCAAGAAATATGGGATTATGTGAAAAGACCAAATCTACGTCTGATTGGTGTGCCTGAAAGTGAGGGAGAAAATGGAAGCAAATTGGAAAACACTCTTCAGGATATCATCCAGGAGAACGTCCCCAACCTAATAAGGCAGGCCAATATTCAAATTCAGGAAATACAAAGAACGCCACAAAGATATTACTCGAGAAGGGCAACTTGAAGACACATAATTGTCAGATTCACCAAAGTTGAAATGGGGGAAGAAATGTTAAGGGCAGCCAGAGAGAAAGGTTGGGTTACCCACAAAGGGAAGCCCATCAGACTAACAGCGGATCTCTCAGCAGAAACTCTACAAGCCAGAAGAGAGTGGGTGCCAATATTCAACATCCTTAAAGAAAAGAATTTTCAACCCAGAATTTCATATCCAGCCAAACTAAGTTTCATCAGTGAAGGAGAAATAAAATCCTTTACAGACAAGCAGATGCTTAGAGATTTTGTCAGCACCAGGCCTGCCTTACAAGAGATCCTGAAGGAAGCACTAAACATGGAAAGGAACAACTGGTACCAGCCATTGCAAAAACATGCCAAAATGTAAAGACCATCGAGGCTAGGAAGAAACTGCATCAACTAACGAGCAAAAAAACCCAGTTAATATCACAATGACAGGCTCAAGTTCACAAATAACAATATTAACCTTAAATGTAAATGGACTAAATGGTCCAATTAAAAGACACAGACTGGCAAATTGGATAAAGAGTCAAGACCCATCAGTTTGCTGTATTCAGGAGACCCATCTCACATGCAGAGACACACATAGGCTCAAAATAAAGGAATAGAAGAAGATCTACCAAGCAAATGGAGAACAAAAAAAAAGCAGGGGTTGCAATACTAGTCTCTGATAAAACAGACTTTAAACCATCAAAGATCAAAAGAGACAAAGAAGGACATTACATAAAGGTAAAGGGATCAATTCAACAGGAAGAGCTAACTATCCTCAATATATATGCACCCAATACAAGAGTACCCAGATTCATAAAGCAAGTCCTTAGAGACTTACAAAGAGACTTAGACTCCCATACAATAATAATGGGAGACTTCAACACCCCACTGTCAACATTAGACAGATCAATGAGACAGAAAGTTAACAAGGATATCCAGGAATTTAACTCAACTCTGCACCAAGCAGACTTAATAGACATCTATAGAACTCTCCACCCCAAATCAACAGAATATACATTCTTCTCAGCACCACATTGCACTTATTCGAAAATTGACCACATAGTTGGAAGTAAAGCACTCCTCAGCAAATGTACAAGAACAGAAATTATAACAAACTGTCTCTCAGACCACAGTGCAATCAAACTAGAAATCAGGACTAAGAAAATCAAAACTCATTTTATGAGGCCAACATCATGATGATACCAAAGCCTGGCAGAGACACAACCAAAAAAGAGAATTTTAGACAAATATCCCTGATGAACATTGATGCAAAAATCCTCAATAAAATACTGGCAAACCAAATCCAGCAGCACATCAAAAAGCTTATCCACCATGACCAAGTGGGCTTCATCCCTGGGATGCAAGGCTGGTTCAACATTCGCAAATCAATAAACGTAATCCAGCATATAAACAGAACCAAAGACAAAACCCACATGATTAACTCAACAGATGCAGAAAAGGCCTTTGACAAAATTCAACAGCCCTTCATGCTAAAAACGCTCAATAAATTCGGTATTGATGGAACATATCTCAAAATAATAAGAGCTATTTATGACAAACCCACAGCCAATATCATACTGAATGGGCAAAAACTGGAAGCATTCCCTTGGAAAACTGGCACAAGACAGGGATGCCCTCTCTCACCACTCCTAGTCAACATAGTTTTGGAAGTTCTCGCTAGGGCAATCAGGCAAGAGAAAGAAATCAAGGGTATTCAGTTAGGAAAAGAAGAAGTCAAATTGTCCCTGTTTGCAGATGACATGATTGTATATTTAGAAAACCCCATCATCTCAGCCAAAAAGCTCCTTAAGCTGATAAGCAACTTCAGCAAAGTCTCAGGATACGAAATCGATGTGCAAAAATCACAAGCATTCTTATACACCAGTAACAAACAAACAGAGAGCCAAATCATGAATGAACTTCCATTCACAATTGCTTCAAAGAGAATAAAATACCTAGGAATCCAACTTACAAGGGATGTAAAGGACCTCTTCAAGGAGAACTACAAACCACTGCTCAGTGAAATCAAAGAGGACACAAACAAATGGAAGAACATTCCATGCTCATGGATAGGAAGAATCAATATCGTGAAAATGGCCATACTGCCCAAGGTAATTTATAGATTCAACGCCATCCCCATTAAGCTACCAATGACTTTCTTCACAGAATTGGAAAAAACTGCTTTAAAGTTCATATGGAACCAAAAAAGACTCCGCATTGGCAAGACACTCCTAAGTCAAAGGAACAAAGCTGGAGGCATCACGCTACCTGACTTCAAACTGTACTACAACGCTACAGTAAACAAAACAGCATGGTATTGGTACCAAAATAGAGATATAGACCAATGGAACAGAACAGAGCCCTCAGAAATAATACCACACATCTACAGCCATCTGATCTTTGACAAACCTGACAAAAACAAGAAATGGGGAAAGGATTCCCTATTTAATAAATGGTGCTGGGAAAATTGGCTAGCCATAGGTAGAAAGCTGAAATTGGATCCTTTCCTTACTCCTTGTACGAAAATTAATTCAAGATGGATTAGAGACTTAAATGTTAGACCTAATACCATAAAAACCCTAGAAGAGAACCTAGGTAATAGCATTCAGGACATAGGCATGGGCAAGGACTTCATGTCTAAAACACCAAAAGCAACAGCAACAAAAGCCATAACTGACAAATGGGATCTAATGAAACTAAAGAGCTTCCTCACAGCAAAAGAAACTACCATCAGAGTGAACAGGCAACCTACAGAATGCAAGAAAATTTTTGTAATCTACTCATCTGACAAAGGGCTAATATCCAGAACCTACAAAGAACTCAAACAAATTTACGAGAAAAAAAACAAACAACACCATCAAACAGTGGGCAAAGGATTTGAATAGACATTTCTTAAAAGAAGACATGCATACAGCCAACAGGCATATGAAAAAATTCTCGTCATCACTGGCCATCAGAGAAATGCAAATCAAAACCACAATGAGATACCATCTCACACCAGTTAGAATGGCAATCATTAAAAAGTCAGGAAACAACAGGTGCTGGAGAGGATGTGGAGAAATAAGAACACTTTTACACTGTTGGTGGGATTGTAAACCAGTTCAACCATTGTGGGAAACAGTATGGCGATTCCTCATGGATCTAGAACTAGAAATACCGTATGACCCAGCCATCCCATTACTGGATATATGCCCAAAGGATTATAAATTATGCTGCTCTAAAGACCCATGCACACGTATGTTTATTGTGGCACTATTCACAACAGCAAGGTCTTGGAATCAACCCAAATGTCCATCAGTAACAGACTGGATTAAGGAAATGTGGCACACATACACCATGGAATACTATGCAGCCATAAAAAAGGATGAGTTCATGCCCTTTGTAGGGACACGGATGCAGCTGGAAACCATCATTCTCAGCAAACTATCACAAGAACAGAAAACCAAACACCGCATGTTCTCACTCATAGGTGGGAATTGAACAATGAGATCACTTGGTCTCTGGAAGGGGAACATCACACACCGGGGCCTATTATGGGGAGGGGAAGGGGAGAGGGATGGCATTGGGAGTTATACCTGATGTAAATGATGAGTTGATGGGTGCAGCACACCAATATAGCACAAGTATACATATGTAACAAACCTGGACATTGTGCACATGTACCCTAGAAGTGGAGGTATAATTAAAAAAAAACAATAATTAATCATAATAGTAATAATAATAATGACTTTCTAAACTTGCTTTAAGATAATGCCTATCAAATCTTTATCACACTTCCAGGCACATGGTATTCTATATCATTATCGTCTCTTCCTTCTACTTACTTTATTACTCACTGGGAAAGCATAGGGAGCTAGTCAGATTTTCTGATTCAAAGCCACATAATAAAATGATGAATGCCAAGTCATCATAAACATATTGACTCTAATTTAGTTTACATTCCTATTGTACTGAAACAATATTGGCTCATGCTAAGTTATCTTCATTTTCCAATAGGCTCATCTCTCACCACAAATAGAGTCAGTAAGTCTATGATGAGCTGTCAGAAGACAGTAGATATTTTTTCTGGCTTACTAGAACATACTTGAGGTCTGAATTGGACACACCTGTCTAAAGAAACTAAAAGGACCAAGCAGAGGTAATCACTTCTTTCTCCTGAAGTGTCCATGTCCAGAAACAGAAAATAGTACCTACTGGGATTCCTGGTAAGAACATTTAAGTCCCTTGTAAAGGGACATCTGGTATCAGATTCTACTTTGGATGTTGGATGTTGGTTTGACATCATTTTCCACATATCTTGACGTCCACTTCTAAACATATCTCTTTGTTTCCATCTCTCTTTTTCTCATTACTTGTTTACAACTCCTTTCTGTTACCTATGCACTAGTAAACTTCTGTTTCTTTATCATCTATCCAGTCAACATAAAAATAAAATTTAATTTTTATTCAGTCAAATACAAGCTGTTTGCCACTTAGCATAATTCAACTGCTTTGCCTTTTGTATCTTGAAGTCAGAATTGCAACCCTACTGCTGATGTTAGAATGTGAGGATGTCGGTGGCTGTACCTTTGAGAATAAATGTAGGATATTAGATCTGAAAGGAGATTCCCTAATGTTAAAGCCAAAAAATCTGAGAGTAAACAAGTTAAGACACCTCCATAGATTAACACAGCTTGTCATCCCAGAAATACTTTGAATCAGAATTAAAATTCCTTGAATTTAAGCCACATGTCTGTGATCTAAACTATGCTAGGGGTCAGGTGTGGTGGCTAACATCTGTAATCCCAGCACTTTGGGAGGCCAAGGCAGGAGGACTGCTTGTGCCCAGGAGTTTGAGACCAGCCTGGGCAACATAGTGAGACTCTGTCTTAAAAATTAAAAAATAAATAAATAAAAGAAGAGAAAAAAGAAAAAAAGAAAACTATGCTAGGTACTAATGTGAGAAATTCATGGAAATTTACAGGACAGCGAAAGCAATGATAGACTATTTCATCTTGGGTACAGTAGAATGTAGCTATGGTTCTTTACTTCCTTCCTTTCTGAGAGAGGGCAACTTGGCAATTGGCTAGGATAAAGAAATCAGGTAAAACGTGGAAATGTTCACAGAAACTTTAAAAGGCACCATCTTTCTTCTAAATTAGTAATCTAAGTTCAGGATCTTTCAAACCAAAAATGTAAACATTCTATGATGCTTTTTATCCCCATAAGGATCTCTTAGTTCAAATACCTTGATTTCTTCTCCTGTTCTTTAGCCTCCCTCCCTCTCTCCTTCCCTCTCTTCCTTCTCTCCTTTGCCTTCACTGTTGTATTTACACTTTTGTTTTCCTCTAGCACATCTGGTAGATTAGCTCTCATAGGTAAATAGCTTTGAACTAAAGGACTAGCTCTGTGGTAAGAACCATAGGTGTCACAGGTGTCAATAAAAAGAAATAAGAATTAGATAGAAAGAAGAGAAAGGGGTAATGCTGTAAAAATTAATGAAAAGTTATTGAGTTAACTTAGACCACCCATGCCAGGCTATTTGAAGCCTTCTTAAATGAAAACAACCGCTCCTGTTTGGGAATTTTCAAAAGTTTTATTTGCCTTCAATTTTTAGAATTAACAACAAAAGACAAGGGCTGGGAAGGGCTGCAGTTGCTACAGAGAATGGTAAGAGTGAGTTTCTTGATTGAAATCCTTTTCCAGGGACTGGTAGCCTATTCTATTTTCAGGTATTTATAGTTTCATAGGCAAGAGACCTGCAGTTCATTTGGTTGAGCCTGAGGCAAAGGCGAATGAGATCCCCCATGTTGACTGGCAATGTGTAAATCACTTAACTACACCTAGCAAGTCACTTAGATTCCCTGGGCTCCCATGGAGTCACTTGTAAAATAGGAATTCTTTTAGGTTAACTTTCATGGTTGTTATTAGATGGTAACATTTTGTAAGCAGCAAAGGCAATATGAAGAAAATGCACTTTCACTCCTTGGTGTCTGCAATCTTTTTCTCCTTTGTAATCGCCATGGGTTACGACGCATTCAACCTATAATGGTATACAATAATCTTCCCTGAATAGTATTAAAATAATCAAGGGATATTTATGGTCCAAAATGAACTCAAGTCTTTTGAATTTTAAAAGTTACCAAGAAACACACACAGATATACATGCACCCAACATATACTTTAAGGAACTGTAAAGATAAAAAAATTAATAAAACTAAATTAAGTTTAGATTATACATTTAATGCCCCCCCACCCCTGTCAGTGTTGTATGTTGCTGAACTCATAATCAGCATGCGTACACCATTAATTATTCTGCTTTGGTTTTCATCTATTATTCGAAAGGCTAAATATAATAAAGGATAAGAACTTGAGCCATGGAGTCAGTCAAAAGTAGATTCAAATGCCAGCACAGTCTCTTAAATATATTCATGACATTTGGCAAACTTCTTAGCCTCTATAAAACTTAATTTCCTTGTTTGTAAAAGGGAATGTTAATGATAGCATCTACCAGATGGGATTATTTATAGGATTAAGTGAGATAATATTTATAAAATGCTTAGCACAGCATCTGGTTCAGGGTAAGGCCCTAATAAATGTTTGCTTTATTATCTTATGTGTAAATTGACACACCTATTATTTACACAGTAGTATAGTAGTCCAGAAAATTATCAATAATGTTCTTTTTTTTTACTGCTAAGAATTTGAGTTGTTTAAAATTATGTGGAGAAATAAGTACTAGTTATATAAATATGTACATATTAAATATTCTTTTCTATTATGTTTATTGTCTTGAGTAATATTCTGTAAGCTGAAAACATAGGATCAAATGAGAGATTTTTATGGGCCTTTTTACAAACTGCCAAATTGCTCTCCAGAGAAAAGTAAACCAATTTACCAATAGTTGCATGATATTATTAAACCTCTTTCTTCACAGACACATGAACACTGGGTTTTCACTATTTTAATTTATCTATTATAGAAGAATCAGCATAAAATCATACCAAAATATATTTGATTTTGCTTTTCTTTAACAGCTAATGAAAGAAGGTTTCTGTTTGTTTGTTTGTTTTGTTTTTGCTATTGTTTTCCCAGCCTAAAATTAGCACTTCTTCTGGCCAATCAGTTCATTTGCCTTGACCAGTTAGGGAGCCATTTAATGTTTTAAAGCAGGATGTGATACTCATAATCTATAATGACTCCCAGGTGGAGTTCCATTCCAACATTTCCCTACATGTAGCATTTATTTGCCTGCAACTACAGAAAGAAGCTAAGAATATTCTCAGATATTTCCTACTACGGGCTAATTTTTTAAAATTTGAATAGAATTAAGATGACAGCAGACAATTAAAGAGAGTTATTACCAGAATAGTCATGTAGCATTAATTTGGAATTGATGGAAATGGAAAGTAAACTTGAAATCAAAGATTCTACTAAGACTCCATCCTTTGCTTTACTCTAATGGAATCTTTATGGGAACCATTGTCTCCAATCCCAAATTTCCCATTTTGGCCCATAGATATTAGTAGGGCACTTCCCATCTTCATTCACTTCTCCATGCCTGCTTTCCTTAACCTCTCCAACACAATCACCCCAACCTTGTACTTTCAGGTAAAAGCCAAAATACCATGAATTACTGAAGAGAAAGCACCACCTAAATCAGGTTACTTTCTATTAAAACAAGAGGACCTCTCTACATCCAGCTAGACCATAAAAGGGTTTAAAGAACATATAAACTCTTCATTATTGAATAATTGTAAGTCATGACAGAGCTCTCATGATTCAAAATGAATAAACAAAAAAATGAGGAAAAGAAGTTGGAAGAGCAGGAACAGGTAAGAAGCACAACCCAGAGGTGGTAAAACATCCTGCAAAAGTACAAGGAGGGCAATGCCTTTCCAGAAGCTTGGCAGTGGTGCACTTCAGGGGAATGACTAGCCAGAGGACACAGAAACAAGCATTATGGAGCCTGTATGAAGGTATCCGGAAAGTTGTTTCTCACAAAGGAATCTATGGGACGATAAATGAAAAGATAACTGATCCAAATGGAAAGTGAACTGGCAATAGTGAAAACATGAATAAAAGGAAACTCATGAAAGATGAGGAATAGGTGCAATGAAACCCAAATGTAAGTTGTAAATTCACCAAAATTAAAATATGTTATCAGCAAAGAGTAGAGAGTCCATGCTGCAGAAAATTGAATGTGTGAGGGCAAACTTGAGACAAACTTCCAGAATTTGATGAATTGGGGCAAGGAGGTGAAAAGGATTAAAGAAGAAGAGAGAACAGATAAGAGGTTAGAAAACAGATACCAAACACTTCAGAGGAAGATAATGAAGACGTGGGGTGGCATCACTGATCCTTTAAAATTGAGACATGTTTCAAGGGAATAGAATGTTCATAATTCAAAATCAATTAAAAGGAACTAAACCACACACACAAGAAAAAAGAAAGAAGGGAGGAAAGAAGGAAATATTTTTGATGTAGTAGAAAAATAATCTTTGTGTTAGGGAACAAAGAGAAACTACTACAACTATGAAGGTCGAAAAGACAGGGTGCAGCCAGGTGCAGTGGCTCACGCCTATAATCCCAGCACTTTGAGAGGCTGAGGTGGGTGGATCACTTGAGGTCAGGAGTTCAAAACCAGCCTGGACAACATGGTGAAAACTCGTCTCTACTAAAAATATAAAAATTAGCCGGGCATGATGGCAGGCACTTGTAATCCCAGCTACTCAAGAGGCTAAAGCAAGAGAATCCCTTGTACCCAGGAGGTGGAGGTTGCAGTGAGCTGAGGTTGTCCCACTGCACTCCAGTCCAGGGGACAGAGAGATACTCCCATCCCCTCCTCCAGAAAAAAAGAAAGAAAAGAAAAAGAAAAAACAGGGTACATACAAAGAAATAAAAATTAGGCTGGCTACCATAAGATTACATACCAGAGTAACTTTGGACACGTCTACACTGTTTTAATGTATTACCCATAAAATCTCTAGGCAGGGAATGTAGAATTCCTAGGCAAAGGGAAGAGAAAGATATTCACGTATGTATTAATATGCAAAAAACTCCATTGATTTACATTTTAAAAAAGAAAAACTATTTTTAAGGTGTTCTCTGAAAAATGTAAGATGAATCAACATTGAGAAAAAAGAATGAGGACATGATTGCATAGAATGGGTAGAGATGAGCAATGCAAGTAATTAAACACAAAGTTGAATTTTAAAATGATCTGAACATGATTATAAGACAATTTAAATGCCATAGGTAATTCTTATTTGGGAATATTAACATTGGAAAAATTAGATTTTTGTTTCAAATAAACAGAACACAGATGATTTTATAAGCAGTATGTACATGTTCAAGGTGCAGATGTATCCTAGGACATTTAAAGTGTTCCAGGTCATAGAACAATAGAGACCAAGTACAGACTTCACTCATTCACAAATATAGGCACAAAACTCCTCAGTGCACTGTACGTAACATCACTGTCTACATTAAAACAATATTTCACATCACAGCCAAATACATTTTCCTTAGAAATGTAAAGTAGCTGAATATTAGAAAATCTATAAGATTTTATTAATTCAAGTAAATAGTTATTTTTCTAGCTACTAAAGAAGTTTTTGATAAAAGTAATCATCCAGTCTGGACTTTGTTAAATTAATAAGCTAAAAAAATAGTAATAATGAAGATATCAAATATTAATATCAAACCAAGAGCCATTTCACTTAATTCTTAAATCATTTAAGCTTAGAGTCATTCTCATTTTGAAGTTACGTTTATGGTGAGGATGCTCATAAAATCCTCAGCCTTAAACACTGGTCTCAAAATTCTAGCCAAGATCATAAGATAAGAAAAAGAAGTAAGCAAAGCTGATGGTCAAAATTTATAAATGATACTGTTTTCTATCCAGACAAACAGAAAAATCCATGGAAATACTTTTAGGTATAACTAGAGAGTTCACTGAAGTTGCAAATAAATATATAAATAACCCAGACATTTCCTATATAACTAAAACAAGCACTTAGAAAAATACACTTTTTAGATTAACAAAACTTTTTAAAATATTGAAATGAAAAGTTTTTGATGATATATTCAGGAACTACATAAAAAGGATACAAAAAGAATCCCTACAATACTTTACTGATGAACATCAAAGCAGATCTGAATAAGTGAATAAAAATATCAGATTTTACAAAAGTAACATAGACAAGCAGTCAATAAACCAAAAATAGCTATAATTTTAATATTACCTGAGTTAAAATCCTAGTGGCAACTAACAACTCATTATAGAGTGCATCGGTGAAAATAAAGAAGGGAATGTAGCAAAACACATTTTTAAACAAATACTAATGAGGTGGTGTTTGCAACATCATACATTTAGATTACAAAGCTACAGTATTAAAAACTATGTGCTCTTGGCAGACAGACTAATGGAACAGAATATAAATCCAAAAAATATATCCAGGTACATGCATGTGTATATACTATGTAATAAACTGGCATTACTCATCAGTAATAAAAGGTGGATTATTTAAAAATACAAAATGATTCAATAGTAAAAATGTAAAAGAAATTATAATATATAAATATACTCACTATAAAACTATCTGCCTACCTCGGTTCAATAACAGATAAACAGTGGGTGTGAATTTATCTGTTATTAAACTGAGGTAGATAGGTTTATCCAAGGCAAGAGAAGCAAAGAAAAGAATTGATAAACATAATTACTTGAAAGCAAAAACATTCAATGTCAATAAACCACATAAAAAATGTGAAAGGTAAATGACAATTTGGGGAAAATATTTGCAGCATGCAAGACAAACAGAAGTTGAGTACCTTTAACACAGAAATTAAAATTAAATGTAAATATAACTTCTTTAAAAAAAGGAATGGTTAACAGAATAATGCACAAAGACATGATTAGGAAATTTATAAAAAAGAATATTCATGATATAGGAGGATTTTTATCTGCATCAGAAAATAGCAAATTCTGAATTAAAACAGCACCCCATTTTCTCCTAAAAATGGCAAAGGTTTTAATATAGAAACAACCAGTGTTTATAAAGCTGTAAAAAGAAGAACTATAGTACATTGTTTTTTGAGAGTACTGTATGTCTATTTATCCATAGGTAAAAAATATAACCTAGGAATAAGTTCAAATAATTTATTGTCCGCATGATGAATGTAGTTAATGACAATATATTATATTCTTGAGAAATGACAGAAGAGTGGATGTTAAATGTTCCCACCACAAAAATGATAATTTTGTGGGGTGATACATAGGTTAATTACTAGAATTAGCCATTCTACAATGTATATGTGCTGCAAGGCATCATATGGTACACAATAAACACATACAATTTTATCTGTCAATTTAAAACAATAAGTTGATTAAGTTAAAAATGAGAAAAGGCCGGGCGCGGTGGCTCAAGCCTGTAATCCCAGCACTTTGGGAGGCCGAGACGGGCGGATCACGAGGTCAGGAGATCGAGACCATCCTGGCTAACACGGTGAAACCCCGTCTCTACTAAAAATACAAAAACTAGCCGGGCGAGGTGGCAGGCGCCTGTAGTCCCAGCTACTAGGGAGGCTGAGGCAGGAGAATGGCGTAAACCCAGGAGGCGGAGCTTGCAGTGAGCTGAGATCCGGCCACTGCACTCCAGTCCGGGCGACAGAGCGAGACTCCTCCTCAAAAAAAAAAAAAAAAAAAAAAAAATGAGAAAAATAATTTAAGATACTTCACCAAAATGTTGACAGTAGTTATCAGTATGATGAGACAGGGATGGGGCGCTTTTGTCTGCCTTCCTAATTTCATTTTCTCATTCTAAAGAACAAAATTGTACTTTTACAAATGAAAATCAAGCACCTTTTTAATTATTAAACATTTTTTTCTAAGATCTATGTAGAATTTTTATTCTTTTAGTGTGTTTATGCAGATACTAAGGTGAGCCCAGGCTAAAGCAACAGGACTATAATTTCGGAGAACATGAGAGATATTGAGCCATTGCTGAGGCACAGCTCTGAAGCTCTGAGCTTTAGCTTTCTCTTGTTATTAGTGGAGGGACAAATGGAGGGTGGGGGCTCGGCTGAGAAGAGCAAGAGGCAGTGGAGGGATACAAATCCAGATGAACAGTGGCTGACTCGGCAAAACTTAAATGACTTTGCAAAAGACCTGTCACAATGGATAAACGGCTCCTCCTGAAGAAGCAGCTTAGCATTCCTGCAGTGCACACACAATTATTTCCAGGGATAAGATTGAGAGGAAGGAGAAAGCAAAAGGAAAGGAAAGATCAAAAGATGCTTTCATGAGTATGCAGACATTTCTGAAATGAGCAACTGGGAAGAAGGGGACTGCAAAAGGAAACCCACAACAAAGCATGCATGTACTTCATTTTTTTTTTTTTTTTTGCTTTTTTTTATTATTTTATTATTTTTATTTATTTTTATTTTTTTTATTATACTTTAAGTTCTAGGGTACATGTGCATAACGTTTATATCATGTATAACTCCCCAATGCAATCCCTCCCTCCTCCCCCCTCCCCCTGATAGGCCCCAGTGTGTGATGTTCCCCTTCCCGAGTCCAAGTGATCTCATTGTTCAGTTCCCACCTATGAGTGAGAACATGCGGTGTTTGGTTTTCTGTTCTTGTGATAGTTTGCTAAGAATGATGGTTTCCAGCTGCATCCATGTCCCTACAAAGGACGCAAACTCATCCTTTTTTATGGCTGCATAGTATTCCATGGTGTATATGTGCCACATTTTCTTAATCCAGTCTGTCACAGATGGACATTTGGGTTGATTCCAAGTCTTTGCTATTGTGAATAGTGCCGCAATAAACATACGTGTGCATGTGTCTTTGTAGTAGAGTAATTTATAATCCTTTGGGTATATACCCAGTAGTGGGATGGGACCCAGCATGTACTTCATTTTAAGCGTCAGTCACTAGGCAAACATCCGCTATCTCTGCTCTTCTGCTCTTGAAAAATGGTGAGTTTCTCTGTGGATATTGACTACACTCTAATTGTTTTTACGGTAAATGAAGCATGAAACCTATTGTCAGAAAACATGATGTCCACAGTGTGCAGCCACACTTTGTCTTCCTGGCTGATCACTCCCAAGGAGTTAATGCTGTCTGTGTGCCTAGGAGAGGATGCAGTACCACATCCTTGCAATTTTTTTTTTTTTTTTTTTGAGACAGAGTCTCCCTCTGTCACCCAGGCTGGAGTGCAGTGGCACGATCTTGGCTCACTGCAACCTCCACCTCCTGGGTTCAAGACGGGGTTTCACCATGTTGGTCAGGCTGGTCTTGAATTCCTGACCTCGTGATCGCCTGCCTAGGCCTCCCAAAGTGCTGGAATTACAGGTATGAGCCATGACACCCAGCTATTCTTGTATTTCTTTAGGGCAGACCTTTGGAGAAGAGCCCCCACACCCACCTTGTTATTCATAATTGCTTCCGTGCAACAACAACACAAATCTTCTTGTAGGATGCTGGAAACCCTGTTATATCCAAGGAAGAGGCAGGAGGGGAGGAGGGTGGTAGAGGTCTCCTCTTTAAAACATACACAGATTTGTGTTGACAAACATTGGTTATACTCTTTGTATTACAATAAGAATCCTGATACCAACAAAAGTTCTAGGATTCACTCTGCTGATTATTACATCTTAGGATTTAACTTCATTCTTCAGAAACTAATCAAATGGTTCTCAAAAAACCTGTTGACAGTTTGAAACCAGCAGATTTTATAAATGTTCTCTCTGTCATCTTTTTGTGACCATAAGCTTATTGGCTGGAATATTTTTGGGGTCAAGAAATGCTCAGGGTGATCTCCCTCACAACTATGTAGTTTTCAGGTCCTTTTGGCAAGAATCACAATCTGTGTGGTCAACTGCTTCGTAACGAATAGGAAAATATATTACCATACAAATGTCTGGGTGAAATAGGTAGTTTCCCTCCTGCTGATCTCCACCAAACTCCATGCCTGGCAAACTTAATTCTAATCTATTCAAAGTAGACATATTAATCACATCCTGTGTTCAGGTATCCTGCCCTTAAGGAGCTGCACCAGCCTAGGAAAGGTCAGAGGTCATGGGAGGACCTCTAGCTTCAATCCCCTTGGTCAGGGTGCAATTGAAAAACTAATAGTTGTGTGAAATGGTGTGGAAAGGTGGGGGCAAATAATACTATCTCCTTATAATAACCTATATAGCAGCCATTGTATTTGAAGCCTGACATCAAATTCTTTAGACTTGAATTAGAAAAGGCATTTCTTTGATAGATTTCTTTTTGTTCCAGTTTGCAGGCAACTAATCCTCACTGCATTGGATCAAACAGATGGGCACAATCAATTTGATGAAAGCAAGCAATGACAGTTCTGCTCAATCTTCCCTCAATGAGCAGCAGAGGAGAAAGGGGGAAAAAGGAAAAGAAGGAAAAAAAAATCCAGGCATGCCTACACCCAAGATAGCTTAGTAAAGGAAAAAATGAAAAGACAAGTTGAAATATATATGCTGGCAGGTGGAAGTGCTTGCTGTCAGAGGGAGAGTCTGAAAACACCACAATGATGCCAAACACATGAAGCCTTCAGACACTGAGGGGTGTTGAAGGGGCCAGGGCAGGCGGAAGCGGTTGTGATGTCAAAAGAAATCAGCAGCAGCAGCTCTATGGAGGAAAGAGCCCTGCACTTAAATTTAAGTTTCTGTAGTCTATGGTCTATAGCCCAGTGTGGTGAGCAAGTTAATTACTGCATTTAGATAATCAAGTTTCAGAAAACCAGAGCCTTCCAAAGCAGTATTAAAGCATACTGCTACATCTTTCTAGGCTTCACTGGCCATTCGGTAAGAAGTCACACTGCAACAGCCACTCAACAGGAACAGGAGGAAAATTCATGAAAGTGAGCTAGAAATAAGATGGTCCCAGGATGAATGGCTTTCTCTCTGCCTTTGGACATGAAGTACATGACCAGATGCCTCCTCATTTACCAGGAAACACTTTCCCAACAGCTCAATTTCCCCATCCATTCTGACACTCAAAGTGTGGGCAATGACTTAGCTGCCTTTGGCTTCTTGGACTCCCCTCCATCCTCTCTCCTCTCACATGCCCATTATTTCTTCCCCCTCTTGTCCCCTGAATTTGTTTTGGTCAAGTCTAAAATATTTCTCAACAGGAAAGAGCATCAAAAGGGCTCATTTGGATAACGGTTCTCCTTCCCTTGGCTCATTAACAATCCCCACGATTCTCAGAGATCCAGCCTTTCCCTGCTGTGGCTGGGAGTCTGGTTCTCTGAGCCAATGCGTTAATCATCTTCAAGTGGTTCCCTTCATCTTCCAAGAAGGAACTATGGTGTTTGAGAATGGGAAGAGAGTAAAACATTTCTTGTCTCCAAGTGCCTAGATATTGCCAATGAGATTGCCATTGTTTTTTTCTGAGTAATGGCTCAAAAACGTTATCTGTATACATATAAACACAGAACTGGCAAATATAAGTGTATGTAGATATCCATGTGTGTCACCAAGCCACATCTTCTTTATCATAAGTAAAATACGTTACCTAGAAATATGTATAAATACATATAGTTTTAGATTTGCATATATGTGTATGAACAGGCAGCACCCTCTTTATCATCAGTAGGAAAGGATATGTCCCTGGTTTTGGTCATCCAATAGGGCCTAACTGCACCTACCTTTACTTGGCAGTTCTCCCGTATTTTGTCTGTGTAAAGACCCCTAGGTCCACTCAACTTTCATTACTGAGATATTCAACAATGGAACCACCAAGGTCCAAATTTCTCTGAGCCCTTGGGAGCATCTTACCGCTGGAGGTGCTGGTCCAGAGCCTCCTCCTCAGCACTCAGCAGAGTTGCAGCTCGAGCCAGGAGCTGATGGCTGCAGCTGGCAGATTTGAGCTCCAGGATGAGGAGGCCCAAGCAGAACATGGCTCCCATCTCCTCCAGTTCTCTGGTACCAAACTGTAGACCCTGCCAGTTAAACAAAGCATTAACCATGACAATGTATAATGGGAGCTGAGTGGTGGTGACACATGAAGATTGGGAAGAAGGACTCCTACACACAGGCCTTTTTCAGACAGTGAGAATTAATTATATTTGTCAGTCGCTGTCCATCGTGTTCTGTTGTGTGCATTGTGGATTGGTGGTGATGTCAACATCCAGGGTTCCCCAGAAATATCCCCATGACAATAATGAGCTGGTAGGGGTTATAAAGGGAAGCGGGGTGCATGGAGATCCAGGAGTCTATCCCCTTCCCACATGATGGTCAAAGCAGCATTGCTTTTATCTGTATTTTTACAAAGGGTTTTTCACTGCTGAAAAAAAAGTTCATGAACAGTCTTACTAAGAGATGCCTTTTCCTTCCTCTGAATTTATCAGCCAATGGAGAAGAGTAGGGGAAATCTTTCATATATAAATACTGAACACTGAAACTTTTAAAAAAAAAGAAAAAAACAGCATTCATTTAGAACCCCCTATTCAGCTGTACTCAGATATCCTTGAAAGCAAAATCATGACATGTACTCTATAGTATAATTCATGAAGAAACAGATAATAATAACAATTGACAAAACTTAATTGATCACTTACTGCATGCCAGAAAACCTTCTGAGCTCTTTGATTTTCATTAACTCAGTGGATCCTTACCAAAGCCCTATGAGGTAGAGATTGTTCTTTTTTTCCATTCCACAGATAAGGAGATGCAGACTTATCAATACAACTAACTTATCCAAGGCCTAGCATCTAGTAAGCACCAGAGGCTAATAAGTAAATTCAGGCTCGACTACTCAACATAAAAAGCTGTGTAGCGACTATAAGAGACTCCACTGTGGTGAGCTAGAAAGTGTGTGGTTTTTGAAGTTAGATCAGACTTAAGTGTGAATCCTGGTTTCACTAGTTTGTAACTGTGTGGGCTTGGGCTCAGTGAATGCTATTTGCCTTGATTTTCTCATCTGTAAAATGGAATCATAATTCTCCCTTTCATACCTAGGCATCTGGTGATAAGGAATATTTCACAGTCACAATATTGATCAAAATTAGCTCAATTTATCTTTCTCTCTTCCTATAAAGATATTTAATACAACAGAATTCAGTGTGGTACCGAGGCCTTCCTGTTTATAAAGTATATTTGACCTAAATAAAAAGTAATCAATAGTGAATCATTTTTTTGCAAATAGATTTTCACATCCAAATCATAATGATTATGGAGGACAGGAATGGAGCAATAAGAATGCAAAAGGATTGCTCATAAGCACCCCAAGGAGAAACAAAATTCCAAATTGGGAAATTGTAAACCTCACAAAAGAATTCCTGGCTAAAAGCATTAAAAAGGTAGAAAATCCTCAAATTTATTTCAGCTGTTTGAAAATTTGATTCACTGCATGTTTTGACACCTGTTTTCCTAAAGAAAGGAGACATTACTTCAGAGTTAAGGGAAGTCAGTCCCTCCTTAAGCAACAGCAGCCAGAAGGGAAAGACAGATGTTGAACAAGTTGTTTTTTTTCTTAAGTCAATAGAAAAGATCACTTTTTAAAGAGAGAGAAATCTCAGTCTCTTTTCTAAAGCTCCAAGGTCTGATTCTTTCCCCCACCCCTTTTTCCAGGTTACTTTTATAAAATTCTAGAATGGCTGGCTTGATTGGAAGAAAGTGAAGGTCACACCCTCCTGCTCAGTCAGCCACCTCACAGATGGCAAAGGAGAGGCGAGGAAGGGAATGAGAATAAAACTCTGGCCCTCAGGGGCAGGAGCACTCACACACACATTTGCAACCCCAGCCTCCAGCAGACAAATAACAGGTGCTCTGCAGAGGTTAAAAGAAGGAGTCCTTTGGGAAAATAAACCTCAGAGTGTATGCCATACTGGTAGGTTAGGGAGAGTTCATCATACCAGACAACTTCTATACAATAACAGCTAAAATGATAGTACTTTCTAATGTAAAAAAATTTGATGCCCCACATGATGGCCCACATATTTCAAGTCATGGTTGTCATTGTAACAAGTAGTCCAGAAGACCTTGATTAAAGGAACTTGTACCACTTTATTGGCTGTGGAGACTTGGGCAAGGCCCTTATATTCCATTTTGCACTTCACTATTAATCTCTCTTTACTACTCTATTTTTTTCTTTTTACTCTCACATGGTATAATTTGAGTGTTGTGTTTGTTTTTGATTTGTTTTGTTTTAGAGAAAGGGTCTCACTCTGTCATCTAAGCTGGAGTGCAGTGGCGCTATCACAGCTCACTGCATCCTTGAACTCCTGGGCTAAATATATTTGTTTATGTAGATGACCTCCTCTCACACCCCATCACTGGTGTGGAAGAGAACTTTTCAAAGGCAAAGACTAAGGAGTATGTTTCTTCCTTTACATCCCTGGCATGGAGCACACACCTGTCAAATGTCATATCCTCAGTATGTGATAAATGGATAAATAATGACTCTAAATGAGTGTACGTGGAGAGGCATGGATGGATTTTTATCTCTCAGATGCATATTGTATCTGTCAAGTAGAACTTGACTTCTCTGGGTTTGGGCATGTGAGTGCCTTTAAATCTTGCTCTCCCATTGTCAAATGTTGTGAGCATTAAAAATAAAACTGATTTTATTTTGGCTCCAGGAGACTTATTCATATCTCTGGATATAAACTGGGAAATAGGTAAATAAAATTTAGAAATTGTGACCTCCACTTTGGTCAGGGTTATCATGGGTTCACAGTAGAAAGTTGATGAATAAAACTGGCTCTGGGTATGTTTAAAAGTGAGTATAAATAAAATAGAGATCCAATTCCCTTCTCACCCAGCTCAGATGTCTTAATTAGAAATTTTTTCCACAGATGGTAAAACAAATTCTGACTATAGTGACTTAAACAAGGTTTTATTTTGCACAAAAATAAATTTGAGGGAAAGGTAGAAGGTTCATGGCATATAGGTCCCTATCTCTGCACAGTATTAGTAAGCAAGGCTGACCAGCACAACCCTCTCTGTTTTTTAACAGCTTTTCTTGATAACTCACCACAAAAGAAGAATAGTTATGTTAGATATCTGTAAGACAAACATCAGGTCCAAAAAAGATGTTTAAATAGCATAAATACTGATAATTGGTGTGCAAAAGAGAAAAAATAAGCAAATGTGGGAAAATATCCCATTTCATTATTTAAATAAAAATGCCTTCTACATTCTGCAAATTGATAGACTATTACGTATATAATATATATATAATATTCTCTTACTATGTAAGTTTGCTTACTCTCTCTCTCTCTCTCTCTCTCTATATATATATATATATAGTGCGTGTGCATGTGTGTCAGAGTTTCGCTCTTGTTGCCCAGGCTGGAGTGCTGTGACATGATCTCGGCTCACTGCAACCTCTGCCTCCTGGGTTCAAGCAGTTCTCCTGCCTCAGCCTCCCTTGTGGCTGTGATTACAGATGCCCGCTGCCACGCCCAGCTAATTTTTGTATTTTGAGTAGAAACAGGGTTTCACCACATTGGCCAGACTGGTCTCAAACTCCTGACCTCAGGTGATCCACCCACCTCAGCCTCCCAAAGTGCTGGGATTACAGGCATGAGCCACCGCACCCGGCCTATATTTTAAACTTAATAATACTTAGTGCTGACACTGGCACATGCTGAAACTGGCACATATCAAAATACCTGGTGGAAGTGTAAATTGATTGAGACCTTCAGGGCAGTGGCCCCGTAACATTTGACATGGTAATGTCACTTCAGGGAACACTTCCTAATAAACTGAACCAAAATAAAAGGGAAGCTATAGGCATAAAAATGTATATTATGACAGTATTATATATAATAATCCAAATTTGAGGGAAATAAAACCATAAGTGTCTAATAGGGGAGCAATGACTAAGGAAATTGTAATGGAATAAATTTGATGGACTATAGGGAAGCTATTAAAATGATAATTATAACAACCATTTAGAATATGAAAAATGCTTATGATTTAAATAAAGTTGAATAAAGTCAAGGTACAAAGCAGGTAGTCATACAATTTATACCAAAGGTTTGGCAATGAAAGCAGAGGTGATGATCCTCAGACCCCACTCCCCTCCACCCACACTTTCAGATTTTATTGCTATAGTTTGCCAAGAAAACATAAACATTTCTAGGAGAAGAGGCTCTATAACATCATCAAGAAAATATCCACATAGTTCAGAAATTTTAAAGAATAAGAAATTATTGCAACCTGGAAAAAATGTTTTGAAGGTTATATATGCCTACAAATGAATGGTGGAATTCAGGTTAGCAGTTTGTAAGATCTTCTCTTTATCTTGGATTTTCTGAAGTAGATTTAAATTTATTTTCATTTCTTTTATTTGGGATTGATTTATTAATAGGATAATTAGTATGTTTCAATAATTCTAGAAAAATGTCATCCATGATCTTTTTGAATATTGCCTCTCCCTTATCTCTGTCAAGGAAATCAAAGATAAGTTAATATTTAACATATGTTTTCTATTTTCCCTTTGTCCTCCACATCTTTTAACCTTACTTTCTTATTTTCTATTTCTTTGTTTCACTGTAGTAAATTCTGATTTTTCTCATATTTTTGTTCCATATTAATAATTCTTTCTTCAACTAGATTGAATCTACTTGTAAACTCATTCATCTCAAAACCATTTCTGAAAAACATATAACCATGGTTATTTTATATTACCATACCCGATTATTCCTGCATATGCAGTGTTTCTAGGCATCATTCATTAGTTTGATTTTTCTGTTGAGTGTCAATAGTATAGGCCTATTTTCTCAATTATTTTATAATTTTTAAAATTCTAAACTTATTTTTTTTGAATATTAAAGTCTGTTTTTGTAGATTGGTGTTAGTGCTCTTTTCTTCATCTGGAACTTTTGTTTTTCTCCCCTAAGTACTTGAGGACACTGCCAATCAGAAACCACTACAGACAGCATTTTTGGCTTGAGGTGTTTTGGGCTACAGGGACATTTGAATTGTGATTCCAAATCTGCTTG
This sequence comes from Trachypithecus francoisi, assembly GCF_009764315.1. Lineage (NCBI taxonomy): Eukaryota > Metazoa > Chordata > Mammalia > Primates > Cercopithecidae > Trachypithecus > Trachypithecus francoisi. Next base: position 102,578,535 of record NW_022681468.1, read on the forward strand.
AAGGAGGGCTATGTTTAGAAATTATGAATGAAGACTTTGCCTGTTTTTACTGCTCTACCCAAAGCCATGGCCAAGAAAGTCAAATACACCCACATTATCCCTTTGCAGATTATAGTTTTACTAATTCATGGACCACAGTTGTCATCTCTGGAGGTCCTGGCTTTGTGTGATGGTCCCAAATGAATCCTCAAACCTTGCATGGGTCTCTGTCTTTGTTACAAAATCCAAGTTATAAGTGAATAGGGTTTAGTATCTGCCCCCAAAGTCTTACAACCACCTCTGGTAATCAATTTTTGTAAAACAGAGCATCATTGAATATCCTCTGTAAACATGCACAGAGAAAAGATGTTAAATCTATGAAGAAATATTGCAGATAAAAGGGGGCCACTCTGAAGATACCAAACAAATGTCTTTTTGTGAAATAGATTTGCTGCCAGAAATGGGAAAAATCTGGGAAATTTCTTGTTTACATTTTCTAAAAGAAACGAGTATATTGCATTGGTGAAAGTACATTAAAAGGCACAAAAAGGAAACGATAAGAAATTAGAAGTGACAGCACCATTGAGATGAAAATTCAATTTCTAAATTAAAGGCCAAAATCATGAGTTAGACTGTTCAATGTAGAAAATAAAATCTATTACAGAGAAGACAACTTCAAGAAGTTTTCCAATATCTCAAAGGTAGATGATATGAATTGGATATTTGTCCCCTCCAAATCTCATGTTGAAATATGATCCGCAATGTTGGAGGTGGGGTCTGGTGGGAGGTGTTTAGGTCATGGGGTTGAATCCCTCACGGAAGGCTTGGTACCTTCCACATGGGAGCGAGTGAATTTTTAGTTCAGGCAAGAGCTGGTTGTTTTAAGTGCCTGGTACCTGCTCCTCTCTCTCTTGCTCCTGTTCTCACCATGTGACATGCCTGCTCCCCCTTCACCTCTGCCATGAGGAAAAGCTCCCCGAGGCCTCACCAGAAGCTGAGCAGATGCTGTGACCATGCTTGTACAGCCTGCAGAACTGTAAGCCAAATAAACCTCTTTTTTTTTTTTTTTATAAATTACCCACTCTCAGGTATTCCTTTATAGCAATGCAAAACTGACTAACACAACAGATTAGATAAAAATGATGAGCTACATATATAAATAGGAATTTTAGAAGAGATTACGAAAAAGCGATATGCTCCCATTCGGAATTTAAAACTCAGATAGTATGGTAGTCATAGCAGAAGCCAAGAAGAAAGAAAAGGAAGGAAAGGAGGTTGAGGAGAAGGAAGAGAGTACTCACTTATGGTACAAAACATATCTGAGTTTACATATCAAACAAGATCTCCAAGTATTTGAAATATAATTAAAGAAAAGAAAGAAAAAAGGATCAAGATCCTTATAAATAACTAAAATTAAACAATCTAATATTTATTCATACTACTAATACCTAAGACAGTGGAGCAAGATACATGTAATTTTGAAGAGAAAGTATTGGTACCTCAAAATGTTATGGGTAGGAGCCTCAGGAAGACAAACCTAGAGAAGGGGAAACATTGAATGCAAACCACATCATCAACAAAAAATAGTTTCATAATTTGTTTTAAATTATTAACATAATCCTAATACCAAAAACTGATTATTGTATTACTAATATATAAACAGGGCAGCAAACCAACCTCATAGATAGATAGATACATAGAAAGCTATATAGATACATAGATACATAGATATCTCAATTTTAAAAAAGTAATTTATGTTCAGAAATATAATATATAAAAAATATACATGATTTAGAGAGTATTTTTCTAAGAATGGCATGATGATGGTATCATTAGGAAATCTGCTAGTATAGATGTTAACATACCAAACATATCAAGATAAAGGGCAGAGAACAGAAGAAAATAGCAGGAACTTCTAAATGGATGCATCTATGTCTGAAACAAGTCATCTCATATGAGCCCACCAGGATTCTTTGTAAACCTGAGAAGATAGCCTGGCATGGTGTGTGTAAACACAGGCCCCAAGACCCATATTGCTGGGGTTACAGTCCTCGTGCTTCCACTTCTAACTGCAGGGTCCTGGGGAAGCCCTCTGACTTTTTGGTGCTTCGGTTTTCTCATCTATATAATGGAAATAATAATTATAATAATCATAATAATATCTAATTCATGGAGTTGCTGAGATAATTCCATGAATTAATATATAAGTTGAGATCAGTAGTTGGCCCATTGCATATTATATAAGTACTTATTATTATCAATAACAGCAGCAAATGCTTATGTAAAACCAATTGTCAAAATCGTACTTGACATTAACACAGTCCTTGTTAAAACTATAACCAAAACTATGACCTGCTTTCACCACTGTTATTTATTATATTTGACAAGACCTAGACAATTCAATAAGATAAGAAAAAAATGAGTCATACATATTAGAAAAGAAGAATCAGGCCGGGCGCGGTGGCTCAAGCCTGTAATCCCAGCACTTTGGGAGGCCAAGACGGGCGGATCACGAGGTCAGGAGATCGAGACGATCCTGGCTAACAGGGTGAAACCCCGTCTCTACTAAAAAATACAAAAAAAAAATTGGCCGGGCAAGGTAGCGGGCGCCTGTAGTCCCAGCTACTCGGGAGGCTGAGGCAGGAGAATGGCGTAAACCCAGGAGGCGGAGCTTGCAGTGAGCTGAGATCCGGCCACTGCACTCCAGCCTGGGCGACAGAGCGAGACTCCGTCTCAAAAAAAAAAAAAAAGAAAAGAAAAAAAGAAAAGAAGAATCATATTATCTTTATTTGAAGACTGATTATATCCTAAAACAAACCAAATGAATCAACTGAAAGACAAAATTTATTAGAGATAAGGCAACAGTTGAGTTAATAGGTTACAAATATACAAAAATCCATTTTCTTTGTTTAAACCAGCAAAATAAATTATTAAGTATGATAAAAATTCCATTCACAATAGCTACAGAACTATAAAATACCTGAGAATGAAATTACTAATAAATATCCCAAGGGTTATGTGATAAATCCTAGGACCAAGAGACAGCAAGGAACATCTAAATAAATTCTGGGAAAGCAAGGCCCAGGACCATGCAATATGAATTCTCCCCCTATTAGTCTATCAAAGCATAGGAAATCAGAATGCCACTGGGGATTTTCAGACTTGGAAAACAAATTCCCCTCTGGAAGAATACATGGCAAGAATATCTCAGAATAAAAAGTAAAAACTATTAACGAGGGTTTTCCCTTACAAATAAGAAAAAGCTCTTGTACGCGATGATGATGAAATGTTTTAGTACTGATATAAAACATGGCAGGCAGATCAAAGGAAGACTACAGAAAGCATAAAAATCTTGGGATAAATAAAGGTTTGCAGTTGACAAAGGAGCCCTTCAGGCACCAGGAAAATGACTACAATAAAGATAAAAACTCAAAAGCAGTTTGTTAATATTTGAGGGAAAAATCTTACCCCAAATATTAAAAAAAAAATTTTTGATTAAAGAGTTAAATGTTCAAAGAATTTAATGATAAAAAGGATTAGAATATATTAATGTTTTATCATCTCCAACCCAGGAGAAGGTTTTTCAGTGCATATTTTCAAAGGAAGAAATGATAAAGGAAAATATTAATGATTGGATATATAACATTTGAATATATCTAAATAGCCTGAAGTACCACAAACTAAACTAAAATAGAAACAACAAAATAAACATAATTCCAATAGAGAAAAAAATGTGAATTTGCTTTCATATAAAATGTAAATTAATATAACAATAAAATACTATGATTCTCTTCTCGTCTCAGGCTTACCCTCAGCCCCAAATCATAATGGTCTGCTGGAAATGGACTGGAAACAGTCACTGTTACATACTAGCATTGGCAAAAGCACATACCACTGCATTCTTTCCAAGGAAAATTTGGAAGTGTATTTCAAAAGCCTTAATAGTGTTTATTTTTTTATTTATTTATTTATTTTTTTTTTGAGACGGAGTCTCGCTCTGTCGCCCAGGCTGGAGTGCAGTGGCCTGATCTCAGCTCACTGCAAGCTCCGCCTCCCAGGTTCCCGCCATTTACTCTTGGAGTTAACAGTACAAATTTCAGAAATAAATATTAAGGAAATAATCGCAAAATGAGCAACAGAGAAAATCCAAAATGTGCACCGGTTCGGTTTATTACTAGTCAGATAAACTTGAGTGAATTCACACTGTGGAAATATTGACATCATAATGTATTTCAAATTGGCAACGTCATAGGGATATAATCATAATGTAAATTAGAATTGACTATAGTGTGCTATATTCTTTATTATCCCAATTTTACTTTAAATTTTTTTCTTTTTTTTTTGAGACGGAGTCTCGCTCTGTCGCCCAGGCTGGAGTGCAGTGGCCGGATGTCAGCTCACTGCAAGCTCCGCCTCCCGGGTTTATGCCATTCTCCTGCCTCAGCCTCCCGAGTAGCTGGGACTACAGGCACCCGCCACCTCGCCCGGCTAGTTTTTTGTATTTTTTAGTAGAGACAGGGTTTCACCATGTTAGCCAGGATGGTCTCGATCTCCTGACCTCGTGATCCACCCGTCTTGGCCTCCCAAAGTGCTGGGATTACAGGCTTGAGCCACCGCACCCAGCCTACTTTAAATTTTTAAAATGATATATGGGTATAAAAATGTTAACTGGTTAGAAATGCATGATGAGGTTGCATGATTTAAATATTTTCTTTGTGCATTTTCCTTATTTTTTTTAAATCCACAAATTATGTAATTGCTTTTGCTAGTCATTCTTTCCTTTGGCAATGCATGTAAGCCTGAAAGAAGTATATCTGAATTAAGATGTTATTTTATGTAATATGTGATTTTAAATCTATAAATAAAATTAAATTTAAAATTAACTTCTATAAATCATTAAATTTAAATTTAATATTTTAATTTAAATGCTCAATAACAAAAGGCAAAGGAATAAGCTGGTTAGGCCTATCTAGTTTCTAAGGTTCCTACTTTTTCCTTCCCATGAACTACCTGGTATCACCTAGATTCCCCTTAACTTTTTTGGGTTCACTAGGCTTGGGTCTACTTGGCAGGGGAGGTAAACACCCAATGAAAAGGTCTGGTGAAGAAATAGCAATGAGACATCTATTTCCTTAGTATTGTCCCTCCAAACATTCTCAGAACCTTTACAAAGAGCCAGCATGAGTTGAAAGACAGTGACTTTTGGAGTTTTAAACAGGTTTGGAGAGGCTTTGAACTTGAATTAAGTGTGTATATCCCCTGCCTCAACACGCATCCAACAGAGAATTTAAAACTGAGTCAATCCAGCCATGCAGATCTGTGAACTCTAATAGGTAGCAGAGAAGAAAGCATGAGGACTGGTGGATGGGCTCTGTGGCTTCTCCACTTATCGACCTGATCAAATGGACTCTAATGCTTTCATGCTGAGGACTGGATCAATCACTAAGCATGTTGGTGTCTCTGCCAGATTTCATCTGATGGGCTCCTCCGCACAAAGCCCCCTCTGTGTGTGTCCTTTCAGCCCAGGTTTCCTAATCCATTACTGACAATTGTTTCCTTAGTAACTGCAAAAAAGGCCATATATTCACTGGCATAGCAGGGCTGAAGGTGTGGGCTAGACTTCAAACGTGTCCTTCATTTCTGTGCTGGACCTTCCTTTGGGTCTTTTATTTGTGAAATTGTCCCTACACCATGAATGACCACAGCAGACAGCTAGACCCTCTATGATTACATTTCCATGTCTTTCTTGAGGATGCATAGAGAGGGTAAATGTGAATCAGAGACTGTATCATTAGATAGCCTAGAGTCTGATCAAGCCAAACTCTGTTTTTTAGCTGCATAAACTGCATTTAAAAAGTTATGTAATTAAGTAGCACTAGAGCCAGAGCGACAGAAATAGTCCCCTGACTCTACTAAATTGTCCATTTCAATAGAGGCTTTACACTTCATGTATTTGTTTACCAAGAGCTTTTGCAGATCTGGAGACTAGCCTTTCTTATAAATTATGTTCCCCCTAAGTTCTGCTGTTCCAGATTCCCTCTCTCTTTTCTCATGTCTTCACCAAAAAACTCTATGGCACCAGAGACATGCACAAGCCCAGTATTGTGCAGTAACAGCCTGCCTCCCTCCCCTTCACTGTTGTGACCACTGTCCCCTGTACTCATCTTCTCTGGCCCTTTGCCCTCTGAGCTCCACACCCTGGCTTCTGAAACCTACCTGCAGCTACCTTGTGTGGTGACTAGCAGGAGTAATCTCTCTAAACCTGGGTCTCTATGGGTTCTCTCAGACCTAATTTTGCACTTTCCTTCTAAGACCACAGATCGAGGGAAGGAGAAAGGTGCTGCTGTCCCCATGGTTACATACATCATTTTGAGAAGCTCAAATGAAAAGGACAACAACCAATTAGAACAGAAGCTGGCCACAGCAATGGAGCTGAGTTTTGCTTTGTTTGGCTTTAACCCTTCAGTTTCTGAATCTCAATAAAGTCCTGGGGGATCATGGAAGAAGTGTGGGGAAGAACAGGATAGTGAAGTAGTGGGTAGGGGATTCGCTTGGTGGGCGTAAGCAGGGCCATTAACCCACAGGTGTGGAAGTCTTGTAATGCACTATCAATTGGTATAGTCACGCCAGTGAAAACCAGTGGAATATCAATCCTAACCTTTACTTAGACCTCCAAGCCCTACAGCAGCTCATTCAAGTCCATCCAGTATTCTTGGAAGATGATGGGGATAAGACACAAATCAAAACTATTTTCAAAAAGGTGAAAAAATATTAATATAAAGCTGTACCTCCCTAATCTTCCATATGGTGTCTGCCAAGAGAGTGGTCCACTAGGCATATCGTCACTGGTCATGCTGAATGGCTAGTAGTTTTTGTTGGGTAAGAGAACCATAATAGTCAAGTTCAGGGCTACACAAAGTGTGGTCTGCAGATTAGCATTTGCCTATGAAATAGTTATGAACTTTTATTTGTGATAAAATAAGAAGCCTAAGCCAGAATATAAATCAATCATGTAACTAAGCATCTGTTTTTAGTTCAGCTGATTTTGTCAATGAAGGCGGCACTGGGATCGTGAGTACAAGCTCCTTGTATCATTGTAGCAGCCAATGAATCAACAGCTCATAGACCAGATACTTTGAGTAGTACTGCTCCAAAATACACTCCCCAACAAGATCTCTCTACTTTAAGTAGCAAAAAGGGAGTATTTTGGTAGTCAGCTCTCTGGGATCTAAATTCCAACTTTCTGTCCAAATGACCACTTTCGAGTTACATAAGCTCTTTAAGCTCAATGTCCTCTTCTTAAAAATGGGAAAATATTATCTACCGCTTAAGTGCTTCTATAAAGATTAAATGAGATATAAAGTGCACATGCCTTGCATGGAGGCACAGAGTAAATGCTCCATAAAAGTGAATTTTTTCAGACACGTTTTCCCTATGCAATATGTAATATTACACACAGAGGCATAGCAGAATCTGCACAGATCACAAATATGTGTGTTTGTGTGTGTGCACATTTATATGGATATATAAATGCCACTCATCTTTGCTTAGTTTTGCTTCTCTTTTTTTGAGCTGAAATCTTTATTTTTCTCCAATTTTACCTGGTCATTTGATGTGGATAAAACACAGAAAGGCCAAATATTCAGAACTGACATTCAAGGGAAGTCAGAGCTTTTGTTCCTCTACATAATTGAAGTTGTTGAATGAGGTAAGATAAAAGATTAGTATTTCCATTATACATAATTTATATGGAAAGTGGAAGTTGAATTGAAGAAAGAAAATTTAGAGCTTAGGGCAGAGAATAGAGAAATTGTCCCCAAAAAGATTCATTTGACTAGTCAGATAAATTGGGCAGAACATGAGATGAAGTAATGTGACCTTCTCAGAGCCACGAGAGAAACTTGGTATGGAGCCCTGTACTTGGATGAGATCTTAGCATGGTCACCACTCTTAGAACCATCTCTCAGCTCCCTACCTCCAGTTTCTCTGTTTGCTTGCTGTAGCAAAAAGGCTTTTAACTGGGTTTCACTGACCAATGAGGGTCCATGGATGTTGGTAATTCTTCTATTATTGCATGTAAATTTGTGCGTGGGTATCTCTTTAAGAGGTGTCCCTGGCTTCATAAAGAATTACAGTGTTCTTATAATTATTTGCTAGAGATAATGATGCTCACCCAGTCTAGTTCTGCTAACTGGACTGAGTGAGCATCATTATCTCCAGCAAACAATTATGAGAGCCCATTGTTCATTCATTCATTTAATGGCCATTGAATCAGCTCTTACTACGTACATGACTCTGTTTTAGGAGTTGGGAAAAAAAGCATGGTCCCAATTCTTGAGGGTGACGCATGTGCCTGCCTCCAGTCTAACAACTGCCTTTATTTCTACATCTCTAGCACAGTGTTTGGTACAGGGTGTCATTTTAGAGTCCAGGGTGGACATTTAAAGGATCATTGACGGGAATAAGAAATGTCAATCCCCAAGGATCTTATGCCTATTAAGGAAGGTAAAACATATACTAAAATAGGATTTGCCTTGAATGTCTGAAGCTTCTCTGCATTAGGACTTTGGAACGTGTATACTTACAGACATCTTTTGCTTGCTTGTCCCTGCACAGTGTCTTAAAGGTGAAAGAGCTAAGCAGGTGTAGCAACATAAGCAGTTAAGTACATACTGTTTTACACTTTCTCAGTCCCTGAATTTACATTGCCTGCTTGGCTCCTGTAGGCATTCAAGTTCTGAGCATTTTTAGTCACTAAAACTCTCCTTCATTGATACTATTATTATTTTCCTTCAAGTTTTGCTTGACTGAATACTTTGGAGAAGGAGAGACTCAGAACAAACAAATATAAACAGGAAGAGAGGCTAATACACATTAGAGTCTGCAGATTTATGCATGGCTACAAATTTGCTGTTATGATCTAAAAGATAATATCTGACCAAAAGCATATAACAATTTTATATTCAGTTCAGTAAATGAGGCCTGACCAAATGCAGAGAAAATAATAATTCAGGTCTTGAAAGCAATGAGATTGCTGTATAAAACTCATATTGAGTCTATAAGTAAATTAAAAAATAATGGTTAATTTTAAAATGTTTGAACTTAAAAAATCAGTTAAAAAAGACATGTATTGACTATATTGGATTAGTAATACAATTAACTTTAAGGGAAAAAAGATTGTTTCTAAAACTTTACTCTGTTTTTAAGCAAATGTCACCTACCAAAGTGCAAGTAGATTTGAAGAGAGGATGAGACGTGTATATGTTACCTTTTGAAACATGAACATGCACACAAGAATGCAAAGCATTCTGATTGCTCTAAAGGGTAAATTTATTCATTTGTATGTTTGTTTATAAATGTATTTATGTATAGCTGTAGCAATAATGGAAGTCTAGGACCCAAGCAGTTTAACAATGAATATGTCTCTCTGCCCATTGTCAGGCAGGAAGTCCCAGTCAATTGGCCCCCATAGATCTTTTCAGATGAAAATGAAGATACTGCCATCCCTCCTTTCTGCTCCTTGCCTGGAGTGGAAAACTGACATTTTCTGCAGGAAACCCTCTTTCTTGTGGGAGTTAAGTCTAAACACATATATGGTTCTGCTTACTAGATAAAGGGAATATGCTAAATTAATATCAATCCAAGGACTGCCAAGCCATGGCTAAAAATGTGCCTGTGGCTTTGTGATTCCCCAGGGTGTGCATCTGTGTAGAGAGGCCCCCAAAGTGCATGAGCAGGTAAGTAATAATAATAGCAATAAAAACAGGAACAGACCTGAGCACTGTCAGGCTGTAATTGCCCTGGCAACAGAGCAAGCAGTCCTACCATGGGCCCATACAACTTTGATACTCAAGTGCTCAGGAGGGAACAACTGGAAACCCCACCAGGCAGAACACTTGTTAGCAGACTTTGTTCAGTTCAAATGAGGAGAAATGTTTTATTTTTTAATGAAACCTTTTCCAATTAGTCCTGTCTTCTTCCTGCCTGCCTCCAACCTTGTTTAGCTGTCTCATTCTTACTTACAAAAGGGGGAGTGTTCAGGTTAGATCCTGTGGTTGGCAAAAGAACTGGGATGTATTGTCAATGAAAGAGACTTGGAAATTCAAGATGCTGCGGCAGGTAGCAAAAGATAGGAGCATACTGCTGAAATTCTGCAAAGGGACAACAGTTACTATAGACAGAAAAGAAAATCCCAATACTGGTCACACAGATGAGGTTATATTAGATCTACCTGCAGGTCTAGATTGTATCACCTTTACCTTCACAGTCCTCACCTTTGGCAGAGTCTTATCTTATGGAAGCCAAAAGTCTCCCTGCTTCAAATCATCTCATCCATCAATCTGACAATTACTGATACTCTTTCTATTAATGGCTCTTTAAATAGTATCCATTAATAAGCAAAGTAACACCAATTCTTGCACTGTTTATTAGTGCATAACTGCTACATAGCCATTCAGTGGAAGTTCAAGGCCAGATGGAGTGAAACATGGAACAGGTAGGTAAATTCTGGAAAAAAGATCAAGAATCTAGAAATCTTCAGGTCTTCTATGACCCTTTTTAGGAAACAGATATGGAGGGGGAATAAATAGGAAATAAATGAGACAGGAACTTTTCTTAATTAAAAGATCATGGCTTACTTTTGTCTTTGTGAATACCCGCCTTTGCTCTCTGTATAGTACAGCCAGCCAACACACATTCCGCATAAATGAAGGTAATGTTACTATAACCTCCACTGAATCTGCATGATGTTTGGTGTTACATCCCAAACAGCTTTCCTCCAGAATGTTCTAACATTCTATGATTTATCTCTACCTGCCAACATGGAGGATTGCTCTCCTTAGTGTTTCTGTGACATTTTTTCCCTAAATCAAATCCCAAACGCATGGCCTAACAAGTGCTAAATTATTAATGGGGTGATGGGCCAAATATCAGAAACCCCCACCAGCCTAGGAACTCTGGCTATGACTTTCTGTATCCACATGCCCATATAGTATTTGCAATCCTGAGTGTTGCTGATACCTATGTGTCAAAGTAAGAGTCAGTCTACAAATGACAAACACTGGCCAAAACCAAGGTCCAGGAGGCTGTAAGAGTCACAGCTATAAAATGGGGTTCATATTTCCACTTTGCTAGATGGTTAAAAATTAAATGGGCACCTAGGATACTGTTGACTCTTACTTAATCCAGAATGAAAATAAAGCAGACCAATAGAGGTGTCAATGTCCATTAGTCACAGAAAATCCTTAATAGAGTTCATTTCTATTCAGACTTAAGAAACATTAACATTTACTATTCATTCATTTTTGCAAAAATATATAGTAAGTTCTTTCCAAGTGTCAGACATTGTTACATTGTTCTCAGGCTAAAGACAAAATCCCTGTACCCTCATCGAACTTAATCTAGAGGAGTCATTTTAATGATCATCTTAGTCTAGAGAGGCATTACATTATTAATTGTTTCATTACAGTTTTGAAAGTGCTGTGACCAAAAACTATAGGATGCTATGAGAATACATTAAGGGAATCCATCCCAACCTGGATTATTATGCTGATCATGTTCTTTCATTATACATACATAAATGCATGAATATATACACACATACATACACATATATACATATATGCATATACAATATAGTATATACACATATAAATTATATCTACTTATGTGTGTATATGTATATATTTTAACTTTTACAACAGTCCTAATAATGAGTTTGAGAGAAATTGAGCATCTTATCTCTGTACTTTCAATAAGCAGGAGAATTGCACCCCTAACTTAGCTCCCCTAAACTTCGCACCAAGACACCATGACTGCTGGCTCATCAGAAGCTCTTGCTCCCTATTCCCTGTTCTGGTCTACCCCAGGTCAGTAGCCCATTTTGTCAATCTCAGAAGTAGGAGATTTACGAGAGATATGTGCTTCCTTATGATGTGAGATTAGGCCACCACCTTAAGTTTGGACCAAGCAAGTCCACTCATAAATGATACTGTGATTATCCATAGAGGACACAGCATTTCTAGGGAAAACCATCAACCAGGGTTTGAAAATGTGACCTCCATTAGCAACAACACCAGATCTTTCTCTGGCATTTTTATATCCCACTGTGAGTCACTTTCCAACCCATGGGGCAATGGATTTCCACTCTAAATGTCACCTCCAGTCAATATGTGTACATACAAACACACACAGAGTATTTTCTGCATCTAATAGCTTTACCCACACATGTGGTTCTGCCCTGAGGCTGGATATAAATAAATTGACAGTCTGATTTCCCACTAATGCCATCAGAGAAAATTATTTCCGAATATTAATCAGAAACTCATGAAATGAGGAAAGCTTGTGTCAAGGATCAGGAGGCAATGAGCTCTTACAGGGGCTGGAAGACTGATTGGCCAGGAGGCACACGCTCAGCCCGCGGCACTTGTTCAATTGGCATTGTCCCAGGTCAGCTCCCCCTTCACGAAATATTTCTGGAGGACCAGAGCAAAGGCTGCCGAAGGCTTAGTGGAAGGGGCATGGTAGACAGTGAGCATATTAGCAAAAGTAATCACACTGAAAAATGAGGAAGGTGAGGGTCTTGGAAGCAGCAACAGTTAACATGAAAGAAATCTAATGATCTCAAAAAGAAACAAGGGCCAGAGAACCAACATGCCTGAGGCAAGATGGAGGGCTGGGGAGCAGGTAAAAGCCACGGCAAAGAAAAATACAATTTCCTAAGGGAAGGGAGCAGAGAAACCAAATCTGTGACATGAAAACTACTCTCAGTTTATTTGCATTTCAAACCTCCAGTGGAGATGTGGAATTTCTTTTGTTAGAGTTCAGGTAAAAGAACAGATCCTTCTCATGTTAGCTAAGGAGGCAAAAGAGCCACTGAGTACATTTAACCTTCTTCCATGGAAGGTAAACAATGGAAGATAAGGGAGCTCAGGGGGTGGTGAAGGAAGAAGTTCACAAGCGTTCTGTCCAGGAAAAGGGAGAGATCTTCAATAACTAAGGAAAAAAGAAGGGAGAGAGGCCAGATTATCAACATCAGTGGTCAAATTAGACTATGTCATATTTTAAGAGATACTTTATTACTTTTTGATGCATAAAGTACTTAGGAGTGCACTACCAAAGTCTGGCTACATACAGGCCTGCTGGAGACTCCCTTTAATGAATAAACAAGAGTGATGTGTAATTAGAACCTCAACAAGCAGTAAGTTACTTCCTTCAGAACTTCACAACATTGGGTTAGGAGTGAAGTTGTTTTCCTACATAATGCAGGCAACGCCCCTAAAGCCCCAGGGTGATATCTAAGCAATTTTTAAGCATTACTAATTTTGTCAGCATGCTCTTTCTTTCTACTAGTGCTAGTTCTGCTCAAATTAAGAGAAATTTCAAATAATCCAAGTGAAATTTAATATTGTACATAGTTTCTCACCCTCTGCCACTTGTAAGATGGTTGAAAGTAGTTTATGTGTATTTAATATAGAATAAAGACTTCCTATAAATCATAACTTTCATCAACAAAGACCAGTAGAAATATGTCCAAATTCATCACACAAAGACCTCCATGATTTTATCTATTACACTGGAGGTGCAGAAAAGGGCCTGGCTGCATGCTTCATGCTCTGTACATTACTTCATTACTTATTTCACTTAATTGATAGCATCTCAATGGAGGTAAGCATTACTATTCCCATTTTACACATAAGAAGACTGATGCTCAGGGAGGCAAACTAACTTGCCCAATATTTCAATTATCTGTCAGTCTTTCTGCTAACTCACACTAACTATCTGTAGTAACGTAGTGTAGCAGCAAAACTACTACAAAGCCCATAGCTAGATTTTCCTCATAATGTTTACCCCAACTCCACCTATAACTCCCTCCCCAGGTATTTCTCCTCCGAATGTATCCAAATTGTACACTTTCTTAAAGTGTTTCCTGACCACTACAAGTTAGCAATGACTTCCCTTCTCCCAACAAATGACAACAGCAACATTTATTGGACATGTAATAACACACCGGGGTCATTTCTAGTTTTTTTAATTGAATGTTCTTTTTGTCAACACATATGAATGGAAGTCCTTTCCTAGAGGTACAATGTGCCTAGAATTATGCATAAAATGCTTTACAAATATTTGGAGGAAGAGGAGGAGAGGAAAGGAAAGACAAGAGAAAAGAAAGTAATGGGAAATTATTGATTACCTACTTCCAAAAATTAATCTGGAGATACTCAAATAGTGTTTATTTATATGTTTACATATTTTCCACCAAATACTTACTAATGAGGACATCATTGCATGCATTTGTAGTTAAATAGAAGCTGGAGTCAATTGGCTAATCCAGTTTCTATTTTCCTATTGAGTATTCAGCTGTGCTTCAATTGTTGCGGAACAATGTGAAGGCAAATTGTTAATAGATATTCACAAAAATTCAAACAGAAATAAAAGGAAGGTCCGTTTGAACGCCCTACACACCTGTCCCTCCTTGCTAATAGTTTTCCCAGCGAAGAATGCATTTCTAGAGATTGCAGTCAGCCCCAAAATTGTCCCACCAGATGCATCTGGAATGATTGTTCCAATGGATAGAGTAAGCTCTTTCCTTACCTCGCTTATAAACAGATGCATCACCTTTTCTGGCAGGCTGTGAGTGTGAGTTCTTGGCTAACAGAAACAGACCTCCAACTGCTTTTCTGCAAGGCTGCTCTGAAAAGTAGGAGCTGCTGAGAAGATGTTACATTATAAAAGAGCAAAACCCTACTGAGTGAGATTCCAGAGTGGCAATCTCTTGGTGCCTGGGGCTATGTGAAGCTCCCATTTGACTTTGATGCTCACTGGCATCTTTAGTTGGGGAAGCCTGTGTGTGATCTTGTTTCTCTATGGCTGGCTGAGTAGGCAGGGCCCATCATCAGAAAAGGCTTACCATGAAGGGGATTGAGAGGTCAATGACCACAGCCCTTCCCAAAGGAGAGCGTCAGTGACACCTATAGGAGAAGGTTTGAAACAAAAGCGGACGCCAACACATTACCCTAACACCTGCCATCCACCTCTTTCCATGAATGTATGTGGATTCTAAAAACGAAACTTAAAAAATACAACAATGTACTCTGTAAAGCCTTGATTAGGGTCCTGGTACTAATGGACACTAACTACTAACTTTATTTTCAAGAAGGAGACATTGAATACAAGGCCATGGGTAAAGAGTGGTGCCAGCCTGGTAGCTTGCAGCTATTAATGGATCCAGCCCATAGATATATTTTAGTTTGTTTTGGCCCATGCATTTTTTGTCTAAATGCAATTACTTACCCATATGTAAAACTTGGAAGCTTTTACATTCAAAATAAGTCTTCATTATATAGCTTTGAAAAAAAATGGGAAGATATGAAAAAATATTTCTACCTGCTAACTTGGCAGAGCTCTAGGGGAGGAGGGGAGATTATAAGTAAGGAATATGTATCCAGATGACCAAAGACTCCTCCTCTCGCTTTTCCCTTTATCTCCCCCTTTTCACTCATGTACGTGATCTGCTTGGCCCATAGAGACATCTGAGTTTGTGGCTCAGAATAAAATCTTGGCGTTTTGATCATCAGTGAAACCCTGCAGTCATTCTACCAAAGACAGAGTTTTTCCTGTAAAGAACATTCTAACTGTGGTTTCCTCTTACCTCTGCTTTAGGGCAAGCTTTTTATCAAACGACTCACATTCTTCTGCTCTAATCTGCTTTCACTGATGACATAGACTAATTGCAGCTCCTTCATAAAGTTGAGAGTTGGAAAATACAGTTAAAAAATGAGCTCCAGGATCGAGTGTTGTGTTGTATTTGGTCTCTGGGAATATGAGACATTGGCTAGTTCCAGCCCAAGGTGATGGTGTTTATTTCACTGCAGCTATTGAGCACTAAGTGGAAAGCCATCATGATGAAAGGCATATTTGAAATGAGCTCCTCCTTCCTCATACCCGATATGCTGGCTTGTATGTCTTCCATCTGGAAGTAGAGACATCCTGTGGTCACTAGGGGGATGGCATAGGTAGGGTGAATCAATCCATTAGGAACAATAAGGGGAAGGCCTTGGTGTCTTTTTTTTTTTTTTTTTAGAAAATTTTTATTTATTATTATTTTATTTTATTATTATACTTTAAGTTCTAGGGCACATGTGCATAACGTGCAGGTTTGTTACATATGTATACTTGTGCCATGTTGGTGTGCTTTTATTAGCTTTGATTTGTGTTACCTTTAAGGCTCAAGTGCAGGGTTTATAAAAAAGAACCAAGCAGTTATAGATTGTGCACTGCTCGTCACTGTGGTTTATATCCAATGTCTGTGAAGCTTTTATTGGATTATTGGTAGCATGTTTATTTGCCTGAGCACAATAAGTCCTGCTAGGCCTTGAGAATAATATAGAGAGCAGGGGCTTTGTGGTATTATAGGATTTAGGGAAAAGTCTGCATCCTGTACTCTGGGTGGCAGGGAGAGGGGAAAGGAACAGGCACTGAAGGGCAGGCACAGTATATGGACTATAATTTAAGATAAGACTATTGAGTAGATGTGGAGGGAGCCCGGCAAGCCAGGGCTAACTATTTCTTATTTGTGGATCAGGATCCCCTGGGATATTTGTGCTGACACAACTCATTTTGGTGTGCAATTGAGGAGGTTATGGAAGGACGGTGAAAGAAGGCTACTCGGCAATATCCCAACTGGTTGGTGGGTGAACTAGTCTTTCATGAAAATAAAATGAATATACATTCTCCTGGATAAAATGGATTTGTTAGCATCTATAACAAGGATTCTCTACATCAGCACTATTGACATTTGGGTCATAAAATTATTTGTTATGGGGACTGTTCTGTGCATTGCAAGAAATTTTGTAACATCCCTGACCGCTCCTCATTTGATGCCTATTGTATCCCTACCTAGTTAGGACAACCCAATATGTCTCTAGATACTGTCAACTGTCTCTGGCAGGGGAAGGAAAAAGGGGGCAAAATGTCTCCCTGCTTAAAACCACTGCTTTACACACACTAAAGTGTGTGTATACATACATTTTTGGGAGATGTAATGTAGTTATTCATGAAATTTCAAACAGAAAACTTCAAACACAATACTTTTCATTAATTTAATTCCCTTGAAATGAGTCTCAGAATAGGGTTCCAGAAACAAATGTTGGAAGATTTTTAAAGAAGGAGAGTAAATGGATAGTACACTAGTTTTAGGCAGGTCTTACCCCAACAAATGTTTAAATCTACAACCTGAGGTAGGAATCTACACAACTGTGAAATATAAAGCAGCTAAACCACATCTCAGTGTGTTAATATTGATCTTTGTACAACATCTTTCTAGAATCGATAAATCAGAAAGTATAAAAACCTCCAGTAGCTGGTCTTTCTATTCTGGCCTTGAATATTAAAGCCTAGCTCTTATCTTTGGATCTTCAACAATAACAACATTAGGAGGCTGAGATCCCTGTGCCTCTCTGGAAGAACCACAGAAATGGACATTGATTTTATCCACTTTGTCACTAAGTGGAAGTCGTGTCACAGCTGCGAAGCTCCGTAAGATGCTTGAGTCGAAAGAGAACGTGAGGAAAACTGGTGTACCTCCATATATTGTCTGCCAATCTTTTGAACATAAAATGACATTTAAATTGAGAGCGCACTGAGAGTATAAGCACAGGTGTCACCGTTACTCTTTTGGTAGAGGTTTCCTTTTTATTGTATTGGGGAAAGAATAGATGAAGACAGTGAAGATCATCCATTTGTTAAACAATCTTAGACAATGGAAGGCTTCTGAGCATCCAGTAGAGTCGTTGAATTGTAGAAAAGCAAACAAAACTCCCCAGACTTTTGAAGTATCCCCGTCTCAACGACGCTTTATGCTGGTGGAAGTAGGGCAACCACATGTGGGACCACAGCTCAAGAGACACTGTCTCAGATGGGGCAACCAGAACTGACACCAAGCAGGGGACCAAGGAAGACAATACTTCGTCAGACATTCAGGAAGTCAATTGAACTCACTGTTAAGAGCTAACGTACTCAGTGGCAGGTTTAGCAAGATATCAAAACTCAGAGAGATCAATAGTTGGAACTTATTAGCAATCAATGGAGCGGTCAAGAAGTTTCATGTAACTAAGAAAATGAGAAGAAAGAGGAGTGGGAAAACAGGAACACCGTCCTTTACTGATGAACATCAATGCTCCAGGAGCCAGGCTAGGCATTCGATTCCTGACAACAGCATCGTGGATGAGGATTGTATAGGCCACATAACTCATCTAAATCACTTAGCCAGTAAGTAGCAGTGCTGAAATTATAATAAGATCTATACAATTCCAAATTCACACAGCAAGGGAAGCCATGTCATTTCTTGTGTGTTTCTACAGTAAGAGAAGTTTTAACCAGAATCTAATCCTCTTTGAATTATGTCCTTGATAGAGAAGTGTTCTTTCCTTTCAGCATGAGCCTTAGAAGTACTAGAAAATTATAACTAGTTAGATTGTCTGAGTCAAGACCCATGGAAGTCTCTATGCAATTTCTCAAAACATGATCCCTGCAGGGCCCACATCGGAGTCACGGAATATCATTGGTTAAAAATGAAAAAAGGCCGGGCGCGGTGGCTCAAGCCTGTAATCCCAGCACTTTGGGAGGCCGAGACGGGCGGATCACGAGGTCAGGAGATCAAGACCATCCTGGCTAGCATGGTGAAACCCCGTCTCTACTAAAAACACAAAAAACTAGCCGGGCGAGGTGGCGGGCGCCTGTAGTCCCAGCTACTCGGGAGGCTGAGGCAGGAGAATGGCGTGAACCCGGGAGGCGGAGCTTGCAGTGAGCCGAGATTGCGCCACTGCACTCCAGTCTGGGCGACAGAGCGAGACTCCGCCTCAAAAAAAAAAAAAAAAAAAAAATGAAAAAAAAAAAAAAAAAAGAATAATCCTGGGCCTCACCGTGATAGCTACCAAATTAAGAACTCTGAGGCTGTGGTCTGATGAGATGCATTTTTATCAAGATTTTATGCTGATTAAAATTTGAGAACTACTTAATTAAGTTGTATGTTGGGAGAATATAGGAAACATAGGAAAGGGTGTCTTAAAGACCCTTGAGTGAGTAATATCAGAATTTCCTTTTCAGATGAAAGCCTATTTGAGGATTTGAACCAAGAAGTGCTAAGGGATTTACTAACTACAAAATTTTCAAGAATCACTGCTCTGCCAATGAACTGTGAAGTCAATGAAATCCCCAAATCAAACCTACTTGGAATTTGTCCTTGGCAGAGAGTAGCACGGGTAAGACTAGCTGTAGGCTACAAAAAAATTATACCTATATTCAGAATCCATAGGTCTGGGAGATGAGGGAGCTCAGGAAAGAAGCTTCTAGACAGTGTGTTGATGTTGTATGCCTGCCAGTCTGCGATTCAAGGATAGTTGCTGGAGGATCACAAATATGTACTTTACAGACATCTTGCCCTATAGTTTTTAAATTCAGGGTTTTTTTTTCTTTGTCCTTTTTTAAATAATGCTTCTTATTTTGCTCTTATTTTCAGAGAGTCTCATGTGGACTAAAGAAAAACAAGAGATAGAATGCTTGGCTTAGGAAAAAAAGGTATGTTGTACTTTTGTGTTATCAGATGGTTGCAATTCATCTGTGAGGCCCAGAAACACCCACAATAACACTAGCTTATAAAATATGTTATTTTTCTTTCATAGTCATTTTGACCAGGAGTATGTCCCCTATAGTGTCAGAGAGACAGGTTCGTTACACCTTATAAATTTATATAGCTTCCATTGTCAAGGTTGTGGCCCCAGATGACTGATGACTGAAATACCACTTTCACTTTCATCTGATTGGCCAAAGATGGTCACATGGCCATACTTAGTAATAAGGAAGCTGGCAAACTTAGTCCTCATTTCAGGTGGCTGTGTACCAAGCTAAAAACAGGGAAGGGATTCTATTACTAATGAAGAACGGGAGAAGAGAGTATTTTAGAAAAACTGCTGGTCTCTTTCACAAAACTAAATGCTGCCCTCACCATCAAAAGAACTAGATATATATGCTGTAGCTTATTAAGAAACTAGAGTATTAGCCGGGCGCGGTGGCTCAAGCCTGTAATCCCAGCACTTTGGGAGGCTGAGACGGGTGAATCACGAGGTCAGGAGATCGAGACCATCCTGGCTAACACGGTGAAACCCCGTCTCTACTGAAAATACAAAAAAAAAAACTAGCCGGGCGAGGTGGCGGGCGCCTGTAGTCCCAGCTACTCCGGAGGCTGAGGCAGGAGAATGGCGTGAACCCGGGAGGCGGAGCTTGCAGTGAGCTGAGATCCGGCCACTGCACTCCAGCCGGGTGACAGAGCAAGACTCCGTCTCAAAAAAAAAAAAAAAAAAAAAAAAAAAAAAGAAACTAGAGTATTTTTAGATGTCCATAAAATAATGTTGAATGATACTTTTAAAGCTTATCCCAGTTTTTTTTTGGTCCTATGACTTAATGCTTGTCAGACATATGGCATGGGTCATTTTCATAGTTAAACTGATTGGTGAGTGAGTTATTGATAAGAATGGGTGTTATAACCACGAACTGACATGTAGTTTTAAAGGACAATACAATTAGGTAGCTTTACAATAGCGAAAAAAAAAAAATTAATGCAATCCTTAATTGTATGTAACACCACACATAGGCATTATATTGTAAGCAAAAAAAAAAAAAGTCTTTTCTTAAAAAAAAGAATCTTGAATAAAATTCACAACAATTGTTTTTATATTAAAAAAACACAAATAATCCTGTGCATTAAAAAGATAGAAGAAAATGAAACAAGGTATCAATTATGAAAGTAACCATTTTTCTCACACAGAATTTGGACTGATATGATCAGCCAATCAAATCACATATTTGCATATATTCTCAGCTTCTGTTGTCTTACCACCTACATTCTTCCAAGTAACTGAATATAGGTAGGGAGAAACACATCACTCTCCTGACTGGGCTCACTTCAAATTCATGACTGAAAATTTCCAGTGGACTCAGTGCTACCAAGTCATCACAGTATGTTTCTTTTGCCCATTCATTCTCCTAGTCTCTGGTTGAACAATTACTTACCTCTCTCTTCCCCCTGAAACTTTCAACAATTCTTCCCCATCTTCATTCTCAATGATCTTACTTCCAGTTTCATTGACAAAATTGAAGTCATCAAAGGAGATCTTCCAAAGACTCCCACAACTTCTACCCATCTTCCAGAATCTATTTCCATATACTCTGCCTTTCTCCTGTTACTGTAAGTAAACTACCCATGGCACTCTTTAAGGTCACTTCTTTCAGGTATGCATCAGATCCTATTTCCTCATCCTCACTGATGGATAGTCATCCAGCAATTCTAACCTCTCTTCCACACCATAAGCTTTGCCTCTCTGCTAGATCATTCCCATCAGCATTCAAACATGGTATCATTTCTCCATCTCTTAAAAAGGGTCTCTTAATATCACTCTTCCTTCCAACATTGGCCCCATTTCTCCATTTCCCTTTGCATTAAACTTTAAATTCTTCTTTCATTATCTCATACCCACCACTCTACTGAAACTTCTCATGCCAAAGTCAGCAATGGCCTTCATTTCATTAAATCCAATAGCTAGTTCTTACTCCTCATCTACTTCATTTTAATTGATGCAGAGAATCAGTTATTCTTCATTACAATATTCTCTTCACTGGCTTCTAGGACACTATACTATGAGTTCATCTCCTGGTTTTCCTTCTAACTCATTTCTCCTTGTCTTCTGTTAGTCTCTCTACTTCAATTCTTAATAACAAAGGGCCCAGGAATAAGTCAAATTTATTTCTACAGCCCAGACCTTTCCAGTGAACATTTGGCTCATTATCTCACTAAGGACTTGACATTACTACTTGACTGTCTAACAGAAATCTTAAAACATTTGCAGAACCGATTGTTTATATTGACCCCACCTGCTCCAAACCTATTAAACTCACAGTTTTCCCCATCTCTGTTGATGGGGAACTCCATTCTTCCAATGGCTCAGGTCAAAATCCTGGGAGCGCCGGGCGCGGTGGCGCGTGCCTGTAGTCCCAGCTACTCGGGAGGCTGAGGTGGGAGGATCGCTTGAGCCCAGGAGTTCTGGGCTGTAGTGCGCTATGCCGATCGGGTGTCCGCACTAAGTTCGGCATCAATATGGTGACCTCCCGGGAGCGGGGGACCACCAGGTTGCCTAAGGAAAAAAAAAAAAAAAAAAAAAAAAAAAAATCCTGGGAGCACTCCATGATTCTTGATTTTTCTCCCACCCACTGCCTCCAGTCCATCATAAAGTCCTATTGGCTCTGCCTTCAACATATATTCAGAATCTGATCCTCACCACTCTCAAGTCTAGCACCCCACATAAGAAGTCATCATTAGCCGTCACCGAGAACTGCAATAGCCTCCTACCTCATCTTTCTCTTTCCACTCTTGCCCTCCCCTTTCTATCCTCCCCCACAACATCCCAGTTTTCACAAAGTGTAGTAAAAGTGAGACCTTCAAAATGTAAGTCAGATTATGCCACTAACTTCTCAATTCTCTCAGAGAAAATTCCAAACCCCTTATCATGACCTAAAAGGCTACAGGTTCTGGTCCTTGAACAAGTCTCTGACTATTTATTTCCTAACACTCAACTCATTCCTTATTATGATCACTCACACTGGCCACACTGTTGTTCCTTAGAAATGCCAGACATGCTTCTACCCTGGCTCTGACTCTTCCTCCCTCTAGAAGGTTCTTCCACCCGATACCTGCATGGTTCACTTCCTCACATATTCAAATTATCACCCAAATTTCATCTTCTCAATAACACCTTTACCCTACTTCCAGAATTTCCAAACTCTTCTACTTTCATTCTTTTGAGAACATTTATCACTTTCTAGTAATCTATGCGATTCATGCATTTATTGTGCATTGTATATTGGAAATTTTACATATTTTCTTTTTGTATTTTGAGACAGAGTCTCGCTCTGTCACCCAGGCTGGAGTGCAGTAGCGTGGTTTTGGCCCACTCCAACCTCCACTTCCTGGGTTCAAGCAACTCTCCTGTCTCGGCCTTCCAAGTAGGTGGGATCACAGGTGTGCACCACCACACCTGGTTAATTTTTGTATTTTTAGTAGAGACAGGGTTTCGCCATGTTGGCCAGGTTGGTTTCGAACTCCAGACCTCAGGTGATCTACCCACCTCCCAAAGTGCTGGGATTACAGGCGTGAGGCACTGTGCCCGGCCAGATATTTTACATATTTTCTAAGTTGCATGAGAACAAGGATTTCTGTTTTGTTCATTAATGTATTCTGGCCTTTAAAATAATAGCTAGCATATAGCAAATAATCAACATTTATTTAGATCGGTAACAAATATAGGACACAGGTGATTTTTTTATTATGTTCATGTTTTAAGCATTTCTACTTTACAAATTATCTTGGATGCATTATTTTACTACTAGGCAGTAAAAAAAAAGTCAGATTAAAATTAAGATTCTTAAACTATTAATTCTAGCTCAAATGTTTGATTGTTATATAAATCAATTAATTTGCTAAGCTTTCATTTGTATATTTTAAAAATGGGTTTTAAAATGTTAGTCTTCTATCTGAGCTAGAGAAGATCACATAAGAGAAGACCAACAAAACAATGTGTTCAAATACATTAAGTCATACCAGAATAAGGAAATGTCATGACACTTTAAAAAACTAAGAAAAAAATTAATTCCACTCTTCCTGGATAATTAAGGGTTGATTTTTAAAATATATCTTTTAGAATGTATTTTCATATATAATTTAAGAATGAACATGTATAATCTAATTACTCACCACCTATCAAACACATGTGAAGGCAGAATCATTCCATTTTCTCAACATTAATTATTTAGTGATGAAAATAGCGTGATCAAGGTCATAGGACTGACTAATGGCAAAATTGAGATTGTGACCTCCTGACTTTCAGTCCAGAGCTCTTCCTATAAGAGCATACAGGATTCTGTGGGAAAAAAAATTATTTATAGTGGGGCAAAGTATACTATTGTTGAAGTATACTCAATAACTTTAAAAAAAGAAAAAAGTGTAAGCCAAACTCAGGGCACAGTGTCTTGAGTGTGGGAAGGGAACATGAGACACATGCCTTTCCTCTCAGGTTAGGCAGGGAGCCAGGAAAAGTAAACAGAAAGATAAGGATAATAGAAACAAAGAAATTGAAAACAAAACCTTTTCTATGAGAAGAGGATAAATGAGACTGGAAAGTACTCTCAAGTTCAAAAAGGACTGTCTAGGGTCCAACATTCCTATTTTCAGGAAACCTGCTAATAGCCACTAAACTGAAATTAACAAAACCAGACACTAGGAAGCCTTCCGTTTAGAGTTGTTACTGCCGCCATGCAAATGAGCATGGCTCTCTGCAGAACCATTTACATGGAATTACCCATAATGCTTGACACCATGATAATTCCCTTCTGCCCTGATGCATATTCTACTGACAGCATTGAAACTCTGTCAAAGGGAAAAAGTAAATGATCAGCAAAATGTTGATGTAAGACGGGGAAATAAACACTCAGAAATTCTGCTACATGCCAAGATACACTCCCACCCTGGCTGGGAAAGAGAGCGAGGATATTACACATTCAGAGTAATTATACAAAATGTTCCCGATTCAAGCCGAAAACAATGCCTGATTGACATGTGGTCAGAAGTCAAGTTTAAACCTGAAAAGCAAGCCGAGGAATTTGAGGCTTTGTTTTGGTTTTTGATTTTGAACTTTGCTGTCCTAATGTTCCATGGCCCAGAATTCTATCTGCTTGAAACGTTCAGCTCATTGGTGGTGCAGTAAAAATAATATGAATTTAAAAATTAGAAAACCAAGATTGTAATGCAGGCTCTGACATTTCTGACTTATTCTGTGAACTTGGACCAAGTACTTGACCTCCTTGACATTTCTAAGATTACAGGTGTAAGCCACCACGCCTGGCCACTTCTCCTTTAATGTAGACAAGCCCTTCAGTTTTTGTTTGTATGCTTTTCTGGTCTTTCATAATATTTATTTATTTATTTATTTTTGAGTTCAGGCCAATTGTTTTATAGAATGTATCACACAAAACACATGACCAAATCTAATGTTGAATGAAAGATGCCAGACATGAGGCATTATAAAAACAAACAAAACTTATCTATGCTGTTAGAATTAAGGATAGCAATTACCTGTTAGGGTCAGTGACTCAATAGGGGCAGGAAACTGAGCTATTAAGGTTTAAGTACTGACTTAGGTACTGATTATGTGAGTGTGTGCTCACATATTACACATGAAATCAATTTTTTTTTTTTTATTTTGTAGATAGGTTCTTGCCATGTTTCCCAAGCTAATCTCAACTCCTGGCCTCAAGCAATCCCCTTGCCTCGGCCTCCCCAAGTGCTCCACCATTCCCAGTCTGAAACCAATTGTTTAATCAAGCAATTATTTGTCAAAATAAAATGATATTAAAAATTGAGATAAATATAATTGCAGTTGCTTTAATTCCCTCCTTTCACAATATAATGAATAAAGTAGTCAAAATGTATAGAAATAGTGATGATTGGATTAATATAATATGATTAATATAATCAGCATATAATGTGAATAGACATACAGTATATTTAACGTTTATACCACTTAAGTGTTAAACTAAACTTTTTTAAGTCTCAAAAGTATAGTTTAAAATTTTTTGTTTACTGAGACACAAAACTGCAATAAGTCACCCAAATTAGACATTGTATAGACTGCATTATTTATTCAAGATTAAGGAGTAAAAATAACAAAAATAGCTTTACAAGATCCTAAAGTTGAAAGCTGCTCTTCTCTAAGAGCCTGTTGAGTTAAAGAATACATGCATAATAGTAAACTATTTAGATCTGTCCACATAACAAATGTAAACATGCATAAATAAAATCCTTAAATTCTTTGTCATTAAATAATTTTTATTCTTAAGTTTAGAAAAAGAATACAAAATCAACTTCAAGAAAAAAGAAAAGGCAGTAAAACTGATTTAATGTATTTTAAAATGTCAAACTAATTACTGAAAAATATGTAAACCAGCAGATATAGTAAGTAAATCTAAGAACCAGTTCTTTTCAAAAAATAGACAAAACCCCAAAATTAAACAAGTCCTATAAACCTAATTAAGAAAAAAAGAGAAGTTAGCAATAAGTTAATATATGTAAAATTTCTTTCAAAGAATTTAAGCCAAATTAAGTACTCAATATTTTGCATATTCACAAAGATAATCAAGGCTATGGCAGCAGATATAGGGGCATATAGGATATTAAAAATAGAATACCAAGTAGAATGCTGGAAAACACATTTTAAAATCAGGATAAAATAAATGTTATCTTTGGAACAGATATCAATTACAAAATAGATTTCATAAAACATATGAAACCTAAATTGATTGATAAACATGAAAAAGTATGTGATTAGATATATATTCTAGGACTATATATGTTAGAATATATATGTGCGTATTTCTCAAACTAAGATACTTCTATTTTATATGAGCTTATAAGGAGCCAGCCCATCTTTCTCTTTATGAACAATGTACTACAAAATGTGATGCCTGAAATTGCTGCAGCCATTTTGCTTCCAAGCAGGGAGCCAGCCTAAAAAGTTTGTCACCCCAGAAGTCAGAATTGATATGTAAAAAGAAACCAAGTCATTGATGTCATATGATCATTGATTTAAAGCAATCTCAAAACCCCAAACTCACTCCACCTCTTTACCATCCTGGTATATTAGCACATAAACACATTTATTTATTTTAAAAGTATGAGTTAGTTTTTCTATTATGTGTAATATTAAAATAAAATAAAATAAAATAAAATAGTTCTCCTAAAGCACAGAAAGATGGTCCTGGTAAAGGTAGCTCCTGGTAAAGGTGCTCCTGGTAAAGGTAGCACAACACGAATTACAAAACTTGAAGAAAATAAAATGAAATTGCTAACATAGATGTGAAATCTTAAATAAAAAATAAGCAAGTAGAATCAAAAGGGTATAAGGAATAATTCACAATCACCAAATAGGGTTTATACTCAGATTGTAAAAGTGGTTCAATTTAAGTAACATTAAATATTAATATATTTTGTAATAAGTAAAAATTTTAGAAAATATTATCCCAATAATTTCAGAAGACAAAAGTTGCATGTTGCTTAAAATTCTTAGTAAATTAGAAATACAAATACTCTTTAACACAAATTTTTTTTAAATTCACTTTAAACTAACAGCCAATATCTTGCTATAGTGAAACACTGGAAGAAAAGAATGATAATGTAATATCTATTAATTACCATGTCTCCTCAATTCTTAAACACTTAATTGTAAAGCCATAAAATATTAACTCTAAACTATTAACTGTAAAAAGAAAAAGGGAATGAGATGCATGACAATAAATTGAGCTATTGAGTAAAAGATATATTTCACTTTAGGAAAGCTAAAATGCATGGCAGATCTCATTATTGTTCCAAATTCTTCAACCCTTCTCATTATAGTTTTGTATAGCTTACATCGTACCTGTTTCCATATGATTTTACAGTCACCACTAGAAGTCAATATATATATTTCCCTATTTCATTGAGGTTGAGCTTGTGTGATTTGCTTTGACCAATAGATTATTTGTAGTCATGATGCAAGCAGTCATCAAATGTGCGTATAAGATAGGACTAGTCTACTCTTACACTGTTGTCATTACCATGAGAACAAGTTCAAGGTAGCAATTACGTAATAAGAAAAGACATATGGCGCAGGCTTGAAGTCCTATCACAGTCTGAAGTGGACCTGCCCACCCAAGCCTAGCCTAAAGCACAACTGGCCAGCACATCCATGAGCCTGAAAATGAATGCTTGTTGTTTAGGTTACTGAGTTACAGAGTAGTTTGTTACACAGCATCACTGCAAAAACAGTTGACTGATAAAAGCTGTGGGGCTTTTTAGGTCTTTTTTAAAAATATAGAAACGGAGTCTCACGATGTTGCCCAAGCTAGTTTCAAACTCTTGACTTCAAGGACTCCTCCTGCCTCAGCCTCCCAAAATACCAGGATTACAGGCATGAAATACCACACTCAGCTTTTTGTTCAACCCTTAAAATCGAAGAGCTATCTTTAAAACATTTCTTGAATATTTTACTAATGCAAAAAGACAGGATACAAAAATAACAGTTACAACTTTTGCAAAGAATGAAACAAAATGAATGTCTACATGTAGGTATAGACATATGTATCTAATCTATATATTATTTTAAGTACAAATCTATATATTTAAATACAAATATGTGAGACAGAGAGCCTGATTCTGAACATTAACTATACCCCTGGTTGTTTCTTCACTGGACAAGGAGGATAATAATGGTACTAACCTCACAAAGTTGTCAGGAGAAATGAGTGAGTTAATATTCATAAAAGACTTAGGACAATGTCAGTTAAATAACACTGTGAAATGATTGTTAAAAGAAAATTTAAAAACCCATATAGTCAAAATAAAATATTGAAAAAAATTTAATATTAATAAAAAAGTTCAAAACTTGGGCAGATGTAATTTCAAATGAAATTCCAGGTTTTAAAATGCAACTTTATAAGTGGATTCTAAATGATATGAAAATGCAAAGGCCTTGCAAAATCAACACACTTCTGATGAAAAAAAACAGGGTGGAGTGTCAAAATCTACCATTTGTCAAGGCTAATTACAAAGTCACATAATAATCATACAGTAGTACTAGTCATGTGTAGCTATTGATCACTTAAAGTGTGATCATGTCAAAATTGAGATGCGCTGTAAATATAAAAGGATATAAAGTATAAACTATTTTAAAGATGTGATATAAGAAATATAAATTAATAATTTTATATTGGTTACATGTTTAATATTTTAATACATTGAATTAAAGCATAATAACATGAATTCTATTGTTTTTTCTTTTTCCTTTTTATTGTGGTCATTAAAAAATTTAAATTATATATGTGGTTTTCATTTGTGAGTCACATTATATTTCTATTTGTCACTGCTGGTTTTAATAATGGGTGCTGTGGAAAAAGACAATTAGATGAAAGGAACAGAATGGAGAACAGGAAAAATATACAAACATATATAAACATATCTCTGATCAAGAAAACATTCAGATCATTGGGGAAAGATACAAGACTCTGATACAATTGTTTCTCCATATGAGAAAAAAATTGAATCTGATCCTTTCCTCATATTCTAAAAAGGAATTAATCATAACCATTTCAAATGTCAAAGTTCAAACCATAAAATTTTTTAATGTAAGGAAGAGAGAGTCTTAATGACTTTGAGGGTAAGGAAGAATTTTTTAAAACAAGACCCAGAAAGAACAGATCATGAAGGCAAAGATGGATAAATCTGCCTATGTAAAATTTCAATATTTAAGTTCATCAGTCAAAAAACATGAAAATAGAATATGAAAAATCAAGCTATAAACAGAAAGAATATTACAATATAACACATAATTTTACATAGGCAAATTTATATTATATAATATGTCATATAACAATATATTATAACTTATAATGCCAAAAGCTAAATGACAAAAAAAAAAAAAAAAACTAAAAAGTAGAGAGTGAGCACCAGGAACTCAATTAGGAAAAAAATTTTAAAAACAAAAAAATGGGCAACTAATTTGAACGAAAGTTTTTTAGTAGACAAAACTTGAATGACTCCTAAATGTGTGAAATACACTTGACCTCACTTAATAATTAATAACATTATCATTACAACCACATTGAAATAATATTTCACATCTACCATGTACATGAAACTTACAATGTCAGAAATCCTAAATGTTGCCCAGTAAAAGAAGCGGGGAAAAGTCATCCACTGCTGGAGGGAAGGAAAGAATAAACACTTTAGGAAGCAGACTGGCACTTATCCAGCAGAATTGTATACATGCATATCTGGAACTCAACAATTCGACTTCTTGATAAATTCCCAGGAGACATTTTTGCAGATTTGTACCAGGAGACATGTTATGTACAAGATGTTAAAGCAACACTGTCTGTAATGAAAACAACAATAACAACCTGAACACAATCCAATATCCATTAAGAATAAAATAAATGGCCGGGCGCGGTGGCTCAAGCCTGTAATCCCAGCACTTTGGGAGGCCGAGACGGGCGGATCACGAGGTCAGGAGATCGAGACCATCCTGGCTAACACAGTGAAACCCCGTCTCTACTAAAAATACAAAAACTAGCCGGGCGAGGTGGCGGGCGCCTGTAGTGAGAATGGCGTAAACCCGGGAGGCAGAGCTTGCAGTGAGCTGAGATCCGGCCACTGCACTCCAGTCCGGGCGACAGAGCGAGACTCCGCTTCAAAAAAAAAAAAAAAAAAAAAAAAAAAAAAAAAAAAAAAAAAAAAAAAAGAATAAAATAAATAGGCAAATTGTGGCATATTCACTATAGGGCAGTGAAAAAGAATTAGAATGACAAGTGTCAGCATGAGTGATTTAAAACTGCATGTATATTGTTGAATGAAAGAAGTGATACAAAAATATACACAGTGTGGTCACATTCATATAAAGTCCAAAGACAAGAAAAACTAAAAATCAATATACTGATTAAATACTAAATATATACAATTCACAAATTTAGGAAGAAAATGATTCTCACAAAAGTCAGGAGAGTGGTTAACTTGGGGAAATAAAGGAGAATTGTGTGACTAGGGAGGATGCAAGGGGGCTGTCAGGTAACTACTGGCATTGCTTTTTTTTAAAAAAATTGAGTGGTAGGAACTAGAACTTTCATTTTATCAGTATTCTTTAAACAGTGCACATATATTCTATACATTATTTGCATATTGTTTTGTGTATTTTGTACATTCATTTGTGCATAAAATATTTTACAATAAAAATAAGTGACCATAATAATTTTTGGAAAATAGTTCAATATAGTACACAAGCCCAAATAAATATTACTTAAGAAATTAATATATTTAGATGTCAAAAATATCATACACAAAATCTTAAAGGCAAACAACTGCAAGGAAATAATTGTAATATGATAGCCTAAAGGTGAAAATAAGCTATTAAAGATCTTTTATCAATTAAAAAGGAAAACATTAGGACTCATTCAAAGTCAAGAGGGCAAAAGAGGTAACTAAGCCACTCACAGAAGAATAAATGTGAATGGTCAAAAGGCACACAGAAAAAAATCAACCTCAGCAATTAAAAAATAAAAACAAAACTAAATGTGAATATTTTATATCAAATAATCAGAAATTTTAAATTAATATTATTCAATACCATTGAGGGTGGGATAAGAGAGGCAATCTTGTCGACTCTTGGAAGGATGTAAACTGGCTAATTCTTTTCAGAAAAATGCCTTGCCAGATTTATAAATATATTTTAAAAGGTCATACCATTGACCTACTAATTAAACTCTTAATTCCTAAGTAAGTAACTAGAGCTGTAGATAATGACTTATTACCAAATCTTAATTGAAATCTTATTCATATTAGGAAAGAGAATCTTAGATCTCTGAAAAGTAGAGAAATGGTTAAACTTGTTATTACATATATTTGAATGGAATATTATTTTACCAACAAAATAATACTTTCAAATGTATTTAATGACATAGGAAATTGCTCATGAGAGACTATAAACACAGCAACACATAAAATCTTTATACCATAACCACATATACACAAATCTATGTATGCATGTATTATATATTAATACACACACAAAAGGATGGAAAGAAATGTGGCAAAATATTAACAGTGGTTTCTTCTATTTTATTATCTAATTTCTATTTCTAAATTTTATAAAATATATCTGATTGCTTTTCCAATCAGAAAAAGTGTAACATTTAGAAATATTCATGCCAAAATATGTGATATTCCCACTCTATTATATTTATAATTCTGGATTTTAAAAGCACAGTAATGACGCATAAATATATCTTTGGAAGGAATTTGTTTGTTTTGCTGAGCTTAAATCCTAATGGCCTAGGTGGAGCATTCATCTAGGAAAAAGCCTATTTTTGCAGATGGTACATAAAAGATGTGCTCGAGGATGATGATGATGGTGCTGATAGTAACAATAATAACTATGACATGTATATAGAGGGTTACAATTTACATTGCACTTTCAGACACATTATCTCTTTCAATCACACTAGTCCACTGGAAAAAAGTGTCACAGCCCAGTACACACACCATCCATTCAGCAAACCTCAGTCCCACATATGCTGTTGGGAAATACAAGAAAGCAGAAGATAAGGACAAGCTTTCAAGGAGTTTGCAGCCTGGTTATAGAGATAAAACCCACACCCAGTAAACATAATGTGATGAGGCTCAAAATATTAATATATGTGGGTTTTCCAGCTTTCCTCCTTCCCTGCCTGCTAAAGAGAACTTGCTTTTCCTGCTCAGGTCATTGCTCTCCCCCACTCCCCAAAGAGGGATCAGCAGTTGCCAGACCATTTCTGTGCTGCAGCCAGACTTTGTCAGGGGACATTTGTCACCTAGAGATGGAAGAAAGGACAAGAGACCTGAGAAGTTGTTTGGGGGAGGTAGGAAGAGAGCAATTTCAGAGCAACTCTGGTGTAGTTTATGAGTTAAAGTAGAGGGCAGGGAAAAACTAGAATTCAGAGAAGATGTGGTACAGAAGATGCATGACCTCCATAATATTTTTTTGTTTGTTTGTTTGTTTTTTGAGACGGAGTCTTGCTCTGTCACCCGGGCTGGAGTGCAGTGGCCGGATCTCAGCTCACTGCAAGCTCTGCCTCCCGGGTTTACGCCATTCTCCTGCCTCAGCCTCCCGAGTAGCTGGGACTACAGGCGCCAGCCACCTCGCCCGGCTAGCTTTTTTTTTTTTTTTTGTATTTTTCAGTAGAGACGGGGTTTCACCGTGTTAGCCAGGATGGTCTTAATCTCCTGACCTCGTGATCCACCCGTCTCGGCCTCCCAAAGTGCTGGGATTACAGGCTTGAGCCACCGCGCCCGGCCCATAATATTTTTAAGAAATAGTAGTAAATAATTTGAGTCCACTGAAATCACATTTGGCTACCAGACTCTTTGACCATCACATTAATCTAATCCTGGATCAGAGTTATACCAGAGTAACACTTTGGAGTTGCTGCTATGTAGAAGTGAAGGTACTTACCAAAGGAAACTTACCAAAGAAACTCCTGCTCTTCCTTCACTGTACCACAAAAGTTTTAATATTTGCAAGCAGATCTAGTGCAAGGTCATTGTAGTAGACAGACTTCCAAGATGACCCTCAGTGATCTCTATCTCCTGTATTTGTGCCTTTGTGTAACAGCCTCTTCTTGAGTATGGGCTGTAACTAGTGACTGGCTTCTAACCAACAGAATACAGTAAAGGTGGCAAGATGTCAGTTCTATGGTTCCGTAACAGAAGACTGACTTCCACCTTGCTCATACTCTATTGCCTTCTCACCTGACTGGATGGATGAAGTGAGCTGCAGCATCAATGAAGCAAAAGGCCCACCTGGCAAGGAACAGAGGGGCCTCCAGCCAACAGATAGTAAGAAACTGAATCCTGTCTACCAGCACAGAGAGAGCTCGGAAGTGGATCGCTACCAAGTTGAACCTTGAAATGACTACGATGAGCTGACACATGGATGGTAGCCTGTGAAAGGTCCGGAAAGCAGAGGCCCAACTGAGCCACACTCAGACTCAGACCCACAGAAACTATGAGATAATATGTGTGGTGTTTTATGCCTCTAGGTTTTTCAGTAATTTGTTACTCAGCAATAGCTGACTAACACAGTCCTATGTTTGTTTACCTCTTCTTTCATTTTCCTCTTTCTCTCAGAAGTTCCTCATCTCCCCTCTAAGTCATCCTGGCCTCCTCTTCAGGCAAGCTCTCTATTTGGATTGCTTAAGCACTGAAGCTGCATGTGAAGAACAAAGTATGGGGCTGACAGGAGTCTTGGAGAATGCTGACTCAGCTGTGGCCATCCACCAAGTCTAAAGACCCCACCAGAGAAACTGCTTGGTCCTCAACACTCACTACGCACATCTGCTTCCCCACAAGATAGAGTGACAATATGATAGCAGCCTGAATGCAGCACTCCTGGTCCTGAAATGGACCAGGTCGTACAGATGCAAGTGAAAATCCAGCACGTCACTTCCTTGGAAGATCATTACAAAGAGCCAGATTCCACACCATTGTCACTGAAGTATTCATAGAAAATTTCAAGAGGCATATGAAGACATTTTAAAGGCATATCCGGTCTGGTCACTACACAAAACAGAATGATACCAACTGTTGTATTGCAATATTTCTTTAACTCGACTGGGCTACCAACTTCTACTATCTTGAATAGCCCCTTTAAGGTGGCCACAATTGTAGGATTTTTTCAAAAGGGCAGGAGCAGTTCTGGGTCTCTAGCCTGTGCCAAGTTGAAAGAGGATGAGAAGTAGTCCCAAAGTATGAAGTATAAAGGATTTTTTTCCTGTTCTTCCTCTGAGGTCCTATCAGGAAGCAAATACACAGTGATGGAAAGAACAAGAGAGCCCTGAGAAACAAAAGGATAGAGAAACTAGATTTTCTACCTGGTAAAACAAATTGCAAATTAATATTTTCCAAACACCATTTCCCTCTTTGATGCTATAAAGAGCACAGATCAGACAGAAAGCATGTCCACTGCTGCAAAGAACTTACGGTCTCATGACAAAGTTCAGATTACAATATAAAAGCAGAGTCTAGTGTGTTCCTTCTCTTTCATTCTCCCTGTTCAATCCATAATCAAGTCTTGTTGATTCTACCTGCAAAATCTGAGTGCTTCCTACCACCACCACCCCTGCCACCCTCATTGCTTTTGCCCTAGTCCAAGCCACCATCTTTCCCTGGGATGACCCCAGTAGCCTTTGCTAGTATTGCTTTCTGCTTCCAATCCACACTTTATATTGTACATGATATTTTTGTAGCTCCAAAAAATTCCCATAGCACAGAATCATTAACATGTCTTTAAGTTTCTTGAAAATTTAGCTTCTGCACCTCCTCTCTGAACTATCTTCTGCCACCCTCACTCACTATAACCCAGCCTCATTCACCTTTGTCTGTTCTTTAAGCTCATCAAGGTGTCTTCTTCCTTAGTGCCTTTTGCACTTGTGTTTCTCTCTGCCTGAAACATTCCATGTTATCCTCCTTCACCCAGGTCATTCCTCCTCAGCACTCAGCTCTCCCTGACATGCCACCATCTCACACTTTTCATGACCCTCCAATCCTCATCGGGACCCTCTTTCATTGCCTCTTACATCTATTTTTTCATAACACATCACAATTTATAGGTTGCATATTTGTGTATGTCCTGTGTTGTATAATGTGCATCTTCCTCACTAGACTGCAAACTCTATGAGAGCGGGTACCAAATATATTTTGTCCATCCTCTATCATCGAATAAATGATTGGATGGTGCTCCCACACTTCAGAATTTTCACAGTTCTTTATATCTACTTGTCACCCAGCATTTTTATGATAGTTACTTGTATACATACCTGGTTGTACCTAAAAAAATTCTGAGCTCCTTGAAGATGAGGTCTGTGTCTTACAAATCTCTAAATCCACTTTAAGTCCAACAAGAGCCCTATGTATAATTGGCACTGATAAATATGTAATGAATGGATGAAACAATTGAATTGTGCCTATGAGTCATCATAGGTGGTGTCACAGTGTTTCAGTTAAATGTATTAAAGAAGGAAATCTTCTCCTGCCATTCTGTGTATATATATACGAGTGGTGGTTCCATGCAAAGTTATAAGCCAATATGATAAGATAAAAAATTTCTGACTCACAATGATTCAGTAATCTAGTAATACCCTCAGAGTGAGGATGTGATGATGAATTTGTTTTAAAATGTAGTTTACAAGGGAAAATGTTTTACTCTCTGTCTTACTAATAGGAATTTTTTTTAAATGTAGGAGATGTTCCAGAAAAAAAAAAAAACTATCTTGATGAATTAAAGAATATTTTTCTCATGTCCCCTCTTCTCCTGTCTTCTCTGTATGTTTTAAATCAGAATGTTTCAAAATGTCCTGTGAAATCATTACTCCTATAAAATTGTCCAGATGAAATGGTGAAAATGGACTTGTTTGACTAGACATCTATAAAATGTCTCTGAAACAGAGCATCAGTGGATATATATTTATTGAGAAACTAAAGAAGGTGATATTTCATGGGCCCTTGCTAACAGGCTCCTTCCAGGGCCCTACTATTATAAAATTTGCAGAAATGGGTATTTTAGTAGCAATGGATTAACACTGCGCTCTCTCCCCTCTCTGATATTGCCACTTTTCTGGTCCCCTCCATCATATTTCTCCTCATGTTGTGTGCTAAGGCAGTGTTCCTGGACATTTTGATCATCACACTTAGGAGGAGATGATTTAGGGATCTATTTAGTTCATGGCTAGTGGTACCCATTTATGTGGTTCATAGTGAATTCGATGTGTCATTAAATCATGGCTACCATCCCACTGTAGGAAGAGCCTTTAATAACTCTCCTACCTCCAACTGTGCTGACTCACCCAATGTTGGGACACAAAAGTTAGAGCCAGGAGTTCTATTGACATAACTCCTTTAGCAGTTGGCACTGAGAAGAGAGAGGAATGAGACACAATGCTTGAAATAAATTATGTTTTTTAATCTCATGTTGGAATGTGGCAGCATGTTTACCTATGTGATGTGTGGTATCTTTCGTCACTCTAAATAAACATTCATTTATGTAACTATTTGTATATTTGTAATATGTAATCTTTTTCTTATAGAGGAACTCCCAAATGTTATCAGATGAAAGCCCCACAAAAGCTATATTTACTCCTAGACCCAGCATACCTACTTTTCCTCGAGTAAGAACACAAGACAACTCTCAAATACATCAGGATCCTTAAATGACCAGCCTGGCAGGCATATCACATGTTGATCTGAGTCTGTTACATTAGCCTTCAAACAGAGAGCCAAAACAGTGAGCTGTTCCTCTAAGTTACCTTCACAGAAACCTGAATCACAGTTGAAGGCAACAGTACTTTGCCCTTGATAATTACACAGCAATGAGAAGAGGAAGAGGAAGAAGAGGAGGTGGAAGAGGAGGAAGAGGAGGAGGGGAGAGGGAGGGGGAGGAGAAAGAAGAAATGATTATATCCCCTGCCACCCCAAAATAGAGCAAGACAAGAAATTATGGGTAAACTCTAGTTCTTTTAGTCTTAAGAGAAGAAAATATGAAGCACTCATTATTTTCTCTTCTCCACAGCCTCTTAAATGAGAATATATCATTACAAATCTGATAAAAATTACTTTTCTCCTAATTCATAGAATAATTTTATCAGTTTTGTTTATGCACAATGTCCTAATTTTTCAATATACATCTAGTGGTGTTCCCTTTAGACACCATGAGGGTACACAAAATGAAACATGCCATCTCTTGTTAAGTCAATGCTTACAGAGATAATTTAAAGAAAAAAATGTCTTTTAGAGATTATGGTATTTAGAAGAGAGAAAAAACAAATGGGGCAACATAATGCAAATGAAACTGAACATTTTTATTGCCAGGGTCTTTTCAGTTATATTAGCTTCATCAAGTTTGTGTGAATTTATCTAAAGTAGTGGTTTCCTAGCACATTTTTCTTTTTAATGATGGTTTTATTGAGAAATAATTTACATATTATAAAATTCACCCTCTTAGAGTACACAAGTTTGTTTAGGATATTTACAGATATGTACAGCCCTCACCACTATGTAATTTTAGAAAATTTTCATCACCTCAAAAAGAAACTCCAAATCCATTAGCAGACACTTCCCATTTTCCATTTCCTCAGCTCCAGGCAACCCATAATCCACTTTCTGTCTACATAGATTTTCCTATTCTGAGCATTTCCTATAAATAGAATTGTACTTTATGTGGTCTTTCATGATGGGCTTCTTTCACTTAGCATAACGTTTTTAAGGTTCACCCATGTCGTGGCATGTATCAGTACTTCATTCCTTTCCATCAAATCCACTCTACGGACATACCACATTGTGTTTATTCCTTCATCAGTTATCGGGTTTCGGGGTTGTTTCTACTTGCTGGCGGTTATAATAGTATTACTATAAACACCTATATACAAATTCTTGTGTGGACATATGTTTTCACTTTTCTTGCATATACACCCAGCCACAGAAGAGTTGGGTCATATAGTAACTCTATTTTCAACAATTTAAATAATTGCCACACTGCTTTCCAAAGTGATTTCACCATGTTACACCCTCACCAGCAGAGTATGAGGGTTCCAATTTCCCCACGTCCTTGCCAATACTAGCTATTTTCTGTCTTTTTATTTTAGCCATCTTAATGGGTGTGAAGTGGTATCTCCTAGTGATATTGATTTGCATGCCAAACACTTTTGATTTTGCATGCCTATTAGCATTTGAGCATTCACCTTATTTTATATGTGGTGGATTATTTATAAAGTTATATATATATATATATGTGACATATATATACACATATAAAATATTGTATTTATATATATTACTGTATATAATCCAGTACAAAGATAGCATATAGTATAAAACATCCCCTAAAATATGTTTGAAATGTAAGACAGAAGTTCTAATATTTTTTTCCAAATATTTCAGAGAATGATTTTTTACTCCCTTGGGATTAATTCATCCCACTTAGAATACACCTATATAAAGAACCATCAAAATTTAAAATAAAACTTCTGCTAAGAAGCAAAGATTCTCATATTCTTTCAGCAGTATTTATTTATTGAGAGTTCACTATATATGAAGCATTCTAAGTACTTCCCAATAAACAAAGTACATAAAAGACAATCCATGTTGTCGAATGTTACAGTATATATATTATTTCATAAAGAGGTCCTGTTGATCGAGATTTTTTTCTTTTAAGTTAGTAGCAGGTGACCATATTACATTAAAAAAATTCATGGTGCAACTAAACACAGCAAAATTAATCTGATATGTCTTAATGATATAGGCAATAATTAATGTGTGTGCAAGAAACCATAAAAGCTAACATTCGCCTAAGTTCTATCCATTCATTATCACACAACACAGCTTTTTTTTTAGAGCTGCACCACTTTCTTGTAAGTATTAAATGGTAGACAATCTGTGTTTTCTCTGTAGTTGCTTTCGAGATACTTTGTCTTTATTGTTCTGAATTCTTACTACTTGTCTAAGTGTAGATTTATTTTTATTTATCATATAAAGAAGGGCTTACGTCTACCTAATGTTACATTTCACAATGTTCATCAAGTCTAGAAAGTTCTCATCCATTTTGTCTTCAAATATTGCTTTTGTGTTTTTGTAGGCTTTTTGGTTGGTAACTGAACTATGCAAGTGAATGGAGTATGGTTAGTTTGAAGCAAAAGTTATCCATAATGACAAGAAAGGTAAGAAACAAAAATGGCAGTAGCATTAGCAAAACCTTTTTTGCAAATTAACTGAAAAAAAAAAAAAAAAAAAAACTATGCTGGCAGAAGAAATCCGTAACACTACACATGTATCTGAAGAGCAGTGGCAATGAATACACTTGCTCAGAAGCCCTTACTTATAGGCAACACCACCTAAAAATTACATGGATTAGTTTGAGCCCACAAAGAAGGAAGCCTTTGTGAAAAAGAAAAAGAAAAAAAAAAAAAACATGATGAGATTGAGTTATTGTCACGGTAGTAAGGTTGGAAGTGAGGGAATCTTGATGAGGCATCCAGAAGCAAGGTCTGAGCAACCTGAATAGTACGGTGGTCTACAAAACTCCCTCCCTTTCTTATGAGTGGCAATTACATAATTCAAATACACATAATTAACATTTTTTTTGTTGTTGAGACAGAGTTTTGCTCTTGTTGCCCAGGCTGGAGTGCTATGGCGAGATCTCGGCTCACTCCTCGGTTCAAGTGACTCCCCAGCCTTGGCCTCCCAAAGTGCTGGGATTACAGGCATGAGCCACCGCAGCTGGCCAACTTTTTTTTTGTTTTTTTGTTCTTAGAGAGAGGGTCTCACTCTGCCACCCTGGCTGGAGTGTAATGGCATGATCATAACTCACTGCAGCCTGGAACTCCTGGGCTCAAGTGATCCTCCTCCCTCAGCCTCTCAAGTATCTGGGACTACAAATATGAGTCACCACACCTGGTTAACTTAAAAAAAAAAAAATTGTAGAGAAAGAGTCTCCCTAGGCTTGCCCAAGCTGATCTCAAACTCCTGGTTTCAAGAGATCCTTTTGCCTTAGGCCTCTCAAAGTGCTGGGAATACAGGTGTGAGCCACAGCACCTAGCCAACCTAATTAACTTTTAAAACTAGTAGGAAGCAGGGAACCCAATGAGAACCAAGGAAAGAAATCATCAACAAAAGAGGATGGAGGCAGAGGCAGCAGCAGGAGGCTCTCGGCTCCATTCAGATAGGAACAGATTCAGAACCTGGGGTTGGCTGAGAACCCACTGAACCCTCTCGCTACCCTAAACAGCCTTTTTCTGCATCTCCCTGGGAACTCCCATGAACCAGAGCTCCCATCAGGCAGTGTGTTCATCCTTCCAGGAGGTTCCATTAGCAGACTGCCCCATACATCTGAGAAATGATGCAAGAGATTAGTAAAAGATGCCAGCAGGTCCCAACTCAAACTACAGGTCTCAAAGAATTAATAAGTCAGAAACGTGTTTTTTAGAAATAAAGGAATATGGGCTTTAGGTCTTCCCAGTAAACTTGGCTTTTGGCAAGTCACACAATCCCTCTGAATCTCTCTCAGCTCCTCTGAGTTCCTTTATCTTTGACATGTGCTATTACTGACCCCTTAAGGCTGTTGCTACGATTAAAAATTGAAATGTTTGTTAAGCATAGAGCACAAAGAGTGCTCAACGAATATGACTCTTTTTTTTCTCCCCAAATCCACGTCTCCCTCTAGGAAGCCATGACAAGAGGAAACTGTAAGATTCTCCCCGGGACGTGAAAGCTTAAGGAGATGAATAACTCCTCCCTTCTCAGGCCCAGTCCCAAGGCCCAAGGCCACTTGTGTCAGCAGCGTGCGTCAGCCAGATAGCAGAAGCAGGAAGAGAGCCAGACGGAAGACACCTACTCTGGTTGGAAGACACCCCTGAAGATGGAGAAAGAGGTCATCCAGGTACAAGGTAGCAGTTACTTCAGACTAGGACACTTCCTGTTTACAGGAGACTATAAAACCTTTGCCCCGTCCTCACTTGGGGCTGACGCCATTTTAGGCCTCAGCCCGCCTGCAATCAGGTGCTCATTAAAATAGCATGTTGCTCCACACCTCCTCGTGTTATCTGTTGATGCGCTCCCAGGGTTCGAACAGATACAAGAATCTTGCAGAATCCATTCCTAAAAACTAATAATTAAGGTTAGGATGAACAATGAGACATACCCCACTGGCATCACTGAACAGTGCTTACTGGTTCATTTGCTTTTACTTACCTCTACTTTTTGAAAGGAAAAATTAAGGGGCTTTTAGCAATCCTGCTAATTTACTTATTTATTTACTTGTTACTTTGGAAAAAAATAGCTATGTTGTCCTCTGGAGCCATCTGAGCAGAGCTCACGTTGTTCTTGTCACAGAAGACAGAAGGTTAAATTGAAGAAGCTGAAATGCACCCCTCACTCAGGTGAGAGAAGGGAAGGGAGTTAAGATAACTCAATGAGTGGCTCATGGACCAACAGCACCTGCATCCGTGAGAGCTTGTGGATCCAGAATCTGCTTGGTAACACAATGCCTAGGTAATTATTTGCATAAGATTAATGTTTTGAGGAGCACAGCACTCCCTCTCTTGCATCTTGGCACTTACTGCCCTTAATTTCCCTCCTCTAAGTGTGGGAGTCAGCCTATGGAGTCTGTTTTGCACTCTGGGTCTCCATTCCATTATTAATGACAGAGCCATTCAGGTGTCCCTGTTAGTACAGTGACACAAGTGATCAACACTGAGTTCCACAGAAACTATCATGGAACAGGCTGGTTCTTTTTGTCAGTGCTGGGGCCACCGTCTCACCAACAGCCAAGCAGCGAGCAAGATTAGAATATGAAGGATCTGGATTCATAATGCCTGAGGGATCGACACAAAGCATAGTTATCAACCTTGTATACAAAGGAAGCTGGACAGACGTGGCCACTTTGCCTTACCCTATGACTTGCATCCTGACCACATAGAAGGAAGAGTCATATAAGGAGATTCTTTTCATCCTCTTCAAAGCACCACATTGCAGAATTAAAGATGCTGAATTTAACAAGCAAATGGCAGCAATGTATCTGCAATTGCAATAAGCATCTGCTTCGGCTGCTGTATCCTCTATTCTTATATTTATTAATGTAATGCTAATTAGTTCTACTAATGAGAGTTATAACAGAAGGGTAATGACCAGAAGCCCCATACAAATTGTTCCTCTTCATCTGTTTTCTTCTCTCTCTTTTTTTCCTTTTAGCAATGAATTGATTAGGGCCTGAAATAAAGGAAATGCAGTATCTGTCAAATCACTATAAATATGAACGGGAAATTCTGAGAGGGTTTTTTTTTTCCTGTTTCTTTGGCATTTGTTTCAATGCTGCCTAGATTTATTCAGAAATGAGCCAAGAAGCCAGTACTATAAAAATGACTAAATGCAAACATAAAAAATTAAACCTTTGTACCTTGGACGAAGCTGATGGTTATCTAGCTGCAACCTCATCTCCATTTTTATTGGAAGCAAATTACACATCTATGTATGATTCAAAGGGTGCATTATTTTATTCTTATTCTGAATGTGTGGGGTTTGAGTGCTATGGTTAACTTTGTATATGCAAGATGATAAAGCTTGCCTTTAGGCTTTGTATGTCCTGTTCACACAGACAAACTGACCGATATGCAGATAATCATAA
This sequence comes from Trachypithecus francoisi, assembly GCF_009764315.1. Lineage (NCBI taxonomy): Eukaryota > Metazoa > Chordata > Mammalia > Primates > Cercopithecidae > Trachypithecus > Trachypithecus francoisi. The sequence continues at coordinate 102,621,344 of NW_022681468.1, forward strand.
GACTCATGCCAGCTCTAAAATTAACTGCTATTCCACAGAGATCCATTAATTCAGACTAAATCTTTGCCCAACAAACATGCATTTGCCATGCATCTTGGCGTTTCTTAAATAAGCAAAATAAACACATTTTTTTCCTTCCTGTTACTTTCTCAAGCTCCAGCCAATCTTTATTTTCTTAAAAATGTTTATTGGAATGTAAAGAAGTTGAACTCATAGGAACCAAGTAGAATGGTGGTTACCAGGGGCCAGAGGGTAGAGAAAATGGGAAGATGTTAGTCAAAGGGTATAAACTCACAGCTATAAAATGAGTAAATTCTAGAGACCTAATGTACAGCATGGTGACCATAGTTAATAAGAAGCTATGGTATACCTGAAATTTGCTGAGACCAGATCTTAAGTGTTCTCATTAGACACACAAAAAAGTTCACCATGTAAGGTGACTGACATATTAATTAACCTGATTGTGATGATTCTTTCCCAATGTATATCAAACATCATGTTGTACACTTTTAATACACTGTATAAATTTTATTTGTCAATTGTACCTTTGTAAAGCTGAAGACATTTAAAAATAAAATTTCAAAATTTTTTTTAAAGAAAAAAATTAGTTCAACAAACACGTTTTAGACAAGTACTGTGATTTTATTTAACGCGCCTATCAGTGCTATGTTCTAGGTAAGACCCTCATCTTGCATATGAGAAAAGAGATGGACAGAAATACCTCAAGGCAAAGAGCAAATAAGGAGTTGGGATTCAAACTAGGTCTTCTAACTGAATATACAGGGATATTTTCACATGCCCAGGGGTTCTCAAAGCATGATCACTGAACCAGTGGCCTCCACACCATCCAAGAACTTGTTAGAATGGAAATGTAGGGGCTTCACTTCAGACCAATTATTACAAATCAGAAACTCTAGGGGTGGGGCCCAGCGATCTACATAACAAGCCTACAAGTGATTTTTTTTTTTTTTTTATTATACTTTAAGTTCTAGGGTACATGTGCATAATGTTTATATCATGTATAACTCCCCAGTGCAATCCCTCCCTCCTCCCCCCTCCCCATGATAGGCCCCAGTGTGTGATGTTCCCCTTCCCGAGTCCAAGTGATCTCATTGTTCAGTTCCCACCTATGAGTGAGAACATGCGGTGTTTGGTTTTCTCTTCTTGTGATAGTTTGCTAAGAATGATGGTTTCCAGCTGCATCCATGTCCCTACAAAGGACGCAAACTCATCCTTTTTGATGGCTGCATAGTATTCCATGGTGTATATGTGCCACATTTTCTTAATCCAGTCTGTCACAGATGGACATTTGGGTTGATTCCAAGTCTTTGCTATTGTGAATAGTGCCGCAATAAACATACGTGTGCATGTGTCTTTGTAGTAGAGTAATTTATAATCCTTTGGGTATATACCCAGTAGTGGGATGGCTGGGTCATATGGTACATCTAGTTCTAGATCCTTGAGGAATCGCCATACTGTTTTCCATAATGGTTGAACTAGTTTACAATCCCACCAACAGTGTAAAAGTGTTCCTATTTCTCCACATCCTCTCCAACATCTATTGTTTCCTGACTTCTTAATGATTGCCATTCTAACTGGTGTGAGATGGTATCTCATTGTGGTTTTGATTTGCATTTCTCTGATGGCGAGTGATGATGAGCATTTTTTCATGTGTCTGTTGGCTGTATGGATGTCTTCTTTTGAGAAATGTCTGTTCATATCCTTTCCCCACTTTTTGATGGGGTTGTTTGTTTTTTTCTTGTATATTTGTTTGAGTTCTTTGTAGATTCTGGATATTAGCCCTTTGTCAGATGAGTAGGTTGCAAAAATTTTCTCCCATTCTGTAGGTTGCCTGTTCACTCTGATGGTAGTTTCTTTTGCTGTGCAAAAGCTCTTTAGTTTAATGAGATCCCATTTGTCAATTTTGGCTTTTGCTGCCGTTGCTTTTGGTGTTTTAGACATGAAGTCCTTGCCCATGCCTATGTCCTGAATGGTACTACCTAGATTTTCTTCTAGGGTTTTTATGGTATTAGGTCTAACATTTAAGTCTCTAATCCATCTTGAATTAATTTTCGTATAAGGGGTAAGGAAAGGATCCAGTTTCAGCTTTCTACTTGTGGCTAGCCAATTTTCCCAGCACCATTTATTAAATAGGGAATCCTTTCCCCATTTCTTGTTTTTGTCAGGTTTGTCAAAGATCAGATGGCTGTAGATGTGTGGTATTATTTCTGAGGACTCTGTTCTGTTCCACTGGTCTATTTCTCTGTTGTGGTACCAGTACCATGCTGTTTTGGTTACTGTAGCCTTGTAGTATAGTTTGAAGTCAGGTAGCGTGACGCCTCCAGCTTTGTCCTTTTGACCTAGGATTGTCTTGGCAATGCGGGCTCTTTTTTGGTTCCATATGAACTTTAAAGCCGTTTTTTCCAATTCTGTGAAGAAACTCATTGGTAGCTTGATGGGGATGGCATTGAATCTATAAATAACCTTGGGCAGTATGGCCATTTTCACGATATTGATTCTTCCTATCCATGAGCATGGTATGTTCTTCCATTTGTTTGTGTCCTCTTTGATTTCACTGAGCAGTGGTTTGTAGTTCTCCTTGAAGAGGTCCTTTACATCCCTTGTAAGCTGGATTCCTAGGTATTTTATTCTCTTTGAAGCAATTGTGAATGGAAGTTCATTCCTGACTTGGCTCTCTGCTTGTCTGTTACTGGTGTATAAGAATGCTTGTGATTTTTGCACATTAATTTTGTATCCTGAGACTTTGCTGAAGTTGCTTATCAGCTTAAGGAGATTTTGGGCTGAGACGATGGGTTTTTCTAAATATACAATCATGTCATCTGCAAACAGGGACAATTTGACTTCTTCTTTTCCTAACTGGATACCCTTGATTTCTTTCTCTTGCCTGATTGCCCTAGCCAGAACTTCCAACACTATGTTGAATAGGAGTGGTGAGAGAGGGCATCCCTGTCTTGTGCCAGTTTTCAAAGGGAATTTTTCCAGTTTTTGCCCATTCAGTATGATATTAGCTGTGGGTTTGTCGTAAATAGCTCTTATTATTTTGAGGTACGTTCCATCAATACCGAATTTATTGAGCGTTTTTAGCATAAAGGGCTGTTGAATTTTGTCAAAAGCCTTTTCTGCATCTATTGAGATAATCATGTGGTTCTTGTCTTTGGTTCTGTTTATATGCTGGATTACGTTTATTGATTTGCGAATGTTGAACCAGCCTTGCATCCCAGGGATGAAGCCCACTTGATCATGGTGGATAAGCTTTTTGATGTGCTGCTGAATCCGGTTTGCCAGTATTTTATTGAGGATTTTTGCATCGATGTTCATCAGGGATATTGGTCTAAAATTCTCTTTTTTGTTGTGTCTCTGCCAGGCTTTGGTATCAGGATGATGTTGGCCTCATAAAATGAGTTAGGGAGGATTCCCTCTTTTTCTATTGATTGGAATAGTTTCAGAAGGAATGGTACCAGCTCCTCCTTGTACCTCTGGTAGAATTCAGCTGTGAATCCATCTGGTCCTGGACTTTTTTTCGTGGGTAGGCTATTAATTGTTGCCTCAATTTCAGAGCCTGTTATTGGTCTATTCAGGGATTCAACTTCTTCCTGGTTCAGTCTTGGGAGAGTGTAAGTGTCCAGGAAATTATCCATTTCTTCTAGATTTTCTAGTCGATTTGCGTAGAGGCATTTATAGTATTCTCTGATGGTTGTTTGTATTTCTGTGGGGTCGGTGGTGATATCCCCTTTATCATTTTTTATTGCGTCTATTTGATTCCTCTCTCTTTTCTTCTTTATTAGTCTTGCTAGCGGTCTGTCAATTTTGTTGATCTTTTCAAAAAACCAACTCCTGGATTCATTGATTTTTTGGAGGGTTTTTTGTGACTCTATCTCCTTCAGTTCTGCTCTGATCTTAGTTATTTCTTGCCTTCTGCTAGCTTTTGAATGTGTTTGCTCTTGCCTCTCTAGTTCTTTTAATTGTGATGTTAAAGTGTCAATTTTAGATCTTTCCTGCTTTCTCTTGTGGGCATTTAGTGCTATAAATTTCCCTCTACACACTGCTTTAAATGTGTCCCAGAGATTCTGGTATGTTGTATCTTTGTTCTCATTGGTTTCAAAGAACATCTTTATTTCTGCTTTCATTTCGTTATGTACCCAGTAGTCATTCAGGAGCAGGTTATTCAGTTTCCATGTAGTTGAGCGGTTTTGATTGAGTTTCTTAGTCCTGAGTTCTAGTTTGATTGCACTGTGGTCTGAGAGACAGTTTGTTATAATTTCTGTTCTTGTACATTTGCTGAGGAGTGCTTTACTTCCAATTATGTGGTCAATTTTGGAATAAGTGCGATGTGGTGCTGAGAAGAATGTATATTCTGTTGATTTGGGGTGGAGAGTTCTATAGATGTCTATTAGGTCCGCTTGGTGCAGAGATGAGTTCAATTCCTGGATATCCTTGTTAACTCTCTGTCTCGTTGATCTGTCTAATGTTGACAGTGGAGTGTTGAAATCTCCCATTATTATTGTATGGGAGTCTAAGTCTCTTTGTAGGTCTCTAAGGACTTGCTTTATGAATCTGGGTGCTCCTGTATTGGGTCCATATATATTTAGGAGAGTTAGCTCTTCCTGTTGAATTGATCCCTTTACCATTATGTAATGGCCTTCTTTGTCTCTTTTGATCTTTGATGGTTTAAAGTCTGTTTTATCAGAGACTAGGATTGCAACCCCTGCTTTTTTTTGTTCTCCATTTGCTTGGTAGATCTTTCTCCATCCCTTTATTTTGAGCCTATGTATGTCTCTGCATGTGAGATGGGTCTCCTGAATACAGCAGACTGATGGGTCTTGACTCTTTATCCAGTTTGCCAGTCTGTGTCTTTTCATTGGAGCATTTAGTCCATTTACATTTAAGGTTAATATTGTTATGTGTGAACTTGATCCTGTCATTATGATATTAACTGGTTATTTTGCTCATTAGTTGATGCAGTTTCTTCCTAGCCTCGATGGTCTTTACATTTTGGCATGTTTTTGCAATGGCTGGTACCGGTTGTTCCTTTCCATGTTTAGGGCTTCCTTCAGGGTCTCTTGTAAGGCAGGCCTGGTGGTGACAAAATCTCTAAGCATTTGCTTATCTGTAAAGGATTTTATTTCTCCTTCACTGATGAAACTTAGTTTGGCTGGATATGAAATTCTGGGTTGAAAATTCTTTTCTTTAAGAACGTTGAATATTGGCCCCCACTCTCTTCTGGCTTGTAGAGTTTCTGCCGAGAGATCTGCTGTTAGTCTGATGGGCTTCCCTTGTGGGTAACCCGACCTTTCTCTCTGGCTGCCCTTAAGATTTTTTCCTTCATTTCAACTTTGGTGAATCTGGCAATTATGTGTCTTGGAGTTGCTCTTCTGGAGGAGTATCTTTGTGGCGTTCTCTGTATTTCCTGAATTTGAATGTTGGCCTGCCCTACTAGGTTGGGGAAGTTCTCCTGGATGATATCCTGAAGAGTGTTTTCCAACTTGGTTCCATTTTCCCCCTCACTTTCAGGCACCCCAATCAGACGTAGATTTGGTCTTTTTACATAATCCCATACTTCTTGCAGGCTTTGTTCATTTCTTTTTCTTCTTTTTTCTTTTGGTTTTCTCTTCTCGCTTCATTTCATTCATTTGATCCTCAATCGCTGATACTCTTTCTTCCAGTTGATCGAGTCGGTTACTGAAGCTTGTGCATTTGTCACGTATTTCTCGTGTCATGGTTTTCATCTCTGTCATTTCGTTTATGATCTTCTCTGCATTAAATAGTCTAGCTGTCAATTCTTCCACTTTTTTTTCAAGATTTTTAGTTTCTTTGCGCTGGGTACGTAATTCCTCCTTTAACTCTGAGAAGTTTGATGGACTGAAGCCTTCTTCTCTCATCTCGTCAAAGTCATTCTCTGACCAGCTTTGATCCGTTGCTGGCGATGGGCTGCACTCCTTTGCAGGGGGAGATGCGCTCTTATTTTTTGAATTTCCAGCTTTTCTGCCCTGCTTTTTCCCCATCTTTGTGGTTTTATCTGTCTCTGGTCTTTGATGATGGTGACATACTGATGGGGTTTTGGTATAGGTGTCCTTCCTGTTTGATAGTTTTCCGTCTGACAGTCAGAAGGACTGTCTGTTGGTCTGTTGGAGATTGCTTGAGGTCCACTCCAGACCCTGTTTGCCTGGGTATCAGCAGCAGAGGTTGCCAAAGATAGAATATTGCTGAGAAACGAGTGTACCTGTCTGATTCTTCCTTTGGAAGTTTCCTCTCAGGGATGACTCCACCCTGTGAGGTGTGGGGTGTCAGACTGCCCCTAGTGGGGGATGTCTCCCAGCTAGGCTACTCAGGGGTCAGGGACCCACCTGAGCAGGCAGTCTGTCCGTTCTCGGATCTCAACCTCCGCGTTGGGAGATCCACGGCTCTCCCCAAAGCTGTCAGACAGGGTCGTTCGCCTCTGCACCGCCCCCGCTGCTTTCCCTATTGGACCTCAGCTGTGGGCTGTCCCCAGAGGTGGAGTCTACAGAGACAGGCAGGTTTCCTTGAGCTGCTGTGAGCTCCACCCAGTTCGAGCTTCCCAGCGGCTTTGTTTACCTACTTAAGCCTCAGCAATGGCGGGCGCCCCTCCCCCAGCCTCGCTGCTGCCTTGCGGATAGATCGCCGCAGACGGCTGTGTTAGCAGTGAGGGAGGCTCCGTGGGCATGGGACCCTCCCGGCCAGGTGTGGGATATATTCTCCTGGTGTGCCTGTTTCCTTAAAGCGCAGTATTGGGGTGGGAGTTACGCGATTTTCCAGGTGTTATGTGTCTCAGTTCCCCTGGCTAGGAAAACGGATTTCCTTCCCCCTTGCGCTTCCAGGTGAGGCGATGCCTCGCCCTGCTTCAGCTCACGCTGGTCAGGCTGCAGCAGCTGACCAGCACCAATTGTCCGGCACTCCCTAGAGAGATGACCCCAGTACCTCAGTTGAAAATGCAGAAATCACCGGTCTTCTGTGTCGCTCGCGCTGGGAGTTGGAGACTGGAGCTGTTCCTATTCCGCCATCTTGCTCCGCCAGAACTATTTGGAAAGACAGAGGACCCCTGCAAGACTCAGAAGGCACTCCCTCTTTAACACCTTTGTTTCCATGCCTACAGCTCTCCTAAACAGCCGTGTGTCTGTGTTTTCCTTTCTCCATTCAGCAAACATTCACTGAGCGCCTTTGACGAGTGGGACGCTGTGTTGGAGGCTACGAATACACAGGCACAGACAGAATTTCTCTGTGTTCAGAGAAAATGGCAAAGATGTGAAAACAGCACTATCACAGCACTTCCAAAGGCTTTGTCTCAATCTCCCTCAATCCCTAAGGTCCCTGCAACTACTGACCCTGCTGCTTTCTTCAAGGAACTCTCTCTTCCTTCCTTAGTGTATACTCTGGCTATTGGGTTCTCTTTTTCATTAGCTTTACTTTCTTTCTTTCACTGCATCACATAAATCCTTCCCAATGTTGCATTTCTATACTTCTTTTCTCTTTATCTATTTCCTCTTGTACAATTTTTGGAATTTGCCACTCATTATGATATTTCTGCTTATCCTAATAGCACCTTCATTTTCCCACTGAGGTTTAAAATCTCCACCATCTCTTTGCCCTGTCTCCAATACTCCAGAACCTGTGTTTAATCAGAGGCCAAGTCTTCACATTTGTACCTTGGTATCTCTAACACCTCCTCATTCTCACCTCTGTCACCAGATTATTTTAAGGACTCTTTTACTAACCTCTCCTCTGGCATCCCATCTCCTGTCTCCAGCATCTATCCCCAGATAATAGGTAAAAACTTCTTTATAAAAATTATATCAGGCAGGGCGCAATGGCTCGCGCCTGTAATCCCAGCACTTTGGGAGGCTGAGGCAGGCTGATCACCTGAGGTCAGGAGTTCAAGACCAGCCTGGACAACATGGTGAAACCCATCTCTATTAAAAATACAAAATTAGGCCAGAAATGGTGGTTCACGCCTGTAATCCCAGCACTTTGGGAGCCCTAGGCAGGCAAATCACCTGAGATTGGGAGTTCAAGAGTAGCCTGACCAACATGGAGAAACCCTGTCTCTACTAAAAATACAAAATTAGCCAGGCGTGGTGGTGCATGCCTATAATCCCAGCTACTCGGGAGGCTGAGGCAAGAGAATCACTTGAAACGGGAGGCAGAGGTTGCAGTGAGTCAAGATTCTGCCATTGCACTTCAGCCTGGGCAACAAGAGCAAAACTCCGTCTAAAAAAAAAAAAAAATTAGCTGGGCGTTGTGGCAGGCACTTGTAGCCCCAGCTACTTGGGAGGCTGAGGCCAGAGAATTGCTTGAACCTGGGAGGCAGAGTTTGCAATGAGCCAAGATTGCACCACTCCAGCCTGGGGGACAGAGTAAGACTTTGTCTCAAAAAAAAAAAAAAAAAAAAAAGTATATTCCTTTTGTATTGGTTCTCCACTGTCCACCAATCTCAAATTGTCTTTTAGGAAGGCTCTCTACAACATGATTTCTGATGAACTTTTCCAGTCCTATGTCCCCTACACACTCACTTCAACAGAATAGACTTCACTGTTCTCCAAATGTAACCCCTTCTTTTCTTAAAAAAACAAGTTTTAAGTTCAGGGGTTTGTGTGCAGGTTTGTTACACAGGTAAACTTGTGTCATGGGGGTTTGTTGTACAGATTATTTCATCACCCAGGTATAAAGCCTAGTGCCCATTCGTTATTTTTCTTGATCCTCTCCCTCCTCCCACCCTGTAGCCTCCAAAAAGTCCCAGTGTGTGCTGTTCCTCTCGTGTATTCTCACTATTTAGCCCCCACTTAAAGTGAGAACACGCTGTGTTTGGTTTTCTGTTACTGTATTAGTTTGCTAGGGGTAATGACCTTCAACTCCATCCATGTTCCTGCAAAGGACATGGTCTCACTCTTCTTTACAGTTGCATGGTATTCCATGGTGTATATATACCACATTTTCTTTATCCAGTCCATCACTGACAGGCATTTAGGTGGATTCCATGTCTTTGCTATTGTGAATAGTGCTGCAATGAACATACATATGTGTGTGTCTATATAATAGAATGATTTATATTCCTTTGGGCATATAACCAGTAATGGGATTGCTGGGTAGAATGGTATTTCTGTCTTTAGGACTTTGAGGAATTGCTACATTGTCTTCCACAACCAAATGCAATCCTTTTTTTCCTGACTTCTGTTCATGCGTTTCTTTCTTCCAGCTAGCTCATCCTTTGTGTTATTACCTGTTGATACTCTACTATTTTTATGACTCAATTGAAACTTTCTCCCTGGTGCCTTCCAAGTTCCACCAATGGGATATGGTCTCTTCATTCAATTCTTCTTTGAATCCTGCAGTACTTTGCTTGTCTCTTTCCTGGCTTTTTCTTGCCTTTATTTGCATTTGGATATTGGCATGGCTGGATTCTCAGCTGCCTCAAGGGTTTCATGTCTTTTGCCACCCTAAACAATAACTTTTTCAGGAGAGAAACTTAATAAATATTGGTTGAGTATTATTAAAATGTGTTTCTCTTCTGTTTATCCTTTACCTGCCATTCTTGACCCATTTTGCTACTACCATTTGATTCACAAAAATCCGTTAGCTTCTATCCCAAAGATCCAGAATTTACTTTTCATGAGCCTTATTCAAACACATTCTCTGTGTCTTTCATCTCATCATGTCTAAAACTCAGTTACCAGGAGTCACAAGAGGTTTGTGTGTAGTTTGTAAATGAACACCCTAATTACAGTGAGATTAATCTGGACAGATCTGGATTAAAATGTCTCCTCTGTATTCCCTTTTGATTACCTTTTTTTAGTCGCACAGGCCCTCAGTTTCTGTGTTTAAAAAAAAAAAAAAAGGATAATTTCTTCTACCTTGGAGGCTGACTGCCAGAGCCAAAAAAAGAGAAAGAAATTGAAATGTATAACTAAATAAGACATGGCCAATCCTTCATTAATGTTTAGAAGTTGAAAGGATCCACCTTCATTTTGCAGATGGAGAAACTGAGGCGCATCTCTGTGGATTCAGTGGCTGAAGGTGGCCAACTTGAAGGGAGCAGAGCCACCACTAAAATCATTGTCTCTTGACCCCCTTCCTGGTCCTTCTCCAAATAAATGATGCAGATCCTTCCAGGAACAAACCTGGTCCAATGACTGGAGGCCTAAGAGGAAGCCAGTGTTGCGTGGGTGTCGGGTTGTCACCAGTCCCTCATCTCACTCTCGGGCACCGCCAAAATGTCTATCCCCTCCGTTAGACCGAGAGCCACACAGAGCCTGGTGAGCAGCTCTGAAGGCATTCGGTCAGGCCCTGGCAGCCGTGACATTCTGGATGATTTTTGCACAGCTGGGCTGACTCAGGGCTGACTCACTTGGCAATGTGGGCAGGAGAGGGAGCAACAAGCTGCTGGCGTCTGACCTTTCAGACCTTGTCTCCCTCCCGAGTGTGTAGAGGAGTCCCTGGGGCAGTTGTGACACCCTGTGGCCAGGTCGGCTCATCACAGCAGTGTCCCTTAATAAAACAAAGAGTGCACTGGGCATTTGCCGGGGAAGAAAGGGTGCTCTCCTGAGTTTGTGGATTATTCCACCTTTTGGCTGCAGCTCAGGCTCACTACTCCTCCATTGCCTAGCACCGCTTCCAGCCTTAATTAAATTTATTTGCAACCTTTTGAGCCGTAATTGAGAATACCTTCCAAGAAAGTAGATATGAAGAACTGAAAAAGTGAAGGCCACAGGAAATGACTCAGAATCGATACTGAACCCTTCCAGAGGACAGGGGATATGTCTTCTATTCCATGCAGCCTTACCCAAACCAAGGATACTGTATACTGTAGGTGCCCAATAAATGTTACTGCATATTGAATGTGTTCCATGCCCAATAGCTTGACCAAAAGGCTAATGAGTATCACATACTGTTGTATTACATTTCATCTGTCAATATCAGCTAGACTCAAACTTTAACATTCAATTGACTTGCTCTTGATTGTGACTTCCCAATAACGAGAACTAGAATATTACCTTCCTCTGCCTGCCTAGAGAGGTCTACAAGAATTTGACAGGCATGCTGTGACATAGGACAATTCATTATAGGACAATTAGATGATGCTATTCACATATGTGTGTGCTTCTTTGACTTTCCATGCTTTTTTTCAGCTTTTCTTCACTCAGCATCCCTTCCTCCCATTCCTCTCAATTTCTATTCTTTCTCTTATGGAAAGAGCCCTAGTTTATATTTTATGCTTGCTTTTATTCTTTGAGAAAATAGTTTTTAATGAAAGTATTTAGCATAGCAGTTTGTCAGACTAGAATGAGATTGCACCTAATTGTGCCTCTTCTAGGTGAACTGCACAACAAAGCCCACCAGAATTTAGTTTCAGGTGAATAGACAGTAAAATCCACAGAACTGCATGCACTCACTTAACAGGATTTGGAATTATTATAAAATTATTTAGAAAATCACTGTCACGTCATTTGTGTTGGGGGAACAGGATTTGGAATTATTACAAAATTATTTAGAAAAGCACTATCACGTCATTTGTCCTGGAGGAGCTGACAGGGTGAAAAGCATCTCTTGTCATATACTGGTTCCTAGAAGTATCTCAGAGTATTACTGTCTGCTTCTATCAGATAACAAAAATAAAATAAAGACAGCAAGAACAAGCATCCAGAGCTGATGATATTCCTATGGTTGGAGGACAGTTTGGATAGTGAACAAAGAGAATGGCAGTAGAGAGAGCCGAGAGTTGAAAAATGAGGCAAAAGTTCTGCATATCCTAGACAACTGTCCCAGTGTCTGGAGAACCAGCCACAGTGGTCTTAGTTCACACTGCAGGCTGCCTTTCTGAATTACAGCTAGCAGCAGCTGTTGCCCTCAAACACTGTTCTCTGCCAGCCACACTGGATCCCATCCAGCATTTATGATGGCCCCATCCCAACCCTGGCCAACCAGGCTCTACATGATTAGGCTCCTGCCTCCTCCAAACCCTTCCCCATACCCCACTGCCTTACACACCCTGACTGTCCTGCTTTGCACTTGCGATTCCTTCTGTCTAGAATGGGGGTCCCCAACTGATACTGCTGCATGGCCTGTTAGGCAGAAGGTGAGTGGAGGGTGAGCGAGTGAAGCTTCATCTGTATTTACAGCCACTTCCCATCGCTTGCATTACTGCTGGAGCTCTACCTCCCACCAGATCAGTGGTGGCATTGGATTCTCATAGGCGTGCGAACCCTATTGTGAACTGTGCACTCGAGGGATCTAAGCTGCCTGCTCCTTTTGAGAATCTAATGCTTGATGATCTGTCACTGTCTCTCATCACCTCCAGACCTCCAGACGGGACTGTCTAGTTGCAGGAAAATGAGTTCAGGGCTCCCACTGATTCTACATTATGGTGACTTGTATAATTGTTTCAAAATATATTACAATGTAATATTGATAAAAATAAAGTCCATGGTAAATAGTGCCCTTGAATCATCCTGAAAGTATGCCCTACCCCTTGTCTGTGGAAAAATTGTCCTCCATGAAACCAGTCCCTGGTGCCAAAATGGTTGAGGATTGCTGGTCGAGAATGTGTCCCCTAGTCCCTTGCATGGGATAACCCCTCACTTTATCCAGAACTTGCCTTAAATGTTACCTTTCCAAAGGTCATCATTTCTCCTGCCATTCAAAGTGCTCCATCCTTTCATCCTGTTTCATTTGTCTCTATTTTATTTACTATTACTTGAAATTATATTTCATAGTTCTGTGTTATTGTCAATTTTATATCTTTCCATGATGACTTGTCTCTTTTCTCTTTTGGTCAGTGTTTAGTACTTAGTAGTTGCTCAGTAAATATTTATAGACTAAAAAAAATAGTTAGGCCTGTCTGGTTTTTGTGTAGATCCCTGCTCCTCCCCGCCCACCCCCGCTTTTTTTTTTTTTTTTTGAGATGGAGTCTCAATCTTATCTCCCAGGCTGGAGTACAATGGGGCCATCTTGGTGCACTGCAACCTCCACTTTCTGAGTTCAAGAGATTCTCCTGACTCAGCCTCATGAGTAGCTCGGATTACAGGTGCCCAGCTCCACACCCAGCTATTTTTTTTTTCGTATTATTAGTAGAGACGAGATTTCACCATGTTGGCCAAGTTGGTCTTGAGCTCCTGACCTCAGGTGATCAGCCTGTCTCGGCCTCCTAAAGTGCGAGTATTACAGGCATGAGCCACTACACCTGGCCAACCCCTTTCTTATCAAAGTTTTCAACTTTGTCTTGAATTATTCAGAGGGAAGCTGGTTTCCAAATTGCATATAGTGATGAAGCACTAGATCTTTAAAAATGTCCTAGTCTGTAAAACAAGATTGTATTTGTTTTCTAAGAAGTCCTACCAAAGGAGTAATAGACATTTTGGAAAAGGAAATTAATATTCATTGATCACTTACTATATGCCTGCCATGATGCTAGAGGCTTTCCAAACATTTTATGATTTACTTCTCTCAACAACCATTCTGGAAACTGAGTGTGAGAGAGAATAAATAACTTCACTAAGGCTGTATTGGGTTGAATAGCATCCCTCCAAATGATATCTCCAAGTCCTAAATCCCAGTTCCTGTAAATGTAAGCTGATTTGGAAATAAGGTATTTTCAGATGTAATTAAGGATCTCAAGATATACTGGATTTTAGTGAGTCCAAGATGCAATGACTATTATCCTTTCAAAAAAAGGAGAGACACAGAGACACACTGAGAAGATGGCCCTGTGAAGATGCAGGCAGAGACTGAAGCGATGCAGCTACAAGGCAAGGAGTGCCACAGACTGGCAACTACCAGAAGCTAGCCAAGAAACGTGGAATGGGACTTCTGCCCTCCAGATCTGTGAGACAATAAATTTCTTTCAAGCCATCCTGTTTATAACAGTTTGTTACAGTATATTTATTTTACTAACACAAAATCTTGGGCTGGTAATGGCAGAGCAAGGATTTGAATCTGGATCTGTTGACTCCAAAGCATGTACTCATTCCACTATCCCAGTTCGCTTCCCTGAATTCTGTAGCAGAGGAGCCATCCTTGATCGACATATTATAACAATATAGAAAGATGTAAAAGCAGAGCCCTATAACCAAACGAAATCTGCAAGCATAGTTGTTACCTTTGGTCATAGTATCATCTATATTCATGGCCAAAGTGCAAAGAAGACCTCACAAAAAGAAACTCTCAGCTGACTCCAAATAGAAAGGGTTGCAAATTCCAGGAAACTGAGAAGAGAGATGCAGAGGAACTTAGGAGCAGTAGCTATGAGAGTAGAAAATAATAAAGAGAGATTTAACTGGAGGGAAAGAGCAGCCCCTCCCTTTGAAGAGAAATATTCAAAGCACACAGCCTACTTGAAAAGGAGTCATGAAGAGAGACACGCAGGCGGCAAGTCGGATTTAGACCAGTCATGCAATGTTATAGCAAAAAAAAAAAAAAAAAAAAAAAAAAAAAAAGGAGCTAATATCATTTCGAAGTTCACTTTCAGAGGTGGAAAAAATCACATAGCTGGCAGGTTGCAAAGTCCCTTTTTACGAGGCTCTAATGAGAAGATAGATCATTTCCGAGTCACTTCAAACCAGACAGTAGAAATGCACCAGGGTAAGGTAGGAAATTGATGAAAGGGTTAAACAAAAGTAATGCATGCAGAGGATAGATTGATTTCTGGGGACAGATTAAAAGCACTAAATATGTATCCTTGATGAGGTGATAATTAAGGTCACTGGGGAAGCCAGAGGAGCTGTCTGGGAGGAGATGAGAGGCCAGTATGCAGGCAAGTGTGGAACAGCATACAAAATCTCACACAGGCAAGCAGGTAAGTGGGAGTGATGGGGTGCAATCCACAAAGGATCATTCACAAAGTCTCAGCGCAACCTTCTGATAGGGTGAAGTTTATTGCTTCTCTGTGTAACTCAAATTTCAAATGACCTTTCGCTGTTCCATGAGTGAAGTCATTTCCTTTGAGGAAAGGTGCTATATAAATGTAAACATGTAAGTCTGAGCTGGACAGAGTGCTAGAAAATAAATACATCTCGGAATCCTCCTGCCCTGATCCTCCAGAGACAGACTGGATGTGACCTCATGGATTGTTCTTTTCATCTTCTACTTATGGGAATTGTACCTGACACCACCAATTTTGTGGACCTTTTCCATCTGGGAAACTTACAAATAAGTGATATTACTGGAGACCACAGTGTTTTAATAAAAACGCTCTGAGATCTGTCTTCACCCAGCGTTTCTGGAAGAATAGTTACGTGGCTAACACTAGTGAGTCTGGAAAGCCCTTCAGCAGGAAAGACTGGGTCCTGATAGCAAAAATGTGACTTAACTCTGTTATGGGGATATCCAGGAGTAGACTCTTGTAGAAATCAAGTTTGCCCACTCTCTCTGCGTGTGCATGTACATCTCAGTTCCTTTGAAGTTTAGTCATATATTATTTAAGGTTCAATCCAAATGTTCCTTCTTCTGAGAGGCCTTCCCTAATTCCCAGGTCCTCAGTGAGCCTTCTCTGCCCTGAGTATTGTATCTCTATTTCACCACTTGTCACAGTCTGAGTTGTCGCTTACTGGTCTCATTCCTTTACTGGCCCCTGTGGCCCAGGGCCTGGAAATCAGAGATCAAAAGAATGAGTGCCATATTCTGCTTCTGTTCACCCTCTGAGCACAGCCCACCTCATAGGACCGCACTGACCAGCAGGGTCTAATTACCTATTAACAGAAAAGACACTAAGGGTGATTTTCTCCCAGCTGTGAATTAACTAAAAAGGTCACCCAAAAATGTGATTTTTCTCCCCAAGGAAAAGTGACATCAAAAGCTAATGAAATCTGAACTTTATCATTTCCCACTGAACTTTTCATTTTGTTTTAGAATATTAAAAGAGAGAAAGAAGCATGCAGAAAGGGAAGAAGTTGAAGTCAGGGGTAGGTCTTAAAAGGCTCTTCCACATTAGTAAGTGATCTTTGACCTTAGGCCACACACCAAGTGGAGATGGGTCACTGGTAAATTGAAGGCATTGTAGGAGGTTCAGTGTCATTGTCTACTTAAAAAGATATATTGAGTGCTTATTATATGCTTGACATTATAATTGATAATAAGTATCTCTTGGGCTAGTATGGTGCCTCATTCATAGTAGGCAGTTGATATCTATATCTATCTATCTATCTATCTATCTATATATATGCTTTTAAATGAATGAGTGAATAAAGAAGTTTGAACCTCAGCGCTGTGGCCACAGACCCCTGGGGGTCCTCATTACAGAAGGGCCTACAAAATTTTCCGAACTGAAAGTCATTTTTTAAAATATTTTAGAACCTAAATGATCTCTAATGATACTTACTGCCTACATTTGTTCTGGGTTCTAAAAGGAGGAGCAACTACAAAGTAGAATAGAACTTGTAGAGCAAGAGAAAGAGTTAGTGCCAGAAGGTCCAGCAAAATAGGGACGTGCCTGAGACAGCAGGATCCACGGAGGGTCTGTAATGAGGAGGGCAAAACAGGCATCTTAGAAAAACTCCATGTCTTTACCAGAGATTTCAGTAGATCAATTTATGATCCACTTTCCCATTTTCTGGTGCAGTAAGAATGGGAGTCTAGTATCAAATGAATCTGCATGTCTTACCACACTCTCTGGTTTAGCAGTTCTCAAATTTGAGATGCCTAAGAATTATTAGCACTATACATATGACATAACCATTCATTTACATAGCACTAACAAAATTCCAGGCATTTGGAGAAGCTATTTAAATGCAGATTCCCTAGGCCCCATCCCTAAGGATTCTGATTCAGTAGGTCTGAAGCTGGAGCCCAGAGATCTATATTTTTAATAAAAGCCCCAAATGAGTCTGATGAGGGTGGCCCTGGGACGAAACCTGGAGAAAGCTATTTCAACTCTGTTAGCTTTATCACCTTAATAGACCTGCCTGTGTCATCATGAATGTAATGAGCCCCATCTAAAGTGGGGAGAGGTCTTTCCATCATCTTAGCCTCATCCTAATGGGTTGCAAATAAGAAGCCATAGCACCAAGAATTTAGTAATTCTTAACCAAAATTGCAGTTATTTAAAGGCAAGACTAGGCAGACATGGCTTTTGCCTCCGTTTCTTTATTTAAATTATCTTCTCTGATATCAAACTTAGTAGCATCCTGCACAGTTTGGAATTAAAGAGTATTTCTGTTCATTGGTCATAATTAGGACCCTCTAATGAATATTCCATCAAGACTTCAGTTTCCAAGATACGCATGAGAAATGTTAAATCTTAGGTGGAAGTATAATATAGTGAGAAGCCCTACTCAGTTTCTACCTTATAGAAATGTGATGATTAAATAAAATATTTTACCCATAAGAAGTCCTTAGTATTATTCCACAAATATTGTATAATCATTGATCCAATAGCAATAATATATTTTGTTTTTGAAATGGCAAATCAACACTTTCCTATCAAACTTCTGTTGTGAAGTACTTGCATTTTAAGAAAAAATCTCTCTTTCCCTCTGGCTGTGTGTGTGTGTGTGTGTGTGTATTTATAAAGTTGAATCATACAGAATTGCCATTATTAACAATTTCTGATCTATGAAACAGCAATCTTATACTGTCTACCTACTATATTATATACTTATGTCATGGCCCAAGAAGTGAAAAAGTTTTTAATTTAAAAATTAAAAAATAAAAAATATACCTATAATCACAGTTTTGACAATACCATATTCTTACCAATTGAACTAAAATTTGACAATACCACTTGTAGCTCCAATTGTCAGAACTTATCATAAATTACAGAATATTTACATACATACAATTGATTAGTAGACAGGAGGAATTTCATGCTCAATTCTGTACTAGAGAGTTTTATATTTTTAATGTAAATCATTCTGACTTTAGTCAGAGGCATCATTCCTCCCACCGAATGGAAGAAAGCCAGTTTGGGCAGTTCTTTCCAATCTCATGTGTCTAGTCCTTAAAGCAGAAGAAAACGTTGACTCTGAAAGGTCACAAGAATATTATTGTTGGCTATTGACTCTGAAATCCAAACAGCTGTCAGATTGCAAAAAACATCAATTCTGTCAAATGACACTAGTCCAAATTCCCGTTAAAGGGTCAATAAAATTGTGTAAAAGCAGGACCCCTTATAGAATGCAATTAGAAATCACAGATCAAAGGAGAAGTCAGGCCAAAGGTAGTTTGCTAAGTCTAAGAAGGGACTTGAGGAATAGATTTTTACATGTGAGCAGAGAGTGAAGGTTAAAGGAGGCAAGATAACATTTAAACTGGAAAGGTGATCATGATGTTTGTAAAGGCAAAGGATTACAAAGCAAATTCTGTCCTATCAGCAAGCAATCGCTCCTGGTGACAGAAGAGGCAGAAGAGACAGATGAAGTAGCAAAGGTCCCTTTTCACAATTCTTACTGTCAGCTAAAGACAAAGGACTAGTCCTTTTGGTTTGTTTCTTCCCTTCTTTTTGAGTCAAACTTAATGAAGTATAATTTACAAAAGGAGGAGGAAATTGAGGGGTAGAGATGGACAAGCAGTGTATATGTCTGAAATGTGACAAAGTGACAGGTGAATGGTAACAATTCATTAATCAACCAAATATTTTGTCTAGGTGAAGCCAAGTATAACAATATTTCCAAATCTATGACTCTATAGAAACATCAAGTGACTCAACATTATGTAGGCATAGGATAAACCTGTGCCAGGGTGAACAGCAAGTTAAATCAATAATAAAATCAGACAAGAGGTGTCTAGTTCTATATTTACCCATTGATCAGGCATTTTGAAGACAGTGTCCTCTACTTGCTCATTCTTTTCTCCTTTCCCATTTTATCACTCTGCCCTCTGCAATTTGTACAGTCCAACCCCTATAGTAACATCATAAAATGACCACCAATCTAATCCAATGACAAGTTTTCCATCTTCATTTTTTTCTTTTTCTTTCTTTCTGTTTTTTTTTTTTTTTTTTTTTTTTAAGGTGGAGGAGTCTCGCTCTGTTGTCCAGGCTGGAGTGCAGTGGCGCTATCTCAGCTCACTGCTACCTCTGCCTCCCGGGTTCAAGCTATTCTCCTGCCTCAGCCTCCTGAGTAGCTGAGATTACAAGTACCTGCCATGACACCGGGCTAATTTCTCTATTTTTAGTAGAGATGGAGTTTCACCATGTTGGCCAGGCTGGTCTCAAACTCCTGACCTCAGGTGATCCACTTGCCTCAGCCTCCCAAAGTGCTGGGATTACAGGCATGAATCAATGCGCCTGGCCCATCTTCATTTTCATTTTATTGTGTTGTGACAATTGCTATCCTAATCAGCTTAATCTCCCTGCCCCAACCTCCTGAAACTCTTTTCTTCTGTGGTTTACCTTCCACTTCCATGAGAGTATTTTTTTTAATTCTTATTGACATCTTTTCTTATATTGAAGCCCCCTATCAATGTATGTATAGCCCCAATACTGTCATCCCTATTAATTAATTTTTCATTTTACAACAGTCATTCCCTGAGTTTCCCTCTGCTTCCAGGACTTTTAAATATGTTGTTGACTTTTAAATCTATTGTTAAACCTCTCTCCATGATATAAAACCCACATTTCTAACTCTGTGGCTTTGAGTAGTTTTGAATCTTCTTAACATGTCAGTCAATGTCTTTCCACCCACTCCAGCTGTCCAGAGGTGAACCGAAGCCCCAGTGCTCTGTTACATCAGATCAGATTGCCTCAAAGTCCACAGAAGGTTTATTGCCTTCTCCACTGTGCCATCTCCACCTGGATGGCATGTGGCCTTCTCAGGTTCAGCATATCACAAGGAATATTTTTCATTTCCTCTACATCTGTTCCTGCAATTTGTGTTGCCTATTTTGGTTAAAGCTACAGTAACCATCAAATCATCTCATAATCATCTTACCTTCTTCCTCCTTACTCCAGATCCCATTGGACACCACCTGCATCAAATCTACTCCTGAAGAGTTCTCAGATGTGTTCCCATATCTCATTCCTCCACTCTAGTCTTTACCACAGTCCCTCATCACATCTTTTCCTAGACTGATTTTTAGTCAATAGTCTGTTTTTAGTCTCTCTGGCCCTCTACTCTACTTCCAATGCTAGAATTAATCTCCTGCATTCCTGGCAGAGGCATCTGGAAGGCATATCTGCTAGAATTATTCTCACTTTTAGATTTCGTCAGTGACTCTCCATCACCCTCAACATGCTGCTTTATGTATCATTCAAGACATTTGACCTAACCTCTTCTAAAAGTCCTAACCTCTTCTAAAAGCCCATCCTCTTGGCATCCTAATTACTTTATCCAAATTGCCCTGCCATGAACTCTCACCACTCTAGTTTTCTTTGCTCATCTTAGAACAACTTTGCTCATTCTCTATAAACTACCTTCACTGCCTGGTCAACTCCACACCCAGTTTGGTTATCACCTTCAGAAAGAAGCCTCCAATAGGCCATAAAGTTACTGTTAATTGTCTCTCCTCTTTGCCTATAAAACACTTTCTTCTTGCTATCAGTAGATTATATGACAATCTGTTTTTTCCACTTCCTTCCCTCATTAGGTAGATGAAAAAATATTTTTTGAGCACTTACTTGGAGTTGACTGTTCTAGGTAACAGGGACCAATTGTGTGATGGGAGCTGCTCAGGCCAGCTCACAAGAGTCAATTGTGTACATTTTTCCTAATGTCACATTCATTGATGTCACAACAGTAGCTTGAAACTGGCCACAATAGGCATATTTACACCAGAGGGATTGGCAAACACTACAAATCAAAGCTTATTTCAAACCTGTTTTATCAGTACTCCATCAGGGTTCCACCATACCTAAATCTTCTTACTAATGAAACACATAATTCTAGTGAAAGAAAAGCAGACCACACAAATGCTAAATACGAAAATAATTTCTAAAAGTGCTTGAAGTTGCTAAATACTAAGAAAACAATAGAACGAGGTGAACTATTCCAGGGTATTGGGTATTCATGTGAACAGCAATAGTATCAAGAATTAAGAGCAGGGCTAGAAGAAAGTGACAATGAGGATGAGCTAAATTCGTCCAGAAATAAAGGCAAGAGCCCCGGGGTCAGTAAATGATTTCAACCATTAGGGGCAGAGTGTAACAGTTTAATACATAGAGCTCGATGCATATATTATTCATTTTGTTTTATTCCTAGTGCTGGGCAGAGTGTAATAGATGCTTAAAGTTAAACTAGATAGAATCTTCTTGTATCTAGAGCCAGGTAACTAGTTCTGGGTTGCACATTCTTCTGCTCTTAACATTTATTTTTATTAAAACCAACAACTCAGAGGGATAAGTTTCTTCCCTTACCATACAGAGTTTGTAGCAGCACATTACCCCACCTCCCTTAGGAGATGGAAAGGAATCCAACTAACCATTAATTATTTGAACTACTTTGAATAACATCCCTAGAGTTTGGTCTTTTCACTCAGGACTTCTCAAATGTTAACATGTATATGAATCACTCAAGGATCTGACTGTGCTACGTATTCTAATTCAGTAGGTCTGGGATGGGGTCTGAAATTCTGCATTTCTAATAAGCTCCCTGGTGATGGAGATGATGGTCTTCTGAGGATCCTACTTTGAGTAGCAGAGCTTGGGCTTTAACCAATATTTGGTTTCATCCCTCAACAGAAAATGCCCTCTTTCTGGGAAATGTCATGCCTTCTTTAGGTAGCTGGTAAGTACTCATGACTTACTTTCTGTGATCTGAAGTCTGGTTCAGGTAATTTCCTATTTTACGATTCCTAGTTCTAGCTCTTATAAACACACAGAATAATCCTAAACTTTCTTTCACATGGCAGCCTTTAAGTACTTAACAGCAAGCCTTCTCTGTCTGAGCAAAATGTCCACAGCTCCTCCTGCCACTCATCTGGCTAAGCAGCTTTGAACATGCCAGTCATTGTCTTCTCACCCATTAACTGTCCAGGCATCAACCAGTGTCCCACTGCCCCATTAGATCCAGTTAAAGTCACCTAAAGGTTCATGGGACCTCGACTGCCTTCACCATGCTGCAGTTCTCTGATGGTTTTGGATCTCATGTTCCAAAACCAACACACTTCTCACTCCAATTCCTGCTTTAATTTGTTTTCTTCTTTAAGGTGCCTGTAAACCAAAAAGTATCCGAGATAAGTCTTAATCAATTTAGAGATTTATTTTGCCAAGGTTAAGAACCATGGCCTGTAATACAGTCTCAGGAGGTCCTGAGAACATGTGCCCAGAGTGATTGTTACATCTTGGCTTTATACATTTTAGGGAGACAGAAGTTACAGGCAAAGATAAGAATCATTATATGTAAGGTATACATTGGTTTGGCCCGGAAAGGCAAGACATCTTGAAGCAGGGAAGCTTCCAGATCATAGGTGGATTCAAAGATTTATTGATTGTCAATTGGTTGAAAGAGTTGAAATCAGCTTAAGTTAAGGTAAGTTAAGGGGAGAGGGATATTGCAGAAGCCAGGGTTCTTGTCATGTAGATAAAGCCTTCCGGTAGCCAGTCGACTTCAGAGAGAATAGATGGTAAAATTCTCTTACTGAACCTTAAAAGGTGTCAGACTCTCTGGAAAAGACGTAGTAAGAAAGGAGGTTCTCTACTAAGTGCAAATTTTCCCCACAAGAGACAGCTTTGCAGGGCCATTTCAAAACATGTCAAAGAAATATATTTGGGTATAAAATACTTTGATTTCCTTCAGGACCTGCTGTCCTGTGATGCTGTACCAGAGTCAGGTTGGAATTTGGTATCTTCTTGCTATAATGAGTCTGTTTTGTCAGTCTGAAGATTTCTGTTTTAATGCTGGTCACTTTTGTCTAAACTCCAAAGGGAGGAGGGTGTGATGAGGCATGTCAGACCCCCATCCTTCCCCTCCCGTGACCCCATCATGGTCTGAACTAGTTTTTCAGGGTTTTTTGGAATCCTCTTGGTCAAGGCAGGGCCCATTCAGCCTAAGTTTATTCAGGAGTTTAGAATTTTATTTTTTGTTAATATGCCTTTAGTTAAAAATTATCTAGCATATTTTGGGGTGGTATATTCTGCTACCCTTCAGGTGCTTCTATTTGCATATTCAAAGACTCACCGAGGTGATGCATTCTGCTGCTGGTCAAAGGCAGATCTCTTAGGGTCTCACCCTTGCTCTTCCCCCCACAATCTCCCCAAAAGTGAAGAGCACTATGGTGGTTTTATCTCCAGCTGATGCTGATGGTTCTCTCTTTCCCTCACAATTACTAGGTAGAGAAGCTAGAGTCTGATTTGGGTTGAAAATTTGGGATTTATTTGTTAAATTCCTTTGAACTAGGCTCCAAACAAAAGGCAATGCTCCAGGTGTGTTCTGACCTCTACTGAGCGGAACACTCACAGCCTGCCGCCATTTTAAATACCAGCCACTTGTGAATACAGCGCAGGATCAAATTAACCTTCTTGGCAGTCTTGTGGTTCTGTTGACTCACCCTCAGTTTACAGTAAACTTGCGCCTCTGAGGTTTTTTCATGTAGCTGCTGCTTTCACAGTATCTTACAAATGGGCTTGTTCTCCTAATAAGAACCACTTCTCTGGCCTCTGTTGCCTTTCGAATATTATGCTTTAAAAAATCTCACAGAAATATATGTTGTCTCTCTGATTAGATTACCAAGGGTGAAAAAATACCTTGACAGAAAAGCCTGCAATAAATCAGCAAAGATTTCCACATCCTTTTGTAAATTGCAACAGGATGCAATTCACCTTGCAGGATCTGACATTAACTCTTTCTTCCCGGGATTGGTGAATATTCCTCCCTCTAAGTCTTTCTCCTGATTTGGGGTTGAGTTCAAATTCTAGGCCCCAGAAAAACTGAATGGCTCTGCAGACAAAACCATTAAAGGTAGGTTTCACATAATCTATATTGAAAAATTCTCAAAATGGAATTTGATTTCCTCCTGGTTTGGTGTTATGGATCACCAGTGGTTGGGGTGTCTGCTAATTTAAGAGGGCTGCACATCGCAAGTATGCAAATATATAGGTGACACTCTTTGGACAAAATGTTGCTCTGAAACGTTGATTTGTATTTTGTTGCTCTTTCTTTGTTCATTCACACACCCTGAGCATATCTATATCATATAGTTTATCATAAACTAATAATTTAATGCAATGCCCATTATCAAATTGCAAGCTACCAAGAGCAGATACAAGATACAAGTCCCACTCAATTTTGCAGTCTAGGTTAGTCACAGTTTCAGTCTTGACCACGCATCAGGATCACTTGGAGGTCTTGTTAAGACACAGATTCCCAGATCCCACTCCTGAGTTTCTGATTCAGCAGCTCTGAAGTGGATCTGAGCATTTTCACTTTTAACATTTCCCAGGTGACACTGAAGCTGCAAGTTCAAGGAACAGACTTTGAGAACCACTGATCCAGAGCACAGGACAGTGTGAATATCATGACCTTGACAAATACTTCATGAAAGACAAAAGGCAAGAACATGGTGGGAAACACAGAAGGAAAAAAAATATGTGATTAGGGCAGCGAAACATGCGATTAGGGAAGGGAAATTAAGTACTGATTTTGGACCTACCTGGGAATGTCTCAACAAAGTGTGAAGCAGGGTTTTTGCCTTCAAGGTCTAAATCAGAAACATTCCTTTTCTTCTTCCCCATAGATTTACTGGAAATGATTTGGATTTGGTTGCTTCCCATTTTGAACTCTAAACTATATTGTCTAGTTAGCCTAGGGAACTCATTTGTTTATCTGTTTCTCCCTGGGGCAGAACAGTGAGCAGGCCCAGGCTGACTTTTTTAGCCATCGCGCAAAGTACATTCCACATTCATATCCAATAAAGTGTCTCTTCACAACTAAGAGCCCCCAGGCAAGCATTTCAAATCCATCATTACATGCTAAAAATTCTAATTTTTCTTAAAGTATTTGATGTTGCTTGATCTTAAACTTTTGTTTAATATTATGTGGACCAGAGAACCACTGGGTTGACTAAATTTTTCTCTTTCTCACTCTACTGTGTTGAGGGTTTGGCATTAACATAACAGTATGGTGGTAGTGAAATTCAATTATCCACATATATCACAACCACAGTGCTATCGTGTCAAAAGAGAAGAAATGACTATCTTCCATTGAATTTATTATGCTATAGAAAGAGGAGATCAGCTTTTTAAACCAGTAGTCTAATTAAATCCCTAATAGAACACAATGTTTTTGCCCCTAAGAGACATTAAAAGTTTGATGTTCCATTGGTGGAGATTGGGGCCGGGGGGCATGTAGTCTTTCTGGACGTATAGCTCTGCTACTTGTTTGATCTGTGAACTTGCACAAGTGATGTGTTCACAGAAGTGTGGCCTCATCCATAAAATGGGTACAATTGAAGTTAAGATAAAAACTTGAGAGAGGGTTAAACAGAACACAAAACCTCAGCATATGGTTGGCATTTAATAAGCCGTCGAGGGAAATTTGGATGAATTGTTATGAGCACCTGGATTGTTTTGATTTGCTTTGTTTTTCCTACAAGAGTACGTCGTTTACAAATCTTCTTCCCCTCTAACTTGTTGAGAGAGCATGCATTGTTCACCTGGCTGTTGTAACAATTCTCACATGATCTCTGTTTGTTATGCCAAGTTATTTGTTAGAATAAATGGATTTTTTAACAAGAAGCTTTTCATGAGACTGAGGTGTTTGGGGGAGACAATACAATATGTCGTATGATTGAGTTCTATAACCTGGGTCGACTAAAATGGTATTAAATCCAAGAATAGGTCAACACAAATTAAATCCTAGACCCACACATACCCTACCCCACAGGTGTCAATACTCCCTACCACAGCTACTGATATAGAAAGCAGTAAATGAAGTGTGCATCAGCCCAGGCACCAGACTTCCCTGCCCTCAGTTGTGATTCTCAGCTTTGGTATCTGAAACATCATTTGATAGCTGGTGACCTCTGGGTCTCGGCAACTTAGCAACATCTGCTTCCTAGGATTTCTGGTCTGAATTCCTCCTCCTTTCTGATTTTCTTGTGTGTCTTCTCTTTCCATCTCTTCCTACCTTGCAGAGCCTGAGATCTAGTACTCCTCAAGAGGAAGGCTGGTTTCATCAATCTTTATCCATATACAGGCAGTAACACCTTCAAGGATGTATCTCTCTGTCTGGGTTTGTGTGGGTTGGATCAGACAGCAGGTAGAAAGGGAGTGTAATATGACATTCACAAGAGCCAACCTGCACAGTTTAGTTAAATATGTTTGGAAGCAAAAAAGTCACATACTTTAAAATTATGCAAAGTGTGCTTCCTGTGTCATATTCCATATAGCCACCTTGTGTTTGCCAAGATGCAGTTTCTCATCAGCAAATCACTAGCAATGCGAACCCAAGTGGAGCAAAAATCACCAACCTGGAAGCCCTGTGATAGGCCAGATCTCATTCATAGATATGTTTCATCATGTTCACAGGGTTCAAACTCATTGCTAGCATTTGAAAATTAGGAGATTTTACATTAAAATCAGATTTCCAGCTTCCCTTGAAAAATCAGAAGATCTGACTTGAGCCCACATTTCAGAACGCAGCAACTGACTGCCACTGAGTAGCAGCTGCTCTTTTCAATGGGCAGAGCTCTCCAGCATGCTGCCGTCATCCTGCCTGGATGCCTGCCAGGTCTCTGCTGGTGAATCCTGCAGTTCAGCATCATGTCGTGTATAGTGGTCTCTCAGGGAAGGCAGTTCAAGGCCTTCTTGGCTCTGCCTCTACCACTTTATGCCTCTCAGGACCCAAGCATTTTACTTTTTCAGTGAGAAGGTTGCAAGTCTATTCAGTTTGAGTCACATTTCTCTGCACAGTGTCTTATCAACAGGTGAAAAAAGAAGGTTGTGTTTAGGCAAATATTCTTGCTTGCTCTTGCATTCCCCTACTTTAAAAATCTAAGATTGGAAAGTGAATTTGGGGACAAGGACAAAGAGCAGTCCCTCTTCTCTGCTTTGGTTCTAGCTCAAGCCTGTGTCTAACCAAGGCAAAGAAAGTCTTACCCTAACATAGTAGAGATTATTGTAGTTTGTGACCAAAACCTTGTAGTGATATTTCTGGTGTTTCTCTCCAGAAACACATGAACTTCAGGATGAGAAAGGGATAAAGCTGTCCTGGATCCCAAATAATATATCCACATACTAGCAGGATTATAAAATACTGGTTTTAAAAATTCTGCATTAAAAACAAATGATGTCACTGTTGTGTCATTACTTGGTGTTAAAGCAATTGTAAATGTTAATGAAAATGCAGGTGCAGAAAGCAGATGATAAGACTTGGTTACAAAGTGCTCCTCCAGCTTAACAATACATGTTTCTTTTATGGTTTATAGATATCATCTCAAATAAAATAATAATTCATAAACCTTTGGCAATATGTCCATGCACTGACTAGACTTTCCTTACCCCAACTTGAGAAACATAAAATTTGCATAACAACAATTATTCCTCTATAGCACATTCCCTCTGAGATATCAGAAACCAAAAAAGCAAAGCACATCTTAAAACTCAACAATAAGAAAATAACCCAGTTTTTGAAAGGGCAAATGACCTGAACCGGCACCTCACTAAAAAAGATGTATAGATGTCAAAAAGGGTTACAAAAAGATGTTCAACATAGTAAGTCATTAGGGAATTACAACTCAAACAACAGTGAGATACCACTAAACACCCAGTAAAATGGCCAAAATATAAAACACCAAATGCTGGTAAGGATATGATGCAGCAGGAACTCTCACTCATTGCTGCTGGGAATGCAAAATACCATAGCCACTTTGAAAGACAGTTGGGTGGTTTCTCACAAAATTAAACATACTCTTACCATAGGATACAATAATCACATTCCTTGCCATTTACCCAAATGAGTTGAAATTGTATGTCCACACAAAAACCTGCTCACAAATGTTTAAAGCATTCATTCAAAAGGAGGTTCATTCAAGAGAATGAACCAAGTACATCAAAGATTTGGAAAGTAAAAAGGGCTTGAAATAGAAACCCCAAATGCCTTCCAATCCCTGGTTGCACCTGATTCATGATAGCTAAAGCTTGGAAGCAATCAAAGTGTCCTTCAGTAAGTGAATGGATACATAAACTGTGGTGCCTCCAGAAAATGGAATATGTAGTACAAAAAACAAGTCAGCTATCAAGCCATAAAATGAAATGGAGGAACCTTAAATATATATTGCTAAGTGAAACAAGCCAATCTGAAAAGGCTTCATACTGTATCATTCCAACTATATGACATTCTGGAAATGGCAAAACTATAGAGACAGTTTTTAAAAATCAGTAATTTCCACCAATGGTTTGGGAAGGGGGAAGGAAGGATGAGTAGGGGAAGCACAGGGGACCTCTAAGACAGTAAAACAACTCTATATGACACTACAAGGGAGGATACATGTAATTATACATTTGTCAAAACCCATAGAATGAACAACACAAAGAATGACCCTAATGTAAACTATGGACTTTGGTTAGTAATACAGATATTGGATTATCCATTGTTACAAATGTACCACACTTATGCAAAATGTTAATAACAGGGGAAGCTGGGAGGAGACAAAGGGGATATATGAGAACTCTCTACTTTCTGTTCAATTTTTCTATAAATCTAAACCTACTCCAAAAAAAAAGCCTGTTAATTATCTTTAATCAAAGCATGCTAATTTCACAGAGTTCAAGAGAGGAGTCAGGACTGGTTCTGCGTCTTGTCTCTAAACACCATTTTACTCTCACTTTATTCTTAACAAGATTTCAGAACAAAACCAGATTAAATTCTATTTAATGGTGAGTTGTTCAACAATTATCAGGTGTCCAATAACATCAAATACTAATAAACAGCGTCTTTATATCCGTTCCCTTAAGTGTAACTTAGACGAAGATAATTTTGGCCATCTCTCTGTCTTTACTGAATATTTTACTCAAACTAATTCACACAGAAAACTCAGTACTGTTGAGTGTCCTTGCCAAATTTACCAGGGAGCTCTGTTTCTAAGGAGATTGTAGAAAGAATGTTTTCACTTCCCCAAATATGCCATTTTGCTTAAACAGAACCACAGTAGCCAAATCTCAGACCACAGTCTGTAGAATAGAAGCTGATTAATTCAGTAACTAGAACACTTTGTCACTCAGACTCCTTTCTTCTCTACTTTTTTTTTTTTTTTTTTTGAGATGGAGTCTTGCTCTGTCACCCCAGACTGGAATGCAGTGGCACCATCTCAGCTCACTGCAGCCTCTGCCTTCTGGGTTCAAGCAATTCTCCTGCCTCAGCCTCTCAAGTAGCTGGGATTACAGGTGCCTGCCACCATGCCCGGCTAATTTTTGTGTTTTTAGTAGACACAGGGTTTTACCATGTTGACCAGGCTAGTCTCAAACTCCTGGCCTCAGGTAATCCACCTGCCTTGGCCTCCCAAAGTGCTGGAATTACAGATGTGAGCCACCATGCCTGGCCCTCTTTATTCTTTCAACCAATGCTGCTTCCTCTAACCCAGCCCAAACCACACAACACACACACATGCACACACACATACACACACACACTCACACACAGCCTGAGTCCAGGTCAGTAAAATATGAACCTTTTGCGATATGCTGAAAAATCAAAACCTGGCTTCAACTGGAGATTGGACTAGCAAAATCAATATCAATGTCTTAGCCTGTAAGGGCAATTTCTGTATTCCATGTGATGTTAATAATGAACGAGGTACATCAAAGATTTAGAAAGTGAAAAGAGCTTGAAATACACAGCCCAACTTGCTTCCAATCCCCGGTTGCACCATCATCCTCCATACCAATTTCCCTCAATGTAGAAGTTAATGCTTACTGCCTGCATTGTATCAAAGGACAATTTTTAGCGGCTGCACAGATTTGTGCAATAAATCCACAAAGAACTAGATTGAAAAGAAAGCGACATCAGAAATCAAAAAGCAAAGCATGCTGATTTCACAGAAAACTTAAAGATGTAAGATTCTCTTTTTTTAAATTAAAAAGTCACCAACAGGACAGAAAACCTACAATGTCTCATTTGTAATGAAAAGGACATTCCTTTCAAAACAGGCTTGTTGCTAAAAGCTGAAGGAATGTTAGCTGTATTTCTTTCAAACAATGTTGTTTACTATCTTCAACTTCCAAATTTGTTCTTTTAAAAAAAGATATTCTTCATGTCACCAGTTTTGACTGCTACCTATGAAAGGAAGGTGAGCTGGGTGCGGTGGCTCACGCCTGTAATCCCAGCACTTTGGGAGGCTGAAGTGGGTGGATCACCTGAGGTTGGGAGTTTGAGACCAGCATGGCCAATATGGAGAAACCCCATCTCCACTAAAAACACAAAATTAGCTGGGCATGGTGGCACATGCCTGTAATCCCAGCTACTCAGGAGGCTGAGGCAGGAGAATTGCTTGAACCCAGGAGGCAGAGGTTGTAGTGAGCCAAGATCGCATCATTGCACTCCAGCCTGGGCAACAGCAGCAAAACTCCATCTCAAAAAATAAATAAACAAAATAAAATGAAAAAGAAAGGTGAAAATAGCAATCATTGCAATTCATAATAATTTATACATAATTTTAATTATTGGGCTCATTCACCTGCCTATCCAACCTACTAAAAAGTAGAAAAGAGAATTTTGTTACCTGTTAATTAAGGTTGGTATATGTCAACCCAACTGTACAGGTATTGTTAAAAGGTAAAGCACATAGAAAATATAGCACAGGAAAAGAAGAGGCAGATAAATGTGTGGTGATCCACAAGCTAGTTCAGCCACCGTGTAATCGAGAGTTAACTGAGGAGTAAATATTGCCTGGCCTCAGGATCAGAAAACATGGATTGAAGTTTTAGATCTGTTTGTGATTAGATGGGTAACTTTGTCCAAGTCCCATAACCTCGACGAAAATTTTGCTTTCTTTGAACCTATTAAATGAAAATATTACCTTCTTTCACAGGGTTGTCATGAGAACTAATTATAATAAAACAAATAAAAGTGTGTAGATCTGACATACGGTAGGTAATTGATAACTGTTGTTTAATGAGAATGTTAATTATCATATAATTGCCTAGAATTTCATATTGCAACTTTGTAATTTTTATTTCTTTGCTTGTTTGTTGAGTTTTTGTTGCTCCCCTAAAAAAAAAACATCTATTTTAATATCTGCTGAGGTGGCCCCGATGAGTTTGTTAGAAATGGATGTAATTTTAACACAATTTGTATAGGTGGATGGTCGAGAAGATAAGCTAATGGTGTAAGAAAATGCTTGCCTGAAATTTCACATTGCGTGAATCTTAAAGCAGAAACATTTGGGGGTGGCTCAGTAGTTCTGTCTCTAGTGGCAGAATCTGAAACACCCTTTTGAAGTCTCTGAGGGACAATCTGTCCTCTCTCTTCTCGGAAAAGAAAGTGGAAATTTGCTACTCAGGGGCTACAGAAAAGCAAAAAAAAAAAAAAAAAAAAAAAAAAAAAGACAAAACAAAAAAACACACACACAAAAAAAAACAAATGGCAAACAGACTGCTGCAAATGTCCACAGGGCCCTCTGGGTTCCTTCCACTAAAGGATAAGCTTTCGTGTTTTTTTGGCACTTTCAGTAGAAGTAATTAAACTTTGGCAACTTTCGAATTTCACTGTTTCTCTTCTCTTCCAGATGGAGTGGGTGGGAAGGGAGGGAAGGGGTCAGCCTCCCCTTCTGAGAGATTCGATTCAATACTTCTCTCTGAAAACAAAGATTTATTTTCTGGTAGGTAGTGTGCCAGCTTTATCCCATTCTCAGGCAGAATGCCCATCTAGGAAGTAAAATGGATGGATATTAGAAAATAGGGGGCTAAGTGGGACAGGAAGCATGTGTCATTGCACTAACCTTCAGCCAACTGCCCAGATGCTTGAGATGGTGGGGGGCAGGGGGTGGGGAACAACAATATTAAAATAAATCTTTAATGGATTTTATATCCCTATTCTTAAGTCAGTTTCCAACTATTTCCTAAACAACCACATACTTAACACATAAAAGTGGGATATTAAAACATGCATCAGATACTGGGTCCTTTGGAGGGGAAGGTTTGTGCTGTAACCAAGGAAATCTATATTTGGAAAGATAAAGTCCAGAAAGTCTACAAAGTAATGTGGAGAAATGGATGATGGTGGGGGTGGCTGAATGTTGAGGGGTAAGCAATCTTGAGTTCTGAGAATAAAAGGAAACCACCTCCTCTGGGTGAGAGATGCCAGAAGTTGCCCACATTCAGAATGCGTGTGGACCTATACTGCCTTTATCCTATCATTGCTTTCTTCTGAACTGTAATTGAACCATTTGGCATAGGGTTTCATCTACAATTGCAAGTCAGGTCTACACCCAACAACATTTCAGCAGCCAGGGTGAGAGGCCTGATTTAAGATGTGTCACTATTTTGAATGAGGCCTCCACTGGTGCACTGCTGGAAGAACAGCGATCCTAGCATTCCATTTAGAAGGAAGGCTTTTGATATCGACTCCAAGAGATCAAAGGCATAGCTGAAGTCTTTCTTCCCTCCAGGCCTTATTTTTTTTTCTACTAATGCTTTTAACTTCAGAATTCTCATTTTCATAATCCAAAGACATTTCCCTAGTTAAGTCCTGAACTTTAAATATTTTCCCATCTTGTTTATAAACTAGAAACAACCCATTCCACTAAATCATGATTATGATTTCACAATCCTATTGTTAACTAGATCATTCACGTATTCCCCACTAGCTGGGTATTTTTCAACCCATTACAAATCTTTTCATATGCAAGGACTATATTAAACTTGATTGGAATTTGCCCAGAAATAGCCCTAAGTAACTGATAGCATACCCGGGTTTCATCTCAAATCAGGACTATATATTTTGTGACTCTATTTCCCTCTCTTTGAAATGAGGATGAATTTCTTTTTATCAATTTCAATTTCATTGTTACTTGCTGAGCATACAACACCACAGCATCAACAGCTACCTTTTACTGAGTACTTAATCTCTCGGTGTACTAGAAGTCGTGCTGAGCACTTCACATAACGATCAAGTTTAATTCTCAGAATAATTCTATGAAGCAGGAAATTTTTACACCAACACCACTCCCACCATACAACATGTGATAAATTAAGAATCTAAAACTCAGACTCGTTGTTAGTGAGTATTAGGTTTTCTGTGGCAAAGGGATTACTAATGTCTGCCAATGTCGTGATATTTTAAAGAAAGAAAAAATGGAAAGTAAAGAAGACAGGAAAGGATAAAGGAAAGAGGAAAAAGAGAAGAAAGAGAAGGGAGAGAAGAAGGAAGAAAAGGAGAGAACAATTAAGAAACAGTAACTACTGGTGGTTTACATTTAATGGAGATAATTAATAAATTTTGCTTGTCCAGGTAATCTAGTGGAAAGAGTATGTGGTTAAGCCAAGAGCCCTGGGATCTGGCCTCAATCCATTTATTAAGCAGCTATGTGACTGTAAGCACATATTTATCCTGTCTATCTCCATTTATTTATCTATTGGATGGAGTAGTGATGATAATTTGCCTAAACCACCTCAAAATAAAATAACATGGTGAATGTAGAAGGGATTGGAGAAATTAAAGCTGCTATTAAATGGACTGTGTCATTACTGAGGATTCTGCCTAAAACACCAGTTAAAAACGTCTCCTTTTCTTTCCCTTTGTCCACTATAGCTCACCACTTGTGCCTTCTTCTTAAGTCTTAATTGGCTGGGCAGAAGCTTGTCTGTCCTTTCAGAAACAGAAAGAACCTTACTCATATCTCTTTTAAAATCATTTATTTGTTTATTCATGTATTAATTCATTGAATTAATTAACCCACTTGCACTCAACAGAAACTTGATTAAAGCTTAGCTTTAAAGTCACATTTTTGTGAAATGCACTACCTATTTTCAAGACCTCAAATCTAATTCAGAATATTTCCAGCAAATGCAAAATAATTGTATTATCAGCATAAGCAACACATAATTGGAAAGGTAAATATATTAAAAACAAAATCAAACAATGTACCGCCCACTTTCAAAATTCCAGGCTGAGGATTTGATAACCTTCAACTGAGTGTTAGCTAAGTCTATATAAGAATCTGCTCATTATTAATTAAATCTGTGTAACTTTCTTTTGACAAAATGACTATCAGAGAGCAGACTTTTTCCCTATTATTCCCACTATCTCCTTTGACAACAAATGACCCTGTCAGCTGTTTGCTCCATAAGGGTCTGGCTGGAGGTTAATGCAAACAAGATGAAATGGAATGGTTGTAGTTACTACCAATCCTAGGGTATTTTAATATCCAGGAGGGTTTTGCAAAAGGAAAAGTCTGGAGAAATTACAAATGGTGTCCAGCAGGCTCTGGACCCTTGGAAAATGTCAGAGCTTACAGGGAATACTGTTACAGACTTCCTCCTCTGCCTTGATTAAATTAGCATCAGCTCTCCCAGGGGCACTACAGGAGTATTTAGAATGTTTAAGATTTAAAATGCTTTGGAACTGTGCCACTGAAAGAACAAGTCAGCCCAATTTTCTCTCTTTTATATTATCTGATTTTGATACTGCTTAGCCATAAAAGTAGATTCAGGAGTTGCTTTGGAGGTGAGGGTAGGAAAAGCAGGGCTCCCCACCCAGATTCTTTCTGGTTCAGCTTCCTTTCCTAGGAACCAGTTTCCAGGCTACAGGGATCTCTCCTAATTAATCTACCTAAGGTGCCTTCTGTAGGAAAACAAAAAGCAGATTGTTTGAATGATACAGTTAACCCATCCCATACTGCCAGGGGATGACCAGAACACAGTTTAGGAGGTATACACAGAGGTGGCTTGACAGGTAGGTTGTCACATGGCAGTTATCAGAAAACCACATCCCGTATAGTCCTTTTGCAAGACCTTTAAGATATTCTGGGCACTTGATGAAGTATATTTTGGTACCATGAACATGTACCACCTGTCTGATAATATTTGTGTTTCTGGAAGACTCCATATGTGCACAAGGTTTAGTGCACAGTGGAGAAATTAAAGTCTAATATTTGAAAGAAATAACCATGTCAGTTTAATCACTTTCCAGACTAAGCATTCATAGCTCCAGCAGTGATAGGCAACACACTTTCAAAAGTCCTTACAAATTTGTTAACTTCCTCCGAACCTATTTCAGTTTGTTGACATCCTTCTCCAAAGATGTTGCCCAGAACTGGGCACATTATATATATGCTCAGATCAGTAATAACTGGAAAGAAGCAATCACTTTTTACGATTCAAAAATTAATTCAAAGTTAAATCTAAGATGGCAAATCAAGTGTACCATCATTTTGGGACTAAATGTAGTGCCAACTTAAGTAGTCTGTATATAATTCAGGGGGTATTTTAATAAGTCTTGTTTTCAATATGGGGGCTTTTATTATTAGAAGCACATTCTTTTATATATCAAGCACCTACTGAACCCTAATTATGATATGTAAAAAAGGTCTAGGATATTGTCACCCAGTTTGTTATTAACCAATTGGATCTCAAGCAAAAAAAAAAAAAAAAAAAAAAATAGTTGTTTACCACAACTGTTCAGAATGAGCATAGAATTGGGGTTGATGATTATCCAAATCATTTGGGGAAATCTATTTGGGGAATAAGAACTTGGATATTGGGTAAGAATGAAAATTACTAGCAAGAATAGGAATTGATAGCTTACTAGGCCGTTGTGGAAAATGATAATATCACTGCTTATAGGCACTTACCCAAAGAAACACCAATTTGCCACGCTGTTATATATGCATTCACTTATCAATCCATTCATCCACTTCCCATTGCATTTCCCAAAGGATTTGAGGTACTTAGAAGAATGCATAGCATAAGCAAATTCAAAACATAAAAATAAAGCCAGAGACAATGTCATTTAAAATAAGAGACTGAGACCAGGAAGAAAAAGCATAAATACAGAGACAATTTGACCCTACATGGTTAAAATGTTCAATGGCAAATTTGTCCCCGGGCTTTATAGCTGCTAAAACAAAAATGGAAACATCTTCAGTTACATGATTCACATACTCTTTAAAGAGAAAATACAACAAATTATTAGGGGAAAAAATACGACTATAGAATATTCTCAAGGCGGATAAAACAACATAATGCTAGTGAGTGTCCCTTTGTAACCTTTGTAACTCTGGCTTAAAAACTTAGTAAAATTTTAAAAGACTAAGTAAAGCTAGGTAAAATAAAGTCAGTTCAGTGTGAAACTAATCACTATTCTCCCAACAGGTTTATCAACATCTCTCAAGAATCATTCTGAGACATAGACTCTTAGCATAGAAAGAGACATTAAAGTTAATAATCTATTTCAACCTTCCCCTCAAAGCTGGAATATTATACACCCTCCTATTACACTTGAGAAATGGCTAATCACTCTGGAAAACATTCAGTAGCCCACTACTTTCTCAGGGCAGTCTGCTCCATTTTCAGATTTCTTGTTAATATCAAATTCATCCTTACATTGACAATTCAACAGTTGGCCCTAATTTTACTGCCTATAGAACAACAAAATCTAAGTTGAATTTCTATATTTAAATACCATTAACATATCTACAGTAAGTCATCTCAATGTAATATCCTTAGTATAGGTACAGCCATGTTTTAAATTGACCTATTGTTTGTGAGGACAGTCACAGCAGTGTTCCCAACAGTGGCAAGCATACATACAGACGTAAAAGCTCTAAAAGAGTGATCACTAACTCTGGCAGAAGTCAGTAAGGATACTAACTCTGCCCTAGATGGAATATAAAACAGTGTCACTTGTTGACAAGAACAGTGATGGACAATTGCATTGCTCTACATTCTTTTTGGGCTAGTCATGGTGGCTTCTATGTCATTGCTAATATTGATTTTGCACTTGGATCAAACAGGCAAGGTAGAACTGGCTATATTTTGCATTAGGGAAAAAGCTACTTAGATCACTAAGGTCAATCTCCATAGCCTCTGGAATTTGTTGTCTTGGCAATTGGCGTTCTTGGGTCCAAAGCATCTTACATGAACTGTCAATTGTCATTTTATTCATAGTGTCAAGACTATGGTCCATTGCACTCTACTTGGAGTTTTAAATGCTTCTTCACAGCTGCTCCCTTATTATATGATTACCATGATGATACAACTAAAAAGTCAGTATTTCACAATACAGTTGACCATAGTGATAGTCCTCTAGCAGTGAATATCTGAAACCATGGACTTCTCTGAATGGGTCAACCCCTCATAAGCAAGAAAATGACAAAACCAAGGACCAAAGAGACCGAATTTACAGACAACAGTCAGACAAAATATGATGATAGAACTCTGACCCACATAGGAAGTCCAGAAAGCTATATCACAACCTCCAAAGCAGTCAGCTCAGGATGATCAGGACTGTATCAACAATGGCAAACTTTCTTATTTTTGTTCCCTCTCTTTTATCTGTTTCAGAACAGACTAGAGAAAGCTAAAATCCTCCCCAAACCAATCACATAAGTTGCCTCACTTCTATTTATCCAGTTTCCCCTTGCCAACAATCTCCAATTAGATCACCTGAAGTTTTCCCCTTTTTGTTCACTTACAAAGCTTTCCAACTACCTAACTGCTTCTGCATCTCTGCCAAATACAAGTGATAGTAGCTGACTCCCTTGATAAAGCAAACTCTGAGTAAGTAGCCTCTGTCTATTCTCATTTGAATATTCTTCATTTATTTCCACAATACATGAATACTGCAAGTCCATCTTAAATATCCTCTTGAGTTCTATTACATACCACATTTAGGAGCCATATGCTTAGGAGTTTAACTGCTTTATGGCAAAAGATGTCTTATACTTCCAGTGATACACTGGTAAACTGATTATGGGGTCAGGGGTGATGAAGGGAAAGGGCAAGAGAAGCCCTGATTTGCAGAATTTCCCAATTTCTCTGGTGTAAATACCCATACCATGGCCAATTTCAAGCTACCACTATTTTAAAAGCCAGCTTGTAAAATTTCTGAATATTGAACCATCAGTTCATGTAAGCTGGTGTGAGATGCTGTAGCACATCACTGCATTTTTATTTCTTCCAAAGCTTTTAACATTGTTCCTGACAGAGTAAATACAGAGTAAATGCTCAAAAACAGATAGATAGAAAATAGTATGTAAATAGATGGATACCTGGCTAGCTAACTAGATAAGAGAGATGGATGGATGGATGGATGGATAGATGGATGGATACAGGTAGATCAGATAGACAGATCAGTAGATCAATCTATCATGGATACATGGACAAAGAAACAAATGGACTGATGGATGGATGAATGGATAAACACATAGATAAATCCATCTTACTGTGGAAAATGAGAACAACCTGTCTAATTTATTCCACGTGAATTTATTAAATATCCGTCACATGTTGGTCCATATTTTAGGTACACAATACTAGTGAGCCAAACAGACAAAGATCCCTGCTCTTGAAGATTAAATTTTAACAGGAGTACAGACAATAAATAATAAATGCAATAAGTACATTTTATGATATTAGAAGTTGATGAGTAATATGGGAAAAAGAAGAAGGAAAGCAAGGTAAATAGATTCAGAAACTTTGAAGGTGAAGACTAGATATTTATCATTTTTGACAGAACAGTCAAGGTAGATTTAGGAACTCTGAAGGTGAAGGTAAGATATTTATGGCTTTTGACAGAACAGTCAAGGTAGGCTACATTAGGAGGATGAAAGTTGAGTGATGACTTGAAGATAGTTGTTAGCCAAGTATATCTCTGGGAAAAAAAAAATTAGAGGAGTCCACCAGGTGTTTTCCAGGAATTGCAAGAAAACCACAGTGTCTGGAGCAGTGAATGAGGAGATGTACTGGGAGAAGATCACATAGGTGTGGCGGCCAAGGGCCCTCTGAAGGACTGCTGAAAAATCAGTTCTCAGAAGGAAGATGAACAGGAGAAAAGGCACACAAAGTTATTTAATCTGTATACATAGGAGCCTTCTGAATGGAGATGCAAGCTCCCAGTGAGGAACATAAGTTTATATATCATCTTAAGGTTACAGAAAGAATGGGGACATGGATCCTAGCAAAAGAGGTTATGGGAGGGGGTGGAGAAGAGGACTTTTAATAAATGATCACTAGGGAGGGCTCAAGCGATCCTCCCACCTTGGCCTCCTGAGTAGCTGGGACTACAGGCACATGCCAATATGTCCAGCTAATTTTTTCTTTTGTGTGTATGTTTGTAGAGATGGAGTCTCTTTGCACTGTCCAGGCTGGTCTCAAACTCCTAGGCTCAAGCAGTTCTCCTGCATCAGCTTCTCAAATTGCTGGGATTACAAGTGTGAGCCACCACACCCAGATGCCTAAGATTGGTCTTTTGAGATGTTTTTCAGACTTTGGCTTTCTGGCAACTAACTCCACAGAGATGCATGATTCATAGCTAACTGGCCCTGTGGTTCCCACCCAGAGACCAACTCAGTAAGGGAGGATCATTTTCCAGACCCTATGAATTCATCCCCAACCAATCAGCAGCGCCCATTCCCTTGCCCCCTGCCCATCAAATTATCCATAAAAATCTTAGCCTGTGAGTTCTTGGGGAGGCTGATTTGAGCAAAAAACTCATATATACATATCACCTGGCTAGCCCTGAAACAATTAAACGTCTACTGCAATACTACTATCTCAATAAATTGGTTTTATCTGTGCAGTGGGAAAGAAGAACACGTAAGGTGATTATAGTCCAAGAAAGAGGTGATAGTCCTTCAGACTCAAAAAGGAATGAGAGAGACAGGAGAGGGTTAGAGGAGATAAGAGTTGATAATATAATGACATGGTGAAAAGTGGTAAGATTCTTGATTTATTAGAAATGTAAAGACAAGATAATTTGAATTTTGATCAATATAAGAGAGAAAGAAATTCATACATGAAGACAAGGATTCTCAACTGAATAACGAGAAAGACAGAATTGACAGCAACTGAACTTTTAAAAGGTTAAGGAGTAGGTTTTGGAGAATTTATAGGTAGGTGAGAGGAGCAAGTTTTGAAGCATTCAGTGTGGAACACGATGAGTTAAAGATGTCTGTTAGACTTTTAGGTCTGGGGTTAGAAAAGAAAGATCCAAGCTGGAGATATAAATTTGGAATTAATGAGATAGAGGTGACACTTTAAGTTATGAGACTGGTTGAGATTACCAAGGGATTGAGGGTATAGAGAGAGGAGGAGATGACCAAAAACAGAGCTTCATGGCATTTCAACATTAAAAGTTCAAGGACAAGAAATGGAACCAGCAAATGACATCAAACAATAGCAGCCAGAGAGGTCAGGGAAATTCAAGAAAAGGTGGTGTCCTGAAAGCCAAGTGAAGAAAGAAGAAAGTGACCAACTTAGTCAAATGCTGCTGACGGATCAAGTGAAATAAGGATGAAAGACATACCATCTGATTTAGCAAAGTGGAGGCAATTAGTGAGGTTAGCAACAGTAATGTTATTCGAGTAGGCATAAAGGCCTCAAGAGAGTGGGTTTAAAGAAAAGGAGAGTGAGTATAAAGTAGTGAAATCAGATAAATAAATATTCATGTGTGTATAAAATGAAATACTCTGTAGTAGTCAGGTGTATTTGCTACTGTAAAACTATGTTCCAATGTATGATTGAGATTTTTAAAAATAGATTTTACTTTGTACTATTCCGGTAGTGAAGGGATATCATGTAGCATACTAACATGCTCTCAAATTACAAATTTTAACATTGACATAAATTTGGAAAACAGAACAAAACAAAGATATTTAAAGGCACTGAAGAGTGACCAATAACCTTATATCATTATAAAAAGCATTTCCACAAAGAAAACTCCAGGTTAGATGGCTTCACTGGTGAATTTTATTAAATATTTGAGAGATGAATAATAGCAATATTCTTCAGGTTACTTAATAAAAAATAGAAGAAAAGAACATTTGTTATCACATTTTCTGAAACTAACATTACTATGTGAGCACAACCTGACAAAGATGTTACCAAAAAAGAAAATTACAGATATACCTCAAAATCAAGGATGCACTAATCTTTATCAAAATATTTGCAAAATGACTCTAGCAACATATAAAAAGATAATAAATCATGAACAAATATGTTTTATCCCAGGGATGCAAGCTTGGTTTAAAACCAGTGATGGCTAAG
Organism: Trachypithecus francoisi; assembly: GCF_009764315.1. Lineage (NCBI taxonomy): Eukaryota > Metazoa > Chordata > Mammalia > Primates > Cercopithecidae > Trachypithecus > Trachypithecus francoisi. The sequence continues at coordinate 102,662,436 of NW_022681468.1, forward strand.
CGCAGGGGCTCACTCCTGTAATCCTAGAACTTTGGGAGGACTAGGTGGGAGGATCACTTGAGGCCAACCTGGGTAACATAGTAAGACTTCATCTCTATTAAAATAAAAAATAGCCAGACATGTGTAATGGAGTGCACCTATATCCCACCTACTCGGGAGGCCTAGGCAAGAAAATTGTTCAAGCCCAGGAGTTACAGGCTGCAGTGAGCTATGATTGTACTACTGCACTCCAACCTGAGTGACAGAGCAAAACTCTGTTTCAAAATTTAAAAAAAAATCAATCAGTGTCACACAAGATAAAGAATCTCAAAAACATCAAGAAGAAGCAGAAACAGGAACACATATTGTATGATTCCATTTATATGAAATTCTAGAAATGAAAAATCTGAAGTAACAAAAGGAGGTTAGTGGTTGCCTAGAGGTACAGATGAAAGATTAACTACAAAGTAGTATGAGGGAACTTTTTGGAATATTGGCAATATTTTATATTTTGATTATGGTTGGTGATTTCAGTGGTATATACTTTGACAAAATTTATCAAACAGTACATGTAAAGTGGGTGAATTTTATTGTATATAAATTATATGCCAGTGAAGTTGATATAACAATTAGTCAATGTAATTTATCTATTAACTGAATCATGCAGAAAAATAATTATTATCATGCCAGGTTTCTCAATTCCTGGTTGTTGAAAAAGACATTTAAAAACATGAAAAAGAGAAAACTTAGAACATACTCTTTAGTGTTGAACTGGAGATATCTGTATGCTCTCATGGTTAAATAAATGCTATCTATATCTCCTATCTCCTAGGTCTGTCAGATGAGACACATCAGTAGCAATGAGCACACCAAATCCGCAGATCTTGGCTTCTAAGTTCTTTTCTTCAAAAAAAAAAAAAAATATATATATATATATATATATATGGTTCCTTGGGACAAAAGCTGATTCCACAAGTTGGACAGAGAAAGTGCAAGGTTAGTAAGAAATATTTTGTGGCACCAAGAACTAAAAAAGTGCTCACAGAATAAGGACATGTCAAAAGGAAAAAGCAGCAACATGAAGGGCCTCCCTGTGACCACACTGGGGCAACTCGAACAATAAAATAAATAATGACACTGGTAGACTATAATCCATTGATGAATCCATGAATCCATACTGCAGAGAGAGAGAGCAAGAGAGAGGATAGAGACTGAGAGAAAGGGAGAGGTTTTTCCTTATCATAGAATGCTAACTAGTAAATATGAAGTAATGATGAAGTTAGAAAATCCCAAGGGGATGTTAAACCAGTGGTTTTGTTAGAGCAGGTAGCTAGGCAGATAGGAGCAGGGCAGGAGATGGTCCCCCACTCCAGGAATGTCAAGCAACCATTGGGTGTCAGTCTGGCAGTTGTTATACTGTCTCTCTAAAATGGTAATTAGTTATAGCTGGCACCAAGGAAAGGCAGTCTCCCAAGATATAAAACACCTGAAGCCAGTGATCAGCAGCATCCCAATAAGATCTCAGAAGCTGGGTGAGTGGGCTCACGCATGGGTACGAAGAGGCAAAATGGCAAAGTTTAACTATTATATGACCTTCCTCCAGGAACACTCAATTGGTAAGGGAAAAACGCTTCTAATGAGCATGTGCACAACTTCAGTAAACATGCTGCACACACGGCCCCTCCCAAGTGCTGGCAGGCCACTGTGCATGCACACAGCTCACCCCAAGGGAAAAATCAAGGTAACAGAAACGGAAACTCCGGAACCATGCTAATGTATAAAACAAGTCAAGGACCAAACAGCACACTTGGATCTCTCAAGTCTCCTGCTTGGCCCTCTTCATTTCATTCCTGCTCTAAAACTTTTTAAATAAACTTTCACTCCTGCTCTAAAACTTGCCTTGGTCTCTCCCTCTGCCTTATGCCCCTTGGCTGAATTCTTTTTTTCTGAGGAGACAAGAATCGAGTTTGCTGCAGATCCATTGGATTTGCTGCTGCTAACAGTTTGATAAGAAATGGACATTTACGTGGCCCCAGAGTATTTGACTCATTACAATGGGGGAAAATGACTCATTACAATGGGGGAAAACAGTAACTTTACAGTTGAGAAACCTGGCAGACAACACTTTAACCAAGAGATCAAATTTAACATCACCAATATTGGGATAACCAACACTATGTACCTCCTGATGTGATGCATTGAGATGGGTCCACATTACTTCTGTGGTATTGTGATATTGTAAAATATATATTTTGTCCTTGACCCCATTTCCTGGCATACAACTTCTAAAATCCTTAGAATCTCCAGTGATGTTTTTGTATGTTAATTTTTGACTGGTGGCTGGCAGCCCCTAGGTAGCTTCAGGATGGCAATTGGTCACCCAAAAGACCAAGATACAGTTAGGGCATTGGGATTTTCAACTCCACTCCTAACTTTTAGAAAGAGGAGAGGGGCTAAAGGTTAAATTCATCAACAGTGACTAATGGTTTAATCAATTGTGCCAACGTAATGAGGCCTCCATAAAAACCCAAGAGGATAGGATTTGGGGAGCTTCTAGAGAGCTGAACATCTGGCGGTCCCTGGAAGGCGGCCACCTAGAGAGGGGATGGAAGCTCTGTGTCACTTCCTCCATACTTCACCCTATGCATCTCTTCATCTGTATTTTTTGTAATATCTTTTAAAATAAACTGGTAAACACAAGTAAGTGTTTCCCTGAGTTCTGTGAGCCACTCTAACAAATTAACTGAATTTAAAGAGGTAATCATGGGAACTCTGACTTCAAGCCAGTGAGTCAGAAGTTCTGGAAGCCTGGACTTGTGACTGGTGTCTGGGAGTGCAGAGGCAGTCTTGGGGACTGAGAGAGCACTTAACCTGTGGGATCTGGCACTATATGTAGGTAGATTGCATCAGAACTGAATGGAATTAGAGGACATCCAGCAGGTATCCAGTGGTTGGTGTGTGTGGAAAAACCCTTACTCATTTAATCACAGAAGTATTGCATTGATTGTTGAGTTGGGAAAGAGAATAGGAAAAAGCTCTGAGTTTGTGTTTTTCTTCTCAGAGGTACACTTATCGAAGATGCATAAAATGAATCTAACAATGAGAAAGTAATCACACAAATACAAATTGAGGGACACCTTCTTTAAGTGTCAAGGTTAAGACAGATAAATGATGAGTAACTATTCTAGACTTAAGTAAACTAGAGACTGAACTAAACTTAAAGTGGAATCTCAGACTGGATTCAGGACAAGGAAAGCACAGCCATAAATGCATATTATTGGGACAATTGAGAAAAGTTGAATACGAACTCTGGATTAGATAATCATACTGTATCAGTGTATATTTTCTCATTTTATTATTTCATTGTAGTATGTGAGGAAAATAAAAGTGTTTTACACCAGAATATATTTCTTTGACATATTTTGAGATGGCTGTCAGAGAGCCAGCAAATAAAAGTAGCTCTGTAAAGCTGTCTTTCCTGGGGGAAATTTACATCATCTGTAGGGAATCTGCATTGATACTGCCAGGCCTTCTCCCTTGTCTGGATCCAAGAAAGATTAACTGAGAGTCTGATACCTTTAAAGGTCTGAAAGAAACATTTACCATCTATTCTCTCTGAGGGTTGCTACCTGTGAGGTTTCATCTACATAACAAGACCCCCTTTGCAAGCTGTATTAGTCTGTTCTCACGCTGCTAATAAAGACATACCAGAGACTGGGTAATTTATAAAGAAAAGAGGTTTCATTGACTCACAGTTTAGCATGGCTGAGGAGGACTCGGGAAACTTACAATCATGGCAGAAGCAGAAGCAAACAGGTCCTTCTTCACATGGTGGCAGGACAGAGAAGAATAAGAGTGAAGTGGGGAAAATCCTCCATATAAAACCATCAGATCTTGTGAGAACTCACTATCATGAGAACAGCATGAGGGTAACCACCCCCATGATTCAATTACCTCCCACAGGGTGTCTTCCATGACACATGGAGATTATGGGAACTACAATTCAAGATGAGATTGGCTGGGGACACAGCCAAACCATATCACAAACCAAGCCTCCTCTTCTCTCCCTCTTATAATTTGTTTTACCACTATATCCTATTTTTGGCCATTGTCCAAGCTACCATTCTGTGTGTAGCCTCAAGATGTATATAAGCTTTTGCAGCCCACAGGGGAGGGCAATCACTGTGGTTCTCCCTGTGCACACAGTAATAAACTGGATTCCTTTTATCTTATTAATCTGCCTTTTGTGAGTTAATTGTTCAACAAACCCTCTGAGGGCAAAAGGGAAGTTTTCCCTTTGCCCCTGCATATGTAAGAGAAATATGTTACTGTAGCTATATAAGAAAATGTCCTTGTTTTTAGGAAATGCATACAGAAATATACACTAAAAGGACATGATGACTCCAAATTACTCTCAAATGATTACAAAAACATATATGTGGACAGATAGAGAAATGATAGATTCGATAAAGAAGTAGACTAATAGATAATAGATAAGATGGGAGGGAGGAAGGGAAGGAGGGAAGGAAGGAGGAAAATTGTTTAAAAAATAGGGCAAAATGAAAACTATTTGGCAAATCCAAATGAAGAAAGCAAAGATCACCTGGTGATCATCAAGCAGGCCACCCGGAGGCAAAACTTTTCATCTGAGGAATCTGAAGTAATTGGACTTCCCTACTATCTAAAGCAGGCATCTGGTTCCAGGCTTTTCTACCCAAAGTTTATAAGTAATTAGAATTTCTATACACCTCCAGAATGCATGCATATCGAATTTGTGCAACCTTTGCTGACATTAAGGCACAAAAATGTCTACATATTTAACCATTTATCATGACCTATGTGACTGACATGATCCAAATTATCTGTAAGGTCCCACTTTAAGTTCCGTAAATACCCCTAAGCAAAAATTCATCACGGGGCAGTCAGCCCTCTCTTGCTGAGATACCCCACTGCACTCTTCTGCAGTATACTTTCTATCTATAATAATAAAACTTTCCTTTTCAAACCTATACTGTCATCAGTAAATTCTTCCCAGTCTGTGAGTTGATCACTTTCTGATGCCGGGGCTCTGACACCTCACCCGGCACTAAGTAATCAGTACTTCATTCTGTTCTAAAATGATACCCAAAAACAGTATATTTCAAATCAACCATCATAAGTTATTCATATTAAAAAAGATTTTTTGTCCTTCTGTGTCCATGCTCACAGTGTGTGTGTGTGTGTGTGTGTGTGTGTATGTATGAAGATTCTGAAAAGATATGCATAAAACACTGTGAAAGATACATGAATGGGAAATATTTAATATTCTTTAGATCTTTGGTGATCAGCATATTCTCAGTCTCCTCAATAAGCATTGATAACACATATTTGCCTTCAAAGAAATAATAAAGGCTTAACAGAATTCAAAAGACACTTGCTTGAATTTCCTCTGAGGAAGAGTCACTATCAATAAATACGGGTTTTTGTTCAGTTCTTGCTGCCTCCTCTTAAGGTCAGGTTTAATTCTTCCCCAAGAGGGGAACTAAAAACAAAGCTTAGTCACACTGCAAACAGAAGATTCCAGAGTCAAACTCTGCTTCAAAGGTGAGCCTGCTGTGCTCCATCACAGAGGCCCTGACACACACTCCAGGGATTGGATTTGATCAGGTTGTGGTTGCTGTGGTGTCTGACCCCAGGCAAATGAATTCTATATGCATATGAGCTTCAGCCTTATTAAAAATGTTGAAAAACCAAATCCCAGATCCCAGCACTCCCTGCAGCAACTTCTCCCTTGCAGGACACAGCAGGCAGGCCAATCCTCAATGGTTACTGCTGCCAGTTTTCTTCTGGTAGGGGCAGGAGTAGGGAGGCATATCTCATTGTTTAGGACAGCAGAATTACTACTGGCTGCATCCTCTCAGTCAGTGATAACTGGAAGAGATCAACTGTGTAAGAGGGCCTTTGATAAGACCTTTAGGTGATCAAGGCTCCCTAAACATAACTTCTTTATTCACATTCACATTTATTCACACTCTGTAGAGTATCATTATTATGATAATAAAATATCATAATATTTTATTGATGAAGATATAATGCATAATTTTAAAATTCTTTTTATGAACTTTATTCCTAAACCCACAGGTAATTTTCTAACTGTGCAATTAAACATAAGCATTACTCACACCTTTACGTAAGTTTATATTTAGGATAATGAAGAATAGTGTCAGCATATATGTAAGTTATTAGTAGTCCTTTCCATGTAAATGCACACATATACAAAGCAGTTACTTTTTCAGAGACAGATTGGTGTCTAAAAGACAACTCTGGGTTCATAGTGAGTCGCTGGAGCCTGGGGAAGAACTAGAAGCTTCCTACTGTGCTATGATTCTTGCTTTGTGATTTTTATCCTAACAGTCCCCACCTCTGGATATAACACAGCCCAGCCACTGCTGTGTGATTACTACATGGGTTCTCATGGCAGCATCTTCCCTGTCTTGGTCACTTTCTGTGGTTGTCTGTGGGTACTCTGACTTTAATCAAAACTTATTTTTTCTGTCTTCCGAGTTTCTCTGAATTGCTGTCCTTTTAAAGAAAATATATACTAAAAGGTACACACCCTCACTGCTCTAAACTGAATGACAACTGAACATTTCCTTCAGCAAACCCAGTGCCACTTGACCTTTATGCCTTTGCTTACGCTGTTCCTTCTTCCACGAAAGCCCTCCTCCCACTTGCTGCCTATAGAATTAGACCCACTTTCCCAAACCCTAACCAACACAAACCCCTCCATGAAGCCTTTTTAACACCCCCAAGCAACCAAATATAATCTCCTCTTTCTCCAAACACTGAAATCATGCTGCCACACGTGAGCTCCGATTCCAGCTACCTTGCTGCACAATTGCTTAGTACAGCATATCCTTGTAGCACTCTGAGAGGAGGCCAAGGAGCATAGAGGTCAAAGGAAAAAGAGACAGCAACCCAACTTAGTTTGAATCCCTGATTCCTCACTTCCTTTCTGATTTTAGATAAATTATTCATCCTCTCTGTGCCTCAGTTTCCTCATCTGTAGAAAGAAGCTAAAAACAATACCTGCTCATAAGCTCATAGTGGGCGTAAACTAAGACCATGCCTGCAGTGTGCTCAGTGAAGCAAAATAATTTAGCAGTAAGAAGAGAAGCCTCCGTTGCAAATCTGATGAGTTCTAGTCCTAGCTCTTTAAACGTACTGAGGAATGAACTCTGACCCTTTTACTTGCTCAGATTCCTTGTTACAGGGTCTGGGGAGTCATGCCTCACAAACCCTTAAAGCTCATTAAACAGGTTTTTTTTGACTCAGTATATTGTGGCTAACTTTTCAATCAGACACTAGTATGGCATCACATGACAAATAACATACCCCACTTAACTTAGGCATTCCTTTCTATTGACTCTAAGTTTTTAAACGAAGCTTAACTCTTTCAACCAATTGCCAAATAAATAAATCCTAAACCTCCCTATGACTTATAAGCTCCCACTTCGATATGTCCTGCCTTTTCAGACCAAACTATTGTACACCTCCCATGAATTTATTTATGATTTTACCTGCAATTCTTATCTACCTGAAATGTATTAAACCAAACTGTAACCCGATTGCTTTAGGTGCACTTTCTCAGGACCTCTTAAGACTGTATTCCTGGGCTACTGTCACTTACATTGGCTCAGAATAAAGCACTTTATATATTTTCACGGAATTTGGTTTTTCTGCCATAATTACTCTCTGTGTGACCTTGGACATGTTACTCGACTGTTCTCTGCCCTAATTTTCTCATCCTACAAGGTATATGATAAAAATAGCAACTACCTTATAGGTTTATATTGACAGTAAATATAACACATGCAAACATAAGAACACATAGTAAGTTCTAATAAATATTATGATTTATTATAAGAGCCACTCTGAGCTAGGTAAACTAATGGCAATACTTAAATAACATTACTTGCTATCATTCAGTTATGAATGTTTATTCGGTGTCCCTAGTACCTCATCCAGATAACCGAATTACAGACTAGGAGAGAAAGAGAGACAGAATGAGAAAGTAAGCAAGAGAGAGGGAGATTTATTATTCCTTCCTCTTCTCCTTTCTGACTCCGTTTTTTAGAGCATTATCTCTCAGATGAGAATGTTCTTGCCTGTGAAGCTGAATCTGAATTCATGGTTCTATTCAGTGCAGGGGCATGCCGACAGGCAGCATGCCTGTGTGTCTAAATAGACACTGAACATCACCAAAGCCCTTGTCACAGTGAAAGCAGCGGAATGTGGAACATATGGCTAGGTATTCTTAATCATTTTCTTCCTGCTTCATCCTCACAGTCTGTCTAGAACTCTGAACTCCTTGTCTCACCACTGTTCTGAATTTGCTAATTATTCCTTTCAATCTACTTTGAATGCAGTTCCTGGATTTCACACGTAGTCTCTGGTCTGTGCAACTTAAATAACCAAGTGATGACAGAGGAAGCCTTCCAAGAGAAAACAGTTCCTGGACTCCTTGAACCTTTATTTCTCTGACCCTTTGTTTATTTTATGTTTAAAAGGAGTGGTGTCCAAATAGCTCAGTCAGGTAAGGTGGCTCATGCCTTTAATCCCAGTGCTTTGGGAGGCTGAGGCAGGAGGATTGCTTGAGACCAGGAGTTCAAGACCAGCTTGGGAAATATAACAAGACCTATCTCTATAAAAAAATAAAAGTAAAAAATAGCTGGGCATCGTGGCACACACCTGTATTTCCAGCTACTCGGGAGTTCAAGCTTATAGTAAACTATTACCACATCACTGCACTCCAGCCTGGGCAGAGACAGTGACACCCTGTCTCTAAATAAATTAATACACAAAAATAAAACAATAAAAGGAGTTCTGTGTGTATTTGCACACTTGAAATCTACTGATTTTACCTTCACTCCTGTTTTACTCTTATCTTTGGCCAGCATTATATCTTCTGACTCCATCACACTCCAGCCTGCTTCCAATCTCCAAATTCTGGGGCATTTGCACAAATAATACTTCCAGTTCTGAGGAAGTACTAGCCAGAGCAATCAGGCAAGAGAAAGAAATAAAAAGCATCCAAAAAGGAAAAGAAGAAGTCAAATTATCTCTCTTCATAGACAACATGATTCTATATCTCTTCCATTATATACAAAAGTTAACTCAAGATGAATTAAAGATTTAAGTGTAAGACCTCAAATTATAAAATCTTATAAGAAAACTTGGACATCGGCCTTGGCAAAAAATTTATGACTAAGCCCTCCAAAGCAATTGCAACAAAAACAAAAACTGACAAGTGGGACCTAATTAAACTAAAGAGCTTCTGCACAGCAAAATAAACTATCAAAAGAGTCAAGAGACAACCTAGAGAATGGGAGAATGTATTTGCAAACTGTGCATCCAACAAAGGTCTAATATCCAGAATCTATAAGGAACTTAATCAATCTAACAAGCAAAAAACAACCCCATTAAAAAATGGGCAAAAGACATTAACAGACACTTCTCAAAAGAAGATATACAAGTGGCCAACAAACATGAAAAAATGTTCCACATCACTAATCATCAGAGAAATGCAAATCAAAACCATAATGAAATACCTTCTCACACCAGTCAGAATAACTATAATTTTAAATGTCAAAACACAACAGATGCTGATGAGGCTGTGGAGAAATGCGAATACTTATACACTGTTGGTGGGAATGTAAATTAGTTCAGCCACTGTGGAAAGTAGTTTGGAGGTTTCTCAAATAACTTAAAACAGAACTACTGTGTGACCCAGCAATTCCATTGCTGGGTACGTATCCAAAAGAAAATAAATCATTCTAAAATGATCAGTCTAAAAGACACAAGCACTTGCACATTCACTGTAGCACAATTCACAATAGAAAAGATATATAATCAACTTAAGTGCCCATCAGCAGTGGACTGGATAAAGGAAATGTACATATATACACCATTGAATACCACACAGCCATAAAAGATGAAATCATGTCCTTTGTAGCAACATAGATGCAACTGGAGGCCATAATCTTAAGCAAATTAACACAGGAACAGAAAACCAAATATTGCATGTTCTCACTTATAAGTGGGAACTAAACATTGGGTAGATATAGATATAAATATGGCAATAATAGACACTGGGGAGAGGGGTAGGGAGGGGGCAAGGGTTTAAAAACTTAATATTAGGTACTATGCTAAGTAGGTATATACCTGCTAATATTAGGTACCAGTACCTTGGTGGCAGGAGCAATTGTACCCCAAACTTCAATATACTCAAGTAACACTCAATATACTCAAGTAACAATCCTGCATATGTGCCCCCTGAATCTAACATAAAAGTTGAAATTATTTTTTAATTCTAATTCTCATATCTAAAAATATTTATTTTCTTCTTAGATAAAATAATAGCTAATCATATTTATATTCCCCAACTAATAACACAATGGTGTTTTTTTAAAAAATTCAAAATATTGTAACTTTTAAACTTTAGAAACTACAAAGGCTAGGGCTTTAAAGATTATATAGACCAGTAAATGTATTTCCCTGACCCAGGCATGTTCAAATACCATTAATGTTGTATGGTAACTTAGATAACTAAGTCATTCTTTTGATTTTTCAGCTAAGGAAACCAAGACTCAAAGAGTGAGTCTGAGAAACTAAGCCTTTGTAACCAAGCAATGGTTCTCAATAATGCGTGATTTTGATCTACAAGGGGACAACCGGCAATGTCTAGATATATTTTTGGTTGTCATAACTATAGAGGTGTTACCTGTATCTAGTGGGTAAAGGCCAGGGATGCAGCTAAATATCCTACAATGTCAGCCTATACTACCAAGAATTACCCAGCCCAAACTGTCAAAAGTGCTGAGGTTGAGAAACTTTCCAAGCCAGAGAGATCACCCTTGCTTCAGTAATACTTTTAGGATCTCATGCTTGTTATATATCCATAATTATTACATAAGATCCTCATAATCAAAAGTAAACTCATTTCCCATGTCCTTGTTGAAGACAGGGGTTTGGCTTGTTTCATTTCACCACCTTCCTTGGTAATTTATTTTGTATTTCCTGACCGAGACTACAAATGATCTCATTTTTGTACCTATGTTGAGCCAGCAATGAAGTAGCTATATCAGAGAGATTGGGGGGAGAGGAAGATTTGATTTCTAGGTAACATTTGGGGGTTGCTCATCATAGCTGTACTCAACCCATTCATGGGTGACTGAAGAGTGCCCAAGGAGTGTTATGACACACAAATTGATTTGTTATGGAAACTGACAGTGGATGCCAGTGGTAAATGAGATTTCAAATGAATGATAAAATGATGATCCAATTTGGAAGTCAACATAATGGTTTTTGCAATGGCCTCTTTTAGGATATCATTTCATAAGCACTAAACAAAATAAACAACCCATCCTTTGAATTCCTTTCTATGATAATTTATCTGAATGAGAAAACATTTAAGAAATGTTGCCACCAGATCTTGTCATTAGCCAATGGGGTAGGAGAGGAAAGTAAGAGGGACCTATCAAAATCAAGAAATGACAAATGTTGAGAAAAATATTTAAGATGAAAGTGGTCATTTTATTCCTATTTTTCCTTCCTTTCTTTTACCTCTCCACTAAGCTTAAATGTCCTATATATTGTTGAACTAAAAAGCCCAAGTAGAAATACAACTTCTCACATTGACTATGAGCAAGGAGTCAAGACCACCCAGGCTTTAATTTGTTGAATAATGTTTTATAACATCAAGTTCCATAATTTTTTTTCCAACACTTTGACTTAGTAATTACCCTTTTGGAATTCTCATCTACTAATTCAAATTATTGGAGTGAGTGAAGGAAAGTTCACATATGAAGATCTTATTTCTAGGGCTGCACAATACAGCAAAAATTTGGATGCAACCAAAATGTCTAACACAGTTGTAAGTAAATTTTACTGTAGTTAATGTAATATTGGAACAAAATACAAATATTAGAAGCACGAAGTCTTCAAAGCAAAGTGCAAAATTCTTATTATATTATTTAAAAATAAGTGGTTCCAAAATTACAGCTAGACAGGAGGACTAAGTTCTAGTGTTCCACAGCACTATTGGTTGAATATAGTTAACAAAAATGTCTTGTATATGTTTAAAAGCAGTGAGAGGATTATGAATGTTATCAACAAAAAAATGATAAATGTTTGGGCTGATTAATGCCCTAATTATCCTAAATTGATCATTATACATTGTATACATGTATCAAAATATCACTTTGTACTCAGTTAAGTATGTACGATTATATCAACTAACAACAAAAGGAAAAAAATTAATGATCCATAAATGTATGTACAGATTGAGTATCAGTCTATAAAAATGTGCATGTAACAAAGTCTAGAATAAGTAACAAAATAACAAAAACAATGATAAAAATAAATTCATACATTTATGGTCCACATTGCTTTTCTTATTTTTTCCTGGGCTTTTCTATAACATAGAAATATATATATATATATGCATATATAGTTAAGCTGACTCAGACTCCCTGTTTTCAGCCAAAAGTATACTTTCAATACTAAAAGTACAAATTTGCATTTATAGCAAGTTAGTAGTAACAAGGAAAACTATAGTCAGAATTTTGGAGTGCATAGAAGAATAAGCATAATAATTTAAATTAGGCTGCAACAAGGATAAGGTCAGCTGTGTTGAAGCAGTAATGAGTGTATGTTAGAAAGTCCCTCCTAAGGTTAACTCAGCAATTTCACATTCTCTTCCATCAATGGTCTGATTATATACTCAAGAATTTCACAGAAGAAATTGGCCATAGACTTTATCTATCAAGCCAAACACAGCTTATTTTCTTCCTTAACATCAAAAGAAATTGGTAGTTCCCCTGCCTATGCTTCACTTTCTGATGCATATAATCATCCAAACATGCCACAAGACAATTGTCCTTCTTACATTCCCAGTATCAAATCCAGTCCAGAAACCTGGGAGCCATCATAGACTTTTCCCACTTCTTCCTCCCTCACCACCTAAACCAATCAATTATCCAGTCCGGTCAGTTGCACCTTCTGAGTATCTCTTGATGTGTCTATCTTGTTTCTGCCCTCCCTCCAACCATGGGCTTTACAAAAGCCTTCTGACTGGTCTCCCTGCCCCAAGTCCCGTTCAACGTTCACTTGTTAACAGGCAGCTATGATCGATCCCATTATGCCTCTTTTTAAACCTTATCAATGGATTCTTATAGTCTCTGAAATAAACTCCATCCCCTTAGGATAGCTCATAAGGCTCTTTTTTTCTGACCATCGCTTACTTCTGCTATAATTCTCCAATAAGTGCCCAAAATCAAGTTATATTTTGGCATGGAACACATTTTTCTCAGTGCATTGAGACTGATGTGGAGAAAATAGAAATATTAGCTTCCTCATTTTAGTCACTATGATAATTTTAATATAATCTAATATCACATTCACATTTTTAACAGTAATAATTCATATTTAATTCATATTACATTAAAAGTAAAATCTCTAAATATTTGTTATAAATTTTGCAGTTGAGTAATGCCTTTTTGTTTTAACCAAAGTCAAGACTTCCCAATTAGCCATTTTAAGTTCCTCTTTTGAGATTTTGCCCAGGATTCCATTTTGCTAAGATCTTTTTAGACACAAAATTTGTAACATAATGCAATAGCTGCTTGTCCCAGCTTTTTGACATCTGAAAATTTCATCAACATTACGACAAAGCAGTATAATTGAAGAACACTACTGACTAGTTGTCAAGCATTTAGAATGCCACTGAAATATTCTTTATCTAGGTTTTCACATCTAGGCTTTTACAAAAGTCTTTTGTTATACCCTAGGCTGAGTATAACAATATGCAAGCAAGATGAAAGGATGATGATGGTGGTGAAGATGAGGATTAGCTAGTATTTTGTGTCAGGCACTGTTAAATTAAGTTTAGCCTAAAGCTGCCTGTTTTCATGCTGCTGATAAAGATATACCCGAGACTGGGTAATTTCAAAAGAAAGAGGTTTATTGGACTTACAATTCCACATGGATGGGAGGCTTCACAAACATGGTGAAAGGCAAGGAACAGCAGCAAGCCACGTCTTACATGGATGGCAACAGGCAAAAAGAGAGAGCTTGTGCAGGGAAACTCCCCCTTATAATAACCATCAGATCTCATGAGACTTACTCACTATCACAAGAACAACACAGGAAAACCTGCCCCCACAGTTCAATTACCTCCCACTAGATCCCTCCCACAACATGTGGGAATTCAAGATGAGATATGCATGGGGGCACAGACAAACCATATCATTCCACCCTTGGCCCCTCCCAAATCTCATGTTCTCACATTTCAAAACCAATCATGCCTTCCTAACAGTCCCCCAAAGTCTTAATTCATTTCTGCATTAACTGAAAAGTCCACAGTCCAAGGTCTCATCTGAGACAAGGCAAGTCCCTTCTGGCTATAAGCCAGTAAAATCAAAAGCAAGTTAGTTACCTCCTAGATATAATGGGGATACAGACATTGGGTAAATATAGCCATTCTAAATGGGAGAAATTGGTCAAAACTAAGGGGCTACATCCCACATGGAAGTCTGAAATCCAGCAGAGCAGTCAAATCTTAAAGTTCCAAAATGATCTCCTTTGACTCCATGTCTCAAATCCATACCATGCTGATGCAAGAGGTGAGTTTCCATGGTCTTGGGCAGCTCTGCCCCTGTGGCTCTGCAGGGTATAGCTTCCTTCCTGGCTACTTTCACAAACTGGTGTTGAGTGTCTGCGGCTTTTCCAGGCACATGGTGCAAGCTGTCAGTGGATCTACCATTCTGGGGTCTGGAGGATGGTGGCCCTCTTCTCACAGCTTTACTAGTAAGTCCCCAGTAGGGACTCTGTGTAGGGGTTCCAACCCAACATTTCCCTTCCACACTGCCCTAGCAGAAGTTTTCCATGAGAGCCCCACCCCTGCAGCATCCAGGCATTTCCATACATCTTCTGAAATCCAGGCAGATGTTCCCAAACTGCAAATCTTGACTTCTGTGCACTCACATGCTCAACACTACATGGAAACTGCCAAGGCTTGGGGCTTACACCCTCTGAAGCCATGGCCCAAGCTCTATGTTGGCCCCTTTCAGCCACAGCTGGAGTGGTTAGGACGCAGGGCATCACGTCCATAGCTGCACATAGCACGGGGACCCTGGGCCCACTTGGCCCATTAAACCACTTTTCCCCCCAGGCATCCAGGCCTGTGATGGGAGAGGCTACCATGATACCTCTGACATGCCCTGGAGACATTTTCCCCATTGTCTTGGGGATTAACATTTGGTTCCTTGTTACTTATGCAAATTTCTGCAGCTGTCTTGAATTTCATCTCAGAAGATAAGATTTTCTTTTCTATCACATTGTCAGGCTGAAAATTTTCCAAATTTTTATGCTCTGTTTCCCTTTTAAAACTGAATGCCTTTCATAGCACCCAAGTCACCTCTTGAATGCTGTGTTGCTTGGAAATTTCTTCCGCCAGATACTCTAAATTATCTCTCTCAAGTTCAAAGTTCCACAAATCACTAGGACAAGGGAAAAATGCCACCAGTCTCTTTGCTAAAACATAACAAGAGTCACTTTTGCTCCAGTTCACAACTAGGTCCTCATCTCCATCTGAGACCACCTTAACCTGGACATCATTGTCCATATCAGTATGAGCATTTGGGCAAACCCATTTGACAGGTCTCTAGGAAGTTCCATAGTTTCCCACATTTTCCTGTCTTCTTCTGAACCCTCCATAGTGTTCCAACCCATGCCTGTTACCCAGTTCCAAAGTTGCCTCCATATTTTTGGGTATCTTTTCAGCAGCACCCCACTCCTGGTACCAATTTACTGTACAATTTCATGCTGCTGATTAAGACATATCCAAGACTGGGCAATGTACAAAAGAAAGAGATTTATTGGACTTACAGTTTCTACATGGCTGGGGAGGCTTCACAGTCATGGTGGAAAGCAAGGAGCAGCAAGTCATGTCTTACATGGATGGCAGCAGGCAAAAAGAAAGAGAGCTTGTGCAAGAAAACTCCTCCTTTCAATAACCATTAGATCTCATAAGACTTACTCACTATCACTAGGACAGCATGGGACAAACCTGCCCCTATGATTCAATTACTTCCTGTCAGGTCCCTCCCACAACACATGGTAATTCAAGTTGAGATTTGGGTGAGGACACACCCAAACTATATCACTGCCTCCTTACATATTTCAAGTTCAGCCTAAAGACCTCTTTGTACATAGTGAACTGTAACCTAACTGGATGTGGAAAGAGACTATAACTTACTCTTGTGTCCATCACTTTGACTGGTTTCAGCCAATCAAAGGCAGCCAACTGTTCAAACCATGTTCAAATAAGGCAAACACCAAGCTGCAACCAATCCAGCTGTTTCTGTACCTCACTTCCACTTTCTGTACATCTCCTTTTTCTGTCCATAATTTTTTTTCAATGACAGTGCCTGTGCTGGAGTCTCTCTGAATCCATTCGGGTTTAGGGGCTGCCTGATTCCCAAATTGTTTTTCTCTCAATTAAATTTTATTAAATGTAATTTGATGTTTTTCTTTTAACAACACTATAAGTGCTTTATATACATGTACTCTGCAGGAGGTACAATCATTAGCCCCCTTTTCTTTCTGAAGACTACACTAAAAAATTAAAAAGCATAAATAATTTACGCAAAGCATAGTCAATAAATGATGGAGTTAGCATGTAGAAATGCTAAAGTCCATGTAAATATTAATTATCTTCTTCCTTCTGTCTGAGTCATCCATTATTCAGACAATTGTTTATTTCACTAATTTTCTACTTATGGGAGTTAAGCTTGTTTGCACATTTTTTATCACTAACAAGCAATGACATTCCTGTATATCTATCTTTGTGTAGTTCTGGAATTAAATTTCTGGAAGTAGATTTCAGAGTCAAAGGTCCTGAAGGCCCATGATGATGGGTCAAGACATAATCCAAGCAATTTGAGAGGCCAAGACGGGAAGATTGCTTGAGCTGAGGTGTTTGAGATCAGCCTGGGCAACATAGCAAGATCCCGTCTCTACAGAAATTTTTTTTTTTCAATAAATAAGCCAGATGTGGTGGTGTGTACCTGTAGGCCCAGCCACTTATAAGGCTGAGGCAGGAGGACCACTTGAACCCAGGAAGTCAAGACTGCAGTGAGCCATGATTGCACTACTACACTCTAGCCTGGGTGACAGAGCGAGATCTTATCTCTAAAAATAAATTTTTTTTTGTTTTTTTTTAGTTCATGAATTTTAAAATTTGAATATGGCTAGTTTGTGCTTTAGCTTTTATTTTCAAATTTTTGTTTATTTATTTACTTCTTTTTTTGAAACAGGGTCTTTCTCTGTTAGCACGCTGGACTGCAGTGGCACAAACATGACTCACTGTAGCCTCAACTTCCCAGACTCAAGTGATCCTCCTGCCTCAGCCTCCCTTGTAGCCAAAACCTCAGGTGGGTCCAACCACATCTAGCTAATTTTTTGATTTTTTGGTAGAGACAAGGTTTCACCATGTTGCCCAGGTTGGTCTTGAATCCCTGGGCTCAAGCGGTCCTCCTGCCTCAGCCTCCCAAAGTGTTGAATTACAGACATGCACCACCACACCCAGCCCACGTGCAATAACTTTTTTTTTTTTTTTTTTGAGATAGAGTCTCCTTCTGTCACCCAGGCAGGAGTGCAGTGGCACAATCTTGCTCACTGCCACCTCTGCCTCCCGGGTTCAAGTGATTCTCCTGCCTCAGCCTCCCAAGTAGCTGGGACTACAGGCACCGGCCACCACACCTGGCTAATTTTTGTATTTTTAGTAGAGATGGGGTTTCACCATATTGACTAGGCTGGTCTCAAACTCCTGACCATGTGATCTGCCTACCTCAGCCTTCCAAAGTGCTGGGATTACAGGTGTGAGCCACCACACCCAGCCGTGCAATAACTTCTATAATTAAAAACATTAGGACCAGGTGCAGTGGCTCACATCTATAATCCCAGCACTTTGGGAGGCCAAGGAGGGTAGGTCACTAGAGGTCAGGTGTTCGAGACCAGCCTGGCCAATGTGGTGAAACCCTGTCTCTAATAAAAATACAAAAATTAGCTGGGAGTGTTGGTGCTTGCCTATAGTCCCAGGTACTCAGGAGGCTGAGGCAGGAGAATCACTTGAACCTAGCAGGTGGAGGTTGCAGTAAGCTGAGATCATGCCATTGCACTCCAGTGTGGGTGACAAGAGCAAAACTCGATCTCAAAAAAAAATTACAAATTTTGAGAATTGTATAGAACATATGCTATGTGTGTCCTTAGATTCCTTTAGATGTATCAGCTCCTGGATCCCCAGTTGTGAACTTTGCCTTAGGTGCCACCAGTTCTTGTTGGGCCCTTGTTGCACCCCTTGGGGTTGACCAGTCAAATTCCTAAAAAGACCTTCTTCTTTGCTGCTACTAGAGAGTCAAGCCAACCATCCTTCCACCTCAAGTTTCTGGCTTCTCCCACCATTTCCGGACTTGGATGAGTGGCTGCAGAAGGGATCAGATGGTGCAACCTTAACATGTCAGTTTAACCTTCTGGGTACACACTTGCACTAACAGGAAACAGGAAGGTAGAGTGGTGCACAGGATGCAGATAAATGCTCTTGCCTTCCTTTTCAACTATGTACAGCCTATCCAGCAACAACCCACATAGCTGAGTGGACCTCCTTGACTGCTTTGACCATTGTAGCAATGCAACACTCTGCATTCCTTTCCATTGCCCTATCTCTCACTTCTGTTTTTTGTTTGTTTGTTTGTTTGGTCTCTGGTAGTTTTCTGGCTCATCTGAGAAAATAAAGTTTATGAAAATGTTTTGTAAATTATACATCATTTTGAAAAGGGAAAGTATTTTGATTACTGTGATTTTTGTTATTTTCAGGAATACTTAGGGGTAGATAGCCAGAATTTCATTTGGAAAAAAATAATTAAGATGGCCCCTATTTAAATTTTACTACTCTTTATCAGTCTGAGGAGTTTGAAACATTTTTTATCTTTCCAATTCTGTCTGCCTTCGGGGAGGTGTAGTTAATTATAAGCTTCATAGAAATACCAGCAGTACATTTCAGCATGCTCCTAAAGAGGGCACGTTGGAATAAGGAGGAAGATCATGTGCTTGCATACTCCAGTGGACTCAGATCCAGCAGGATGCATACCCTAGCATGCAGTTCTATGGTGAGATTAGAATATGAAAGGAGAAGGAAGTAGGATGAAAGACAACTAGGATGAAAGAAAAATCAAGGACTTTCTGACCCTGCCCTACTTTCAAAGAATTATCTTCTATTTTACCAGATGTTACCTTTTCCAGTTTCATAGACACACACATACACAACCAACATTTCCGGAAGCCTAAATCATCATCTCCTTCTTCTGTGTTCCCTTATGGCACCCACTTCTTTCCATACTCTGCTGTCATTGCTTACTTAATTATCTGCCTTTGTGGCTGGACTGTAAACTGTAGAAGACATGGAAGTTGTCAGTTCTACTCCCTGTCATATTCTTGGCACTTAACATATTGCAGGATTAAAAAAAAACATTTCTTGAATGGTTAATTAAAGAAAGAATGAATGAAGAATGAAGATGAAATGACAACTGTCTGCCTTTGGTTATGTGCTTTTAGTTGTATATACATAAACCCAGTCACAAACTTCAGCTTAAAACAAAGTAGATATCTAGTAAATACATGTTGACTAATTGATGAAACAATTTAACATTTAAATAAAAACATCTAATTATTGGCTTCTAACAACAGGATTCAAGGTTTTCTAAAATGTTCTCATTTACATTCAGGGAACACAGGCATATATACAGAATTATTGCTTACTGCTAGAAAGAGAGATGATTCTTAAGGCTGCTCTATTAGATTGAAGAAATGCAGAAGAATGTTGAAGACTTGAACCATCATCTGCCTCTTATAGTGAGACATAAATAATACAGGGTAGTCACAGAAGAATAGAAAATTCCAGGCAGCAGTGCCGCATTTATGACAGCGGCGGGCCTTCCAGAGCAGCCACTGCCATCACGCTGGCTGCAGCAGGGAGGCGCAGGCGATGGCGGCAGGAGAAGCTGCGGGAGTAGCAGTGGCGATGGTCGGACTCCTGTGCCCTGCACCCCCGAGGCAGCCGACTGCACCGCTTCCAACATTGCGTGACTGGGCAGGACCAGCTAGCAGGCCCAGAGCCTCCACAGCTCCGGGCCCTGGCCCCATGTTGCTGCTCTCACCAACCAGTACTGCGGGATGGGTGCGGGAAGGGAGCGGGCAGGAGGTGGACAGTCTCCAGAGCCTGCCCCTGGGAGCCTCCTGGAGCCCGCCACCCCGGCAGCTGCCACGATGGGGTCGGGCTGAGCTGCCAGCCGGTAGGAGAGTAGCACGGTATGGCACGGAGGAACTTGCAGAAAGGGGCCCAGCAAGGACCTGGAGCCCCCGCCCCAGACTGCAAGGAGGTGTGGCCTGGGCTACACACTCCATGGAGCTGGCGGGAAACAGGGACAAGTGGGAACCTTGCCCCTTCTGAGTTGGCAGAGCCGGAGCTCCACAGGTGCAGCTGCAGCCTCCCTGTCACGGCTCAGGACCCGGGCATCTCTGTGCTCTTGGGGGCCCAGGAAGGGAGCAGGCACTTCCCCCTGCGGGCTCGAAAGTGCCTGCTCCCACTCCCTGGCTTCTCCCCGCTATCATTGCCCACTCCAATCTCAGAGCAAAGTCAAGGCTGAGCCTGGGCACTGTCACAGCCTGGCCAGATATGCACACACTCGGGGTAGCACTGACATGCAAGACGCCTGCCGGCTTGGCCCCCTCAGAACTTTGGGCACCAACAAGCATGGAAGGGAGGCTAAGGGGATGCTGAGAACAGCTAGTGCTGGCCTTCGGGCTCCCCTTAGCATGAATAGCCTGGGTGTCATGAACAGTGGCAGGAGGCAGACAGTTTCCTGGTTGAAGGAGGCAGGTCCCTAGTGAAGCCCCACCTTCAAGTCAGGGAGGGCCTGAAGCCTGGGGGCTGGGCCACCAGACCCCCAGACCAGAGGGGGAGCTTGTGATGCTTTTCGCTGGGCCAACCCATGGCTGCCCATGGATCAATCAGCACCTACTTCCTCCCTTCTGAGGCCAATAAACACCCCCTCCCTTGACTTGAGCAGAGGACAGAGAGGATAGAGAAGCAATGGGGAGATGTTGGGATGACCAGCTACAGAGAAGAACTACCTTCTCTGCTGAGAGCTGGACATTCACCAGGATGACCTGCGTAGCAGAGAGGAGCTACCTTCTCTGCTGTGAACTGAAGAAACGATGGGACAACCAACTGCAGAGAGGAGATACCTTCTCTACTGAGAGCTGCACAGTTGTTGGGACACCCTGCCTGTGGAGAGGAGCTGCCCACTGTGGGCCCTCTGAGCTGTTCCATTGCTCAATAAAGTTCCTCTTCATCTTGCTCACCCTCCACTTCTCTGTGAACCTCATTCTTCCTGGGTGCAGAACACGAACTCGGCACCTGCTGAATGGTGAGGCTGAAAGATCTATAACACAAACAGGGTTGAAACATGCTCCTTGTTCACCATGTTGGGGGTGAAGAGTAGAAGAGAAGAGCTGTGGCCCTTCAGGGATCTCAGACCTGGGAGCTCCCTGGTCCAGGGCTGTGACTCCATCTTTGGGGCCCCCTGCAGTTCCTGGCATCTCCAAACTTCAGGGTGCCACCATATTCCCCAGTGCCAGCCAGCAAAGCTGCTTGTGGTGCACCTGTTCCAGCCACAGCTTCACCAAGAGCCGGTGTCCATGCCAGCACCTGGAGCTGCCCACCCCACAGCATCAGCCAGCATGTCTGACTGCAACAGCCAGACCACAAGCTGCTCACACACCCCTCACTGCTCTGTGCCTGACTCTCCCTCAGCAGGCATGGGATCCAGGCCAGTAGCAGAAGCCAAGTCCAGCCTGCCAGGTCGAGTGAACGGAACAAGCCCAGAGAACCCAAGCAAACCTCGGGCAAATGCACCTCCAGCCACAGAGATTTCCAGCCAGAAAAGTGACACCCCAAAAATCCCATAAAAACACGACTAGCAAAAGGAAACTGTTGAAATAGCTGCACAAGCTGGGGCTGAAAAAGACCCTGAAAAAGAGTTTGTGGACCAAGCTGGCTAAAACCGACTAGATCCAGCGTGGTGCTGGATTTGACCTAGGTTTCTCCTAGAATGTCATTATATGCTCATTAACATACTAACACTCATGGGCACCATGACAGTTTGGGGAACACCCACATTTGGTGTAAAAATGGGTGGCATCACAGTTCTGAGAAATCCCCACTTTTTCCAGGAATCTTTACGAATATTCTACCCCTTGATTAAAGAAAGCCATAAAAGTAGCAGCTGCAAATGCCTTTGCATATGACTCTTGAGTGTGCCTGTACTCCCCTTTCTTGAGTATGTACTTTTCACTTTGCAATAAATATCTGTACTTTCCCTATTTTCTGACTCATCCTTGAATTCCTTCTCATAATGATGTCAAGAGCCTGGACAACAGCCGGGGTCAAGGTCCTACCAGTGTTTGGGGACCTCCCCCAGCCCACTGGCATCAACAGTCAAAGAGGATATTATGGTTTGGGGTCCACTCCATTTTATACAGAGAGAATACCCCATGACAACTCTTCATATCCTGGACTCTGCCCTTCTCAGTATGGAAATGTTACTCCAAGCATCCCAGGTTGAGTCAATCCTTTTTCCCTACACTACAAGATAAATAAAACTCTGGATTAAGTCAATGTTTTCTTTGATTTTGTTTGTCTGTTCCTTAAGAGTATCTGGCTTATTGCATTTACAACAGTCACATGGGAGAGTAAGATTTACAGAGATAAACCATCTTTTCTTCTTCTTGGTCATTTGAAGCCAAATTATTTTTAAAAGATCATAGGTCCTTTGAGGCTCATAGGATTATCCCAAGTGCCAGATTTCCTCCTTATTTTACATAGAAGGAACAATTTTCTACAATGGGCATTTAAATTTCATGGTTCTCAGGGCTTTTCTAATACCAGGAAAGATCCCTGCTGGCAGCCTTATTAGCATCTCTGGCTCTTGATTTTTATTTAATTCCTTTTAATATTCTATCATGATGCTGACAGACATTATAGAACTGAGGGCAACAGAATGAGGACAATATTTTACTATATAATTAAGACTGCAGTGAGTTAATAAACTGCTCATAATGTGCTTTGAGATCATATCCGAAGCAGTTTTTTAAAAACAAAACAAAAAAGACAACAGCAAGGTATCACTTGAATTGTGGTTAATAAGGAAGGACAGAGTGTCAACATAAGTGGCCCAAATAGTATTTCCACTAAAATGATAGATTAGTGTCTGGCTTTCTTTTTTTTTTTTTTTTTTTTTTCCTTGTTTTCTTTTTCTTTGAGACAGAGTCTTGCTCTGTTGCCTGGGAGTGTAGTGACATGATCTCAGTTCACCATAACCTCACCCTCCCAAGTAGCTGGGACTGCAAGCACTTGCCACCACGGTCAGCTGATTTTAAACCTTTTTTGTAGAGATGGGTCTTCCTATATTGTCCAGGCTGGTGTCAAACTTCTGGACTCAAGCTATCCTCCCACCTCAGCCTCCCAAATTGTTGGGATAACAGGCATGAGCCATTGTGCCCAGCAGCATCTGGATTTCATATTTGTATTTACAAAGAAATAAAATGGCATTCCAATGGCAAAACAGGCAATTGGAAAAATTGTCCTCTTTTCCAAGACTTTGAGAAGGGAAAGCTATTAGAGAATATGGGAGTGAAAATAAACAAAACAAACAGTTTATGTAGCATTAAAATGTTGGCATAGATCAACAAAGTGTCTCATACTAGGAATTATTTATTTTCAACTTTTAAATCATATTTATGATATATACACCATCTCATTGTCATTAAAAAAAATTCTGGGAACAATGTCCTTGCCTTAACAGAAAAGTTGGAGTCACCCAACTTCTTATGCTTGACCCTTCACTCTTTCCAATCTGTCCCACCTCTTTGACCAAAGGTGTTCAAAATCCATGTTTCTCAAATTTATGGGAAACATGGATCACATGGCGATCTGGTTAAAATGCAGATTCAGTAGGTGGGGCCTGGGAATCTGCATTTCTAACAAATCCCAAGTGCTGCTGATGCTCTGCTCCAGGGCCTATACCACCACTTGTGAGACAGAGCATCCTAAGAAGATTAGCATCCCATGCAGTCACAGAAGATTTAGACTGCTTAATCCAATACACATTTAATGAGATGCTTCATTGTTCTTGTGCTAATTGATAAGTCGGCAGAAACAGTCAGGGTTTTAAAGCCTCCATTTGATTTTCACAAAGTCAAGCCAAGCCCTTCTGGAGCTGATTTAAGAGCAAAAACTAGGAGACTTGTAAAGGGCCCTCTAGAGATCCTGGAATCAGTAAGTTAGGGCATGATCTCTTCATCTTTTGGGGGGTGTTGCTCACCCTTTTAAGAATAACTTTAGAAATACAGGTATTCTCCCCAGAAAACTTATACATAGCAAACAAATAATTTTGTATGTATCTGTTCTTAAACTCTTGAAAGTCCACATAAGAAGATTGTTCAAAGATACCGATTTAAAATACCCTGACCTGGGAGTGTCCCAGGAGCTAGAGAAAACAAAGAAACAAATACATCATTAAACTCTCAATGGGATATTAGACAGTTTCTTGTAGTAGAATTAAGCTAATTACCTAAAAGCATGGATGAAGAAAAAAAAAAAGTAAAAGTGGGAGCAGGAATAGACTTTGAGACTTCGTGACAAAAATCATGGGAAATTTTCTATCCCAAAGAAGATCAGAAGCAAGAGAAGAAAAACAAAAATTTGTCTCAAAACATCTTACCTTTTACATCTGGTCTGACTATCCTGCCTCAGTCTCTCAGTAACTGATCTCTGGCCAGCTAGGCTCTGAATGTCCAGGGACACTTGCAAAAATGTAGATTCCTGGACCATGCCCCAGATCAAGAAATCTCGGGACACAGAGTTCAGACATTCTTGCAATTTAAACATTTGCAATTTATAAACTCCCCAAGTGATTCTCATGCACATTAAGTTTGAGGTGGTCCTCAAACTCTCCTCAGATTACATTAATGAAAGTAAGACACCTCCTCCCCCAATTCAAAGATCAAAATTATATTCCTTTATAGGTTACCTATAAAAATGATCCTGAGAATAGTGATCTAAAATATTTTTGCATTGTGCTCATAATTAGAATAGACTTTTAAATTCAGCAATCTTGGGGAAATTTAAATCTGTTTCCTGCCCTGCCTCAACTCCTCATACCTTTCTTTCTCTTCTCCTAGAAGAAGGCTCACTAATTGTCCTCTTCCCCTTCCCTTTTCTGGGACTTCACATACAAATTAACTATAATATAGATTATGTCACACAGGAACTTTGATAGATAGAATAAATGAATGGATAATAAAGGAAACGTCTAAATGATACATACAGATATTACTTGGATGTAGCTAAGCCTATAAATATAGGTATATGGATTTTGTGTCTATGAAAGCCAAAATCTGTGGTTCTCAACCCTGGCTGCATATTACACTTCACAAAATCTCAGAGTCTTAATCTCAGTCCCTAAAGTTTCTAATTAGGAAGGTTGGAATAAGATGATTATGGTTAAGAGTTGGAGCCTAAGTGTCTTTATCTAAAATAGAAAAAGAAAACCACCATTAATGATCCTAATAACCAATAAAAATACAAACAGTAAACATATATTGAGTTTTTACTATGAAAATGGTGATAAATGTCTTATAGGCAGTAGCTCATTCAGTCTTTACAGCATCTCCTTAAAGTAGGAACTATGAGGAACACCATGTTTACCACTAAAGCTCATAAAAGTCAGGAACTGTCTCAAGGTCACAACTGTGAAATGTAGAGCTCTCCCTGGAACTCTACATCTGATGCAGGAGCCCGTACTAAACAAAAAAATTCTGCTTTCTTGTATGTATCTATGATTAAAAACCATTGATATGGATGCATGTTTGTGTATATATGTGTGATATATACACATACCTATGTGTTGGAGAGAAAGAATCTGTGTGTGTGTGTGTGTGTGTGTGTGTGTGTGTATCCTGATACAGAGGCAATTTTGCAGCTCAGGACACTCTTAGGGAGGAGAAGTGTCCCATCTGGGCTGTGCAAGTCCAAAGAACTATGTGAGAGCAATAGTTCTCTGATGAGACAAGGAGAGAAGTCAAGAGGAAGTGAAATGAGAAAAGGAAGCAACCTAGGAGGTTCCCTGATATAAACAAATTGGCTGTTTCACTGAAGGTCTACTCTGCTCCTTATTCCCCCTGCTGATGGAAAGCTGCCACTTCGTGTATTACATTCTTCTCAGCCCTCTTTGTATACTCTGGAAAGGTGAAATAAAGACCAGCCAGGTTAAAATGAAAAGGAGAAGGGAAATAGTGGATAGAACAGCCAAAGTCACTTGACAACTAGCTAATTGGTGCTAAAAGCAGAGCACTTTCCCCCTAGAAAAACGTGCATACTCAAGAAAAATTGCAGATTTTTAAGGGCTTCAACATTACACTGGGTCACCCTGGTCTGGGTGATCCATAAGTCCTTTGGATGCCCAGCAAAGTTAGACTTGGTCAACATAATGTAGCAGAAACCATACCTATCTTTTAGTTCTAATTCTGTCTTCCTATTATAAATAAGAAAACTGACTCAGAGAGGTTAAGTGGCTCACCTGTTGCTGCAGAGCTGCTTAATGACAGCCAAGTGTGGAAGGTGGGTCTTCTGCCCCTTTTACCAACCACATTCTACTAGGCTCTTATTCCAATATGTCTGGTGTCCTTATAAGAAGAAGAGGGGAGACACAGAGATAGAGGCTCACAAGTAGAGACAGCCATGTGATGATAAAGGAAGAAATTGTAGTGATGTATTGACAAACCAAAAAACACCAAGGATTTCTGGCAATACAAGAAACTCAAAGAAATGCATGAAACAGTTGCCTTTACAGAGAACACAGCACTGTCAACACTTTGATTTCAGGCTTTTATCTTCCAGATCTGTGAGAGAACAGATTTATGTTGTTTTAAGCCATCCAGGTTGTGGTAATCTGTTATGGCGGCTACAGAAAATAAATATATCCAGCCTACAGTCTGGGCTACGGCAAGAAACCCTGCTCTGATCTGCAATCTCTAGTTCTGTAGTAGAGTGCTTTGTTCCCTAAACAGCTAAGGCAAGTGGAGTGAATGAAGGGCCACTGGGAGCCTTGAACATGGAGTTCCAATGATTGAATTTCCTATATGAAATTAATCCGCACTAAACCATCTCCAATAATTTAAGTGCCTATTTCCAGCATGCGTGTTTTCTAATCTAAGCCTTTTTCAAATACTGTTTTAAGTTGTTTACAGCAGGAAACAGCCTCGGAGATGCTGAGATTTGCATATAGAAGGACTTTTGGGAAGTGCTTACTGTAACAATACCTGTGAGTTACTAGGGAAACCAGGTTGGGCAGAAGGGGAGGTTGAACCACAGGGGAATTGCAACAGAGGTGCCAGCTGATCCTATAGGGAGATCTAGAGCTGGAATGGCCCTTTGGAGTCACCCCAACTGAGGCAAAGAGATAAGGTTTTTGTATCCCCACAGATCAGCTATTGTATGTAGGCTGCAGGTAGGGAGGAGCCATAGCTTTTGGGCAAGATGGGGTCCTTTAGTTACAAGCAATTCCTGGTTATAGACACAGCTGTGAACAACCAGGGGAAATGAGTGCCTGGGTCCTAAGGAGGGATCTCAAGGGTGGACCACAGCATCTACTACGTGTATGGATGGAAGTCTTTCTGCCTAATTATCATCTGTTATTAGAATGTGGCCATAAGAGATTCCACACCTGAACTAGAATTGCCTTACTCTGGGAAATAATCCATTGGGTGCTCTCAAATCATATCTAGTAGCAGGTCTGAGAGGTCTCAGCCCTGCATTCTTATATCTTTCCTTCTTTCACCCACACATTTTCCAACTCCACCCATTGCAACGTCTCTTAAAATCTCCATTTTAGGATGGCATCTGATCACATGTGGACAACAATAATTTCGTCTCTTTTTCTACTTACCCAAGGACAGTGAGGATAATTA
Source organism: Trachypithecus francoisi (assembly GCF_009764315.1). Lineage (NCBI taxonomy): Eukaryota > Metazoa > Chordata > Mammalia > Primates > Cercopithecidae > Trachypithecus > Trachypithecus francoisi. Next base: position 102,690,543 of record NW_022681468.1, read on the forward strand.
TTTAAGGGCTTGGAAATTGCCATTCATTTACTTGTTCACTTATTTACTCACTTGTCAGCCACCATACATTTTTAATACCTACTTTCTTTATACTATACTAAGCATTGAATATAAAAAAATGAAAGAAGAGATTGTAAAAGGCCTTACTCATGACGATGAGGAGTTGAATTTTATCGAGACACAAAGACACTTAGAAGGATTATGGGCATTACTGTGACTTGAATAAATTTGTGTTATTAAAGGAGCCTTTGTGGGTGGTAGAGAGGATGCACTGCAGGAAGGTCCCACAATACAAGGATGCAACTTGCAGGTAGAGAATTTAAACACAGGTTGAGTCACTCTTCAAACTTCAGCTGAGTTACCATCTTCTGTCCTTCTCTAAGATCCACTTTGCTGTCCAAGTTAGCAACGTTGCAAGGAGTAAGTCGACAGCCTGCTTGGGTAGAGGGACTCACATCCTCCTCCTAAGCTACCAGCAACCCCTGGGGCCCAGCCACATGCCTTTGTGTATGCAAACACACCACATATGTGACCTCAGGTCACAAACACTCAGTGTAAAGCCCACAGCTGTCCACATAGACTGGATGCCTCTAAAAAAACGAGCCCCCAAAGGATGCATCATTCCATTTTGGCGTTTTCCTCAACAGCCTCAATAGCTTTGGGCCCGTCCCTAATAGGTAAAGTAAATCTCTCAGTGGGTGGGATTTCCACATTAAATACACGTTATAGATCTAAGTGTATGACCTAGCAACAGAGACTGTATCCCAAAGAAACAAAAGCAGGATAATTTTTTTTCTAATTAGCCAACTATAGACTGGAAAATAGAAGAGAAAATATCATATTAATAATCATTATTTTAAGGTAATAGCTTATGTTCTTTAATGTAGTTCCAATATAAATGTCACTGTAAGAAATTATATTTCATTTCAATACTAACAAATCAGGTACTTAGTGTGCTGGGGGAGAAATGATTGGAGCTACTTTAAAGCTGCACTAACCAGAGAAACTGCAAAAATATTTATATTCTTATAAAGGAAGGAAAGAATGCCCCTCACGGGTGTATTTAAGTATCCTCCATCTTTTGGATAAATGGTAATACTAAACAAAAAATGGAAAGATGACCTTAGAATAATAACCTCAAGACTCAACTGGGACTCAGCTTCCCAATGTACAAAAAGCATTTGCAATATGTTCAGGATGGAAATTTCTATGCTGCTTTATAGCTCATAGACTGCATTATGTACCTCACACAAAAATCACCAAAACACTCAACTCCGGACTGGCTTCCTTCCCATGGGGTGGGCCCTCCCATATGTAAAATTACTCACCATCCCCTTGCTTACTGCCTATGATTCTGCTCAGTTACTCAACAATGTTTGTAAGGACAGGAAAACAAAGAGAAGGAGAAAACTAACACATTCGGAGAGGTGTTTCATATAGAGAATGGGATTGTTAAACCAAAACTAGGTCTGGCACTATTAGGGCTTTCTCTAGCCAGTTCTCCCTCCATTCTTCCTTCTAGTAACCCCATGCAAAAACCATTTGGAAAATTTCACAGGATAAATGCTGTGCCAATACCTGAAGGCCATCCATTGGGCGAGCCCTTACATTCTTTGTCTTCTCCAACAGCTTCTATGTACACTGCATGGTAGAGAGTTGGTGAGGGCCTGGACCAATGAGTCATTTAGTTTCAAACAGCTCCAGAGGACTCTGAGTTTCCAGCTCTGAGTTTCCAATGCCATCATTGATACTTATGTGACTAGAAGCTGTTAGTTTGAATTGGTGCTGGGAGAAACAAACTCAATGAAAGTCACGAAGCCAATAAATCTCTGAAGAGTTACATGGAGTTGTCCTTAAAACAAATGACAGGCCCCTTCCCATCAAGACACATACACAGAGAGAGACAAAACCTATGTCCATAAGGCCTTAAAGTTACAATATTTCAAGTTTTTTTCTTCCAATCTTATATGTTTTGAACGACAAGGGAGTGAACAGATTCCTGATTATATAACCTCCAAGTACATTCACATATATGTTTTCTTTTAGTCCTTATGAAATCTTGTATGGTAGGATAAAAGGAGTCCTTATTAAAATCTGCATTTCATATATGAAAAAAAATAGGTTCCTAGAAGTAAGTAGCTTTCAACACTGCTGGTAAGTGAAAGAGTGAGATCTCTTGATGACCAATCTCATGCTCATCCAATGATTTCAGCTCTTCTTATTCTTCATTTACATTAATGTGGGTGAATAGGATTAATTCAGTCTAAGAATTTATTAATTCAATAACAAAACAATTATTTGAAGTAAGTCTTTAGACTAAGTGGCTATTTGACAGAATTAATAGTCAAAATGGGTGGTTTGTGTTTGTACGAACGGAGGCAAGATGGCGCACTTCCGGGTTCTTCATCCCCCCAACTTTTCCCGCGCGCGCGAAAATGCAGCCGACGCCCGGGAAGGTGCAGACCAACTGGGCATGCGCCAGGTGACGTCAATCTGAAGAGACCAAGATTTACCTGGTCGCACCTGCGGAACGCCCCCGGACACGCCCGTGCCCCGCTTATCGCCCTCCCACTCCCAGAAAAGCCGCTCCGGACCAGTGCCATGCGCGGACTTCCCAGCTTCCCCACTGCGGTCGGGACTGTCGGAATTCCGTCCGAGAGCAGCATGGAGAACTCTGTGGGCCTCACTTGCCGGAGGCCAACAGACCTCTCCTTACCCACCTTCTTCCCCTGAAGCTAGGTGACCAAAATAAACTTGCAGTTTTGCTCCTACCCTTGCCTAGTCGCTGGTTCCTTTGCGCCCGCTCTGGTGGTCTTAGAAAAACAAGTCAGTTGGTGCCAAACCCGGGAGGAGACCCCTCCTCGGGGCCCCCAGGGTCTGGGGAGCCTCCTCCTCCTCCTCGCTCCACGCCGCAGACGGACCAGGACCTGAGACCCGCTTCCCTCACTCTCACGGCCTCTCTGGGGTAAGTGCCCTTGTCTCCTCTTTACCTCCCTCGGCCAGAAATCCTGCGCAGGTCGGGGTCCATTTGGAGCCACCAAGTGGCTCGGGAGCCACCACGTGGCTCGGGAGACCCGTTCAGGACGGAGACGTCCGCCTGAAGGTAATCTCCACTTAGGCTTCAAGAGCCTCTCGTCTGTCTCTGCTGGTTCCAAAGGATGCTTTGAAGCCAGGCAGAGATCCATTCCCATGTCCATTGGGTCCATTGTGTCGGTAAAGAGGAAACAAATGGGAAACCCCCAGTCCAAATTTCCAAAGAGCACCCCCTTGGGGTGCCTCCTAGCCAATTTAAAAACCTTACAGCTTGAACAAGACCTTAGGAGGAAGCGGTTAATTTTCCTTTCCACTGTGGCGTGATCGACCTCAGCAATTTCTGCCAGTGGTTAGGCAAGTGGTCTGAAATTACGTACATACAAGGCTTTTGGGCCTTACGCTCTCGTCCCGACCTGTGTAGCCGGTGCTCTTCGGCCCAAGTTATGCTAGCCAAGGACGCCGACTCACAGGAACCTGAAAAAGAGGAGTCTTCATTCCTTTCTGTTCAGCCGGAGGATCTAGGGTTTCCCTCACTTCCGCCCTATACTTCTCCTCCCTCCGCCCGGACTCCTCCTTCCTCTTCCTTACCTACTAGTAATCCACTCAGTCCCGTGCTTCCTTCGGGGCCCCCAACTGGCTGTCTTGAGTCTCCTGTCTCTGCACACACCCGCTCTAAGTGCCCTGCTGATGCCTCCACTCCTGCCCCACACCCTCCTACAGTGTTAGCGCCTTTGCGAGAGGTGGCTGGGGCGGAGGGGTAGTTAGAGTACATGTCCCTTTTTCATTGGCCGATCTTTCCAAAATTGAAAAGCATTTAGGGGATTTCTCAGCTAATCCCACCGTGTACATAAAGGAATTTAGATATCTTTGTCAGGCTTATGACTTAACTTGGCATGACCTCCAGGTTATCCTAACCTCCACCCTAAACCCTGAGGAGCAAGAGCGCATCCTAGCGGCCGCCAGGCAGCACGCCAACCAACTACATTTAACTGATGCCACCATCCCACTAGGGGAGCAAGCAGTCCCCTCGGCAGACCCAGACTGGAACTACCAAGCAAACCAGCCTGGGCGCCGTAGGCGAGACATAATGGTTCAGTGTTTGTTGGCTGGTATGCAAACAGCCTCAAACAAAACTGTAAATTTTAACAAATTAAAAGAAATTATTCAAAATCCAGAAGAAAATCCAGCCGCATTCTTAAATAGGCTGACTGAGGTTCTAACCAATATACCCGGTTAGATCCGGCCTCCCCCACAGGGGCCACCATTTTGGCGTCTTATTTCATTTCTCAATCAGCTCCTGACATTCGTAAGAAACTTCAAAAGGTAGAGGATGGTCCTCAGGCACCAATACAAGATCTGGTTAAATTAGCCTTTAAGGTCTATAACTCCAGAGAGGAGACGGCTGAGGCAGTGCGACAGGCACGCCTCAAACAGAAGGCCCAACTCCTAGCAGCGGCTTTACAGCCCAATTGTAACCCCAGACCAGAGAGTACACACTCCGCAGACTCCAAGGCTACAAAAGGAGCCTGCTATAAGTGCGGCAAGGTGGGACACTATGCCAACAGGTGTCCGCAAGGTCCCCGAGCCCCAACGCAGCCTTGCTATAAGTGCAAGGCGTCAGGACATTGGGCCAATGAATGTCCTAAGCCTCGTCCACCAGCAACCCCCTGCCCTGCTTGCCAGCAGGGAGGACACTGGAAGTCTGATTGCCCCATCCTGAGAACAGGTGCTGCGTCTCCACGTGACTCCCTTTCCCAGGATCCTGGGAGCTCCTTCCAGCTCCTACATCTGGACGACAAGGACAACTGAAGGTGCCGAGACTCGGGGACCCCCATCACCCTCGCCGAGCCACGGGTAACTCTCCTGGTAGCGGGTAAGACAATTAATTTTTTAATAGATAACGGGGCTACCTATTCTGTTTTGCCGTCCTTCTCTGGACCTAGCCTTCCATCCGATATCTCTGTAGTAGGAGTAGACGGAAAGCCATCCACCCCACGAAAAACTCCACTCCTCAGTTGCTGCCTGGCCAACAACTACTCTGCACACTTGTTCCTCATTCCCAGCTAAAGAGGGCCCCCACCGGGAACAATCAGTGGACATCAGTTCAACTTTCCCCCCACTCGCCTCAAACTTACAAAACTTTCTTAACTAGTTCATGCTCCCTGACCCCTGGCGCTTAGCTCGCTTTCTCACCATCTTCTACATAAACCTATCAGACTTTCAATACATAACCCCAGACCCATATCTACCTCCAGACAATAGTCCAGAGCAGTGGTTCTCCCATCTCCTAACCTTCATTGAACATCTCCAGTGGCAAGGGACACTCCGTGACTACACGGAAAATGAAGTCTCATTTTATACTTATATTGCTGTTTCACTCATACACTCAGACCTTTGCTAGTCCGCCTACTGTATGGCAATTTTTTTCTCATCACTGAAACTTGGACACAAGACAGCCGAACACACTCAGTAGTACATAGCTCTGCCAGTTGCCTTCCTTAAGGCTATCAAACTTCTCTCCACACAATAGAGACCCCTTTCTCATGGCTCGCACTTATCTGCCAAAGGCTAGACTTAACCTACACTGTGAATATAACCAATCTCTCCCACTGCTTCCTCTGTGAGGCTTTAGAAGGCCCCCACCTAGTGGCAGCCCCCGCCCATGGCCTTCAACACAACTGGTCAAACATCCCACAATTCACTTACACTCCAGGCGCCACTATACCAGAAGTCCAAACTGCCCAATCCTTCCTTTCCATTATTCAACTCCAAATTCATCCTGAGGTAATCATGCTCAGGCACCCAATGGAGGCCACACAGCCCCCATTGAAGGCTATTTCTCGTCCAAACTGCCCAATCCTTCCTTTCCGTTATTCAACTCCAATTTCATCCTGAGGTAATCATGCTCAGGCACCCAATGGAGGCCACACAGCCCCCATTGAAGGCTATTTCTCGTCCAAACTGCCCAATCCTTCCTTTCCGTTATTCAACTCCAAATTCATCCTGAGGTAATCATGCTCAGGCACCCAATGGAGGCCACACAGCCCCCATTGAAGGCTATTTCTCGTCCAAACTGCCCAATCCTTCCTTTCCGTTATTCAACTCCAAATTCATCCTGAGGTAATCATACTCAGGCACCCAATGGAGGCCACACAGCCCCCATTGAAGGCTATTCTCGTCCAAACTGCCCAATCCTTCCTTTCCGTTATTCAACTCCAAATTCATCCTGAGGTAATCATGCTCAGGCACCCAATGGAGGCCACACAGCCCCCATTGAAGGCTATTTCTCGTCCAAACTGCCCATCCTTCCTTTCCGTTATTCAACTCCAAATTCATCCTGAGGTAATCATACTCAGGCACCCAATGGAGGCCAAACAGCCCCCATTGAAGGCTATTTCTCGTGCAACTGATCTCTCTCTAAAACTCTTAACCATACAGCCATTAATTGATCCCTCTATGTCCCCGTGTCCTTGGTCCCCAGTCTAACTTTATACAGCCAGGCAGAAGTAGCAGAGCTTTTCCAGCAACTTTCCATGCCACTACGACACCCCCGTAAAAAAAACGGGCTGTTGTCCTCCCTCTAGTTATTGGAATCAGCTGAAAGCCTGGCCTCCCTGCAGCGCCGAACTACCTCAATAGCCTAAGTGGCTGCCCAAAACAGGCGAGCCCTAGACTTGCTTACAGCTGAAAAAGGAGGCACTTGTCTCTTCCTTGGAGAAGAGTGCTGCTATTTTGTTAGCAAGTCAGGCCTAGTAGACACTAACATTCAAACCCTCAATAAAATAAAAAAACTGAGATACAAAACCTTAACACCCCAACCTTGCCAGGACCTTCCTTCTGGGTTTTGCCCATATTCTGACAAATGCTTCCATACCTCGTTCCTATACTAATACTGTGCCTTATTTTATTCTTCATCCGTACGTCCAAATGCCAACCATGGGCCCCGACCTTAACGACGCCCCTTAACAGCAGGAAGTAGCCAGACAGACCACGGCGCCCCTTTATCACTATTACCAATAAAAGGTTGGACTGTTTGTACGAACGGAGGCAAGATGGCGCACTTCCGGGTTCTTCATCCCCCCCCAACTTTTCCCGCGCGCACGAAAATGCAGCCGACGCCCGGGAAGGTGCAGACCAACTGGGCATGCGCCAGGTGACGTCAATCTGAAGAGACCAAGATTTACCTGGTCGCACCTGCGGAACGCCCCCGGACACGCCCGTGCCCCGCCTATCACCCTCCCACTCCCAGAAAAGCCGCTCCGGACCAGTGCCATGCGCGGACTTCCCAGCTTCCCCACTGCGGTCGGGACTGTCGGAATTCCGTCCGAGAGCAGCATGGGGAACTCTGTGGGCCTCACTTGGCGGAGGCCAACAGACCTCTCCTTACCCACCTTCTTCCCCTGAAGCTAGGTGACCAAAATAAACTTGCAGTTTTGCTCCTACCCTTGCCTAGTCGCTGGTTCCTTTGCGCCCGCTCTGGTGGTCTTAGAAAAACAAGTCAGTTTGGTAGCCCTGAGTTAAAAAAAATCTTCGACCATGTGAGAAGTTAGATAATGTGCATCGTCTGTCACACCCTGTACTCTCCTCGGTAACTAACAGATTTCTACAAGCTCGGGATTGCCTAGGTGCCAAGTGCTTCCTAGCTATTCCAGGAGACTATCAAAGCTAACACAATGAGCTCAATGCTGGTGAGGTCCAGGTATTCTTGGGGTTGAATGGAAGTCACTGAGGAGCAGTCTGTCAGCTTGCCTAAGAAATTTACAAGAGTCTATTACCCTGGCACTGTCAAAATATCCTTTATTTATGCTTCTCTATGGGGGAGTGGGAAAAGCAGCCAGAACAGCCTGCTGTAGCAGCTATCCAGCTGCTCATGCAGTTAATATAGCTGTAGAAAGAATGTGATTTATACAAGAGCACTTTCTCTCAACACTAGCATATGAGTCCGAAACCCACTCATTCTGGGAGACCCACGCCGTGCACACACTTTTGTGTGCTCTGGAGACAGCAGGATAACAAAGAGAGCTACAGATTTAGATCGGCACAGAAGATGGAAACACAATAGATATATGTACCAACAATATCTACAGACTGACCTATGCTCTTTATGATGTACATAGAACTAGTCCACTTACTGCAGAAAGCAAGAATTTTGTGCATATAACAGAGTCAAGCAGGCAGAGGTTCTGTAAAAGTTGGGGATGCACGTCAAAGGCTCCCTGCTGCTTTCTGGTGAGGGCAGCTGATTGAAGAACTAAATTGGAAAGCATGCACTCATTGCTTCCAGGATCAACATAGATGATCCTGCAGGTGAAAACAATTGTTGAACCAGTTTTTCAAGGCAAGGGAGCAGGACCAGACTCTATTTGGAGTCTTCTCCCCCTTTTAGGTTAGAAATCAGGAACAAGTTGTCTGTAATTTCTATGTATTGTTGCTGGACAGAAAGCATGGGTGTCCTGCAGTCTCACATACCTGATAGGGGCCCTGGTTGCAACCACAGTAGCTGCTTTCCATGGTGTAGCTTCTGGACACCCCCATCTCTCTCCACACCACCACCCGGGCCGTGGAGGCTCGAGATTTCTCCACAAGGAAGCTGCAGCTGCTCATTGTGAATGCTGGTGCTAGTTTATCAAGGATTTTGGGAAGAGTCTACAATTTAAAAAAAATCAAACTATGATTAGTTGTGGGTGACTAGGGATAGTCATCATAAAAATAGCTTCTCAACATTGTTAAGCATCTATCTATAAAACACTTGTTACTTTAAATCATTTATTAACCCTAAGAAATGGCTATCAGTTTTAAAAAATCATTTTGCAGATAAGGACACAGGCTAAGAAAACTTAGAAATAGGCCAGGAGCGGTGACTTATGCCTGTAATCTCAGCACTTTGGGAGGCTGAGGCAGGTGGATCACCTGAGGTCAGGAGTTCAAAATCAGCCTGGCGAACATAGTGAAACCCTGTCTCTACTAAAAATACAAAAATTAGCCGGGTGTGGTGGCGGGCACCTGTAATCCCAGCTACTCAGGAGGCTGAGGTAGGAGAATCGCTTGAACCCAGATGACAGAGGTCGCAGTGTGCCGAGACTGCGCCACTGCACTCCAGCCTGGGAGACAGAGTGAGACTGCATCACAAAAACAAAACAAAACAAAAGTTAGAAATACATAGCTGAAATCCAGAAAACTCTAAAGTTGCTAGAAAGGAATCCAAATGCCAACTGGCCAACTCCATAATCTTTCAGTTCCACTTTTCTGCATTGCTATGGACCAAGGCTGCACACATACACTTGGCCTCATACATGAAAGAGACTATGGAAAGCCTCAAATTTCACAGGGAATTGAAATTTACAGACTACATCCAGCCTCACTGTTACTTAGCAGGGTCATACTTGGGACTGTTCACAATTTCACAAGGCCAAAGGGGCCAGTGATGATTCTAGAGAAGAAGCACACATCGTTCACTTCTTTCCTAAGAGTGTATAATTGCCAGAATGAACTTTTCGTCTCATCTTCTAAGCCAAAAATCTGAGGCTTGATCAATTATGAAACTCCTGAAAATCCATCCTCTCTGGGTTCATATATTCCACCTTTTCTTGGGGTAAAAATACTTTATTTATGACTACTTAACCTCCATTTAGAAGGCATCTCTAGACACTTGACACCCCAATTGACAGAAAGGGATCTTCCAGCCACTGGACCTCCTCCCCAGAGGACAATGACTCGGAGTTGATAGTATACACAGTCCTGAGTCAGCAGAAATACTGCACGTAGTCCCAGAACTTTTATGACATTAACAAGAAGGATTCTCTCATTTTAGTGTTGGCAGAATATGCATAAACTAACACATAATATAAAATCACATACATTAAACAATAGTGAAGCCTTAGGCTTTTAGACAAATTACAGGGAGAAAGTAGAGAAGCATAACAAGTTAATGCGAATATAAATGAAAGAATTGTTTTTAAAGAGATGCAGTTTTGTTAATTTCTAGAACATTAAGCAAATCTCTTACTATCTCTGGTACTTACTGTCCTCATGTTAAATGTAACTGTTAACTATAATTATTAATTATCATAAATTATGTTATATAAATATATTAGCATAATTATCAATATAATTTACTATGATCTCTAAATTCCTACATAGCCTCCAGACTTACAGATCATCTAAAAAAGGGAAATAGAATGCTAATGTTGTCTTCACTTGAGTGTCTACAATTGCCTCCTAATTGATTTCATCCTATCCACTCTTGTCCCTCCCTTCCTATAATCCCTCAATCTATTTGTTCCTTCAAAATGCTCATTACAATTACAACTGAATTATTGTGTATGTATTAGTTGTTTATTTCCTATCTCCCCAGAAGCCTAGAAGTTCCATGAGGGCAGGTCTGTGTCTTATTCGCAGGAAAATCCCTACACATCGAGCAGTATGTTGCTCGTAGAGGGTACTATATAATTATTTGCTAAAATAAATAGAATCTGCTAGTCCAGACCCCTGCGGGTCTGGTCAAATAGACATAAATATATTGTTTCTATATCCTGCAAGTAAAGTGATCAATAATACTTGCAAATAGTTTTAATTTATCATTAGCGTACTATGTTGCAAAAGTTTACTCTTACATTGTTTAAGTGACTTCACCTTTTTTACTTAAGTGAAACTATTTTTTTCTTCCATAGGTTGTGTCTCTCTCTCTCTTTCTCTGTCTCTCTCCCTTTTTTATAAAGGTTTTATTTAAAGCAGCTTTAGGTCCACAGTGAAACTGAGAAGGAAGATGCAGAGATTTTCCATATGCCCCCGACTCCTGTCCATGCATGGACTCCCAATCATTGACATCCCTCACCAGAGTGGGAGGTTTGTTGTAACTGCTGAACCTACATTGAAACATCATCGCTCAAAGTCTATAGTTTACATGAAGATTCTCTTCACTTTTGGTGCTGTACATCTTACGGGTTTGAAAAAATGTATAATGATGTGTACTCAATAGTACAGTATTATCCAAAGTAGTTTTACTGCCCTAAGAATCCCCTCTGCTCCACCTATTTATCCCTCCTTCCTTCCAAATTCCTGGCAACCCCGATCTTTTTAGTCTCCATAGTTTTGCTTTCTCCAGAAAGCTGGAAATACAGTATGTAGCCTTTTCAGGTTGTTTTCTTTAACTTAGTAATATCCATTTAAGGTACTTCCATGTCTCTTCGTGGCTTGATAGCTCATTCCTTTTCAGCACTGAATAATAATTTATTGTCTTTTTTTTAACAAGTACTGGGCTGGAGCTGTCTTTTCTTGTGATGTCCCCATTTTGGCTTTTGTATCAGAGTAACGCGGGCCTCATAAAATGAGTTGGCAAGTGTGTCTCCTCTATTTTATGAAAGAATGTTTTTATGATTAGCACTATTTTGTTCTTAAGAGGTTGATAGAATGTATCAACAAAGCCATTTGGGCCCAAACTTCCATTTGTGGGAAGAGTTTTCATTATTAATTCTACTTTTTTCCACTTAAAATAAACCTCATCAGATTGTCCATGTCTCCTTGAATCAGTTTTTGTAGTCTGTGTTCTCCTAAGAATGTATTCACTTGTTGTCATTTAGTTGTTAATGATCCTCTTTTTTACTTTGTAAGATTTGTAGTGATGTCCCTTCTTTCAACCCCAATTTTGGTAACTTGCATCTTCTTTCTTTTCTTTGTCTAGCTAAATGATGATCATTTTGTTGATCATTTTAAGAAATCAAACTATGAATTATTGAATAAAAAGCATGTTATTTATGGATGCTCTATTGTTCATATGATTTTTATTTCATTGATTTTACTTTGGCTTTTATTTTGTTCTTTCCTATACTTTGGGATTTATTTGCACTTCTTTTTCTTGTTTCTGAATGTGGATGCTTAGATTATTGATTTTAGATCTTTCTGCATTTCTAAATATTCCAAATTATAAAGTTCCCTCTATGTACTATTTTTGCTGCATAATATAAATTTTGACATATTGAGTTTTTATTTTTATTCACTTAAAGATATTTTCTAATTACTCATTAGATTTCCCTTTCAAACCATAAGTTAATTTGATACACATTGTTTAATTTCCAAATATTCACAGATATCCCAGATTTCTTATAAAAGTTAATTTATAATTTAATTCTGTTGTGTAGGTCAATATTCTGTGCATATTTTCAGTCCCTTAAAATATATTGAGATTTATTTTATAGCCTATTATAGGGTCTATGCTGGAGAAATTTTGATGGGCACTCAAAAAGAATATCTATTCTTTTGTTTTGAAAAGAACTGTTACATGTAAGTTAGATCAGGTATTCTCTACACTAATTTTCTGTTTGATTATTCTATCGCTTACTGAGAGAAGATTACTAAAATATTCAACTATTATTATTAAATTTTAAATGCCTTCTTTCAATTTTTTCTTCTTGTATTTCAGAGTATATATATTCACATATATTTATAATTGTTATACCTTGCTGATTAACTATTTCTTTCAGTATTATGAATTGCACCCTTAGCCCTAGTAATATTTCTTCTTTTAATGTATATTTTGTCTTATGTCAATATAATCATCTTTATTATGGTTACCATTTGCATGGTGTATCTTTTTCCATCTTTTAACTTTCAACCTGTTTGCATTATTGAATCAAAAGCATGTCATTTATAGACAATATATACTTGAACCTATTTTTAAAATCTGGTCTTACAACCTCTGCCTTTGGAATGAAGGGTTTGTTCATTCATATTTAATGTCATCATTGATATTTTTGGATTTACATTTGCCATTTTGTTGTTTGTCTCTATATGTCTCATATATGTTTTGTTCCTCCTATACTATCTTCTCCTCTCATTATATCTTCAAATATTTTTTCAGACATTTATTTTCCTCTCCTTTTGGGCCTCCCATTACATGTTGGTTGATATGCTTTATGCTATCCTATAGGTCTCTACAGGTCTTTACTTTTCTTTAATCTTGTTTGTCTGTTCTTTGAATTGAATAATTTGGGGTTGATCATCAAATTTATTGATTCATTCTTTACTATCTTGCCATCTCAAATCTGCTGACAATCCCATCTAGTGAATTTTTTATGTTGATTATGATACTTTTCAACACTATCTCCTTCCTTCCTTTCTTCCTTCCTTCCTTCCTTCCTTCCTCCCTTCCTTCCTTCCTTCCGTTTTTAATTCTCTATCAAAGTTCCATATATATTGAGTAATGGTCATCATATTTTGCCATTAACTTTTGAACATAATTTTCTTTACTTATTTGAACATATTTTAACAGTTGCTTGGAAATAATTATAAATCCACCATGTTGGCCCACTCTGTTTCTACCGACTGCTTTGTTTCCTAAGGATGGATTTCACATTCTTGATTCTTTACAAAATTGTAATTTTTGCTTGAAAACTGGACATCATAGATTATACCGTTTTAGCATCTCTGGATTCTATTTTTTAAATGTTTTTTTTAATTTTTAACTACTTTCCTGGATCAATCTGCAGAATATTTCTTTTTTTTTTCTTCTGCAATGTGTGTCACTGATGTCTCTACACAGTTTCTACATTCTTATTTAAATTATTTAGCTTGATATCTGTGGCTGCTTAGCATAGTGGTTATACAATAATTTGGGCAAATGTAGTACTCAAATATCTTGAGTGCATAAGACTTCCACTCTCTCGATTGATTTGTAGGTGATTTGGGAAGACATTCAAAATTGTGGCAGTTCTTTTTTTTTTTTTTTTTGAGATGGAGTCTCGCTCTGTCGCCCAGGCTAGAGTGCAGTGGCGTGATCTCGGCTCACTGCAAGCTCCACCTCCTGGGTTCAGGCCATTCTCCTGCCTCAGCCTCCCGAGTAGCTGGGACTACAGGCGCCTGCCACCACGCCCGGCTAATTTTTTGTATTTTTAGTAGAGATGGGGTTTCACCGTGGTCTCAATCTCCTGACCTTGTGATCCGCCCGTGGCAGTTCTTAAGTCTCTTTGGGCTTTATTTCTCACTGGGCTTTCTTGGGTTTCCTCTGAAGAGACACATATTTTTCCATAATCCATGTGATACAGTTTAGATATTTGTCCCCACCAAAATCTCATGTTGAAATGTAACTCCCAGTGTCAGAGGTGGGGCCTGGTAGGAGGTGACTGGATTACAGAAGTGGATTTCCCATGAGTGGTTTTGCATCATCTTCTTGGTGCTGTTGTCACAATAATGAGTGAATTCTCATGAGATCTAGTAGTTTAAAAGTGTGTGGCACCTCCCCCTGACTCTTTTTCTGACTCTGTTTTCACCATGTGAAGTGCCTGCTCCCCCTTCACCTTCTACCATGATTGGAAGCTTCCTGAGGCCTCCCCAGAAGCAGATGCTAGCATTATGCTTCCCGAACAGCCTGCAGAATCATGAGCCAATTAAACCTCTTTTCTTTATAATTTATCCAGTCTCAGCAATGCAAGAATGGCTTAATACACCATGTATTTACAGAGAGCTTATCTTAGCTTTTCTATGACTCTCTCATTTCTAAGGTCTCCCTTATAAATTTCTGGCTATGTGTGTGTGTGTGTGGCTGTCCTTCTGTTGGTAAAACTGCATTGCTTGATGACCAAATAGAGTGGAGTCAGGAGCAGCCCCAGTCAAAAAGGTTACAGACCCCTGATGTTCTTACATGAAGTTCTAGCAATTTTCAAGAATAAATGCTTCTCAATTTATCATTTGTATTTGGTCAATTTCCAGAGTCTTAAAAGGGCTGCTTTTCAAAATTTTCTTCTGTTTTATACTTGCGTTTTGCAGAGAGGACTCACTGACCTCTTTATACCAACATAACTAGAAGTAGTACCATTAAAGTTGATTAATAAAATTGAATAAATATCGCAGAGTGAATTTGAAATATAATAGGGCGCATAATTGTCTCTTCAATACTAAGGGTGAATGACCAAAAAAAACCTCTTAGGTAAGTTTAGCATGTTTAGAATTGTTCCACTTTCGATAGTAATGAAGGAATCAGCCTCTCAGCATCAGCAGGCTGCTGACCACTGGCAGATATCATGATGATAACATTAACCTGTCTTACAAGGACACTCTCCCCTGAATCTCAATTTTCCCATCTGTAAAATGAGTGGGTCCTTTCAATTCTGAGAGGATCCATTTGTATACACAAAAGTCTTTTTAGGCAGATCACCAGTGTTAAGATAATTATTTACAGATCATTATGTCCTAGATTTAGAGTGTCAGTGATAGAGGGAGTTATATAATATGTGGGATCCCAAAAAGCAAAGCTATTTGGGTTGAAAGCAAGGGATGTGACCAAACCATATTCACTTCACTACTTCCACATATGTCATAGTAGCCCATGAATCGCCTTTAAGGAATCCCAGGGCACCAACAAACTCGATGTAATAATCTATGTAGAAAATATAACTTCTTCATTTCACAAGGGAGAAAAGTGAGGCTCAGGCAACTGACCCATTCACAGTAAAGGACCTTATAGGTGAGTATTAATGTATGGATGGATTAATCTCTTCAACAGCATTGCTATTAAATACCACTGTGCTTATTCTCATAGGCAGAAACTGGCATACCTATCTCTGTAATGTTACGCCTTTTACCTTAGCTTACGCTAATCTGGGCCTCAAAATATTTTTTGAATTTATTAATTAAACAACATGAATCGTACACAAAAACTAAAATACAGTTAATAAGAACCCATGCTATCATTCCCTACAATGTCTGACTTCTGCCCCATTTCATGTCAGCTTCATACAGGAGACTGTTTTAAGGTTCTGTGTCTTATACCTTTTCCTGTGTATATAGGGAATTATCTATTAATATTATTACCTTTTCTTGGAAAAAGAGAAGTAAAAAACATGCTGACTCTACATTTAAGATTGGACCATGGTAGATTTTTTTGATTCAAGATGTATCACACGTAAGAGATCATTTTATATGGGTTGGGTCCACAGGAACTGCCCAGATGAATGCTTTAATTTACTAAACTAGATTCCTAAATAAGATTAAGTTATTAAGCTTGTTATGGTTTATCACCATTACTCTGGTTGAGCCTTACAGCAAACAGGTTATTGAGGATAAGCTGTTGATTCTGCTATAAAAGCCTTGGGGTGGTTGTATTGATCGGCAGCAGTCTATTTTTGATGGACTGGGTAAAGAAGGCTAGAGAAGAGGGGACGTATTTCCAGGTGAAATGGTGATTTGGTAGATTTTTACCTCTTAATACTATCATTAACCCTGGGAATGAAGCTATTTTGCACATAGTAAATTGCATACCCAGAATAACAGACTTAGAAGAGGCAGATACTATCATAATTTTCTACTTTTTCTACATAAATTTTAAACAAAGACCAGTTTTCATTTAGTGTTTGGGCAATTTTGCTTCTCTGTTTCTTCTTGATTCTCACTGTGCAATAGCTTTTTGCCTATATCCTGATGGAAAGATGTACTCTGTACTCTCTTCTTTACCCTTCCCTAATTTCCTATGTGGTTTCATGGAGGAACAGTTGAGCTCTAACCACTAAAACTAAGGTAAAATAGAATTAGGGTCAGCGGATTACTGCTCTGTTTTTTATAGAATGCTCAGGCAGAGAAATATGGATGGTTTAATGGCTTATGTTTGTTTATCCCTTCCTATTTATTTGAAGTCCTTTTGTATTCAGTATCATTCTGTTCCTTCCATAAGCTATGTAAGAGAGGCAGTATTTTTACTATCCTCATCTTACAGATGGGAGAAGGGTGGCTCAGCAAGGTAATGTTAATGACCTTATAATCACACCGTTAATAATTGAATAATTGCCAAGTCAGGCATTAAGATGAGTTCTTTTGTCTGTAGTTCTCATGCCTTTTATACAATATCAAACCATATAGAAAACAGAGGCAAAGCAACGAGGTAGTAAGTCATTATTCAACAAAAATTAGGAGAGGTTACACATGCCTCCAGCCTGCTTGTATTACAACCCTATGATTAAAATAATCAAAATGCTTATTTACAAAAAAAAAAAAAAAAAAACACTAAACAAATGAGTGGGGCATGGTCTTAAAGGTAAGAATAAAGAATATGAACACAGCATATCTGGTGTCATTCCCCACAGCGGCTTACCCTGTAGTTGACATCCTCTAGGATAGTAGATGTGCCTACAGTGCATTCTGCTTGCCACAAGGTTTCCTTGATGCTACAGCCATAAAGGAACACATTCTTCTTTTGGGAGTGGCCATGGAAGTCACAGAAAACCTACAATAGCCCAACAAAGGAGAAAATAAAACCAGGTCAGGTCATTGGTTTCTTAAATCCACTTAAATAATATCTACTCATGTTCCACTGCTCAAATAAAGTTTAAAGTGTCAACTTTCTCAGATGGATGCTGTTGAGTTAGCAGAACCAGCCATGTGGGGATCATTGGTGTCTTTGGCAAGAGTGGCATTGATTGTATTGATGGAGTTATCAGGGGAGAATGTAGACTGTAAGGGTCTTAGGAGTGAACAGAATATGAAGAAACATAAGTCATGTATAGCTCTTTTGATAAATTTACTTGTGACTGGGTAGGAGGCATGGGCAAACCTGGAAAAGAAAATAGGAACAAGGGCATTTTAAGATATCTATGAGCATTTTAAACAATTGGATGAGAACACATGGACATATAGAGGAGAAAAACATGTTGGGGCATTTCAGAGGGTGGAGAGTGGGAGGAGGGAGAGGATCAGGAAAAATAACTAACAGTTACTAGGCTTAATATCTGGGTGAGAAAATAGTCTGTACAACAAAGCTCCATGACACAAGTTTACCTATGCAACAAATCTGTACTCATACCCCTAAACTTGAAGGTTAAAAAAAATTAAAATATAAATCAAAAGGAAAGATCCATCTAAAAGGAATCGGTGAAATATACTAAAACAGAAGCTAATCAATCACTCTAATTTTTCTCTAGGTTCCAACGTGGTAAAGAATGACCATCAAAATACAAAGTGCTTATCAAACAAAGGATTACTTTTCATTCATACTAGAGATCAGCTAAGACTCTGCTTTGTACGTTTTCTTCATTCTAGGATCCAGGCTAAAAAAGCCCTAATTTGAAACATGCTATTCTTGTGGTAGAGAAGAAAAACGGTCAAAGGTAGAATCAGGTAATGGCCATTAAAGCTTCTACTGAAGTGCAGCAAATATCATAACTGCTTACAGTACACTGATCAAGGAAAATCACATAACCAATTTTATCAGTGGTATGGGAAAGTACATTCCTCTTACAGGGAGGTTCTGCAAATCATAAGACAAGTGCAGTGATGCAAAATCTTATTATAAGGAGAGATGCTAATAATGGAGAAAAATAATAAAATCTAAAAAATGACCACAACTTTATTTTTATTCTTGTATGCATGACCGTTTTCAATAGACTATGTTCCATCTTCATCAATAGGTGAAGTACATTTTCTTTACCTCTTGAATATGTGCTTAGCCATTGATATGGTTTGGCTGTGTTCCCACCCAGATCTCACCTTGAATTATAATAATTTCCACATGTCAAGAGCAGGTCCAGGTGGAGGCAATTAAATCATGGGGGCAGGTCTTTCCCATGCTGTTCTCCTGATAGTGAATAAGTATCATGAGACCTGATAGTTTTATAAAGGGGAATTCCCCTGTATTCGCTGTCTTGCCTGCTGCCATGTAAGATGTGACCTTGCCCCTCATTTGCCCTCCACCACAAATATGACGCCTCCCCAGCCATGTGGAACTGTGAGCCAATTAAACCTCTTTCCTTTATAAACTCCTACTCTCACATATGTCTTTATTAGCAGCATAAGAACAGACTAATACAGCCATGTAGCACCTTTTGGTCAATAACAGTGAGCAAATATGATGCAAGCTGAGGCATAGTAAGGGGTTCGCTATCTTGCTGTTCCCAGGAACCTTGCATCAACAGTCATGTGAGTAAACCTGCACTGGGCTGCTGGATGATGAGAATCTGCAAAGTCATCCCAATTGACCCAGCTGACATGTCAAGCCAACCACCAGGTATGTGAATGAATTTATCTTAGACCATCTAGTCCTAGCCAACTTGGCTCAGAGCAGAGGAATCATAATGCATAGCTTTTGTTTAAGCCACTAAGTTTTGCTGTGATTTGTTATACAACAAAAGCTAAGCATTAGAATAATCTCTTCTCCTAGTCTAAATATTTGTTTCCCTCCCTTCCACATACAAAATATACTTACCTATTCCCCAAGGAAGATACCCCTAAAGAGCCCATTCCATCACAGTATCAATCTCAGCCCAAATTCCGTTATAGTTTCTATATCCTGTGAATGCCTTCTCCTTATCTATGAACAAAAAGGCAAGTCATCTGTTTTCTGTTCATCTACCTACAATGGTTGAATGAGGAAACAATATCCCCAGTAACACTTATGTTTCAAAGGTGATGAATAAGATGGGTATAGCAGTCACTGGTTCATAACAATTCTGTAATGCTCTCATCCAGGCATTGTGAAATGCCTGCATCCTTTGGGTAGGGCTAGTTGGTTGATTAGACCCTGGTTCTGCTCCCTGTCAGCAGCTGTAGAGTATTATTTTTTCTACAAATATTTACTCTTTCCTTGGGAGGTACTTATTTTTCCTGTATCTTTCTTGGCCATGCATGAAAAGGGCATTGGACAACATGACCCACTTGAAGGCAAAACTGCTAACTGCTCCAATTCCTGATGTAGAAGTTTGGGGTCCAAAGATCATTTTGGTCTCAAAAAATCACAGTCTCTTTGAATCAAAATATTAAAAGAATGGAAATGAAACACATGACAGTAAAAGAAAATATTTTTTTTTCTTTTTTTAATTTCTCTAAAACAAAACTGACAGCCTAAAAAAATAGTAGCAATACAGTGCATGTTTATAGCATATATAAAAGTAAATGTATCGGGCTGAGCACGGTGGCTCAAGCCTGTAACCCAGCACTTTGGGAGGCCGAGACGGGCGGATCACGAGGTCAGGAGATCGAGACCATCCTGGCTAACATGGTGAAACCCTGTTTCTATTAAAAAAAAAAATACAAACAATTAGCCGGGCGTGGTGGCGGGCGCCTGTAGTCCCAGCTACTGGGGAGGCTGAGGCAGGAGATGGCGTAAACCAGCGAGGCGGAGCTTGCAGTGAGCAGAGATCCGGCCACTGCACTCCAGCCTAGGTGAAAGAGCGAGACGCCGTCTCAAAAAAAAAAAAAAAAAAAAAAAAAAGGAAATGTGTCACAATCATATTATAAAATGTGAGAAAAATAAATGGTCATATACTGTTATAAAGTCCTTGTAGTAGCGATGAAGCAGTATGTTATCTCAAGGTAGACTCTAATTAATTAAAGATAGATACTGTAAACAATAGGGCAAATGCTAAATTACTTTTAGCATTTTAACCTTTTAAGGGGCATAAATAATAATTCAAATGTTGACATATATTGGGATCATAAAAATGCTCAATGAATAAAAGAGAAAGCAGAAAAGATAGGAACCTCTAAGAACACAAGAAAAAATAGAAAACAGCAAAATGGTAAATTTCAACCCAAACATATCAATAATCTTACTTATTGTAAATGATCAAAACACACTAATTAAAAGGTAAAGAGTATCAGATTGGATAAATAAGAAAGATCAAATATATTCTGTCCACACGAAGTTCATTTTAAGACACAGACAAGTTGAAAGTAAAAGGATGTAAAATATACTATGCAAATACAAAACAAAAGAATGCTAGAGTAGCTATATTAATTGTCAGATAAAATAGACATCAGAACAAGAAGAATTATCTGGGATAAAAAGAGATACGATGGTTGATGTGTCCCTCCTGTCTTTGGTGGTTAAGTGTTACCACTTGGCCTCTGTACTCTGGGATTGTATAATCTCCATGAAATCAAAGACCCCCATCTTGCCGGGCACAGTGGCTCACTCCTGTAAATCCCAGCACTTTGGGAAGCCCAGCCAGGTGGATCACCTGAGGTGGATCATTTTGAGACCAGCCTGGCCAACATGGTGAAAACCCATCTCTACTAAAAATACAAACAATTGGCCAGGCGTGGTGGCAGGTGCCTGTAATCCCAGCTACTCAGGAGGCTGAGGCAGGAGAATCACTTGAACCTGGGAGGTAGAGGTTGCAGTGAGCCGAGATCGTGCCATTGCACTACAGCCTGGGTAAAAAGAACAAAACTCTGTCTCAAAAAAAAAAAAAAAAAAAAATCTAAATGGTGGCATTCCCTACAAACCTGGCTTTCAGAGGAGAACAACTACAGAGTTTGTCAAGGATGAAGACACTAATGTATTTCTCATTGCTTCATGGAGGGAGTGTCTTCTGAGCCCTCTCACAGACAGGATAAACTCAGTATACATTTCTATCTCCTAGAGACTTTGCATACTCTCCCCTACATTATGCCAGCAAAGCTCTGGAATCTTGAGCTTACTAAATGTAGACTATTGTTGAGCACAACATTCATTCAACCGACCAATTAAGCTGTTAGATCCATTTCTGGCTGCTCAAGCTAACAAATTAAATTTAGAATCTCTAGATGTATACTCATGTCAATGAAGTCAGCCAAATCTAGTGAATGTCTGCCCTTATTAGAATATTCCTACACATGTTGCCCAGGTTTCTAATGACATATATTATCAAATCTTGTCATTCTTTTGTGTGCAAGCTATTTCTTTTTGGGTAACAGCATGTACTTATCTTCTAGGATCATGCCGATACTTGATTCTAGTTAGGAGATCAGGAGGCAACATGAGGTAGTTGTTGTGGGTCTTGAAAAAAATGGGCTCCCTCTCTAGAGGCATCTGTTCCAGGTGATGTTATTACAGAATTTTCCAGCGGGGAAAGCTAGTCTCCTCAGTTGCTAGTGCTATTGATATGTGGAGGCCTGCATGATGTCCTATTCTACACTTTAGAGCAGTGGGTCTCTCTCTCTCTCTCTCTTTCTTTTTTTTTTTTTTTTTTTTTCTTTTGAGACATAGTCTCTTCCACCCAAGCTGAGAGTGCAGTGGTGCAATCATGGCCCACTGCAACCTTCGAAATCCTGGGCTCAAGTTATCCTCCTGCCTTAGCCTCCCAAGTAGCTAGGACTACAGGCCAGCGACACAATACCTGACTAATTTTTAAAATATTTTTGTAGAGACAGGATCTTCCTATATTGCCCAGGATGGGTCTCAAATATTAATATACATCAGAATAACCTGGAGGTATTGTTAAAGCAGACTGCTGAGCCACACGCTGGCAAATCTGTGATTCAAGTACGTCTGGGTAGAGCCCTAAAATTTGCATTTCTATCAAGTTTCCAGGTGATGCTGATGCCCGGGTCCCAGGACCTTACTTTGAAAGCCTCTAGTCGAAAGAAACAAATAAAATACTTGTTTGAGGTTTAATCCTCTACGATCATTAATTTTCCACCAACTTTTAACTCTTACATCTCAGTTTCTCTCTGTGAATAAACACTCACCATTCTTATGAAAAGTGTGCAAACAAATTAAAACTGTCTTAGCAACAGATTTCTCAATAAAGCCAGAAGCTATGCCTCCTTGGTGACAGGCACTCCTTAAATGCTAAATTCAACTGCAGAAAATAGCTTTTCTTCCTCCCTGATCCTTATAGACTCTGAAAGAGGAAGTAAATGACAAATTATAGAGCTATTCACCTGCAGGAATAAACACAGTTAAGCCCTGTGAGTTCTAGTAGCCACAGAAGATTCAGAGTGAAGGAGAAAGAGACATTGTTCTGCCTGTTGCTCAAATGATATCCCTAAAAATAAATGCCTGTTAATTCTAAGAAACATGTGTTTCTCCAAATTGCAGGGTGCAATTACAAGGCAATTATCAAGTTATTTAAGTTGAGGAAGCTTTTTCTTTTCTACCGTAAGATTTCATACTTAAACTTCTTTTCAGCAAAATTCTTTAACAGGTAAGCAGAAACTGTTTCTAATACAATATTTATGGATTAATAAATAGCTCTATTTATTTTTTTTAAGACAGAGTCTCACTCAGACTAGAGTGCAATGACCCAATCTCAGCTCACTGCAACCTCCGCCTCCCAGGTTCAAGCGATTCTCGTGGCTCAGCCTCCTGAGTAGCCGGGACTACAGGCGCCTGCCACCATGCTCAGCTAATCTTTTTGTATTTTAAGTAGAGACAGGGTTTTGCCATGTTGCTCAGGCTGGTCTCAAACTCCTGAGCCTCATCAGTCTTCCTACCTCAGCCTCCCAAAGTGCTAGGATTACAAGCGTGAGCCACCGCTCCCAGCCTCAATAGCCCTATCTTGTTATTGATCAGTTGATTCAACAAATGTTTACTGGGTACCTGCTATGTAACAGGAGAAGTTAAAATTTTTATATAACACAGCACTGTTCTCCATAATAATAATAATAGCAACAATAGTTAATTCATTGAAGACTCTAAATAGCATGCTAAAAACTTAATCTAGATTATCCCATGATGAAGTAGGTGCTATTATTATGCCCATTTTGCAGCCGAGAACACTGAATTCCAGATAAAATAAGTAATTTGCCCAAGTTTGTATTGTTATTATGTGAATAAATATTGTAGCCCCAGTTTGCCCTAACCCAGAGGCAACGTTTTAAAACACTTTTCATTTCTATATTACCTCATCTAGAAGCTGATTTGCTTATATTATACCACAAGCCAATAGGTCATTGTATTACCATGAGAGAAGAGCTGAAGTAGAGATAAGCAGTGTTCTCTGGGAACCCAATAAGAACAGTTGCACACTTCTAGCGGGCAACATTCACATTGCACTCCAAGGGAGCAGCACCTTGGAAATGTGCTATGTGATGCTTCTGGGATTCTCAAGGGAGGTTATACATAAGACGAACCTTACTGAGTGAGAACTATCCAAGCAAATGACAAAAGAGCGAGAAGGATCCATGGATCTGAGGTATTACAATAATTAGGAATAAGAGGGGAGAGTGAAAGGAGAATAAGTTAGGTATCTATAGCAGTGGGCTGTGGTCAGATCATTAATGCACTTGTACAACATTCTAGGATGTTGAGACATTTTCTTGAAAGTGGTGAAGGAGGCTTTAAACTATTTAAGCAAGAAGGAGCAAGATGATCAGATCATTAGAACAGAAGTGTTAAGATGGGAGGGACTGAGACAAGGCAAGTGAGATGAGAAGGGCCTAGCTTAAGGCACCAGACATAAGTATATGAAGAAAAGAAGTTTTGTGAGAGTAAAGAAGTCAAATCTACAGGAGTTGGAGACTAAATGGATTTAGACGCTAAGAGCAGAAGAGGTTAGGAATAACTCCAGATTTCCAGATTAAGTAAATAGGCAATGATTGTGCTTTTCCCCAAAGGCAAGCAACATAGGAAGAAATTCAGAATTGAAGACTTAGTATAGTTTCATCTAGTTTCCTTTGAGCTGCAGTGTTTAGTTTTGAACTTTTGGCCTTTGGCTAAACCAATTCCCCTCTCTGTGTCTCAGTTTCTTCATCAGGAAAGTATATGGTGTGGATTGGATTATGCATCTCCCTAGGACCTTTTCCAGTGCATTCTTGTCTGAGCTAAATTACAAGGTTAATTTAGTTAATGCAAACATGAGTTCCATGATTTCTTGCTCAGCAGAGAAGTTGATGAGGACCAGATTGCCATGCTCCTCACATGCACTCCTCATCTCTTTCTTCCTTGATCCCATTCTGGTTCCTCTACAAGTTAATAGGTCCCCCTTGTTCAAGAAGTTACCCTCTCCCTCTCAAACACCTCTGCCTTAGCCATTCCCCTTTTCCCCAGGGCTCACCTATTCCTGATTGTGTTTACTGCTCTGCTTTGCCAATGTAAGCTGCTGTGTTTTCCATTCCTGACATCTGGGTCTCATTCCTACTTCCCAGTATCAAGACATTTGCATTATTTATACCATTGCCACAGGAAAATGAAGGCAAGGCTGAAGCCTAGAGGAGATATATTCTGGAGAATATGATGGAAACCCAAAACAGCAATGTGTCCAATTAAACCAACCGAGGCTCACTAAAGCCCTGGAGGTTCCAGCTTGTGCACAATATTGTGCAGATGGCATTCAGCCCAAGTTCCTAAATGGAGTTAACATCTCTATGAGGGAAATGATATTGGTGACATGTTCAGCTACCTTCCAAGAGGTCAATTTGCAAGACCACATTTCCCAGTCTTATTATTGATAGCCATACTCTCTTCTTAGTAAGGGCTTCATCTGTGTCATCAGCAACATCCAGTCCTAGCTGAGGTTAACCACAGTAGTCACGTGCAGAATTTATTCCTACAACCACCTGAAGGGGGATTTTATGCTCTGTTTCCTTTCCCAAAGTGAAAGACTCAGACTTTCACTTAAATTGGGCCATTGTGGGCCAAAGTTTCTATATGGCCTTAGAAAAGCAGTCTTTACTTATAGGTCAGTCTTGGCCCCCTCCAAAGATCACTTAGGGGAGAAAAATTTCCCATTAAACTCAACAGAATGTATCAATAACCAACTGCTCATGAGACTGCCCAGAGTGGGACCCTTTACACTGGGGGAGGTTTTTGGCCATCTCATCTCAGTATCATGTATTATAATGTTCTTCTTTCCAAAATATTTCAGTTACATTGAAAGAGCTCCTGTAAATCAACCCAAAAACATACAACCTAATATGTGGCTTTGTTTTGCATCTAATGCCCTTCTGATAAGTCATGATTTTAATGTCTATTATTTATTTGAATGCCATATACGTGCCAGTCACCATGCTGAGATTTTACACTCCTCTATAATCAGCATAAGAAGTCCCAAAAGGAGGATGTTATCCAAATATAGAGATGAGGTTCAATTTCTTCTAAAGTTAAAGGAGGTTAAGCAACTTGCCTGTGGCTACCCATTAAAAAGTGAAGTGTGATATCTTAAACTCTAATCAGCATGGTTCTAAAAGTTTTCCAAACAAAACATTTTAAAGCATTTGATGGATCAGTGATGAAGAACAATACAACAAAACTCTCAATTAGTGTATTTGAAAGTGAGTGGCCTTGCTCTTGCGTTTTTCCACTCTCTATCTCTGGCCAGCCCTCCCTCCATGAGCGGTAAGCCTATTGCCCTGAGAAGGCACTTATGCAGTGAGTTCCTGGCAGATTGCTCAGGAGTTAAATCTGTTCCCTTTCCCCAGTTTCAGATATTGAAGGGAGAGAAGCAGCACTCTGGATGTCACCTTTCTATACAATCCCTGCAACCTATCAGCCTGAGAGGCCTTTGCCATCTGTCTCTCTCAGTTGCAGGTACTGAAGTTCTCGAGGCAAAAGCCTTAATCTATTTGGTGTACCAAGCTCAATCAGAGCAGATGGTTTTTGGGACCTCTGTCTTCACCGTAATGTGGGATTCAGACTAGTCTTTTTGACCTATAACAGGGCTTCTATGTTGTCTGGGTAAACCCTTGGAGTAGTCTGGGGACTGAATACTGACCTAGCACCACGCCTACTCAGTCCTGGTTTGCCTTGGTTTTTGCCTCTATTTCTGATTCGCTTACCTGAGAACTGTTTATTGCCTTGACCCCAAAGGATGGACCATGCTTTGCTCTGGGCAACCCTCACTGTCTGGGATAAGAACTTTAAGTCCTATGTCCAATGCCCTTGGCCATGATCACTGCTACCTTGCTGTGTTTACCAGATTAGTTTTCCTTAGACATGCACAAGTCTCTTCCGTGTCTTCATTGGAAGCCTCTGTTTTCACTTCTGGCCTTCACAGAGAGCAGCCTAATGGCAAAACTAGTCCTTCTGGCCCTGTCTCCATGTGTTTCCTGCTTTCCCCCATTTCCATCAGCTCTGGGCAGAGGTACCTTCACAAAGGCTGATGAGGAACATGATCCAAGCGGTTACCCTCCTATTTTCCCCTCCCCTCCATCTCCTCACTTCATTCCATCCCACAACAAAAAAAAACATAAGAAATTTGTTTAGACTTCTTTGAAAATCCTGACTTGTCCTTCCTCTAAGAATATCCCAGATTTTTGGCCAGGCACAGTGACTCACACCTGTAACCCCAGCACTTTGGGAGGCCGAGGCGGGCAGATCATGAGGTCAAGAGATAGAGACCATCCTGGCCAACATGGTGAAACTCCGTTTCTACTAAAAGTACAAAAATTAGCTGGGTCCATGTGGTGGTATGCGCCTGTAGTCCCAGCTACTCAGGAAGCTGAGGCAGGAGAATTGCTTGAACCTGGGAGGCAGAGGTTGCAGTGAACTGAGATCATGCCACTGCACTCCAGCCAAGTGACAGAGCAAGACTCCATCTCAAAAAAAAAAAAAAAAAAAAAAAAAAAAGAATATCCCAGATATTCAGCTCTTGTGTTACACAGAAACTGCATTGAAGACACTGTTGAGAGCAAGAGAAAAAATGCCGTTTGCTTTTCACTAAAATTTATCAAGAAACTGAAGCAATTAAATGTAAATTATTTGTATCAGTAAAAATATACACAAAACTTGGTTTCTGGTATGGTAAAGAAGACTTATTTAATCTTTATTATGATAGCATGGGAACAATTCCAAATAAAAGAATATGGAATGAAACTGAAATATTTTCAATTTAAGACCTTTATGGGTATTCTGTCCCTCTTCCTGACTATAGAACAGGAGTGTTTGTTCTTTTCCTACCATATCCTCAAATGCAAAAAGAAACAAAAACAAAAAAAGGGAAATTCTAGATGTGGTACCTTAACATGAGTCATGAAAATAAGCAAAAATAACACTTGTTCTTCTGCTACTGCTAAGGAATGAAGTGGAAATAAACCATGTGTATGAAATATCTTGAGGCCCTTGGCGACAAGGGTTATAGAAATTAATATGCCATCCTTATTTTCCTCCCCTTTCGTGCTTCTTTTAAAAGAAGCTGATTAACCCAAAACATATGCCAGAGGGACAAAACAAAACAAGAAAAATCATTTAAGTAGCTAAAAATTCTATTCCAATGGGCCCCAGAGAAAGACAAAAGCAAAATATGCCCACCCTGTCCTCTGGCAGAATGCAGCCCAGTTTGTGTGAGTTATAAACAGAAATCAATGTGCTCTTCAAAGAGCACTGAAATCCCTTTACCAAAATGCACTCACATAGTGAGAGCCAAGAGGATAGGAATCGATCCCACTCCTAATTCCAAAGCCCCAATTACTTGAACAGCACAGGGGCCAGGCCAGCTGCAATATGGCAGCTCAATAGATGCTGTCCCACCTGCCTCCCCAGGAGCTTGCTGTAGTAACCTAAGAGCTTTCTTCCACTTTCAAGGATGTCCCCGACTGTCCTCATGTGCCCCCTTGGCCATGAGTCTCTTGGCTTTTAGGGGGAGCTCCACAAAGGGGAATTGGTTCAATGCCCTCTGCTAGCTGATTGTAGAGCTTGTCTGCATCTTTGGGCTTCTTTGCTTATATGCCTTCTCTCTGGCTGGATTTTTCTGACCTCTAAACAGATCTTCCTCTACAACCTTTCTGCTCTGTCCTGAGAAAACTGTTTTCCTTGACTCACATGTCTGTATGCTAGTCAGCTTCATTTAGGGGAGCCCCCTTTGTCTCCTCATTGCATTTTAAATCTCTGTGACTTTGCTTTAAGTTTTCTGTATTTAGGTAAGTGTGTACCTAGAGTGAAAAACACAGATCCTGAATATATAGTTCAATGAGTTTTTGTGTAACCGGCTCTGATCCTGATATTGAACATCTCCACTAACCTATAAAGTTCCCTCCCGGCCCCTATTATTCAATGCTCTTCCTCAGAGGCAACCACTGTTCAATTTATGTCCTCATAAATTACTTTTACTGATCTTATACTTTGTATAAATAGACACTTAGAGTATAGAGTATGTAGTCTTTAGTGTCTAGCTTCTTTCACTCGATATAATGTTTATGAGATCCACCCATGTTATTGACTATATCATAGTTCATTTTTTTGGTTTGGTTCTGATTTTGGTTACTGAATGATATTCCAGTGTATAAATATATACAAAACTTTGCTGTGTCTGTATCTAACATCTGGACTCTCTAACAAACAAAAGAGACAGAAAACCTGGGTTAAAGAAAATGGGGTCAGGTAGCGTGATGCCTCCAGCTTTGTTCTTTTGACTTAGGATTGTCTTGGCAATGCGGGCTCTTTTTTCATTTCATATGAAGTTTAAAGTACTTTATTCCAATTCTGTGAAGAAAGTCATTGGTAGCTTGATGGGAATGGCATTGAATCTATAAATTACCTTGGGCAGTATGGCCATTTTTACAATATTGATTCATCCTATATATGAGCATGGAATGTTCTTCCATTTGTTTGTGTCCTCTTTTATTTCACTGAGCAGTGGTTTGTAGTTCTCCTTTACATCTCTTGTAAGTTGGATTCTTAGGTATTTTATTCTCTTTGAAGCAATTGTGAATGGAAGTTCATTCATGATTTGGCTCTCTGTTTGTTACTGGTGTATAAGAATGCTTGTGATTTTTGCACGTTGATTTTGTATCCTGAGACTTTGCTGAAGTTGCTTATCAGCTTAAGGAGATTTTGGGCTGAGATGATGGGGTTTTCTAAATATACAATCATGTCATCTGCAAACAGGGACAATTTGACTTCTTCTTTTCCTAACTGAATTCCCTTTATTTCTTTCTCTTGCCTGATTGCCCTAGCCAGAACTTCCAACACCATGTTGACTAGGAGTGGTGAGAGAGGGCATCCCTGTCTTGTGCCAGTTTTCCAAGGGAATGCTTCCAGTTTTTGCCCATTCAGTATGATATTGGCTGTGGGTTTGTCATAAATAGCTCTTATTATTTTGAGATATGTTCCATCAATACAGAATTTATTGAGTGTTTTTAGCATGAAGGGCTGTTGAATTTTGTCAAAGGCCTTTTCTGCATCTGTTGAGATAATCATGTGGTTTTTGTCTTTGGTTCTGTTTATATGCTGGATTACGGTTACTGATTTTTGTTTATTGAACCAGCCTTGCATCCCAGGGATGAATTCCACTTGATCATGGTGGATAAGCTTTTTGATGTGCTACTGGATTCAGTTTGCCAGTATTTTATTGAGGATTTTTGCATCGATGTTCATCAGGGATATTGGTCTAAAATTCTCTTTTTTTGTTGTGTCTCTGCCAGGCTTTGGTATCAGGATGATGTTGGCCTCATAAAATGAGTTAGGGAGGATTCCCTCTTTTTCTATTGATTGGAATAGTTTCAGAGGGAATGGTACCAGCTCCTCCTTGTAACTCTGGTAGAATTCAACTGTGAATCCGTCTGGTCCTGGACTTTTTTTGGTTGGTAGGCTATTAATTATTGCCTCAATTTCAGAGCCTGCTATTGGTCTATTCAGGGATTCAACTTCTTCCTGGTTTAGTCTTGGGAGAGTGTAAGTGTCCAGGAAATTATGCATTTCTTCTAGATTTTCTAGTTGATTTGCATAGAGGTGTTTATACTATTCTCTGATGGTAGTTTGTATTTCTGTGGGATCGGTGGTGATATCCCCTTTATCATTTTTTATTGCATCTATTTGATTCTTCTCTCTTTTCTTCTTTATTAGTCTTGCTAGCAGTCAATCAATTTTGTTGATCTTTTCAAAACACCAGCTCCTGGATTCATTGATTTTTTGGAGGGCTTTTTGTGTCTCTATCTCCTTCAATTCTGCTCTGATCTTAGATATTTCTTGCCTTCTGCTAGCTTTTGAATGTGTTTGCTCTTGCTCCTCCAGTTCTATTAATTGTGATGTTACGGTGTCAATTTTAGATCTTTCCTGCTTTCTCTTGTGAGCATTTAGTGCTATAAATTTCCCTCTACACACTGCTTTAAATGTGTCCCAGAGATTCTGGTGTGTTGTATCTTTGTTCTCATTGGTTCCAAAGAACATCTTCATTTCTGCCTTCATTTTGTTATGTACCCAGTAGTCATTCAGGAGCAGGTTGTTCAGTTTCCATGTAGTTGAGTGGTTTTGATTGACTTTCTTAGTCCTGAGTTCTAGTTTGATTGCACTGTGGTCTGAGAGACAGTTTGTGAATAATTTCTGTTCTTTTACATTTGCTGAGGAGTGCTTTACTTCCAACTATGTGGTCAATTTTTGAATAAGTGTGATGTGGTGCTGAGAAGAATGTCTATTCTGTTGATTTGGGGTGGAGAGTTCTGTAGATGTCTATTAGGTCCACTTGGTGCAGAGTTGAGTTCAATTCCTCGATATCCTTGTAAACTTTCTGTCTCGTTGATCTGTCTAATGTTGACAGTGGGGTATTGAAGTCTCCCATTATTATTGCATGGGAGTCTAAGTCTCTTTGTAAGTCTCTAAGGACTTGCTTTATGAATCTGGGTGCTCCTGTATTGGGCGCATAATAACCAAACAGCATGGTACTGGTACCAAAACAGAGATATAGACCAATGGAACAGAACAGAGCCCTCAGAAATAATACCACACATCTACAGCCATCTGATCTTTGACAAACCTGACAAAAACAAGAAATGGGGAAAGGATTCCCTATTTAATAAATGGTGCTGGGAAAATTGGCTAGCCATAAGTAGAAAGCTGAAACTGGATCCTTTCCTTACTCCTTATATGAAAATTAATTCAAGATGGATTAGAGACTTAAATGTTAGACCTAAAACCATAAAAACCCTAGAAGAAAACCTAGGTAATAGCATTCAGGACATAGGCATGGGCAAGGACTTCATGTCTAAAACACCAAAAGCAACGGCAACAAAAGCCAAAATTCACAAATGCGATCTAATGAAACTAAAGAGCTTCTGCACAGCAAAAGAAACTACCATCAGAGTGAACAGGCAACCTACTAAGGGCTAACATCCAGAACCTACAAAGAACACAAACAAATTTACGAGAAAAAAACAAACAACCCCATCAAAAAGTGGGCAAAGGATATGAACAGACATTTCTCAAAAGAAGACATGCATACAGCCAACAGGCACATGAAAAAATTCTCGTCATCACTCGCCATCACAGAAATGCAAATCAAAACCACAATGAGATACCATCTCACACCAGTTAGAATGGCAATCATCAAAAAGTCAGGAAACAACAGGTGCTGGAGAGGATGTGGAGAAATAGGAACAGTTTTACACTGTTGGTGGGATTGTAAACTGATTCAATCATTGTGGAAAACAGTATGGCGATTCCTTAAGGATCTAGAACTAGAAATACCATATGACCCAGCCATCCCATTACTGGATATATACCCAAAGGATTATAAATCATGCAGCTATAAGGACACATGCACACGTATGTTTATTGCGGCACTATTCACAATAGCAAAGACTTGGAATCAACCCAAATGTCCATCAGTGACAGACTGGATTAAGAAAATGTGTGGCCGGGCACGGTGGCTCAAGCCTGTAATCCCAGCACTTTGGGAGGCTGAGACGGGCAGATCACGAGGTCAGGAGATCGAGACCATCCTGGCTAACACGGTGAAACTCCGTCTCTACTAAAAATACAAAAAAACTAGCAGGGCGAGGTGGCAGGCTCCTGTAGTCCCAGCTACTCAGGAGGCTGAGGCAGGAGAATGGCGTGAACCCGGGAGGCGGAGCTCATGGTGAGCCGAGATCCTGCCACTGTACTCCAGCCTGGAGGACAGAGCAAGACTCTGTCTCAAAAAGAAAAAAAAAATGTGGCACATATACACCATGGAATACTATGGAGCCATAAAAAAGGATGAGTTCGTGTTGTTTGTAGGGACATGGATGCAGCTGGAAACCATCATTCTCAGCAAACTATTGCAAGAACAGAAAACCAAATACCGCATGTTCTCACTCATAGGTGGGAATTGAACAATGAGATCAATCACTTGGACTCTGGAAGGGGAACATCACACACCGGGGCCTATTATGGGGATGGGGGAGGGGGGAGGGATGGCACTGGGATTTATACCTGATGTAAATGATGAGTTGATGGGTGCTGATGAGTTGATGGGTGCAGCACACCAACATGGGACAAGTATACATATGTAACAAACCTGCACGTTGTGCACATGTACTCTAGAACTTAAAGTATAATAGTAAAAAAAAAAGAAAATGGGAATGGAGTCACAAGAAGGTCTGTGTGATATCAAATGAATCTCTGCGACCCATCAAATGAGAAGCTTCCTTTCCTTTGTCCTGTGTAGTAGCCCCAAGAACAGAAAACTCCCGGACTTTCAATTTCACAAGGCAGAAACCCCAAGAGATCATAGGCCTACCGATTATTTGAGGAAAGAATATTTCTCAGCCTTACTAGAATAAAATCCAAGGGAAACTCTTCTTCATGCAAGTCCAGCTCAAATGGTACTTCTAATCTCTGGCTTTTCTATAACCCTGAGAGAAAATGACTCAACCCTTCATCTAGGTTCCTATAACAGCTCACATGGGCCTTTGTTACAGTACTTACTATTTTCTACCACTCCAGTTTCCCTGTAGACCTGACTCTACTTTCTACCAAAGTAAAATGTGGGTTCCTCAAAGAAAAAGACAATCTTAAATAAAAAATTTTATTTGTATCCCTGACACCTAGCACCATAATTATACATGTATGATGTAAGTGAATGAAGAAATGAATGACTGCCTAGATTGGGTGGATGAGTAGGTGGATGGATAAGTGCTTGGATGGATGGATGGATGATGGATGACTAGGTGAGTGGGTGGACAGATACATGGATGAGTGGAGGAATTACACAATATGTGAATATTGCCATATTCACTATAAACTGAATGACTTGTCTGGTACTTAGCAATGCTCAGTACTCTCAGGGTACTGCTTTTTCTCATAGTACCACATTCTTTTTGGTCCTGGGAGTTCATATTAATCCACTCACCAATAGACAAATGGCTGAATAGTATCTAGAACAGGTGGAACTTCCTAGCCACCATAAAGTGGCTTCCCAGTGCTTCAGAAAACATTTTCATAAGAGCCAGAAGTTGGGCAGAGTCACAGTTAATCTCATCGCAGTGGAAATCTTACCAGCACAGGACAGGCCTGAGTGCTGAGTGAGTGGCAGTGCTTCTGCTGCCAGCAGGGAACTCATTAAATGTAGCCTCCTAGGTAACTAAAAGGTGATGTTGAGCCCATTAGAGAGCTTTGTAACACTGTGAATAGCATTTAGTGCTCAGCTGTTTCTCACCCACCTCTCAGATGGTCCCAGCAGGAAGCACGTCTGTGGCTGTCATGTTTATAGCTAATTAATGTTTATTTATATTTTTAAACAAGCCTTTCACCTGTCATGCTTTAAAATAAATGTTCTGCTCTTCAATTAGAGGTTGTCAGAGCAGAGAGGAATTCTGTTTTGTTGTGGATTGAATGTGTGTGTGTTTAAATGTGTATTATATAGGGAGTTCTTCCTTTTAAGTCTCACTCTCTGTCTCTCCTCTTAGAAGCTAAAGCTTTCTACTCAGAGAAACATACTTTTTTCAAATTTTGACCTGCTATGCAGGCCATGTGCTTACTTCCAGAGGGTAGACTGCAGAGATTATGGTGCCTTCTAAGATTAGAGGAGGGAGAAGGTCAGAATGAAAATATTGTACATTTTCAGCAGTGTAGACCCAGTATTCTTGTTTTTAACTTTGTAATTTCTTTTTTTTATTATTATTATACTTTAAGTTCTAGGGTACATTGCACAACATGCAGGTTTGTTACATATGTATACTTCTCCCATGTTGGTGTGCTGCACCCATCAACTCATCAGCACCCATCAACTCATCATTTACATCAGGTATAACTCCCAGTGCCATCCCTCCCCCCTCCCCCCTCCACATAATAGGCCCCGGTGTGTGATGTTCCCCTTCCAGAGTCCAAGGGATCTCATTGTTCAATTTCCACCTATGAGTGAGAACATGCAGTGTTTGGTTTTCTGTTCTTGCGATAGTTTGCTGAGAATGATGGTTTCCAGCTGCATCCATGTCCCTAAAAACGACACAAACTCATCCTTTTTTATGGCTCCATAGTATTCCATGGTGTATATGTGCCACATTTTCTTAATCCAGTCTGTCACTGATGGACATTTGGGTTGATTCCAAGTCTTTGCTATTGTGAATAGTGCCGCAATAAACATACGTGTGCATGTGTCCTTATAGCTGCATGATTTATACTCCTTTGGGTATATACCCAGTAATGGGATGGCTGGGTCATATGGTATTTCTAGTTCTAGATCCTTAAGGAATCGCCATACTGTTTTTTTTTTTTTTTTTTTTGAGACGGAGTCTCGCTCTGCCACCCAGGCTGGAGTGCAATGGCCGGATCTCAGCTCACTGCAAGCTCCGCCTCCCGGGTTTACGCTATTCTCCTGCCTCAGCCTCCCGAGTAGCTGGGACTACAGGCGCCCGCTACCTCGCCCGGCTAGTTTTTTTGTATTCTTTTAGTAGAGACGAGGTTTCACCGTGTTAGCCAGGATGGTCTCGATCTCCTGACCTCGTGATCCGCCCGTCTCGGCCTCCCAAAGTGCTGGGATTACAGGCTTGAGCCACCGCGCCCGGCCCATACTGTTTTCCACAATGATTGAACCAGTTTACAATCCCACCAACAGTGTAAAACTGTTCCTATTTCTCCACATCCTCTCCAGCACCTGTTGTTTCCTGACTTTTTGATGATTGCCATTCTAACTGGTGTGAGATGGTATCTCATTGTGGTTTTGATTTGCATTTCTGTGATGGCGAGTGATGACGAGAATTTTTTCATGTGCCTGTTGGCTGTATGCATGTCTTCTTTTAAGAAATGTCGGCTGGGCGTGGTGGCTCACGCCTACAATCCTGGCACTTTGGGAGCCCAGGCGGGTGGATCACGAGGTCAGGAGAATGAGACTATCCTGGCTAACATGGTGAAATCCCGTCTCTACTAAAAATACAAAAAAAAAAAATTAGCCAGGCGTGGTGGCAGGCGCCTGTAGTCCCAGCTACTCGGGAGGCGGAGGCAGGAGAATGGTGTGAACCCAGGAGGTGGAGCTTGCAGTGGGCGGAGATCATGCCACTGCACTCTAGCCTGGGCTAGAGAGTGAGATTTCATCTCACAAAAAAAAAAAAAAAAGAAAAAGAAATGTCTATTCATATCCTTTGCCCACTTTTTGATGGGGTTGTTTTTCTCGTAAATTTGTTTGTGTTCTTTGTAGGTTCTGGATATTAGCCCTTTGTCAGATGAATAGATTGCAAAATTTTCTCCCATTCTGTAGGTTGCCTTTTCACTCTGATGGTAGTTTCTTTTGCTGTGTAGAAGCTCTTTAGTTTCATTAGATCCCATTTGTCAATTTTGGCTTTTGTTGCCATTGCTTTTGGTGTTTTAGACATGAAGTCCTTGCCCATGCCCATGTCCTGAATGGTATTACTTAGGTTTTCTTCTAGGGTTTTTATGGTATTAGGTCTAATATTTAAGTTTCTAATCCATCTTGAATTAATTTTCGTATAAGGAGTAAGGAAAAGATCCAGTTTCAGCTTTCTACTTATGGCTAGCCAATTTTCCCAGCACCATTTATTAAATAGGGAATCCTTTCCCCATTTCTTGTTTTTGTCAGGTTTTTCAAAGATCAGATTGCTGTAGATGTGTGGTATTATTTCTGAGGGCTCTGTTCTGTTCCATTGGTCTATATCTCTGTTTTGGTACCAGTACCATGCTGTTTTGGTTACTGTAGCTTTGTAGTCCAATTTGAAGTCAGGTAGCGTGATGCCTCCAGTTTTGTTCTTTTGACTTAGGATTCTCTTGGCAATGTGGGCTCTTTTTTGGTTCCATATGGACTTTAAAGCAGGTTTTTCCAATTCTGTGAAGAAAGTCATTGGTAGCTTAATGGGGATGGCGTTGAATCTATAGATTACCTTGGGCAGTATGGCCATTTTCACGATATTGATTCTTCCTATCCATGAGCATGGAATGTTCTTCCATTTGTTTGTGTCCTCTTTTATTTCACTGAGTAGTGGTTTGTAGTTCTCCTTGAAGAGGTCCTTTACATCCCTTGTAAGTTGGATTCTTAGGTATTTTATTCTCTTTGAAGCAATTGTGAATGGAAGTTCATTCATGATTTGGCTCTCTGTTTGTTACTGGTGTATAAGAATGCTTGTGATTTTTGCACGTTGATTTTGTATCCTGAGACTTTGCTGAAGTTGCTTATCAGCTTAAGGAGATTTTGGGCTGAGATGATGGGGTTTTCTAAATATACAATCATGTCATCTGCAAACAGGGACAATTTGACTTCTTCTTTTCCTAACTGAATTCCCTTTATTTCTTTCTCTTGCCTGATTGCCCTAGCCAGAACTTCCAACACCATGTTGACTAGGAGTGGTGAGAGAGGGCATCCCTGTCTTGTGCCAGTTTTCCAAGGGAATGCTTCCAGTTTTTGCCCATTCAGTATGATATTGGCTGAGGGTTTGTCATAAATAGCTCTTATTATTTTGAGATACGTTCCATCAGTACTGAATTTATCAAGAGTTTTTAGCATGAATGGCTGTTGAATTTTGTCAAAAGCCTTTTCTGCATCTATTGAGATAATCATGTGGTTTTTGTCTTTGGTTCTGTTTATATGCTGGATTACGGTTATTGATTTTTGTATGTTGAACCAGCCTTGCATCCCAGGGATGAATTCCACTTGATCATGGTGGATAAGCTTTTTGATGTGCTGCTGGATTCGGTTTGCCAGTATTTTATTGAGGATTTTTGCATCAATGTTCATCAGGGATATTGGTCTAAAATTCTCCTTTTTGTTGTGTCTCTGCCAGGCTTTGATATCAGGATGATGTTGGGCTCATAAAATGAGTTAGGGAGGATTCCCTCTTTTTCTATTGATTGGAGTAGTTTCAGAAGGAATGGTACCAGCTCCTCCTTGTACCTCTGGTAGAATTCAACTGTGAATCCGTCTGGTCCTGGACTTTTTTTGGTTGGTAGGCTATTAATTATTGCCTCAATTTCAGAGCCTGCTATTGGTCTATTCAGGGATTCAACTTCTTCCTGGTTTAGTCTTGGGAGAGTGTAAGTGTCCAGGAAATTATGCATTTCTTCTAGATTTTCTAGTTGATTTGCATAGAGGTGTTTATACTATTCTCTGATGGTAGTTTGTATTTCTGTGGGATCGGTGGTGATATCCCCTTTGTCATTTTTTATTGTGTCTATTTGATTCTTCTCTCTTTTCTTCTTTAGTAGTCTTGCTAGAAATCAATCAATTTTGTTGATCTATTCAAAACACCAGCTCCTGGATTCATTGATTTTTTGGAGGGCTTTTTGTGTCTCTATCTCCTTCAATTCTGCTCTGATCTTAGTTATTTCTTGCCTTCTGCTAGCTTTTGAATGTGTTTGCTCTTGCTTTTCTAGTTCTTTTAATTGTTATGTTAGAGTGTCAATTTTAGATCTTTCCTGCTTTCTCTTGTGGGCATTTAGTGCTATAAATTTCCCTCTACACACTGCTTTAAATGTGTCCCAGAGATTCTAGTATGTTGTATCTTTGTTCTCATTGGTTCCAAAGAACATCTTCATTTCTGCCTTCATTTTGTTATGTACCCAGTAGTCATTCAGGAGCAGGTTGTTCAGTTTCCATGTAGTTGAGCAGTTTTTGATTGACTTTCTTAGTCCTGAGTTCTAGTTTGATTGCACTGTGGTCTGAGAGACAGTTTGTGAATAATTTCTGTTCTTTTACATTTGCTGAGGAGTGCTTTACTTCCAACTATGTGGTCAATTTTTGAATAAGTGTGATGTGGTGCTGAGAAGAATGTCTATTCTGTTGATTTGGGGTGGAGAGTTCTGTAGATGTCTATTAGGTCCACTTGGTGCAGAGTTGAGTTCAATTCCTGGATATCCTTGTAAACTTTCTGTCTCGTTGATCTGTCTAATGTTGACAGTGGAGTGTTGAAGTCTCCCATTATTATTGTATGGGAGTCTAAGTCTCCTTGTAAAGTCTCTAAGGACTTGCTTTATGAATCTGGGTGCTCCTCTATTGGGCGCATATATATTTAGGATAGTTAACTCTTCCTGTTGAATTGATCCCTTTACCATTATGTAATGGCCTTCTTTGTCTCTTTTGATCTTTGATGGTTTAAAGTCTGTTTTATCAGAGACTAGGATTGTAACCCCTGCTTTTTTGTTGTTGTTGTTCTCCATTTGCTTGGTAGATCTTCCTGCATCCCTTTATTTTGAGCCTATATGTATCTCTGCATGTGAGATGGGTTTCCTGAATACAGCAAACTGATGGGTCTTGACTCTTTATCCAATTTGCCAGACTGTGTCTTTTAATTGGACGATTTAGTCCATTTACATTTAAGGTTAATATTGTTACATGTGAACTTGGTCCTGTCATTGTGATATTAGCTGGTTATTTTGCTTGTTAGTTGATGCAGTTTCTTCCTAGCATCTATGGTCTTTACATTTTGGCATGTTTTTGCAATGGCTGGTATCAGTTGTTCCTTTCCATGTTTAGTGCTTCCTTCAGGATTTCTTGTAGGGCAAGCCTGGTGGTGACAAAATCTCTAAGCATCTGCTTTCCTGTAAAGGATTTTATTTCTCCTTCACTTATGAAACTTAGTTTGGCTGGATATGAAATTCTGGGTTTAAAATTCTTTTCTTTAAGAATGTTGAATATTGGCCCCCACTCTCTTCTGGCTTGTAGAGTTTCTGCCGAGAGATCTGCTGTTAGTCTGATGGGCTTCCCTTTGTGTGTAACCCGACCTTTCTCTCCAGCTGTCCTTAACATTTTTTCCTTCATTTCAACTTTGGTTAATCTGACAATTATGTGTCTTAGAGTTGCTCTTCTCGAGGAGTATCTTTGTGGCATTATTTGTATTTCCTGAATTTGAATGTTGGCCTGTCTTACTAGGTTGGGGAAGTTCTCCTGGATGATATCCTGAAGAGTGTTTTCCAACTTGGTTCCATTTTCCCCCTCACTTTCAGGCACACCAGTCAGACATGGATTTGGTCTTTTCACATAATCCCATATTTCTTGGAGGCTTTGTTCATTTCTTTTTCCTTTTTTTCTCTAAATCTCTCTTCTCACTTCATTTCATTCAGTTGATCTTCAATCATTGATACCCTTTCTTCCAGTTGATCGAGCCGGTTACTAAAGCTTGTGAATTTGTCACATATTTCTCATGTCATGGTTTTTATATCTGTCAGTTCGTTTATGGACTTCTCTGCATTGATTATTCTAGTTATCCATTCTTCCATTCTTTTTTCAAGATTTTTAGTTTCTTTGTGCTGGGTATGTAGTTCCTCCTTTAGCTTTGAGAAGTTTAATCGACTGAAGCCTTCTTCTCTCAACTCGTCAAAGTCATTCTCCGTCCAGCTTTGATCCACTGCTGGTGATGAGCTGCGTTCCTTTGGAGGGGGAGATGCACTCTGATTTTTTGAATTTTTTGAATTTTCAGCTTTTCTGCCCTGCTTTTTCCCCATCTTTGTGGTTTTATCTGCCTTTGGTCTTTGATGCTGGTGACATACTGATGGGGTTTTGGTGTGGGTGTCCTTTCTGTTTGTTAGTTTTCCTTCTAACATTCAGGACCCTCAGCTGTAGCTCTGTTGGATTTTGCTTGAAGTCCACTCCAGACCCTGTTTGCCTAGGTATCAGCAGCGGAGGCTGCAGAAGATAGAATATTGCTGTACAGCGAGTGCTGCTGTCTGATTCTTGCTCTGGAAGCTTCGTCTCAAGGGTGTAGCCCGCCATGTGAGGTGTGAGGTGTTGGTCTGCACCTAGTGGGGGATGTCCCCCAGTTAGGCTACTCAGGGGTCAGGGACCCACTTGAGCAGGCAGACTGTCCGTTCTCAGATTTCAGCCTCCGTGCTGGGAGATCCACTGCTCTCTTCAAAGCTGTCAGACAGGGTCATTAACATCTGCAGAGGTTTCTGCTGCTTTTTTTTTTGCTATGCACTGTCCCAAGAGGTGGAGTCTACAGAGACAGGCAGGCCTCCTCGAGCTGTGGTGGGCTCCACCCAGTTCGAGCTTCATGGAGGCTTTGTTTACCTACTTAAGTCTCAGCAATGGCAGGCACCCCTCCCCCAGCCTCACTGCTGCCTTACAGTTAGATCTCAGACTGCTGTGCTAGCAATGAGGGAGGCTCTTTGGACGTGGGACCCTCCCAGCCAGATGTAGGATATAATCTCCTCGTGTGCCATTTGCTAAGACCCTTGGTAAAGTGCAGTATTAGGGTGGGAGTTATCTGATTTTCCAGGTGTCGTGTGTCTCAGTTTCTAAAGGGATTCCCTTCCCCCTTGCACTTCCCAGGTGAGGCGATGCCTTGTCCTGCTTCAGCTCTCGCTGGTCGGGCTGCACCAGCTGACCAGCACTGATTGTCTGGCACTCCCCAGTGAGATGAACCCGGTACCTCAATTGAAAATGCAGAAATCACCCATCTTCTGTGTCACTCATGCTGGGAGCTAGAGGCTGGAGCTGTTCCTATTCGGCCATCTTGCTCGCACCCCCCGCAACTTTGTAATTTCAATAGCTTTAGTAGTTTTTGGTTACATGGATGTATTCTATAGTGGTGAAGTCCCCTTTAAGTGTACCTATCACCTGAATAGTGTACATTGTAACCAAAAGGCAATTTTTCATTTCACTCCTCTCCCACCAACCCCCTTCTGTTTCTCCAGTGTCCATGACACCAGTCAGTATGTCTTTGCATCCCCATAGCTTATCCCACTTAATGAGAACCTGTGGTATTTCATTCCTGGGTTACTTCACGTAGGATAATGGCCTCCAGTTCCATTCAAGTTGCTGCAAAAGATATTAATTCATTCTTTTTTACAGTTGAGCAGTATTCCATGGTATATGTATATATGTTGTGTGTATATTTTATATATATATATATTTATACACAGACATACACATACGTGTATGTGCATATTTATATGTGCCACATTTTCTTTTTTTTTTTTTCTTTTTTTTGAGATCGAATCTCGCTCTGTCACCCAGGCTGGAGTGCAGTGGTGTGATCTCGGCTCACAGAAAGCCCTGCCTCCCAGGTTCACACCATTCTCCTGCCTCAGCCTCCAGAGTAGCTGGGACTAAAGGCGCCCGCCACCACGCCCAGCTAATTTTTTGTATTTTTAGTAGAGACAGGGTTTCACCTTGTTCGCCGGGATGGTCTCAATCTCCTGACCTTGTGATTCACCTGCCTCAGCCTCCCAAAGTGCTGGGATTACAGGCTTGAGCCACCGCACCCGGCATATGCCATATTTTCTTTATCTACTCATTAGTTGATGGGGACTTAGGTTGATTTCATATCTTTGTGCAGTTATGAATTATGCTGTAATAAACATATATGTGCAGGTATCTTTTTAATATAATAACTTTTTTATTCCTTTGAACAGAATCCCAGTAGTGGGATTGCTGGATCAAATGGTAGATCTCCTTTTAGTTCTTTAAAAAATCACCATACTGTTTTTCACAGAGATTGTACTAATTTACATTCCCACTGGTAGTGTATAAGCATTCCTTTTTCACTGCATCCATGCCTACATCTGTTGTTTTTTGACCTTTTAAAAATGGCCATTCTTTTTTTTTTTTTTTTTTTGAGACAGAGTCTCACTCTGTCGCCCAGGCTGGAGTGCAGTGGCGCAATCTCAGCTCACTGCAAGCTCCGCCTCCCGGGTTTATGCCATTCTCCTGCCTCAGCCTCCCGAGTAGCTGGGACTACAGGCGACTGCCACATCACCCGGCTGGTTTTTTTTTTTTTTGTATTTTTTAGTAGAGACGGGGGTTTTCACCATGTTAGCCAGGATGGTCTCGATCTCCTGACCTCATGATCCTCCCGTCTCGGCCTCCCAAAGTGCTGGGATTACAGGCTTGAGCCACTGCTCCCAGTGTAAAAATGGCCATTCTTACTGGGATAAGGTGGCATCTCATTGCAGTTTTAATTTACATATGCCTAATAATTAGTGATGTTGACCATTTTTTCATGTTTCTTGGTCACTCATATATCTTCTTTTGAGAAATATCTGTTCATGTCATTTGCCCACATTTTAATAACATTATTTCTTTTTTGTTTTGCTGATTTGTTTGAGTTCCTTGTAGATTTTGGATATTAGTCTTTTGTCAGATGTATAGTTTGCAAATATTTTCTTCCATTCTGTAGGTTGTCTGTTTACTCTGTTATTTCTTTTGTCATGCAAAAGGTACTTAGTTTAATTAGGTCCCATTTATTTATGTTTCTTTCTGTTGTATTTGCTTTTGGAGTCTTCGCCATAAATTATTTGCCTATGCCTATATCCAGTGGAGTTTTTCTTGTGTTTTCTGTGAGAATTTTTACAGACTTAGATCTTAGATTTAAGTCTTTAATTCATCTGAGTTAATTTTTGTATGTGGTGAGAGATAGGGATCCAACTTCATTCTTCTACATGTGGCTATCCAATTTTTGCAGCATCATTTACTGAATACATATTTTTTTCTACTTGGTCGAAGATCAGTTGATTGTAAGTGATTAGCTTTATTTCTGGGTTCTCTATTCTGTTCCATTGGTCTATGTGCCTACTTTTATACCAGT
This sequence comes from Trachypithecus francoisi, assembly GCF_009764315.1. NCBI lineage: Eukaryota > Metazoa > Chordata > Mammalia > Primates > Cercopithecidae > Trachypithecus > Trachypithecus francoisi. The sequence continues at coordinate 102,733,914 of NW_022681468.1, forward strand.
GCCATGGTGATTTGGTAACTATAGACTGGTAGTATAACTTGAAATCCAGTCATGTGATGCCTCCAGATTGTTCTTTTTGCTAAAGATTGCTTCAGCTATTTTTTGGTTCCATATAAATTTTAGGATTGTTTTTTCTAATTCTGTGAAAAATGATGTTAGTATTTTGATAGGAATTGCATTAAATCTGTAGATCGCTTTGGACAATATGATGATTTTCAAAATATTGATTCTTCCTATCCATGAGCATGGGATATTTTTCCATTTGTCTGTGTCATCTCTGATTTCTTTCATCAGTGTTTTGTGGTTCTTGTTGTAGTGATCTTTTACCTCCTTTGTTAAATATATTCCTAGATACTTTATTTTTTGTAGCTATTGTTAATAAAACTGAGTTCTTGATTTTATTCTCAGCTGGCATACAGCAGTGCTACTGGTTTGTGTACATTGATTTTGTAACCTGAGACTTTATTGAATTCAGTTATCAAATGTAAGAGTCTTTTGAGGGAGTCTTTAGGGTTTCCTAGGTATACGATCATATCATTAGCAAACAGAAATAATTTGATTTCCTCTTTTCCAATTTGGATGCCCTTTATTTCTTTCTTGTGCCTGATTGCTCTGGCTAGGACTTCCAGAATGAGGATTCTTAAAGGAAAAGAAATCACTTTGCTCTCTAAGCGAAAAAAAGATTGACTCAGCAAGCCTAGATGGTTCAAATCCTGCACACTCTGAAATAAGATCTGTCCCTTGAATGACTCTCGGAAAATACACTTCACACTCTTGGAATATTCTGCTGGATAACAGATCTTTCTTTACCTTGGGACTTGGGCCATGCCAGATGGTTGATGCTAACAATGTGACTTGTGTTAGGGCTCTAGGATCATGAGATATCAATTTGACCTCTGGAGAAATGGGAGACTGAGTAAGATCAGCCATGTAGGATATTTGATGGCTACATAACTGACCCCCCAACAAAAACCCTGGACACCAGAGCTAGGTGACATTTCCTGGTTAGCAACCCATATTGTTGCTGGAGAGTCAAGCACTGTCCATATATCTCTACCCGGCACAAGGACACCTGGAAATTTGTACCTTGTCTTTCGTGGACTCTGCCATGAATGCCTTTTACCTTTTCTGATTTTACTCTGTGTCCTCTGAAGGTAATAAACTGTAACTATGAATATAACTGCTATTCTGAGCCCTGTGAGTCCTTCCAGGGCATCACTGAGCCTGCAGATAGTCATGGGGCTCCCCAACACATGCTTTCAACAGTAAGTAATGAAGAGAGGCTATGTTGCAGGGTAGAAAAACATATCAGAACTGAATCCCCACTCTGCCATACACCTCTGGGTGATCTCATTGAAATCAGTTTATTTGTTCATCTCCTTTGAGATTTAAATAAGATTCTACATTATAATTCATCCATTTTAAAATTAAATATTCATTGAATGTGCCACCTTTTTGTCACATAGTAGATGTTCAAAAAGTGGCTAAAGGTAGAGATGATTAATTGATTTGGCCAGTATGTGAGCTTCTTCACTCTATTTTAAGTTCGTTAGGTTAGGTAAGGACTCTAAATTTGGACATATGTCCCTCTACATGTTTGTAGACAGATAAGTTCACAGTTTGTAGTTAATAAATGAGCATTTTCATATGGTTACTTGGCTGCCATTTTCTCTTTATTATCTTGAGCCAAGTCCTCTGATTTCAAACAGTGTTTTTTAAATCAATTGTATAGTACTAGAGGCTTGGGAAAACAGCCTAGATATAAAAATCCCCGGGACAGCGCCAGAATAATATTTGGAATATAGTAAGTGTTAGTTGAACATAAACACCTAGAGGATTTTGTTACAAACACTATTGAATAGGTATATACATTTTCTTTCTTATGCAATAACTGAAATACCAGAAAAATGAAGACTCAAGATATGGAATGAAATATAATTTTTGCCCAATTTTTACCAATGACTACTACACTGGGGGTATGCCTTTGTTGTGGGGTGAACTGTGTCCCCTCAAAAGATGTATTCAAGCTCTAATCCCTGATACTTGTGAATGTGACCTTGTTTGGAAACAGGGTCTTTGCAGATATAATAAAACTATGATGAGGCCATACTTCATTAGAATTAGCCCTAATACAATGACTGATGTCCTTATTAGAAGAGGACAACTTGGACACAGAGGGAAGATGGCCTTGTGAAGACACAGGCAAAGATTAGAGTTATACTGCCACAAGCCCAGGAATGCTAAAGATTGCTAGAAACCACCAGAAGCTGGAACAGACAAAGAAGGAGCCTTCCTTAGAGCCATCAGAGTGAGCATGATCCTGCCAACACACTGATTCCAGACTTATGCCTCTAGAAATGTGAAATAAGTTTCTGTTGCATTACACAAAGGTACCAAGGTACCCAGTTGTGGCAGTTTGGTATGATGGCCCAGGCAGCCAATACACAATGCATCCCCCATTCTATCTTGTCATACATAGGTTTTTGATTGTTGTCTATTATTGCCTTGACAGAATATAATCTGCTTCCTGGAAGGTAGAAGGAAGCAGCCAGGAAGGTGGAGGCAGAAGGAAGTGACTCACCACGGGACTTCGGCCAATGCTGCTCAGGTGGTAGAGAAGGCCTTTTGCATGGTAAATGGTTGGCTGCAGATGAGCACTGGGAGAAAGCCATTGTCTGTTCAAATCTTCCCCACTCAGTGAGCATCTGTGGCTACAGGAACAAACAATAAGCAAATAAATACACATTCAGAAGAAAATAACTTGAGAAAATAAAGCTCCACAAGATAAACAATTAAACTAATGAGTTCAAAACTTTTCTCTGATTTCTGTCCAATTGGCATCAATTTCAGACGTCCAGAAAGCTTTAGATTTGTCCTTTAAGCTCCAAAGTATCATAATTATTCACAACCCCCAAATGAACTAGAAACCATATTTGACTTGCTATTGGATTATCAGAGTTTTAAGACAAAGTTGAAAAATGTAGTTCCCTATTATATACATCCATGGGGAATAAATTTAATAAATTTCTCTAGGCTATGGATTCTTCAGTTCTACAGATAATTAAGTTGTATTCAATCTATCATACTGGGTGTGTTACATATGATATTTCCCGCTGGTTCAATAACTCTGCAAGGTAGACATTAGAGCACCCCAATGAAGAGACTGAGGCTTAAATATGATTAAATAAATGGCTGGAGATGTAGGTCATAAGAAAGAGCTAGGTTTCCCCCCCAGGTTTATTTGCTTCTAACCCTTATTCTCTCTCTTTTATTGCACTGCTTGACATTTACCAAGAGAATCAGAGTACCTTTTTCAAATATATCATCATGGTATGTTAGAGCAAGAATGAGCTCAAAATCATACATTCCCTCATTTGGGGAATGATGATGTTCATATTCAAAAGTGCCAAGTTACTTTACAAAAGTGACCCAGCTGGTAGTGAGAGGATTGACTGCCATTCACAGTGAGGAAACTGAGATGCTGAGTTGTCAGGTAGAGTGATCCTAAAAGCCCACAACCACCAGAGATTACCAAGGGCAGCCCCTGCACAGGACATGTTCCCAGTAGTCCTGCTAAAGTATTATTTACTCAATAGTGTCAATGAGCTAAGTGCCACAGATTGGGAGGATCAGTACAGCATCTCCAAACCTCCAGCACCCCCAGCTCCTCCCAAGCCCTCCACCATTGTCCTTCTGCACCCAAGCTCAGTGGAATTACTAACAGTTCCCACTTGACTTATGGCCTCCAGAAATGTGAGATGAGTTTCTGTTGTTTTAAGCCACCCAGTTTGTGGTAGTGTGCAGCAACAGCCCTAAGAAACCAATACACAATACATCGTCCATTCTATCTTGTCATACATAGGTTTTTGCTGGGACTTCTCCATCCTCATGCACTCCTACCTCTTCAACGTTTAGGGGATCAATCTGCAGGGGAGTTTTCCCTGATTTTCCAGGCCATTGCATCTATCTCCTATTTGCTGCAATAACATCCTGAGGCCCTCTTGATCAGAGTCCTTATGAAACCATTTTGGATGGATTTTTATTTTTATGTCTTTTGACTTCCTGATAAGACTACGAGCTTCCTGGGGGCAAGGACAGTGATAGTCTCTTGGTCACCATCAAACTCTAATATAGTAACTCTGTCAGAGTTGATATTGGGTAAATAATTTGGAAAGAATAAATTTACCAGCATTCATATGCAGAATCAGATATGATTTCTGTTTTGTTTTCTTTCAAACACACTGTTTTCAATAAACATTGGAGGTAAAAGGAAGGTTCAGTCTTCAGTCTTCTCCTTTTACCGCTTATTCATTTCCATGTTCCTGAAATTATCTTTAAATATTAGCTTCCTGCTGCCTGTCAGATCCTCTTACAACTTACTGGAAACTGAAAATCTTTAGATTAATCACTTATCCTGATTTCTCCATTAAAATATTTTGACTTGATAAATGGCAGGTCTTGTGCATGTTCCTCTCTGGCTTTTTTTGTTCTTTGCCTGCTTTTTTTCTCCCTTTCTCTTTTTAATAGCAATGACATCTAGAAATAGGGTTTATCAGTTCTGCCTGATGACCAAGGATGAAGGTAAAATATGAAGCAGATTTTCAATGCCGATAGCAACAGAAAGGAACAGGCAGCCCAGACTTGCTCCTGAGCACATTTGCTGTGTTTAAATGAATTTCTTTTCTCAAATCAAGGTACTTGCAGGCACAACATCCCAGAGCCCCAGGATTCTCTTTGACTGCTCTGTGATTTCTCTTTGCCTTGACCTGGATTCTCATCAACACTGGGGATTTGTTTTTTCCTTTGTAACACTGACTATGATGAAATTAGTTGAGGCCCTTTAAAAGCATTTCTGCTTGTATAAATGAAAATGCAAGCATTACATGTGTCCAGCAGCCAGCAATTCTGTATGAACTCTCTCTACGTCTTCTTTCCCTATGCTCCATGGAAACCAAGTTCAGGGGCAATATCTACATGGAGAAGGCTCATGTATTACCACTTTGCAGAAATACTATTTTAGATCACAATTTCCAAGAACAAAAAAATAAAGTTTTGTGCTGAAGCCAGAAATCCAAATTTGAATAAGAAGACCTAGTTCCAACTCCAAGCTGGTACCAGATATAGGATTTGAGACCTCTTTGACAGTCAACATTCTCATGTGTGAAATAAATAAGTCAAACATCCCCCTAGCTTTATTTTGAGGATTGAATGAAATATCTATTTTAGATATCCCTATAGAGAAATATCATATACTTCTATCTCTACCTATGTCTGTGTCCATGACTATATCCACATCTGTATCTACGTCTACATCTTCATCTATATCTAAAATGCTCTAGGATGCATAGCACAACTTTGACTATATTCACTGGTTCCTTACCTCATCCTAATTTTTTTTCTTATAAAGAATAATCAGATAGCTATATGCAGGGTGAATGGAAGGGAAAAGTGTCTTGACTAGGAACTCCAGGCAAGACGCTGTGATCAGTTTTAAGTAACAGTTTACTTGGACACATCTAAGGGTAGGGGCAGTAGGCTGAACAGAAAAGAATTTAAGAAAAACTGAAAATAAATAATCAGTAGAAATTGCTGATTGAAATTTGGACTGTTAAACAGCGCACAAAGGAGGACCACATCTAAGATTATCTAAATATAGAGATTTGGAGAGAAATTGGGCCAATGTAAGACATACAGAAGAAAGCTCTTATTTTGGGGAAAATTTGGTTTGTTTGTTGTCTGTTTTGGAGAAGTAGAGGCAATGAATCATTGCATTTGTGTAGATAGATTGTGTGGATTTGGGAAACCCACGTGATTGTATTTGTCTTCAGGACTCTATGGTGGTTATGATTTGGAGAGTATCTCTGTGTGTGCCTAGGGTTTTGGCAGTCCCTATATCTATGCAATTGCAGGTTATTATAATATGTACGACACCTCGAGTGCTTTTCCTTTTAAAGTGAATCCATTTGCTTCCAATCTCTGAATCCATTTGGCATTTTGTGTTAATAATATCAGAGATTCGTGTAGTCAGAGGAACTGTTGCTGCTCTTTCCAGGGATTTGTTTTAAGCATTTGAAGATAAAATGCACTCCATCTTCTTATCTACTGTAGCATTTCTGAAATGACAGCTGCTCCTTCTATGGAGGGAGAATTAGCAGATGGACAGCTATGACTGACTGGCAATAAATTCAGTGTCTATAATTTCTGAAAACGGGTCCTCTCTCAAATAGTTTGAAGTTCTGCTTTCTTTATAAGAATCATAAAATGGTGATTATTGCTACAGTTGGCCCTCTGTATCCATGAATATAGAGGGCCAACTGTACTCAGCCATTTTATATAAGAGACTTGAACATCCACGAATTTTGGTATCCATGGTAGTGGGTGTGCGGAAGGTGTCCTGGAACCAATAATCTGCAAATATCAAAGCATGATGTTATTTTTCCCTCCACCAAAAATTGTAAAGTTACAGGGAAAAATTATCCACTTCATTTTGTTTTTCACAAATAAAGACATTTGATCTGACTCGTCCTCATTATTTTAAAAAGCTTTAGTTTAAATAGCTACTTTAAGATAAAGTTTATATGCACTAAATATGCCAGATCTAGGATGCTCAGATATCCAGTTTGTCTAGGAATGTTGCATTTTTAGCTTTGAAATGCTTGCATCCCAGTGACTTTCTCAACAAATGCACACCAGAGATATGATAACCTTGCCTAGATCCTTAATTTTAGAAGGTGGTGCAGAGCTGGAATACTTGACCAAAAGTAGGCTGAATTATTTTGCACTGACTGAATGTTTTTAGGCGGGACTTTCACACTCCACTGAGGCTCAGGCATCCTTATCACCTATGTTTACCTAGATTGTTTCCCACACGCATTATCTGCCTGTTCTTTTCAGGCATTTGCAGCCAATGTCTGGAAAATTCCTAATCCTTAAAACTGAGGTTTTTGTGGGGCATATCTTTTTCCTTAAGATCTGATCTCCAGAAAATATGGTCATTTTATGACGAAACAAAAGCATCTCAACCGAAGTTATCGAAGAGTCAATCAGCAGCACTAGTCCTAACTAAAAGGTCACTGAATAGAAGCCACCAGCTGCACGATATTCTGAGTAAAAGGGAACTTTAAAGGCTGGACAGTTTCAAGGACAATGATGTCACTAAAAATAATTCTTTTAACATTAATTATGGATCTCGTTTATCTGCTGAGAACAGGGATCATCCAGAGGTTGGGAAACAAGTAATATAACCAAGGGCTTTAACAACTAGATCCTGAACTACCAGGACTCCTAAAGCCAAGAAAGGACCATAAGCAGAGAAAGAGTAAAAGTGAGTCACTTTCTAAAAATGAATCTATAGAGCTGCCGTCAGAATACAAGAGGATTAAAAAATCTCCCATCCGTCCATGACTAAAAAGTAGAGGGACAGAGTCCATCAGACTGAATAAATGATGCCAGGCTCGATAATATTAGTGCCTGCAGCACAGCAAGCTCTGAAGCCTAAAGAAAGGCAGCATGTTTGAGATTTAGGCAGCAGCTTCACCATTCACTATACATCCTAGGTGCAGAAGGCAGCAAGGGTGCAGGAGGAGAATATCTATGAAGGCAAAGAGATACATTAAAGCTTCAAGAACACGATGAACAGCATGGGGACCATCGGCCAGACACTGCACCTAGAGTTTTCCAAGTAAACATGGTTTGGATAGAGAAAAGGAAAAAAGAGGAAAAAAACAAAAGACAACTTCATTTCAAAGCTACAAAACAACCAGAGTTGTCAGCGACATATTATTATGTTCAGGATATTTTTTGTCATGCAAAATGCTCAGGAGAGTCAATAATCCAGAGAGCAAGGGAAGATAAGAGATCTAACACAGCTGTTCCTACACACCTCCAGGAACCCAGGAATGGGTTACCAGAGGTATGATCACCCCAGAGCCCAGAAATGGGAAAGCCAAAATCTTTAAAGATAGGCCAGAAGAACTGACCTGAGTTCAAATGTCATCTTTGTGAAAGAAATTACCCATAGTTAACATTTGAACTTTGGTAGGTCTAAATATAAAATAGTTGTTCTTTATGTCCTTGTTCCTCCAAGGGTAGTCACAAAGGAGGAGCAACAACATTACCTGGCAGCCTGTTAGATATATAGAAACTCTAGTCCCAACCCTGAGTCTGCATTTTAACAAAATCCTAACGGAGTGTGTATGCACATTAAGTGAAAGAAGCAGTGCTTTCTACTAGACTTTAAGGAAAGAAATAAAAAAAGAAAATTAACATTTACAAAGGAATTATTACTTTATAAAGGGATTTATTGCCACCATGCTTCCAAGAACTAGAACACATATTTAGGATTTTTAGCCTCTCATCTGGAGCAGAGCCAGCTCCAAAAGCTTGAAGACACCCCTACTTACATACTTGTCCACCCCATTTTTCCCACCGTTGTGTTAGTCTCTTACATATTTTAATTTGAACACCAATAGAGAAGATTAAGATGTAGTTTTTATTTCTAAGTTATTTTCACAAGTCTGATTTCACAATATCATTTGAAAGATCACAAGACCAGAACAACTTCAGCTGAAATCAGCTCAGACCAGATTAAGTGATGAGCCAGATTAGCTGCAAATATAGAGAGAGCCCGAGGGCATCACTTGCATCAATCAAGAGCATGTGATCAATTCACATTTCTTTTAGTTTTATTTTATTTTATTTTATTTTTTTTTTTTGAGACGGAGTCTCGCTCTGTCGCCCAGGCTGGAGTGTAGTGGCCGGATCTCAGCTCACTGCAAGCTCCGCCTCCCGGGTTTACGCCATTCTCCTGCCTCAGCCTCCCGAGTAAGCCGGGACTACAGGCGCCTGCCACCTCGCCCGGCTAGTTTTTTGTATTTTTTAGTAGAGACGGGGTTTCACCATGTTAGCCAGGATGGTCTCGATCTCCTGACCTCGTGATCCGCCCGTCTCGGCCTCCCAAAGTGCTGGGATTACAGGCTTGAGCCACCGCGCCCGGCTATTTTATTTTTTTTCAAGATGCAATTTCACTCTTATTGCCCAGGCTGGAATACCATCCCCGCTCACTGCAACCTCCGCCTCCTGGGTTCAAGTGATTCTCCTGCCTTAGCACCCAGAGTAGCTGGGCTTACAGGCACGTGCCGCTATGCTCGGCTAATTTTTTGTATTTTTAGTAGAGATGGGGTTTTGCCATGTTGGTCAGGCCAGTCTCGAACTCCCGACCTCAGGTGATCCGCGCACCACGGCCTTCCAAAGTGCTGGGATTACAGGCATCAGCCACCGCGACGGGCCAGTTAATTCACATTTCTACACAGCACTTGTTCCCACATACAACTGACTCAATGAAAATAAATATTACTCCCTATGAAACAGCCCTCTAAGTTGAAAGTTTCTTTTTTTTTTTTTTTTTGAGACGGAGTCTCTCTCTGTGGCCCAGGCTGGAGTGCAGTGGCCAGATCTCAGCTCACTGCAAGTTCCGCCTCCTGGGTTTACCCCATTCTCCTGCCTCAGCCTCCCGAGTAGCTGGGACTACAGGCGCCCACCACCTTGCCCGGCTAGTGAAAGTTTCTAAAGCTATGTCATCAGACTGTGAAAGAAAAATACATCTCGGGACCCCAAGATCACTAAGCCAAAGGGAAAAGTCAAGCTGGGAACTAATTATTACTTTTTTATTTAATTATTATTATTATTATTTATTTAATTATTACTTTTATAATAATTAAAGCAAATAGAAACCTTTGAAAAATTCCATACCCACTCCTGATAAAGACAATCAAGAAAATAAGAATTGACAGATACTGTGTGTGTATGTCTGTATACACACACACATGCACACACGCGTACATTCCTAAAGCCAGGAATTGTAAGTCTTAAAGGAAGAATTTTATTTAATGGAGAAACTCCAGAGGAATTTCCACTAAGAGCAGGCACAAGGTAATGAGGATCACTCTCTCCACAACTCTTCAATGTATGATTAGAAGTATTACCCAATGAACCTAGACAAGAGACATCATTCAGAAGAATGCAAATCAGTAAAGAAGATGTGAAACCATGTGTATTTGCAGGTAACATGACAGCATACCTAGAAAACCAACTATTAACTCAAACAGTAAAGGAATTTAGTGAAGTAGCAGGATACAATATTAGCATACAAAAGTAAATTTCCATATAGGAGAGTAGTTGAATAATTTGGTGCAGTCACAAAATGAGGTATTATGCAACTATGTAAACAAAGAGGAAAATCCCAATGAGATGATATGGAGTGGTAATTTTTAGGATATGGAGTTAAATGATAAAGTTGAATGAAATACAACTTTTAAAAATAAAAATATACAGTTAAGGGATAACATAGCATAACTAAGAATGAAGGAGATGAACAATATACATGCATTTATTCCTTTGTGCAAAAATACAAGAAAGATAAATCAGAAACTAATAAGACTGATTGCCTAATGAAGGCTGGTGGACATGGGGTGTAACACATAGAGAATAGGTAACTGGGAATGGGGTAAGAAGATTGAGGGGCAAGTGACATTTCCCTGAGCATACCTTTTTGTCTAATTTCAACTTTTAGAACCAAGTTAACATTTCACATACTCATATCAATCAATAAATAAATATAATCAAATACAGGAGCCATGGAGAAAACCCAAATGGGTTATAAACATTTATAAATAAACTCTGTCACAAATGACTAACACTAAAGGAAGTAAGAAGAAAAGAACTGAACTGAGAAACTTTAGAAAATAAAATTTTGGCTTTAAATGATAAAGCTAAGGACAAAAAGAATGATACACAAATTTGTTTTTCATAGCAGTATACAATTCTGAGCTAGCAATTCTAAAACTACTTTATGTGTATTCTAGGATTGAATAAATAAGTAAATCAATTATGAATAACAACAACCAGGTTTCTCATAGTTATAGAAAGGAATTCTAAATAAGGAATTAACACTGTGATGTTGTACTGAAATCAGAGGTATCAGCATGAACTCATGATTTTATATTTACAGATAGATGGATAAAGAAATAGATGTGTGTGTGTATTCAAACATGTATTTCCTAGATCTGACTACTAGAAGAACCAAGAAATACTAGCGCCCTATTAGCAAGAAACATATCTAGTTCCGAGATATCAGTTTCTAAATACCATTAGTCAATAAAAGAAATCAGGACTGCTTGAAGAAATGCCTGGTTTCAGAGGTGGGGCAGAAGAAAAGAATATCCATCTAGAACAGAATATGTAATGGTGCCAAAAAGTAAGGAAGTATTTTTAAATAATGGGGACATGTTGAAATGACACAGAGATGAATTCTAAGGGAACCACAATGGCAAAATACAGTAAGATTTGACCACAAACAATAATACTATGTTATAATCCATAGAATAAATTAAATATTCATAAATTCATAGTGATATAAATAAATAAGTAGGGAAGAAAAAACAGCTCTTAATTTTAGTAGAATTCCAATTAGTACATAGAGAAGTAGATTTATAAATTTAGAGAAAAATTTAAAAATCTTATCATTTGATGAACATCACAGTTATAATTGATACAAGCAACAATCAGCAATGTAGCTAAAGTTAGTGGGTAAAAGTGTAATGAGCAACGGAAGATTTACATAGACTAAGGGTGTCTCCCCACAAGACACTTACTATTCCCAAAGGGAATAATACTAACTTTATTATGGAGAAGTCTGGAAGATACCACTTTATTCAAATGATCAAAGTTAATACCACCATTTGTGAGGCATATCAACATCACACACCCCTGATATGATACAATTGAGAAGGGTACAACATCACCTGTGTGACAACCTTGCCAGAAATACAAAGTCACTATTTAATAATGAGGAAACATGAGACAAACCCAACTCAAGGGATATCCTATAACTCACCAGTACTCTTCAAAAAAGTCAAGATAAACAGAAAAAAAAAACCTGAGGAACAATTTTAGATTAGAGGAGATTGAGAAGACACAACTACTAAATGCAATATATGATCCTGAAAAAACAGCATTATTGAAATGATTGGTTAAATCTGAATAATGTATGTAATTAATACTAGTGTATTAATGTTAATTTCCTGGTTTTGATTATTATCTTACAGATATGTAAAATGTTAGCATTTAGGTAAGCTGGGTGAAAGATATACAGGCATATTTTTATACTATTATTATAACTTCTTTGACAGATATAAATTATTTCAAAATAAATACTTACAAGAGTTTTAAAAGTTATAACTTGAAAAAAGGAAAAAAACCTATAATTTATAAAAAATAAGAATTAGAAAAACTAAAAAATCAGGTAATAATAAATGGTTAAAAAACGAAATATCGTTTTGTAAATAAAACCTAGTGTAGAAAGAACTCAAACATGAATAAATAAGACAAATAATGCCTTTAGAGAAAAACGTAAAATTAAAAATTTTGTTTTAATTCTATAGAAGGGCAGAAAAAGATAACAAGGACTCAAGGCAAAGTGACAAATATTGAAGATAGGCAAAGAACATCGGCCGGGCGTGGTGGCTCAAGCCTGTAATCCCAGCACTTTGGGAGGCCGAGACGGGCGGATCACGAGGTCAGGAGATCGAGACCATCCTGGCTAACACGGTGAAACCCCGTCTCTACTAAAAAATACAAAAAACTAGCCGGGCAAGGTGGCGGGTGGCTGTAGTCCCAGCTACTCGGGAGGCTGACGCAGGAGAATCGCATAAACCCGGGAGGCGGAGCTTGCAGTGAGCTGAGATCGGCCACTGCACTCCAGCCCGGGCGACAGAGCAAGACTCCGTCTCAAAAAAAAAAAAAAAAGAAAAAAAAAAAAAGAAAATTGAACAGGGATATTCAAATAATTAAATAAAAATATTTAAAGAAAGAAAATGTGAGACAATGATTTAAAGTCCAGAAAAACTGATTTTTCAAATATAGAGGTATAGACAAATTATTATCAATATTCAGAAACCTAGGAAATATCATCCCCATAAGCCTTGTCCTTAAAAATATATTAGAAAAACCCAGATAAACAAAATGAGCAGAAAGATACGGACATTTTCAATTTTTGCAAAAGTAATTTGAGGACACCTCTGCCACAGACTTGATTTTACCTTACTATAATGGTTTCTTCCACTAGACATTCAGCACTTTGAAGACAAGATAGTGTTTTGTGCACCTCTGTGCTCCCCAGAGCCTGAAAGAGTAACTGGAACACAGATATTATTTCATAAACATATATTCACATGAATTAAAATGGCATTTAATTGTATATTTTAATGCCCTAAACTGTGTTCAAAACCTTTTTGTTAAACCTAAAAAGCAAAATAAATGCTTTCTAACACGACAAAAGCAAGAATACATTATTCTCTACATTTATTTATATCTTGGTTATCATATCTGCCGATGTAAAATGAAATGGATAATTATATATTTCATTTAATATTGAAAGCTCCTATCACATGGGAAAAATAAACGAGCCCTACTTCATCCTTTTGTTTTAAACCAGGTGAATATCAAAAACTGTTCTTCCTCCCAATCACCATTATCACAATCATCAACATCATCACCACCATTATAATTCACATTCATTAAGCACTTATTTTGAACCATGCCTTTTATTAACTGCTTATATGTATTCTCCTCATTGATCTTCACAACCACCCTAGAGGCATTTGTACTTATAATTTCCATTTTGCAGATGAGAAAGTTGAGATTTAGAGATGTTAAATAACCTGCCGAAGGTCACACAGCTAGAGTAGCCTCTGAATAAATAGTAAACTATATAACAGAGAAGACAGTTACTTATATGATGCAAAAATGTCTTAACCATCTAATTAGCATGATTTATCCAGTGTTTGCAATGGATGAAAAGGGATGGGGAAGAAGCCCACGGAAATGAAAGGTGTCTGCTTTCCACACCTGTATGAACCAATGTGTCTCAGCTTCTGTCTGATTTGCCTGTTGAACTTTGCAGTCCAATTTTGTTTGAAGAAAGGATTTCACTGCTTAATATTTTATTTTATTTTATTTATTTATTTTTTTTATTATACTTTAAGTTCTAGGGTACATGTGCATAATGTGTAGGTTTGTTACATATGTATACTTATGCCATGTTGGTGTGCTGCACCCATCAACTCGTCAGCACCCATCAATTCATCATTTATATCATGTATAACTCCCCAATGCAATCCCTCCCTCCTCCCCCCTCCCCATGATAGGCCCCAGTATACTTATGCCATGTTGGTGTGCTGCACCCATCAACTCGTCAGCACCCATCAATTCATCATTTATATCATGTACAACTCCCCAATGCAATCCCTCCCTCCTCCCCCTTCCCCATGATAGGCCCCAGTATGTGATGTTCCCCTTCCCGAGTCCAAGTGATCTCATTGTTCAGTTCCCACCTATGAGTGAGAACATGCGGTGTTTGGTTTTCTGTTCTTGTGATAGTTTGCTAAGAATGATGGTTTCCAGCTGCATCCATGACCCTACAAAGGACACAAACTCATCCTTTTTTATGGCTGCATAGTATTCCATGGTGTATATGTGCCATATTTTCTTAATCCAGTCTGTCACAGATGGACATTTGGGTTGATTCCAAGTCTTTGCTATTGTGAATAGTGCCGCAATAAACATACGTGTGCATATGTCTTTTTAGTAGAATAATTTATAATCCTTTGGGTATATACCCAGTAGTGGGATGAAAGGGTCATATGGTACATTTAGTTCTAGATCCTTGAGGAATTGCCATATTGTTTTCCATAATGGTTGAACTAGTTTACAATACCACCAACAGTGTAAAAGTGTTCCTATTTCTCCACATCCTCTCCAACACCTGTTGTTTCCTGACTTCTTAATGATTGCCATTCTAACTGGTGTGAGATGGTATCTCATTGTGGTTTTGATTTGCATTTCTCTGATGGCGAGTGATGATGAGCATTTTTTCATGTGTCTGTTGGCCGTATGAATGTCTTCTTTTGAGAAATGTCTGTTCATATCCTTTCCCCACTTTTTGATGGGGTTGTTTGTTTTTTTCTTGTATATTCGTTTGAGTTCTTTGTAGGTTCTGGATATTAGCCCTTTGTCAGATGAGTAGTTTGCAAAAATTTTCTCCCATTCTGTAGGTTGCCTGTTCACTCTGATGGTAGTTTCTTTTGCTGTGCAAAAGCTCTTTAGTTTATTAGATCCCATTTGTCAATTTTGCTTTTGCTGCCGTTGCTTTTGGGTTTTAGACATGAAGTCCTTGCCCATGCCTATGTCCTGAATGGTACTACCTAGATTTTCTTCTAGGGTTTTTATGGTATTAGGTCTAACATTTAAGTCTCTAATCCATCTTGAATTAATCTTCGTATAAGGGGTAAGGAAAGGATCCAGTTTCAGCTTTCTACTTATGGCTAGCCAATTTTCCCAGCACCATTTATTAAATAGGAATCCTTTCCCCATTTCTTGTTTCTCTCAGGTTTGTCAAAGATCAGATGGCTGTAGATGTGTGGTATTATTTCTGAGGACTCTGTTCTGTTCCATTGGTCTATATCTCTGTTGTGGTACCAGTACCATGCTGTTTTGGTTACTGTAGCCTTGTAGTAGAGTTTGAAGTCAGGTAGCGTGACGCCTCCAGCTTTGTCCTTTTGACTTAGGATTGTCTTGGCAATGCGGGCTCTTTTTTGGTTCCATATGCACTTTAAAGCAGTTTTTTTCAATTCTGTGAAGAAAGTCATTGGTAGCTTGATGGGGATGGCATTGAATCTATAAATAACCTTGGGCAGTATGGCCATTTTCACGATATTGATTCTTCCTATCCATGAGCATGGTATGTTCTTCCATTTGTTTGTGTCCTCTTGATTTCACTGAGCAGTGGTTTGTAGTTCTCCTTGAAGAGGTCCTTTACATCCCTTGTAAGTTGGATTCCTAGGTATTTTATTCTCTTTGAAGCAATTGTGAATGGAAGTTCATTCCTGATTTGGCTCTCTGCTTGTCTGTTACTGGTGTATAAGAATGCTTGTGATTTTTGCACATAATTTTGTATCCTGAGACTTTGCTGAAGTTGTTATCAGCTTAAGGAGATTTTGGGCTAAGACAATGGGGTTTTCTAAATATACAATCATGTCATCTGCAAACAGGGACAATTTGACTTCTTCTTTTCCTAACTGGATACCCTTGATTTCTTTCTCTTGCCTGATTGCCCTAGCCAGAACTTCCAACACTATGTTGAATAGGAGTGGTGAGAGAGGGCATCCCTGTCTTGTGCCAGTTTTCAAAGGGAATTTTTCCAGTTTTTGCCCATTCAGTATGATATTGGCTGTGGGTTTGTCATAAATAGCTCTTATTATTTTGAGGTACGTTCCATCAATACTGAATTTATTGAGCGTTTTTAGCATGAAGGGCTGTTGAATTTTGTCAAAAGCCTTTTATGCATCTATTGAGATAATCATGTGGTTCTTGTCTTTGGTTCTGTTTATATGCTGGATTACATTTATTGATTTGTGAATGTTGAACCAGCCTTGCATCCCAGGGATGAAGCCCACTTGATCATGGTGGATAAGCTTTTTGATGTGCTGCTGAATCCGGTTTGCCAGTATTTTATTGAGAATTTTTGCATCGATGTTCATCAGGGATATTGCTCTAAAATTTTCTTTTTTTGTTGTGTCTCTGCCAGGCTTTGGTATCAGGATGATGTTGGCCTCATAAAATGAGTTAGGGAGGATTCCCTCTTTTTCTATTGATTGGAATAGTTTCAGAAGGAATGGTACCAGCTCCTCCTTGTACCTCTGGTAGAATTCAGCTGTGTATCCATCTGGTCTGGACTTTTTTTGGTGGGTAGGCTATTAATTGTTGCCTCAATTTCAGAGCCTGCTATTGGTCTATTCAGGGATTCAACTTCTTCCTGGTTTAGTCTTGGAAGAGTGTAAGTGTCCAGGAAATTATCCATTTCTTCTAGATTTTCTAGTTGATTTGCGTAGAGGCGTTTATAGTATTCTCTGATGGTTGTTTGTATTTCTGTGGGGTCGGTGATGATATCCCCTTTATCATTTTTTATTGTGTCTATTTGATTCCTCTCTCTTTTCTTCTTTATTAGTCTTGCTAGCGGTCTGTCAATTTTGTTGATCTTTTCAAAAAACCAACTCCTGGATTCATTGATATTTTGGAGGGTTTTTTGTGTCTCTATCTCCTTCAGTTCTGCTCTGATCTTAGTTATTTCTTGCCTTCTGCTAGCTTTTGAATGTGTTTGCTCTTCCCTCTCTAGTTCTTTTAATTGTGATGTTAGAGTGTCAATTTTAGATCTTTCCTGCTTTCTCTTGTGAGCATTTAGTGCTATAAATTTCCCTCTACACACTGCTTTAAATGTGTCCCAGAGATTCTGGTATGTTGTATCTTTGTTCTCATTGGTTTCAAAGAACATCTTTATTTCTGCTTTCATTTCGTTATGTACCCAGTAGTCATTCAGGAGCAGGTTATTCAGTTTCCATGTAGTTGAGCGGTTTTGATTGAGTTTCTTAGTCCTGAGTTCTAGTTTGATTGCACTGTGGTCTGAGAGACAGTTTGTTATAATTTCTGTTCTTGTACATTTGCTGAGGAGTGCTTTACTTCCAACTATGTGGTCAATTTTTGAATAAGTGTGATGTGGTGCTGAGAAGAATGTCTATTCTGTTGATTTGGGGTGGAGAGTTCTATAGATGTCTATTAGGTCCACTTGGTGCAGAGATGAGTTCAATTCTGGGATATCCTTGTTAACTTTCTGTCTCGTGGATCTGTCTAATGTTGACAGTGGAGTGTTGAAGTCTCCCATTATTATTGTATGGGAGTCTAAGTCTCTTTGCAAGTCTCTAAGGACTTGCTTTATGAATCTGGGTGCTCCTGTATTGGGCGCATATATATTTAGGATTGTTAGCTCTTCCTGTTAAATTGATCCCTTTACCATTATGTAATGGCCTTCTTTGTCTCTTTTGATCTTTGATGGTTTAAAGTCTGTTTTATCAGAGACTAGGATTGCAACCCCTGCTTTTTTTTGTTCTCCATTTGCTTGGTAGATCTTCCTCCATCCCTTTATTTTGAGCCTATGTATGTCTCTGCATGTGAGATGGGTCTCCTGAATACAGCAGACTGATGGGTCTTGACTCTTTATCCAGTTTGCCAGTCTGTGTCTTTTAATGGAGCATTTAGTCCATTGACATTTAAGGTTAATATTGTTATGTGTGAACTTGTTCCTGTCATTATGATATTAACTGGTTATTTTGCTCGTTAGTTAATGCAGTTTCTTCCTAGCCTCGATGGTCTTTACATTTTGGCATGTTTTTGCAATGGCTGGTACCGTTGTTCCTTTCCATGTTTAGGCTTCCTTCAGGGTCTCTTGTAAGGCAGGCCTGGTGGTGACAAAATCTCTAAGCATTTGCTTATCTGTAAAGGATTTTATTTCTCCTTCACTGATGAAACTTAGTTTGGCTGGATATGAAATTCTGGGTTGAAAATTCTTTTCTTTAAGAACGTTGAATATTGGCCCCCACTCTCTTCTGGCTTGTAGAGTTTCTGCCGAGAGATCTGCTGTTTGTCTGATGGGCTTCCCTTTGTGGGTAACCCAACCTTTCTCTCTGGCTACCCTTAAGATTTTTTCCTTCATTTCAACTTTGGTGAATCTGGCAATTATGTGTCTTGGAGTTGCTCTTCTGGAGGAGTATCTTTGTGGCGTTCTCTGTATTTCCTGAATTTGAATGCTGGCCTGCCCTACTAGGTTGGGGAAGTTCTCCTGGATGATATCCTGAAGAGTGTTTTCCAACTTGGTTCCATTTTCCCCCTCACTTTCAGGCACCCCAATCAGACGTAGATTTGGTCTTTTTACATAATCCCATACTTCTTGCAGGCTTTGTTCATTTCTTTTTTTCTTCTTTTTTCTTTTGGTTTCTCTTCTCGCTTCATTTCATTTATTTGATCCTCAATCGCTGATACTCTTTCTTCCAGTTGATCCAGTCGGTTACTGAAGCTTGTGCATTTGTCACGTATTTCTCGTGTCATGGTTTTCATCTCTGTCATTTTGTTTATGACCTTCTCTGCATTAATTAGTCTAGCTGTCAATTCTTCCACTCTTTTTTCAAGATTTTTAGTTTCTCTGCGC
The DNA here is from genome assembly GCF_009764315.1 of Trachypithecus francoisi. Classification (NCBI taxonomy): domain Eukaryota; kingdom Metazoa; phylum Chordata; class Mammalia; order Primates; family Cercopithecidae; genus Trachypithecus; species Trachypithecus francoisi. Next base: position 102,753,007 of record NW_022681468.1, read on the forward strand.
TGGGTACGTAATTCCTCCTTTAGCTCTGAGAAGTTTGATGGACTGAAGCCTTCTTCTCTCATCTCGTCAAAGTCATTCTCTGACCAGCTTTGATCCGTTGCTGGCGATGGGCTGCGCTCCTTTTCAGAGGGAGATGCGCTCTTATTTTTTGAATTTCCAGCTTTTCTGCCCTGCTTTTTCCCCATCTTTGTGGCTTTATCTGTCTCTGGTCTTTGATGATGGTGATGTACTGATGGGGTTTTGGTATAGGTGTCCTTCCTGTTTGATAGTTTTCCTTCTGACAGTCAGGACCCTCAGCTATAGGTCTGTTGGAGATTCCTTGATGTCCACTCCAGATCCTGTTTGCCTGGGTATCAGCAGCAGAGGTTGCCGAAGATAGAATATTGCTGAACAGCGAGTGTACCTGTCTGATTCTTCCTTTGGAAGCTTCCTCTCAGGGGTGTACTCCACCCTGTGAGGTGTGGGGTGTCAGACTGCCCCTAGTGGGGGATGTCTCCCAGCTAGGCTACTCAGGGGTCAGGGACCCACCTGAGCAGGCAGTCTGTCCGTTCTCAGATCTCAACCTCTGCATTGGGAGATCCATGCCTCTCCCCAAAGCTGTCAGACAGAGTCCTTCGCGTCTGCACAGACCCCCGCTGCTTCCCCTGTTGGTCTTCAGCTGTGCGCTGTCCCCAGAGGTGGAGTCTACAGAGACAGGCAGGCTTCCTTGAGCTGCTGTGAGCTCCACCCAGTTCGAGCTTCCCAGCGGCTTTGTTTACCTACTTAAGCCTCAGCAATAGCAGGCGCCCCTCCCCCAGCCTCGCTGCTGCCTTGCGGATAGATCGCTGCAGACTACTGTGTTAGCAATGAGGGAGGCTCCGTGGGCGTGGGACCCTCCCGGCCAGGTGTGGGATATATTCTCCTGGTGTGCCTGTTTGCTTAAAGCGCAGTATTGGGGTGGGAGTTACCCGATTTTCCAGGTGTTGTGTGTCTCAGTTCCCCTGGCTAGGAAAAGGGATTCCCTTCCCCCTTGCTCTTCCAGGTGAGGCGATGCCTCGCCCTGCTTCAGCTCTCGTTGGTCAGGCTGCAGCAGCTGACCAGCACCGATTGTCCAGCACTCCCTAGTGAGATGACCCCAGTACCTCAGTTGAAAATGCAGAAATCACCGGTCTTCTGTGTCACTCACGCTGACACTACTTAATATTTTTAAAATGGATGGGCTGTGAGGCCAATGCTGTCACCTGACCATAAGCCTTAGAAATCTTTTGACATCTTTGTGGTTTTCTTCTATGTAAAATTAATATTCCTCTTCCCATTTGACAAGTTTGTATCAGGTACTAAATTATATTCAAAAGACAAAAATGTCATATAAAAAACATTTTATTCACTAATTCACCATACATTTGTTGTTCAACTAGAGCACCTACTATGTGTCAGATACTATTCTTATTCTGAGGATCCCAGCAGTGAATAAGTCCTTCCAGGAATTTACATTCTGGGGATTATTATCAAGTGCCATCTCCAAGCACATATCATGTCTCTCTTGTTCTGTCAGTTTCTCAGCACCAACCCATCACAGTGGTCAGAAGGTGACAGACAATGAATTCACCTTTATCTGAGAAATAAATGAAAGTCAACTCCCCATTCTACTGTTGTCAGAATATTCTTTCTCTGGACAGTCAATCTCTAAATTAAAACTGCAGCTTTATTTTTTACTGTGAATTCAACAGATTTAATTATGAAATATTGATAGTTCCTGATCATCTCTGTCTCAGCCGGGGCTTCCCCTAGGCTGCTGCAGTCTGCTTTGGATTAAAAGTCATTGTATGTTCCTTGTTGGAGAGAAATCTTTAATAGAATAATATCATGTAATGTTCAAAATCATTAACGTTAAGAAAAATAGACATTATTTTTTATAAAGTTGCAATGGAACTTCTAGTCTCCTATCCCTAATGCAAAAAAGTTGATAAAGAAATTTAGAGCTGAGTTTTCTCGAAGAAGCTCAGAAATTAGAGTCCTGTGATGAACCATAAGACCCCATATTTATTTTCCTAGTTGGAAAGAATGCATCAGGTTTTACTTGTTCTTTTTTTCTATGCCTAAGAGCCTTCCTCATATTCAGATAAATTTTCTTTACAGACCAGAAAGGAATCTCCCTGGTGAGTGGATCAAGTCCAAATGTGTCTCTAGAGAGTAACAACTCTTCTCCTTCCAGCTAACTAGTAGATGTAGAAAAGAAGGTGATTCTTATGCTTTCTTCAGAGGATGTCAATGTGTCTAACTCTGGGTGTATAATAAAATCCTCATTCGTCTCTTAGGACAAGGAACATAGATACAGAAAAATAATTTCTGCTGATTGTGTCTTTAAGTAGCTAGGAAACATTTGTCCCATTCCCTGAAAGCAATGCTGACTGCCAATACCATCCTAGGTAAAGGAATGGCAAGAGTCATCTTGGAATTCTGGAGTTCTTTTTCCTTGACTTCTGGTAGGAGAAAATGGATAGCACTCAGTGCTGAAGAAGAAATTAGAAAAAAACAAAAAAAACATAGAGCTTTAGCCTTGGTTTTGACACTTGCTACGATGTAATCCTAAGCAAGTTCCTTAGTTTTGGTTGGCTCAGAGATGTTGTTTTGTTTGTTTTGTTGTTGTTGTTGTTGTTGTTTTTAAAGCAGAAAATTAGAACACATGATCTCTATCCAAGGTGACTTTCTCCTTTGAAAACGCTAATTCTAGGTAAAGGCATGCAAAAGAAAAGACAAATGTGACAGTGGCATACATAAGGTGAAGAGAAAGAGAGGGGAGGTAGGTTAAAAGGTTTTATCTTTTGAAACCCAGATTCATAAGGAGAAAAAATGCCTATGATTTATTATCTCCCATATAAATTGCAGCTATTGCCTCCTCACTGTTTTTCTCCTCTCCTATCTCTCAGTGTTTCTCCTCCAATTTGACATAATTCCAAATGTATATTCAAATTCTTTCACTGGCTCCTGTTACCTAAAAAAGAATGCGTAAACTACTTTGGCTGGCATTCAAGATTTTCTACAAACTGGTCTCAGTTCACCAGTCCAATTCAATCTTCTATTGCTGCCCAACACAAACCCAGTGGTCCAAGCAAACCATATTTCCTTATTGTTCCTAGGCCACTACGTGCTCTCCTAACTCTCAAATCCTCTCACCTGCTGATGGAACCATGTCTGAAGTCTCAATCTTTTTCTTCTCCATCTCTTTCTCATCCTACTTGTCTTTCAGGAAACTTATCAAGCCTTGCCCCTTTTATGAGACTTCCTTTGACTACAATCTATAGCAATTTATCCAACCTCTAAAATTCCTTAAGAAAACAAAAATGGTGAAAAGTTTATGTGTGTATCACCAGATTCTGGCTGTGTGCATTCTAGTCTGGATCTCTCGCTGTATAAATTTGGCCAAGTTATTTAACTTTGTTAAATTTTGGAGTGGTCAATATCAGATGATGAATACACCTGTCTTTTGATTTCTACCTAAGGGTGATATCAGTATTTAACTCACAGGATTTTTGATTGTTTGTTTCTTAGGCTTAAGTGTCACTTACCAAAATGCTTCGTATATAATCAGTGATGAACAAATGTTTGCATTTTTTAAAAGCAGTTCTTTTTAGCATTCACATTTGCATCACCGTCAATACTGTCCTGAGATTTCGCTTAACTACAGATTTAGATTATAAATCATTTGAGGATAGTACTGCATCTTGTATGTTTATTGAATCTGCTTCAATACTCATCATCATGTCCTACATTTAATGGATCTCAGTAACTACTTGTAATATACAATCTTAGAGACTAATTGGATCATCAATACAGGGCTTTTTTGAGACTTTCAGTAAATCATAAGAATAAAATGAAAATAAGAGGAGAAAAAAGCTATATTTATCATTTAATCCTCAAAAAATCCTATTTTATATTTGAAGAAACTGCAGTTCAGAAGGTTTATGTAATTGTTCATAGACATGTATTTCAAGCACGAATTTGATCCCAGGTCTTTAGCCAATGAAAAATAGGTGTCCTGGAAAAAGTCTGGAAATTTCTTTACCTAAAGCACAATCTTTTTCTAATCCCTTCTTTTTTCTCATTATTTTTCCCCTCTCTCTCAACACACTCTACTATTTTGTCGCAGAAAAGCTTTTGTGTTGGTTTGAATTCTATCCAGATCTTCCACAGCCTGTTGATATTGTTCAGCTGACTCACACACAAGTGGTTCCAGGAAATTAAAAGGCAAGTGACAGGCCGGGAGCAATGGCTCATGCCTGTAATCCCAGCACTTTGGGAGGCCAAGGCGGGCAGATCACGAGGTCAAGAGATCAAGACCATCCTGGCCAACATGGTGAAACCCCATCTCTACTAGGCTTCCTAAACAAAGAAGGAAGGAACACCAACTACCCTCTCTCTATTGTCATTAAATGGCTCGCCTAATCACCGGCTGCTCAGGTCAAATACATTACAGTCATCTTTAAGGCATCCTTATCACATACCCATAATCCTGTTTAACAGCAAATCTTACAGACTCTGTCTTCAAAATATTTAATATATCCAGAAACCAAGTATAACTCACCACTTTCAACACTACCACCCTGCCTAAGCCACTATTTTCTTTTACCTGGACCACATCAAGGGTTTCTTAACTGCTTTCATTCTACCTGGCAGTCTCTTTCCCCAAATATCCATGGTTTACTCTCTCAAGTTTCTGTTCAAATGTCATCCCATCATAGAGGATCTTCTTCCCACCTTTCACCTGCTTGTTACCCTCTATTTTCCAACCTATATTATTTTCCTCACTACACTTAACACTATCAATCATTGTATTACATATCTACCCTAGTTTAGTTCATATTCCCTCTTCCCCACTAGAGTGTAGGCTCAATGATAACATGAGCCTTACCTATTTTGTTCAACTACTGTATCCTCAGCCCCAAAAAACAATTCGTGACACGTAGAAATCACCTTATCAATAAAGAATGAATGGATGAATTCTCCAGTCTCTAGTTTCTGGGAAAGATATTTTTATGGTCTGAGTATATTTTCCTTTGAGAACAGTTGCAGTTTAAATACAGATATGGTATTAATGGATCTTCCATGAAATGATTAGATCTTCATCTTTCTTACTGATAAGTAAGCTTGATTCTTTTCAATGATCTAGCTCCTTCAAAGATATTGCATTAACATTTTAGAGTTATTTTACTTTATTTCCACTAAGATCCAAGGAGAAAATCAGAGGGCTTTATCATTAGTAGTTTGGCTGCATCTTTTTATTCAGGGAGTCATTTTTGCAATATGAGAAATCAAAACATCTTTATAGTTAGGTCTCATGGATCAGAAAAAAAATGTTATCTTCAGTTCACTGGGTATTTTAAACTAAAATATACAGTTCGAGCTAAACATAGTCAATATGACTTTTATATATATTTATAAAAGAAAATAATTCTCACAATAATATTCCTTAAGAAAAATTATCCTACATGAGATGATACCTGCTTTCCTTCTTTGTTGCTCTCCCTTAAAGGTGAGAAAATCTCAAATAAATCTTGAGGAAATAAAATGTACACATTTATTTATTCCGTGCCAATCCTTTTAGTACAAGACTCTAGGTGCTACCTCTCCCCTCCCTCTAAGGCTCCAAATTGGGTAACCACAATTATCAGGAAGGGGCTGTTTTCTCCTTTCACTCTGTCATCAGTTCTGAATTTATATTTTACTGGGCTCTGTCAGGTATAGTGCAGCAGATGGCAAGTGGAATCCAATTGTGATGTCTTGCAAATTGTGTCAAGACTCTTTAATTAAGATTGTTTTCTTGAAAAGCTATTGGATGAGTATTAGCTCTGTTCACAGGCAAAAGGAATCAGCACCACACTGGTCCTTATTTGACATGACTCAAAGCTTCCTGAATGGAAACAGACTTTTTTCCAGAGGTATTTGTTGAAAAAAATTAGAGGCAATTGCTAAACATCATGGATCTCCAAGACAGTAGAAAACAGTTGGGCAACCAATGGGCAAACCACCAAACTTAAAACTAAAAGGTGGAGAGAAAATGTCCACAGGGAGATTTTGAAAGCTCTAAAATATTTCGAGAGACCCGCGTGCATAGGATTGTGTGTACACTCAGCTATGTGCGTGCTCAGGAAAGACCTAAAAAGGCCCTGAGCTCTCAATTGTTTCAAACTTTGAGGCTCTGAACAAGCAGGAGGTGAAGATTAAAGAAGAGATGTAAACTGTCTGACTGAGTGTTGAAGACATGCCCAGACATCAACAGTAGGTTCCCTAGCAAATGCTATGACACGTATTGGTTACAGAACACTAAGAAACTCTGTCTAATCATTAGAAGACCGCTAAGCTAACCAAGCAAAGACTTTAATGACCACACATGACAAGAACATAGACTTTACAGATTAGTTCAAGAAGTCACTAAACAAACAACAACAAATCCTGGGTTTGGGGAAGAATCTGATTTCCAGAATTGCAACATTATGTATTTAAAATTTCTACTTTTCATCAAAAACTTTATGAGATATTAAAAAAAAACTATAGACCATATACAGAAAATATAACAGCTAATAGAAACTATCGTTATGGAAGCCCAGATATTGAATTTACTGTCTAAGACTTAAATAAGCTATTATGCATATGTTTAAAGAACTAAAAAGAGAGAGAAAAACAGGTCTGAAGAACTAAAAGAAAGTGTGAGAATGATGTCCCAGCAAATAGAAACTATCATTAAAAAACAAAAATTATACAAAATAATCAAATATAATTTCTGTTATTCAAAAGTACAATACCTGCAATTTAAAAATCACTATAGATACGCAACAGAAGTTTTGCACAGACAGAAAAAGTATTCAGTGACTGGAAGGGGGGGTCAATGGGATTATCTACTTTCATGAATAGAGAGAAGAAAGGATATAAAAAATTAACAGAATCTCAGAAACCACTGGGACACCATCAAGCATACAAACATACATCTAATAGGAGTTCCAAAATAAAAGGGGAAGCAATAGAGAGACAAAGCGACAGAATCGTTTAAAAAAATGGCTGAAAACTTCCTAAACTTAGTGAAAAACATTAATTTAATCTACACATCCCAAAATCTCATTAAACTCCAAGAAAGATAAACTCAGAGTCCACATGTAGACATGTAATAACCAAAATATCAAAAGAAAAAAGAGAATTTTGAAAGCAACAAGAGAGAATTGACTAATGATATACAAGAGACTTACAATGAAATTAATAACTAATTTTTTTTCAGAAACTGTGGAGGCCAGAGTCAGTGAGATGATACACTCAAAGTGCTAACACAAAAAGACTGGACATCAAGGATTCTATACTTAGCAAAACTATTTTTTAATGGAGAAATTAATTTGGTTCCTAATGAAGAAAATAGTAAGAGAATTTATTGCTATGAAATCTGCCATACAAGACACACTAAAGGGAAGGTTTCAGGCTTAAATGAAAAGACACTAGGCAGTAACAAGAATCCACATATAAAAAAATAACTGATAAAGTTAATACATATGTAAATATAAAAGGCATTGTAAGTGTATTTTTAATTATAACATTTCTTCCCTGATTTAAAAAACAATGGCATAACCTGTAATTATAAACTGTGCTGATGTGTATATAATATATGAAAATGTATTTTGTATGATAATAGCACAAAGAAAGGGGAAGGAAATGAAGCTATATAATAGCACATTTTATATACTATTGCAATTAAGTTTATTTTAATCTGACTAGATTGTTATATATCAATATTATAAATCCCCAAGGTAGTTACAAAAGAATTCAAAAAATACTATAAAACTAACGAAAACAAATTCAAATAGTACCTTGAATATTTATTAACTCAAAAGAAAGAGGAATGGGAAAACAAAAACAAAAAACACATAGAAATATAGAAAACAGGCCGGGCGCGGTGGCTCAAGCCTGTAATCCCAGCACTTTGGGAGGCCGAGACGGGTGGATCACGAGGTCAGGAGATCGAGACCATCCTGGTCTACACGGTGAAACCCCGTCTCTACTAAAAAATACAAAAAAACTAGCCGGGCGAGGTGGCGGGCGCCTGTAGTCCCAGCTACTCGGGAGGCTGAGGCAGGAGAATGGCGTGAACCCGGGAGGCGGAGCTTGCAGTGAGCCGAGATCGCGCCACTGCACTCCAGCCCGGGCGACAGAGCGAGACTCCGTCTCAAAAAAAAAAAAAAAAAAAGAAATATAGAAAACAAATAGCAAAATGATATACATAAAACCTTTCTTAAAAACAGTAATCATATGAAATGTAAATGGATTAAACAATTCAATCAAAAGATTGAGACTAGAATGGATTTTTTAAAGTGTTCCAACTACAAGCTGGCTATAAGAGATATACTGTGAATTCAAAGACACAATGGGTTAAAAGAATGAAAAGAAAATACCATGCAAACAGTAACCAAAAGAAAGATAGAATGGCTATAGGACTATCAGACATAACGTACTTTAACTCACAAACAGTTACAAGAGACAAAGAAGGACATTAAATAATGACAAAGTGTAAATTCATCAAGAAGCTACAACAACTGTAAATATGTGCACAACTAATAACAAAGCACCATAATACATGAAGGAATACCTAAAAGAAATGAAGTAAATAGTCAATTCACCAAAAATAGTTGGAGATTTCAGTTCCCCACTTTCAGTAATGGATAGAATAACTACACACAGAATCAAAAAGGAAACATAAGATTTGCATAACAATATGAAACAAGTAGATTAATAGACATCTATAGAACACTTGGTCCAACAAAAACAGAAAGTACATTTTTCTCAAGCGCACACATTCTGTAGAGTAGATCACATGGTTGGCCATAAAACAAGTTGTAATAATAAAGCAAGTAAAAACAAGATTAAATCATACAAATATATTATTTGACCAAATTAAATTAGACATCAATAGCAGAGAGAAGTTTGGGAAATTTATAAACGTATGGAAATTAAACAATGCACTCCTAAATAATGAATGGGTCAAAGAAAAAATTACAATAGAAATTAGAAAACATTTTGACATTAATAACAATGAAAACACAGCATATCAAACCTTACAGGATAAAGCAAAAGCAGAAAAAAATACATATTTGTAAATGCCTATATTAAAAAGAGATTAATTATTTAAAAAAAGAACAATCACAATTCAATAATCTAGCCTTTTATATTAAGAAACTAGAAAAGAAGAGGAAATTAAACCTGAAGCAAGCAGAAGAAAAGAAATAATAAAGATTAGAAGAGAAATACCTAAAATACAGAATAGAAAAACAATAGAAAAGTCAATGAACTAAAAGTTGGTTCTTTGAAAACTGATAAACCTTTTTGCCAAACTGACAAGGAAAAAAAGGAAGAGAAGATATAAATTATTAAAAGGAGAAATGACAGAGGGAACATTACTATTAGCCTTACAGAGGCTGTAAGGAAATACTATGAATAATCACATGCCAACAAATAAGAAAATCTAGATGAAATGGACAAAAAGTTAGAAAGACACAATATACCAAACCTGACTGAAGAAGAAATAGAAAATCTTAAATTCAAATAGACCTATAATAAATAAAAGCTTGAATTATTAATCAACAAAGCTCTCACAAATCAAAGCTCAAGACCAATTATATGACTTCACTGGTGAATTCTGCATGGCCTCACTGGTGAATTGTACCAAACTTTTAAGGAAGAATTAAAACCAATCTTTCACAAAACTTTCCAAAACACACATAAGAAGGAAACAATTTCCAACTCATTCTATGAATCCAATATTAGCCTGATAGCAAAACCAAAGATATCATGGGAAAAAAAGCTACAGAAGTGTCCCTGATAAATACAAGCTCAAAATACTCAAGAAAATACTAGCAAATCAAATCTAACCACTTATACAAAAGATTATATATGTTGTTCACAAACAAGTGGGATTCATCTCAGGACTGGAAGGTTCTTCAATGTATGTAAATCCATCAGTGTAATACATCATGTTAATAGAATAAAAGGTAAACACAATCATCTCAAGAGCTACTGAAAAAACATTTTATAAAATCCAGCATATGTTCATAATAAAAACACGTTAAAAAAAACAACTAAGAAGGGAACTTCTTCAGTCTGATAAACCCACAGCTGTTATTTTACTTAATGATAAAAGACTCAAAGTTTTCCTACCATGATTTGGAATGAACCAAGGTTGTCTGCTTTTACATCGAATCAACATTGTATTGTGGATCCAGAGAAATTACTCAAGAAAATGAAATTAAAAGCATCCAGATAGGAAAGGAAAAAGTAATACTAACTTTATTGGCAAATGATACATTCTTGTATATAGAAAATTCTAATTAATTTACAAAAAAAAATAGAGGTAATAAACTAGCTCAGCAGGGTTGCAGAATTAAGATTAATGCACAAATATCAATTTTATTTACATATACCAGCAATGAACAATCTAAAAATAAAATTTAAAAGCCAAGTTTACTTACAATAGCATTAAAAAGAATAAAATACTTAGGAATAAATTTAACCAAAGAAGTGTAAGGCTTTTACACCACAAAAGACAAAACATTATTGAAAGAAATTAAAGAGCACTTCAACAAATGGAAGATATCCTGTATTCATGAACTTGAAGACTTGATATTATTAAAATGGCACAACTTCCCAGACTGATCTACAGATTCAACACAATCTCTATCATAAGTCCGTCTGGGTTTTTTAATTTTCAAAATTTGACAAGCTAAGCTTAAAATTCACATGGAAATGAAAAGAATAAGGAATACATAAAGCAGTATTGAAAGAGAATGAATCTGGAGGACTTACACTTCCAAATTTCAAAATCAGTTACAATTATCAGAGCAGTATGATACTGTAATAAAGATAGACATAGATCAATAGAAACAGAAGTGAGAGTCTAGAAATAAGCCCACATACTATTGATCAAATCATTTTCTACAAGGATGCCGAGACAATTTAATGAGGAAAAAATAGCCTTTTCAACAAATGGTGCTAGGGGAACTGAATATCCACACATAAAAGAGTACATTTGGACCTTCACCTCAAGTAATACATGAAAATTAACCCCAAACCAATTATAGATCTAAATGTAAAAGCTAAAATTATAAAACTCCTAGAAGAAACATGACAATAAATCTTTGTGACCCTGGGTTAGGGTATGGTTTCTTAGATATAACATCAAAAGCAAAATTAAAAACATAGATAAACTGAATTTCACCAAAAGTAAAAACTATTGGGTATCACAGGACACTATCAAGAAAGTGAAAAAGACACTCTTGCAGAATGGGAGAAAATATTTTCTTATATTCAATAATATAAACAACCCAATCAAAGGCTAGGTAAAATATTTGAACAGATATTTCCCCAAGGACCAATAAGCTCATTACAAGATCTTCAACATCATTAGTCATTAGGTAAATGAAAATCAAAATTACATAAAGATACCATTTCATACCCACTCCAATGACTAAAATAAAATATAGAAAATGACAAGTGTTGGAGGGAATGTGGATCAATTGAAACTCGTATATGTAGATGGTGAAATATAAAGTGGTTCAGCCACTTTGAAGTAGGTTTGCAGTTCCTTAAAGTGTCAAACATAAAGTCCCCATCTGACCCAGCACCATATGATCCGACAGTTCTACTCCTGGATATATATCCAAGAGAACTCAAAATACATGTCCACATAAAATCTTGCACATGGATGTTTATAGCAGCATTACTCCTATCAGTCCGAAAGAGGAAACAAGCCAAATGTCCATCAACTGATAATGAATAACAAATGTGGTATCCCCATACAATGGAATATTACTGAGCCATAGAAAGAAACAAAATAGTGATGCATTCAACAACATAGATGAAACCTTGAAAAGCTTGTGCTGAGTGAAATAAGGCAGACACAAAAGGCCATATATTATATGATACCATTTATATGAAACATCCAGAATAGAAAAATCCATAGACATGGGAAGCACATTAGTGATTGCTGGGGACTGAGAGGAGGGGAAAACAAGGAAGAATGGCTAACAGCTTTCTTTTGGGGAGATGAAAATGCGCTGGAATGAGACAGTGGTTGTACCATTTTGTGAATATGTTAAAAACCACTTTACCCACTTGAAATAACTGAAGAGCATGGTATATGAATTATATCCTGATTTTTAAAATGTAATTGCAAACATTATGAAAAATACATTTCATATTCCAAATAGTCCATTCATTAGCCCCTTAATTACCATTTACTCTTTCAGCATATGGCTACCTATTTCCATACTAGAACTTGGGATAACCTATTCTTAACTTTCCAGTTTCTTGTGTGAATCTGCAACTTTCATTTTTAGAAGTCAACCACAATTTATTAGCAAGTTCTCTAAAACCTAATGATTATCAAGAAGCCATGAGACAAACATAAAGACTCCCTCCACAAACGTATCCATCATAAAAGGAATTTCCAGGGCTGACTCCAACAGCCAGCCTCATAAAGCTCTCAAGTCCCACCTCTGTGATGGACAGGTATCTGTCTATTCTTTAGAAGAAGGAAATAGCACCATTTTCTTCAGTTGTCCATTTTGTCTGGCAAGTCAGCATGACTACAAACCCAGGAATTCTTCAGCTTTCACACAACTAACATAAAAATAGCTCAGATTGGCAACTGACAAGCTCTTTCAGTAACCAAGGGAGTCACACCTGTAAAGCTGCTAGGTACTCACAGGTGACTTCCCTGATGCTATGATGTGATGTTAGTTAATTTGATCTCTCTGAAGAAGGAGGAACAATTCCCTGCTCCCTCCGTTTATATAACAATAGAATGTTTCTGCTGCTCATTTGAAACTATGTCTACTGACTGCTAACCAGGTCACTACTTTCACTTACCTAGTTGGCAGTTTAAGATGGCATAATGATTTATTTACAATTTACAACTTTAGCTTCCTTTAACGCATTTAAAATGCATACCTCCTACTAGCTGAATCCATGCTTAGGAGATCGAGACCTTCCTGGCTAACACGGTGAAACCCCGTCTCTACTAAAAATACAAAAACTAGCCGGGCGAGATGGCGGGCGCCTGTAGTCCCAGCTACTCGGGAGGCTGAGGCAGGAGAATGGCGTAAACCCGGGAGGCGGAGCTTGCAGTGAGCTGAGATCCGGCCACTGCACTCCAGTCCGGGCAACAGAGCGAGACTCCGCCTCAAAAAAAAAAAAAAAACCTCATTCTATGGGACCAGTCCAGAATTGAACTGTAATACCAATTAGTAGAGGATGCATTACCTGTTTGATATTCTGCAATAAATAACTTAATTCAATGTACAGTCCTCCTTTTCAGACTGAATCAACACACTTTATAGCTCTTACCAGGCAATCTTGCTGTGGTAATCCTTTCCACAGATTTGATTCTTGCTTTGGAAACTCTTCCTCAAATTCTAAAATATTTCTTTGTCTAAGTCCAGTTTTCCTGGTTCCATTACACTTTGTTCATAATTGCATAGCCACAGACCCCAACCCTTCTCAAACCCATATTATTCTTTTCTCCTGGAATCCCAGTCTAGCCAGAATCATCAGGCCTCCTGCTTCTTGAGGAGAGATTAGACAATTCTCAGAATTAACAATAGCACGTCTTTCTATGCCAGGCAAAAATTATCATTACTCCCTTTGCTGATAACTGTTGGTTGTCAAGTATCTGTGTGGTTATAATTGTGTCTAACTATAATAATTTTACTAAATAAGAACTTCGTTTCTCTGCATAAGGAGAGGTCCCTCTGTTCCTTCCATTTAAAATATTAGAGAGGATGAGCTCAGAGCTGTAGTCCATTTCTGGTCAGAATGTGGAATTGGGTAAAGAAGTATATCTGTGTCACTCTTCATGGACAGGCAGTCTAATACACAGGCCATTTCTGTAGATAGATACATGTTGCACCAAGTCCCTCTAGTACACAGGCCATTTCTGTAGATAGATACATGTTTCACCAAGTCCCCTTTTCTATTTCTCTTCAAAAAGCAGGTGTGTGCTAACTGCCTCAAGGTCGTATTCCTTAGGAGAAGAGTAATACGGAAAGGAAAATTCAGGCCTCTACTTTGGCAATTGGCAAGTGATCCTTACATTTTAAAATCACTTTAAGAAACCCTTCTCCTAGTTTCCTGCCTTCACTCCTCATAGTTTTACATAAAACGTTAAATATGGGAATTTTCTTTGTTTTCCTAAATTGATGATTATTCTTACCAGAATCTTGTAAATAGGCCTTGCAATTCTCCAAAATTGCAGGGATGTATGAAGATTTTTTAAAATTATGGGTATAGAAATATCTTAAACAATAAAAGGATTACACATATACCAAGTAATATTGTCATTCCATTATTACTGGGTTTCCATCTACTCACAATGTCATTTTCTAAACCCAGTAATCGATCAAATCATGTGACAAATCTGGGAGAAAAGTATGGTAACATAGTGAATATCTGGTTCAAATTTCTTGCCAGTGGATGACAAACACTCTTGTCATAGATGAAGCTTTTTATGTTAATTCTGATGCTAAATCACTCAGTTTTATTGAAGAAGCATGTATGGTACAACCTCTGTACCACTCAAATATATATTTAGTACCTGTCATGGTGCTAAGATACAATCCCAAGAAGTCTACCGTCTAGTTATTGAGGCCTGCCAACCAAAACAATAAATATGTGAAAGAGATAAAACCGAGGTGTGGAAGCAATTAATTCTGAATTGGGGGTCAATTATAAAGAGGAAAGTAGACAGCCATTTATAATTATAAGTTAATGTGTTATGTCTCCCTGGGATATTTCTAATTATGAAATGAAGGACCCTATCTTCTGTTAATAGAATTTCCAATGTCTGTAAAATCTTAATGGAAAAAAAGTTTGTTTAAACACAGAAGATTGAATATAGGCACTCATTCATTATACCTCCAAGAACCCCCTCCAAAATTACTGTAAAGAATTTTAGAAATATTTATAAATCTTCAGACACGAATAAAATAGCAAAGAAGGATGATAACAGGCAGGAAATATCTAAATATTGAGAGATTGAAAGCAGATGGTCTAGCAGTATGTGATTCAGCAATTCAGAGATCCCTCAAACTTATGTGCCAAAAGGAAGCAAGCCAATTTACGTGAGAAAAAGGTCAGGAACTGGGTGCACCAGGTAGCTCTGAATGTGAGACTTACAGAAAATGTCCAAAGACAGAAGGCTTGGTTGAAAATCTACATTAAGAACAATCAGATCCTGAGTCCCATACTCCAGGTTATAAGACTAAGCAATATCTGCCCCCGCTCCAGGTCAGAAAATGAGAGATTTATTCCCATATGATTGGGCCCCAGGTCCCTAACCTAGGGGCATGAAACACAGCTGAGGGAAGGGTGAGGTCCCATAATAAAAACAGGAGGACACATTTCAGTGAAAATAAACAGAAATGTTTTGAATGTTTAAACATTCCCTTCAAAGCAACAGCAATGATATTGTGAGAAGATTTAAGAGTAGTAACAATAAATAACGGAAAGTAGCAAAGAAACATTTCAAAGAGCTGAGGGAAAACAATTTTTAAATTAGAATTTTGTAACTGCATAGAGTATCATTCCAATGAAGACGAAATAAAGACATTTTCAGACATAAAATGAGGTTTAGAATTTACTTCTCATAAATTAGTAGTAAAGAACTACTAAAGGATGTACTTTAGAAAGAAGCAAAAAAAGCCACAGAGAAGGGAAGCGAGATGCAAAATTTACATAACTACTGAATATAAAATAGCTGACTTTCTTTGCTTCGAATAAGTGATATTAAAATTAAAAACAGTATCACGGAAGATGAGAAAGAGTGGTTGATGGCTAGTTAAGTCAGTGTTGCTAATGTCCTCATCTCATTTGGGAAGGTATTGAGATACTGCATATCTTTAGATAATGTAAGGAACAAAATTTAAATTAAAGATTTATTTTAGATTGTGGTACTCATTTCACAATGTATATGTATATCACAACATCATGTTGTACACCATAAATATATCAATTTTTATTTGTCAATTATACTTCATTAAAACTGGAAGGGAAAAGATGCATTTTTAAAATGCATTAATGCTCTATACTGTTGAAATACTGGAAATGTTTTATTTCTTGCACGACAGTTACATGAATGTTCATTTTGTGATCATTCATTTCTGTCATGTACAATTTTATGTATGTATATTGTATTTTGTTATTTTTTAATTAAAGCAAAATCACCAAAATAATAAAATATAATTAGTAGCTTCCAAACTTGCAAAAGTAAAAACAAAACACAAATTGTTAAAAAATTTGTAATCCAAGGAAGCTATCAAAAATGAATTTTAAAAGGAAGTTTTAAAATGATAAATAGCACAAAACAAGATGGAAAATTTAATCCAAACAGAGTGGAAAAATTAATCCAAATAGAGGAATGTTCACAATAAATATAAAATTAAAGTAATCTATTAAAAGACACTACTATATATTGGATTTTTTTAAAAAGGTATATGATCTCTGCTGGATGCATACTTAAAACAGCTTATCAGGAAAACATTGTGTATTAATCAATTTTCACATGCTATAAACAATACCTGAGACTGGGTGATTTACAAACGAAAGAGGTTTAATTGACTCACAGTTCCACATGACTGAGGGGGCCTCAGCAAACTTACAGTCATGGCAGAAGGCAAAAGGGAAGCAGGTACCTTCTTCACAAGGTGGCAGGAGAAGCAGCAAGTGTGAAGGAGGAACTGTCAAATATGTATAAAATCATCAGATATTGTGAAAACTCACTCTCATGAGACCAGTATGGGGGAAACCATCACCATGATCCAATGACCTCCCACCAGGTCTGTCCCTCAACATGCGTGGATTATGGGGATTACAATTTGTGATGAGATTCAGGTAGAAACACAGAGCCAAACCACATCAGGTTGAAAAAAAAATTTAGAAAAAAAAGGCTCAGTAGGCATATTTTTACCTGGTGTAGCAATACTATTATTGGTGGGAAAATAGAATTGAGGGCAAAAACATTGAACAGGATAAAATAGTTCCAAGGAGATATAATATTGGGATTTTTTTTTATAGACATCCTTCAGAGATACAGATCAAATAGGAAAAAAAAGAAAAAGCAGGATTAAAAAAATCTATATAATACATCAAAAAAAGCTTGATCTTAAAGAATTATATCCCAGAGAAGATGCATACTTTTATACCATATATAGAATATTTGTAAAAAATGTTCTCATGCTATATCAAAAAGAAGACTCACTATATGTCAAAAAATTATTGTAGAGGCCAGATTGTTTAATCATAATGGAATTGAATTAGAAATCAAGCATCACCTTAAAAGTTATAAGAACAGCATTCCAACAATAATAACCTCTACCATGACCTTCTGGCATCAAAAAACAGAATCTATCAATTTATGCATTAAAGAAACGATGGAATAAAAATGTAGAAATATAAGAAAATAATGCTTATCAAATTTCTTTTATAAGATTTTAAAAAAACCAAAAGATAGTAAAAATAAAATGAAACTCATTTCAAATCTAGGAAAAATTATTGGTGTAAATCCAAGGAAAGAAGAATCAATGGAATACATGGAAAAAGAAAAGCAAACTATAAAATAGAAAAAATAGAAATCATCAGGAAATCCGAAATAATATTAAGAAAGAGACTAATGAATTAGGTAAACATCTAATAGCTACTGGAAAAAAAAATTATTTACAACAAGATCATTAGGCAAGTTAAAGGAGGACACCATGTATTTAAGAAACAATGCACTAAGAAACTCTCACAACCATGAAAGTGTATACCCCTAAGAACATCACTTCAGAATACAAAAGCAAAAATAATTACAAGGAGAAATTGACAAAATCACAATCATAGTGAAAGTTAAAAAAAATACCTCTCACAGAAACTGATAAATCAAGCTGGAAAAAAATGACATTAGAGTTTTGTTTTGTTTTGAATTTTAGAAATTTTCTTGGAATGGGTTGTGTTTGCTTTTAATTAAAGAAGAATTTAATAAAAATTTTCTATATAAACATTGTAAATTAGCCATATACAAGCATTAAAAGTTGACCAAAGACATCAAAAAAAAAATATAAAAACAGAAATGGAGAAAGAGGGAGAAAGAGGAAGAAAAAAGGAGACAGAGAGAGAGAGAGAGAAAAAGACCGGAGGGGGAGGTACAATTGATGCCAGGTTCAGGACAGTTGCAATTTTGGAGAAGCAAGGGTGAAAATTCGATTGTGAATGGATTCAAAGGGGGCTTAAATCTTTATCTACAATACGTTATTTATTTAAAAAGAAAACTCTGAAGCAAATATGTAAAAGTGTTAAACTTTGTTAAATATTAGCATTAAGTGTAAATGTGTTCCTTACATATCATTTGCACATTACTTTATGTCTGAATTATTTAATAAAACAAAACAAATGCATGAATAATAATGGCTCCTGATATACCTGTATAAAACGATAACTATCTAGACTTATTTTTTAAAGGTCCATGTTCTAGAATAAAGGATGACATTTTCATTTAAAGCAAGGATAGTTCTAAATAAAAGTACTAACTGAAAAGTCCTGAGTCAGAGTTTATTATTAAACAAAAGTAAATAAATTGCTTGTGTTTCTAAGTCATGATGCTGATCGGTAGGTGATAATAAGTTAGGTCTGAAGAGGCAGTCAAGATTAGGTTGAATGAGCAGAAAGTTGAGTTCCTTAACCCAGACTGGAGACATCAACCCTCTAAGTACACCATTGTCCTGCAGAACATACAAAAGCAGCATGGGAAGAGCCAGTGAGGGGAAAGAATGATGGTACTCAATAGTCAACTTTTTTATGTCGAGGTGTGACCATAAGAAAGAACAGAACCATCTACAAAATTCTACTCTTTATAAGAAAAATCTTCTAGTAGGAAGGAGATTAGCTGTAACCATAAGAGTAATTTAATGTACAACAGACATGTCAAATGAAACTCGTCTAAAATAAAACAGGTCACCTTCTGTTACGAACATGACCCCACATCAACCATGCCTCATATTAACCACATAATAAAGTGGGTAGACTAGAATCACTTTATAGCCAGTACCGCAATGATCTTTGGAAGAAAATACTCTTGATAAACACTTAGAGTAGAAGGTGACTCGTCTCCCACCTCTTACCTCGTGCTCCAAGGTCACAGGGACTGAGACGTCAGTGAGCATCAAGGGTTCAGAAATGAAGGAAGAACCAGTCTGCCTGCAAAAGGGAGAGGTTTGGAAAAGAGATTTGTGGCTCCAGAAAAGGAGTAAAGATGAGAAAACAAAGGAGAATGGAAGGATAGAGTGAAGAGAGGAGGCATGCATTCATATGAAGCTAAATAGTCTAAATAGTCGGGGCAGTCAGGGGAGGGGAAGTGGGCAAGGGGATATTTGAGTGTAGGACTGTAAAGGAAGTAATTTTTCAAGCTTTCTTTCGTGGTACCCAAGACCACCATAAACTCTTCACTGGAGTCTATGATGTTTAGAGATGTGTCTGTCTATGTTTTGCAGGGAAAAGTGAAGGGAAGTTTTACATATGGATAAATATTGTGCAAAAACCCACAGCATTACAGAAGAAAGGGTGTGGACTCAGATAATGAGAACTTAAGCTTCATGAAATCTTGAAAATACTGGGAAAGACTCAGACCTCCAAAAGTGAGGAATGTGAGCTCAAGACCCAATTATTCTGGCCCTCAGTGGGCCAAGAGATGCCACCTGACAAAAGGTTGTCCTCCTCTGTAAATGATGCCATTGTCCTTGGGCATGCTTGAGGCATCCACAATTTCTCTTCCCTTCATCTTTCACATTTTACCGGTTTACCTTCTCCCATGTGTCTTCTAAATGTCTCTCCACTCTCTTCCTTCAACCCCTTTTCCTCCCAAATACTCCTCCTCTTGTAGCCTCCATCTGATGGAGGTTTCAGTCTACCATCTACCCAGCTCCCAAATAAGAAAGTGAGTGGCATTTACATCCATGTCTTTCTAAAGCCCCTGATCACCATGTTGTCTCTCTTCACCTCCTGAATGTTTTTGCGTGTTTTTTTGTTTGTTTTTGAGATGGAGTCTCGCTCTGTCACCAGGCTAGAGTGAGTGCAGTGGCATGATCTCGGCTCACTGCAACCTCCGCCTCCTGATTCAAGTGATTCTCCTGCCTCAGCCTCCTGAATAGCTGGGACTACAGGTATGCACCACCATGCCCAGCTAATTCTTGCATTTTTAGTAGAGGTGAAGTTTCACCATGCTGGCCTTTGGCCAGGATGGTCTCAATCTCTTGACCTCGTGATCCACCCGCCTCAGCCTCCCAAAGTGCTAGAATTACAGGTGTGAGCCACCATGCCCAGCCAATATCCATCTCTTTCTAAAACCCCTGATCACCGCGTTGTCTCTCTTCACCTCCTGAATGTTAGTCCTACCGCATCTCCACTTTCACCATACTAGTTCAAGCTTCTACCTCCTCTGACCTTGAAATTACCTTTCCCTGATCTTCTTCATGCCCTCTATACTACCCTCAAAATAATCTTTCTTAAGCACTTATTTTATCTTAACACACACTTGCTTAAAACTCATCAATGGCTTCCTATTTCTTTTATCATAAGGCCCAGTCTTAGCATATCCTACAGTTTCACTTTTTTTTTTACTTTTGTCTTTTTTTTTTTTTTTTTTGAGACAGAGTCTATCACCCAGGCTGGAGTACAATGGCACGATCTCAGCTCACCTCAACCTCCGCCTCCCAGGTTCAAGCAATTCTCCTGCCTCAGCCTCCCATGTAGCTGGGACTACAGGTGCACATCACCACACACAGCTAATTTTTGTATTTTTGGTAGGGATGGGGTTTCACCATGTTGGCCGCACTGGTCTTGAACTCCTGACCTCAAGTGATCCGCCAACCTTGGCCTCCCTTTGCTACTACTATGAGCCATACTGATCCATTTGCAGTTCTCTGTTCATAGTCCTTCAAGTTTTGTACATGTGGCTTTGTGGGCTGCCCACTCCTACCTAGTGGACAAGTTACAACCACCTTACAGATGCTACCACCTCTGAGAAGTTCCCTAAATACAGCTCAGCACTTTTCTTCTATATGCTTGCATCACTCCATGTTCATCTTCATCATAGCTTCACTCACAATGAGTTATAATTCCATTTACACAAATTTCCCTCACTACCCTAGGAACACTTTGAGGGTAGGGATTGTGTTATCTTTAAGTCTCCAGCTCTCATCCAAAAATGAATGTAAAATCTACTTCCAAGGGCTATTGTGAGAACCAAGATAAATAATGAATGTGTAGTATTAGGCCAGTGCCTGGAACAAAATTTTTTAGAAATATAATTTCTGTTCTATTTTCTGTACTCCCATTCTTCCACTATGCTCCACGTCCCCCGCCACCCCCTCCCCCCCCCCCCCCACACACACACACAGCCGGAACTTACCCTAGGGTTTAAAACTGAGCATATCGTCACTAAATATGTTGGAAGAATGACTAAAAGTTTCATTAATTTTGTCTAGTGCTTAACAGTTTGTGCAATGTTTTTACTCATATTAGCTGGTTTCATCATCAGTATAAACATATCCCCTCTTCTTCACCCACCCTATCCAATCAACCTCTCTACCCGTAATGATTTCTTTACTGATTCTAAAAACCACACCCTTTCTGTCTGTCTCTTCTGTCAGATCTAGTCTGTCTCTTTCCTGGAAGCTGTAAGAATTCTCTCTCAACTTTAAAACTCTCTTCTGTTGGACTAGTGCCCTATACAATAGCCAAAGTGATCAAAAGTGCACTGTAATTGCTGTACCACATCCCTGCCTGAAAGCCTCACAAAATTCCCAGAGCTCTCTGGATAGAGTCAGGAAAGACCCTTTAACAAGGCCTACAAGGCCCCTCATGACCTGGTCCTCACATGCACCTCCAGCCACATAGGCTACCACTGTATCCTTGTCTCTCTATGATCAAATACTGCTGAACCTTTTGGAAATTTCCACATATACCATGCTGGTTCACACAGCCTTGCTTCCTGTCATGCTATGGTCACCATCTGGATAACCCTTCTCTTCTACCCTGGCTTAATGACATTAATTTCCCTAGATCCTCGGACTGAGAAAAATATCCCTCTTCTGTATCCCTGTAAAACTCAAATAGAATCCCACATGTTCCATATCAAATTATATAGAACTCGGTCTTATATATGTCTGACTTCTCAATTCACCCTAGCCACTTAAGGAGAAATAAATCTATTTTTGTATAACCACAGTGCTAGACAAAGAGCCTAGAAACAGTAAATGCTCAATAAAATTCTGTCAGTGGAAATGGAATAGAAGTGAATTTAGTGAATTTAGTGAGACTGGTGATACAATCATCATCCAGATTTCCTAGAGGAAGAGACTGAAGCTCAGAGAAGTTACAGAACAAATTGGCCAGAGACTTGGAGTCTAGGCTGTTTTAATATAGCAGGTGCCACTGAGAAACAGTATTTCAATATTCTCTTTATTTACATGATTTCACTTTAATCATGAAGTCACCTAATCAGTTTGCAATCAGTTTCCTTATCTATAGCTCAGTGATAAAAACAGTAAGGCTAAATGGCAGCTGCCAAGATAAAGAGGCAGATTTCAAATCCTCATGTTGGACTTGTTCTAGAACAGTGGTGTTGTCATGCAGATAAATTAAAAGTATCTGCCTGTAAAAAAAATTTATCTCAACTTATCAAAGTAAATAAGCATCCAAAAGCAAACATTTCCCCACAACTAATCAGATATCTCCTGACCTCCTGCCCGTGTGAATGACAAAATCTTCCGAGGCTGCAAAAATGAGAGGAAACTTTCAGTGTAACTGAGCAGAGGTTTACAAATGGATTCATCAGAGGAAATTGCTAAAATGCCTACAGGTACAAGAGGTCCCGTATGTTCCATCTACTTACAGATCCAGCAGGGAAAAATTAAGTTCTCAGAGTGAAGGCAGCCTGCACACACTCCAGGGATGATGAAAGAGCGAGAGGAGGCACCCATACCTAATTATGTTAATTTCAGCAGAGCTGCATCTGGAGTAACTTCTCAAGTGTAACAGTAATAGAAAGTATGAGATAAGGAAGGAGGCTAAGATGGCTCAGTGGGACCTCATAGCTGCCTTGTGGGACAGTGGGCCCTCCAAAGCACTTTATGTTGAGCTGTTTGAGACAACACAAGGCAATCTGAGTGTGAAACCCTGGGTACTCCAGTATGCCTTTACCCATGCCTCCACTGAAGAGGATAATTTTATGTTTTATTTACTGTTTCTCTTTTCCTGCCTGTTGTTTCTTTTTAAGCATATAACTTAGGTCACCGATCAGAAAATACCACCCAGCTATCAAGAGAAGTTTCAAAGGCAGGCAGACTTTCTCTAGCTTTCTTGGCATCCCTAAAAGTGACAATGTGCCCCCTGTTGAACGAATGCTTCTTAATCATCTAGACCACAGCTTAGCAAACTTTCTCTGTCCAGGGCAAAACAACAAATGTCTTGGGCTTTACAGGCCTGACCATCTCTCATAACTAGTTAGCTCTGCTATTGTCGAGACAAAGCAGCATCATGAATGAGTATGGCTGTGTTCTGACAAAACTTTATTTACCAAAATAGGATCAAAGGCCAGATAGAAGATAATAGATCTCATCATCTATGTCATTGCTCCCTCTGGTTTTATTCTCAGAATTAAATTAGTT
This sequence comes from Trachypithecus francoisi, assembly GCF_009764315.1. Classification (NCBI taxonomy): domain Eukaryota; kingdom Metazoa; phylum Chordata; class Mammalia; order Primates; family Cercopithecidae; genus Trachypithecus; species Trachypithecus francoisi. The sequence continues at coordinate 102,776,712 of NW_022681468.1, forward strand.
GCTTCTTTGTATGTTTTTTGGCTCATTGACAAAAGTGCAGGAAAAAAATGACAACTTACCAATAGTCACATCAAGTCAGATAATGTATATGGAAATACTTGGGAAAATTGTACAAATATAAGGCACTATCATTAGCACGAGCAGATCCAACCAGATTTGACAGGAGTTCATTCATTCACACTTTTCATTGCCTAGGTATATTTTTGTGCCAGGCACTGTGCAAGAGCCTGCAAATATAAAAGCAAATAGAAGGCCTCTTATCATAAGGAGATTTTGGTCTAGTCCCAAAGGCAAGGAAGCCAGGGCAGTGCAATGCCAGGGCTTATCACTGTAGCGAAATAATGGTTTAGACTCTTACAGATGTACTTTCCTTTCTTGGCCTCTTTTATCAATATCTTCTCTCCCCCAACTCCTGCAGCCCTTCTGCTATGAAGACTAGTTAGCCCAAGAAACTAAAGATCAGTACCTCAAGATAAGGGAACAAAGAAATCATTGCTCAGCTCTTTAAATCCACAGTAAAATGATAGTCTTGAAAGCCAGATTTCAAGCAGAAGAAAACTAAATTTGGTTATTTTTTTTTTCCTATCAAGAGCAGATGCTTGGTGGATTAATTGTAAAGACAGAAGAATGAATATTTGACTACAGGGAAATTCCTTCTGCAAAGGAAGAGGAAAGCCCTTCAATGCTTGTGAGATAAGTTCAAGGAAGATGAACATTTCCTCATCATTAGAAAGGACCTGGTAGAGAGGGGTGATGAGTCGTAGTTGTTTGAAGCAAGGAGGACAGGTATGTATATATGTGGGGAGGAATAGAAAACAGGGAGGTAGAAGAGGGGATGAGGGGAGTGAGGGGGATGTGTCAGAAGGCTGAAAGGAGGAAACAAAAGGCTCTGCTCCCAATCATGTGTGTGGCGGTGCAGGTGGTGCTGGATTGGAGGGCTGCCTTTGTGACCCCATAGATTTTATCTTAGGAACACATCTGAGTCTTATGTCCTGGTATTACCTTACCATCATGTCGCCCTCAAACTCTAACTGATCTATCTCCCTGGCTCAATCCATGGCTAGATTTACAAGACTGGAGCTGGGTCAGCTCCTAATGAGAAGCAAACATAGTTTGGGAGCTGGAACTGGACTTCACATTTTGGCAGCAATCTTGGGGGTGAGAAGGAAGGGAAATGCTTTTCAGTTGGGATAAACTGCATAGTTGCTGGATTACAACACAGAATATATATCTTCGGGTGACTTCCCAGCTGCAGAATCCTGGCTTCAATTAGAGACCTATATGTCTAACCATTTTATCATTTTTATACATTTAGGAGCTCAAGTGTTTGCTCTAGCAGGCTGCAGCTGGGTTGCCATCAACTCCCAGCTGTTGTTTAGCTGAAACACCACAACTAAAACTATGGGCCAGTATGACTGGAAACCAAATTTGAGCCTGAGTAGAAAAGTTCAGGATGAGTTAATGATGTTTAGTGCTTTTATTGTTTGCTTCGACCAGGTAAACCCCACTCATTGAGAAGAAAGCAAAGGAGGGGAACTTGAAACTCATCCAGACACGTTTGAGCATCCCTGATATAAAGCAGGCATGCCCTGCAGACCAGTGTTCTCTCAGCGACGTTCCATTATGCAGGCTTCTGGTTTTCCAGACTTTCCCAAGGTCACCAACTCAGGGACTTAATTCCAAATAAGATAGGTTCGACTGCTTAGAGAAAATATGAATTCAATACTCAACATTCAGTGCAGTGTTGTTGGACAACTGAGAGAAAAATAATATTAATCATGCAGTTGATTCCTTAATAGATGGGATTTAAAGGCTAACTAAAAGCATCAAGCTTGCTGTCTGGCACTGGTCTCAGCCTCCTTGCCAACAGAGCTTCCATTTTCCTTTAGATTGAAGCTACTTTCCTTTAAAAAAAAAAAAAAGTCAGGGACCGTTTCAAATTTTTAGCTCATTTCATTACCAGAGGTATCTGGATTTGTAAGAAGCATCTTTATGAGACCCATATTATCCATTGATCCAGCCTAGTACAAAGGTGTTCCTGAGTTAATAATACCCCATCACTTATTAATTACTGTTTTCACCATTGTTCAGCACATTGGCAAGGAGTCCATAGTACTTTCAGCACCACAGGATTAGGACTCCACTTCATCTTCCATGGGCTGGGGGGCAACTGCCCTTGGAGGATGAAGCTCCTTTTTCAAGCAAAGAGTTACAATAGGAAGAGAGAAATTTTCATGTGGACTGAGCTTGTTTCTGGACGAACGCTGCACCCTGTGGCCATCTCCTTGTGACGTGACCTTGCCATCCCTTTATTCCTGATTATAAAACGCTCTTTGTTGCCAGTTCTGGAAGGACAGGAAGGACTGAAACAAAAAAGAGATGACAAGCCCAAGGACTAGCAGGATGGTTAGAACCTGAGAATATTGGGCGACTATAGATCCTGGCCAGTTTTATAGCAAGGAAGGTGCAGCGCCATTGGACACCTATGGGCTGAAATGAAGAGGATAAGCATCCAGCGGGTTACAGAAAGAGTAGAAGCTGGAAAACTATGCATGCAGGGTTGGCATTCAAGACTCAAGCTGGGAACTCAGTCACTGATCAGGAATCCGTGTACAGAGGTCGAAGTTGAATAAAAGTGCATAGGCAAGAGAAGGACAAATACATGTAGATGGGCACAGTTGAGACCCAAGTGTCCATAAGCAGGGAGACATAAAAAGCGAGAGGGAGCATTTGCGCTCCAAAAGACACATGGAGATTCACTGTATTGGTCAATATCTCACAGGAATGAAGTTGAGAAAATAAAATTATAATAAAAACTCTGTAATATAAAAAAGGTAATTTCATCACAATTCTCAAGTTCTTTGCTCATGACAACTACTGCATGTATCTCTTTAATTCATGCAGCTGTTGCTTGCCTGCTCTGGGAAATGGGCTGTGCCCAGGTGCCTGGGTTCTAAAGCCCAATCAGATCTCAACGTCCAGTCAGTGAGGCAGACATATACATGACCATGCTAAAATGTGACAGCAAATGTAGTGATGAGATTCACAAAGCAAAAGCATGGAATCATTACTTTTGCCTAAGTAGGGATTGGCATGGTGGGATGATTTAGGAAAGATTTTAGAAGAGGAGGGACTTACATCCCGAACCTAGAAGAATATGGAAATAGAAGGGACGAATGAGGGAAAGGTAAACCGGGCAAAAGGAGCATAAGCCAAGGAATCGAGAGCTAAATATTCACAGCATGGATCAGGAGTCACGAAGCCTTATAGAAGATTTGTCACGTGCCAAACATTGTGCTAAGAACCCTCATACTTGATCATTACTTTACAAATAGCACAAAACTGTCAGCCAGCCATTATATAATTATCTCCAAATTAAAGATGAGGAGACTAAGCTGTGTAGAGGTTAAGCATCTTGACTAAGGTTCACATAGTTAGTAAACAGAAGAACCTAAGTGTCAACCCAGTTACAGGTGATGCCAATGCTCAGCCTCTTAGCTGCTATGCAATTCTGCCTTTCTGAGTGTCTAATGTATTGGGTTTAAAAACAGGAGGAGAAGGAAAGGAGAGATGTGGTCAAGGTTTGTGAAGAGTTTTGGGTGTGGTTTCAAAGTTTAAACCTTTAGACTGGGATTTGTCAAGGGTGTTTCTACAGGCCACCTGCATCGGAATAAGAATAAATTTTGAATGAATATATCTACAACACAGAATGAAAATTAAACATATCTCAGTATGTTTTAGGAGTTTGCAAACTATGGTCCACAGGCCCCATCTAACCCATCATCTGCTTTTATATAGCCCTTGAGCTAAGAAGAATTTTTACATGGTTGAGCAGAAATCAGAAGAAGTATATTTTGTGTTACACAAAAATTATGTAAAATCTAAAATTCAGTGTACATAAATACAGTTTTATTGTAAAATAGCCATACCCATTTGTTTAGATATTGTCTGTGGCTGCTTTTGCACTATAACAGCAGAGCTAAATAGTTTCATCAGAGACTGTGTAGCTGCAAAGCTTTAAATATTTACTATAAGCCCATGACAGGATTTGTTTGATCCTGCACATGTATTAAAAATAAGCATAGTTGTTCATATATAAGCAGTGAAAAATTATGGGTGGAACTATGCTGGTATTGGCTTTTAATGTTTTTCTTTATTTAGATGTGGCTTTGAGCAGCACTCTTCAAACTTTGCACAAAGATCACTGAAGATTCTGGTAAACTGCAGATTTGAATTTCTCAGGTTTGGCATGAGGCTTGAGATTGTGCATTTCTAACAAACTCCAGGTGATGCCAATGATACTGGCCCATAGACCACACTTTAAGTAGCGACAGCATAGCGAATCTTCTATTCCCTCCTGTTCAGGTGTCATTTAGACTGTTCGGGGATTGAGATGCTGCTTTGTCTAGATGTGCTCTGCTCTTCTCTCTGCAAGGAGTTCTCAAAGATGACTGAGGTTCAAAGGTAGTTTTCCAAAATCTTTACAAAGCATTAGCAAGTGGGAACTCGTAAATACAGTAACATATTCTAAGTAAAGTGGGGCATGTAAAAAAGGTAAAACAGAGTGGAACAATCCAGGAAACTATTTCAAGCATTTTCAATCACCTCCAATGATTCTGATCTGGCCTGATGTAAAGTTTTAAAAAAGTTCTCATAGCAGTTCTCTAGAATTCATCTCAGCTGGGTAACACAGCTACAGATTTGGAAGGAAACAGACCCCAACAGAGGAAAGAGATGCTTTGGAAGTTCTTGATAAGATATGGAATAAATTGATAATAGGATCTCTTTTAAATGCATTTCATATTCGGGCAATAGTATTTCAGTGTGCCAAGGGTGAGAGAGTACTCAATCTCAGGTGAACTAAATGTATCAAAATGTGGAAGAAGCCAACCTGTTTCTATTTTAACACATGCTTCCTTAAAGAATACCTTTGAGCTCGAGAGTCTTAGTCATAGAATCAAATACCACTCAGATTCATAAATGATCCCTTGCATTTTCAGTTTGGGAAAATATTAAGGCTTATCTGTTTTTTCTTTATGTTCATCTGATTAAAAAGTGGCCCAGGACCTTATGAACACATGTTACAATAACTCCTCTCTCCTGGCGCACAGATAAAAATGATTCGTTGCTCTCCTCTGTGCAGTTCTTTCCACCTCACACTCCCTCCAAAATGTACAAAACCTGCCTTGCTTCCTTCATCTCCTCTCTCAGCTTCCCCTCATGGTTTCTCCCAAAGTCTGTGCGTTCTTGCAATTACAGGTTCTCAATTACACACACTTGTTACTTGCTTGAGGGGAGAGAAAGTATACTTCCTCTTTCGGCAGCTGCTCAAGCCAGATGTTGCACTGGCAGGCTGTGATTGGCTGGCAGATGAAAGAGAATGGCTCTTCGTGGATAGATAAGAGGAGAGAGGTAAGCAAACCTAGTTCAGCACTGAATCAGCAGGTCCTCATTAACCTGATTGGAAACGTCCTTCAAACTTGAACTGGAAAACAGGGAGGATATTGTCACAAGATCATTCAGCTGAATACTGACTGCTCCCTCCCCGGCTAAAATAGCAAGAAGCTTCATTTGGGGAGATCATAACAGTATTCAAGATGAGCTGGGATTCATTTAAGCTGCATCTGCATTGGCAAGCAATAATTGTAGGGATGCAGAAGTTTGTTTATTTTAACAGCTAAATGTTTGTGTCTCAAAAACCAATGAAACTTTTATGTAATCACTTTGGAAATGCGCTTGAACCATTTCATCTACCTAAATCTTTCCATTGTGTTTCTCAGGCAATGACAATAGACAGTGATTGGGGCAGAGTTAAGTAATCATCAACTTTTCCCCCTGCCTCCTTGGAGCAAGCCTGAAACTGAATGAGAAATAAAAATAAAATTTTAAGCCCCCTAATGGACTGAAGGGACACCCTCTTGGTCAAGAGGAACTGCAGGGAAACCTCAGAAGATGAGTTTCTGGCCATGATGGGATGGGAGGTAGGACAAGCCTCATTATACCTCCCTCGCTAACTGCCATTAGGCTTTTTTTCCTGGGGGTTAAATAAACCAGCCTTTTGGAAAGACAGGCTCCACCATCAATATCAGCCAAACCCCTGACATCAACCATTTTAAACTGCCCCTCTCTGTTGCAGTTTCAGCCCAACCACGAACTAAGATTCCTTCCTGATAAAAGACCATCAACCATGAAGTGGTTCTGGCCAGTCTACAGAGAATGCACAGTGAGGGTTTTCACGTTCTCTGCTTCACATTTTTATGTCAGAGGACTGAAAACTGCACCCGCAGATCACGCCAGTGCCGCCGTATTTTGAACATGGGCCCCATGGGGAGGCATGCAGCTCAATTGAGCATGTACATGTTTCTCCTTTTATACCTATTCATGACTCCTCCCCTAGCTTATAAATACATATATTCAGCCACCCCTCTCAGCATAAATTTTTGTTCCCTTTTCTTCTCCCTTGAAGTGCCTGTTTCTGGCTTCTGGCTGGAGGCTATGTTTCCCAGCCTGTCAGAGTGGCCACCCTGCATATTGTAATTCTTTATGAGAAATACAGCTCTCCTTTCCAAATTTATGAACCTTGTCATCCTTCATTTGACATGATGAGACATACTTTGCTTGGCTGATGAAGCTTTTGTTGCAATGATTAAGAGCATGTAAAGCAAAATGATTGAAAAAAAAATTTGATCTATGTTGACTGTGTATAGACCCAGTTTGGACATTCTGGCTGGCAAGAACATGACTATAAGACACAAAGTAGGTGAAATATGCCAAGGTTACATGTGAAACTACATTTCGTTTGTTTCCGCTTCTCCTGTTATGCAGGTGAGATGAATTGAAGTAGACGGTCTTCACACTGCTTCTTAATATAAAACATGAAGAATCCAGCCAGGGTTTCAGTGCAGTTTGTTTTAATTATAGATATCAAAAGTCACCAGATGAAATAGGAGGAGAAAAAAGCATCTCATTCAAAATAGATTATGGGAAATAATTTTTTTTAATCCAATGTAGAGTTAATCCTTCTAAAAGATTAGACATTTATGGCATACTGGCCTGGCATCTGCAGCTACAATCCTGGGGATAAAGCATGGCAGAGGCTATCCATCTCCATGCTCTGGGCAGGAGTCGATAATAATAATAATTAATAACCATTTGTGCTCTCTAGCTCCCTTCAACTGGGATCTCAGAATATTTTACTGACACAAATTCATTAAGCCTCAAACTGCACCTGGGCATTCAGGACGTACTTGAAGGCTAGCCTTGTTATTATTTTATATTCGTATTGCATCTTTCCTCCAAGGAGCTCAAAAGGATTATAAATATATTACCAAAGTAGGTTAACTCATCAGAGTTAAGAGTCAGAAACACATTGCTCCTGTCTCCTTTGCGCAGGAGTTCCTAAGCTGTGAACGATGAGTAAGGCTGGGAACACAGCAGACTACTGGACTTACCTCTAGCAACATCTATACATTACTTTTTCTATTCAATGTTTAACCTCTCCAGAAGCAAATATGGCTTTCCTCTGTCATTCCACTTCTCAGCTATATTAAATGAGTCATTCAAGTAAAACACAACCCCTTCTACTTCAGTCAAGTCTTGAGTCAGAAAATATCTATCAGAGATGCTAGATGGGGATTTCAGAAGGGTGAAGAATAAACGAGGTGACTGCCAAAGTTCTCTTTAGTTCTAAGATGATGATTTGGCAGAATCTGAAGAAAATAAAGTGCAAAACAGGTAACTCTGAGTTACCATTCCATTATAGGAATTAATACTGAATGAACAATCAATAGTATAGGAAAAGATTGGCAACAGTGCAACAGTTCATGGCACTGTTGTTCTTAAGACTGGAAAACCTGAAGCAAGTAAAATTCCAAAAACAGCACAGTCATGCCATAAACATAAGCACCACAATTTGGGAAATTATTAATATGCACTCATTGCGTATGCCAACCCAAGCTCAACATGTCTTAGGATTCAGAGATAGAAGCTATAAGAATAATAAAAGAACCCAGAAAGTCCTGCTCCCAGAAGGTCACATATTCAATACAGGGCAGTAGTAAGAGCATGGGATCTGGAAGCAACTGTTTTAAATTTTATTCTCAGCCCTTTGTATGATCCAGAACAAGGCACATGACCTTATTAGACTTTGACTTCCCTTTTCATAAACGATGGTTTAAAATATCTACCTGAATTGTTCAATGAAAGGTTAGGAAAGCATCTAGCACACAGTAGGTACTCATTATCCTTATTGTCATGAAACCCTCAAGAAATCCTCTAAACATGGCAAGGCACTGAGACAGAAAAGTGACTTTTCTTTTTTTTTTTGCTCTGTCCTTCAACTGTTATGTTCAAATTTCATTTCATGGGAAAGATTTTACTCCTTCTTCTTCCTCTTTTGTTCTGCTACCTCCCTCTTAACTGATAAATCCTACCCATTGAAAATAGTAACCAACCTTAAATGGCAGGAGAAAAAAAAGTCAAGAATACCCAAGTAGTACTTTTGCTATTGGAATAAGCTTCCAAGTTCTTAGCATGATGGTCAAAGCCCTTCACATACTTCCCAGGCTTCAACCAGACTAGAATGCTCACCATTGCCTAGATATTCTTAGCCTTTCTGACATTATGTTCTTTCTTCATGCTATTCCTATGGCCTTACAATCTCCAACTCTTAAAATCCTGCCTAGCCTCAGAGGGCAATCTCTTTGCCATACCTTCCAAGAAAACATGATCTTATCTTCCTTTCTGCTTGAGTCTGTATGACAGTATATAGTACATTCTTCCCTCTCATATGTATGTATATTTATTCATAGGCATTTGTAAGTTTTATTCCTCTGTAACACTGTGTACTTTTTAAAAGGATGACATCACATTCATCTTTTCATAGTACTAGATTCAAATAAATTCCTATGCTCATGATTGATGTTCAATGAATGTTTATAAAATAGTATTTAATTGACTCATTTCTGGTGCACGTTCTCTTGATAAGATTTTTCACCACTAATTTCCATTAGCATGGCAAAAACAGCCACAAACCTGAACTCTAACATAAGCACTTAAGAGAAAAAAAATGAACTTTGATGCTTTGAATGTTGGCAAAACATTTTTTTAAGTTGTGTATATTTAAGGTATATAATATGTTGTTATGGAATACATATAGATAGTAAAAAAGATGTTATTATATTGAAGCAGATTCATATATTTATCACCTCACATAGTTACTCATTTTTGTGTGTGGCAAGAGCTGCCAAAATCTACTCATTAAACATAAATACCAAACAGTGCAGTTTTATTACTTGAGTCCAGCAACACATACTCATTCTTACGAAATTCAGACCAGTCATCTAGATGGGGGTATTCCAGCCCACTACATGTAGAAGTTCAAGTCAGGACAATTCTCCAAAAGAAAATTTGGCACAACTTATCAAAAGCAAGAAAAATGTCCAGAGGCCCAATCCAGCCACTCCATTATGGGAATTAATACCAAGTTAATAATCAATAGTATAGGCAAATACTGTCAACAGCACAACACTAGAAGCAACTAAAATTCCAAAAACAGCATAGTCATGCCATAAACATAAGCACCACAATTTGGAAAAATTATTAAGATCAAATAATTGTTTTCCATTCCTATGATAAAATGCCTTCTATGTAGTCATTGAAATACTGTCTCAGAATAGTTTTGATATGAAGAAAATACATACATTAACACAAAGTATGTACTATATGACCTTTCTTTAAAAAAGCAGATAGAAAAAAATATACATACTACATACACATAGAAAATGATGAAACTTTATACACTAAAATATTAACAGTTATTAACTCACAGAAATAAAATTCTAGGCAATTTGACTTTCTTCTTCGTGCTTTTTTTTAACTTTAATTTGTATTTATTGGAAATCAAAGCTATTTAAATAAAAGACCAATAGAGAAGAATTTTCCTAACAACTGACCAAGAATTTTTCACCTGCATTATCTCCTTGAATACTTAGAATGGTCCTGGGAAAGGGCCTCACTCTTCCTATCACATTCAGTCTTTCCCTGGGAAGCCTCCTAGTCTGGATCGAGGTCCCCATTCTGGGATCCTAGAACAAAATCCAGTACCCAAACCTATTTTTGTGCATAGGAGAAATTGGTATGAAACCTAAATGCTACAAAATTAGAGAATGGTATTCTCTATAAAGGACTTATAAAGTCATTACAATTATATTTTAAAGTAACATTTCATTTAATCTAATGTTAGAGTAAAGTAATATATACTATTGTAGTTACAAGAATATTTATAAAATGGGTTGAAAGAAATCCATTAAAATATTAACTGTGATTAAACTTTGATTCTGGGCTAATGGGTTGTTTATTTTATTGTTTTGTTTTTTGTTTTTTGAGATGGAATCTCACTCTGTCGTCCAGGCTCAAGGGCAGTGGTGCAATCTCGGCTCACTGCAACCTCTGCCTTTTGGGCTCAAGCAATTCTTCTGCCTCAGCCTCCCAAGTAGCTGGGATTACAGGCATGTGCCACCATGCCTGACTGATTTTTATATTTTTAGTAGAGACGGGGCTTCGCCATGTTGGCCAAGCTGTTCTCGAACTCTCGACCTCAGGTGATCCACCCACCTCAGCCTCCCAAAGTGCTGGGATTACAGGCATGAGCCATGGCACCCAACCTATTTTATTGTTTTGTTTTTCTATATTTTCTAAATGTTCTCCAATTAGCAAGTTCTCCAGCTGGAATATTTATACTCAGATTAAAGAAAATTTAACAAACATACATAATACTGGTCTCTTTGCATTACCTGTAAAATTGTACAATGTTAGGAAGTGCATCTACTTACCACAAAGCCTACCACTGTAACTAAAGCACAGAAAGATGCAATTATAAGCTTGTTGAGGAACCAGTTAACGAATTATCAATTCACTGGCCAGTCAGATGTCAGAGAGGATATCTTAGCCTAAGGCCATAGAAGCAAAGGAGTAAAAATGCCTGAACCTTAACCAGGTCCTGTAATCACCAAAGCCTATGAACTTTGTCACTTTGCCTTTCTAATATGAATCCTCTAGTCATCTGGACTAGTTTCCTAGGGCTGCTGGAACAAATTACAACAAACTTAGTGACAACAGAAATGTATTCTCTCACAGTTCCGGAGGCCGTAAATCTGAAATCAAGGTGTCAGCAATACCAGGCTCCTTCCAAACTCTCGAGGGGAGGATCCTACCTTGCTGTTCCTAGCTCCTGGTGACTCCAGGCTTTCCTTGGCTCATGGCTGCATCACACCAGTCAGTGGTTCCATCTTCACATGATCTTCTTCTTTGTGTGTCCTCTCTTGTGTGCCTTATAAGTACACTTGTCATTGGATTTATGGTTTACTCAGATAAGCTAAGGTAATCTCATTTTGAGATCTTTAACTTAGTTACATTTGCAAACACCATCTTTCAAAACAAGATCATATTCACAGGCTCCTATGGTCAAGACATGCCAATATCTTTTTGGAGGTCACCATTCAACATACTACATCACCCTTAAATGACCCTCAGTTTTAAAAAATTGAATTTCCTCTATTTTTCACTCTAGTATACATTTTACTTTGAACATAGAAGCAATGGAATACCCTAAAGAGCAAAGATTTACAAAGAGAAGCCAACACCACTGTAATCCTCTGTCCTCACCAAATATTAGAAATGTGATTTAAATATCAATAACATACAAAAAAATTGAAGAGGAGTGAGTGCTTCCAAACTCATTTTACAAGGCCTGTGTTGATCTGATACCAAATCCAGATGAGGACGCTAAAAAAAAAAAAAAAATGGCCAATATCCTTGATGGACATAGATATAAAAATTTTCACAAAATGCAAACAAAGTGAATATAACAGCACATTAAAAGAGTCAAACACTGAGATCAAGTGAAATTTCTCCCTGAGATACAAAGATGGTTCATCATGCACAAATCAATAAATGTTATACACCATCTTAATAGAATGAAGGATGAAAATCATATGACTATCTTGATAGATGCAGAAAAAGCGCTGACAAATTCAACATCCTTTCGTGATAGAACCATTCAATCAAGTAGGTGTAGAAGAAAATTATCTTAATATGAAAAAGGCCACATATAATATTTAAAAGCCCATTTATGTCAATTCCACAACTAACATTATATTCAGTGGTAAAAATGTGAAAGATTTTCCTCTTAGATCAGGAAGAAGGAAAGGATGCCCTCTCTCACTACTCCTATTCAACAGAGTACTGGAAGTCCTAACAGGAGCAATTAGGCAAGAAAAGGAAATAAAAGGCATAAAAATTGAAAAGGAATAAGTAAAATTAACTCTGCTTGCAGGTGACATAATTTTAGATATAGAAAACCCTAAAGACTCCACCAGAACACTGTTAGAACTAATAAACAAATTCAGTAATGTTGCAAGACACATAATTAGCATACAAAAATCAGTAAAATTTCTATACACTAACAAAGAACTATCCCCCCCAGATCAAGAAAACAATCTCATTTACAATAGCCTAAAATAAAACACTTAGAAATACATTTAACTGAGTTGAAAGATGTGTACACTAAAACTATAAAACATTGATGAAAGAAATTTAAGAAGACACTAATAAATCGGAAGACATCTCATGTTTAAGGATTGAAAAAGTTTATATTGCTAAAATGTCCATGCTATAAGTGATCTACAACTTCAATGCCATCCCTATCAAAATTCCAATGGTATTTTTCATAGAAACAGAAAAAGCAATCATAAAATACATATGGAACCACAAAAGACACTGACTGGCCAAAACCATCTTGAGCATAATGAACAAAGCATACCACAAAGTTGTAGAAATTAAAAGAGCATGGTACTGGCGTAAAAATAGACATAGACCAATGAAATATAATAGAGATCTTAGAAATGAATCTATGCAATTTTAATCAACTGATCAACAACAGTGCCAAAGACAGACCATGGGGAAAGGACAGCCTCTTCAGTAACTGATTTTGAAAAAACTAGATCGTCACACGCAAAAGAATAAAATTGGACCCTTATCTCATATTATATACAAAGTCAATTTGAAATAAATTAAACACTTAAAATCCAGATCCAAAACTGTAAAACTATTAGAAAGAAACATAGGTAAGGCCAGGCGCGGTGGCTCAAGCCTGTAATCCCAGCACTTTGGGAGGCCGAGACGGGCGGATCACGAGGTCAGGAGATCGAGACCATCCTGGCTAACACAGTGAAACCCCGTCTCTACTAAAAAATACAAAAAACTAGCCGGGCGAGGTGGCGGGCGCCTGTAGTCCCAGCTACTCGGGAGGCTGAGGCAGGAGAATGGCGTGAACCCGGGAGGCGGAGCTTGCAGTGAGCTGAGATCCGGCCACTGCACTCCAGCCTGGGCGACAGAGCGAGACTCCGTCTCAAAAAAAAAAAAAAGAAAGAAACATAGGTAAAAACTTATTAACATTAGTCTGGACCATGATGCTTGACTATGATCTCTAAAGCACAGGCAATAAAAGCAAAAATGGACAAATGGAATTGTGTCATACTAAAATGCTTCTGCACAGCAGAGGAAACATTCAACAGAATGAAAAAACAACCTACAGAATGGGGGAATATATTTATATACCATACATCTATCTGTAAGGGGCTAACATCCAAAATATATAAGGAACTCAAACCAATAGAAAGAAACAAGTAACCTGTTTTTTAAATGGCAAAAGGACCTAAATAGACATTTCTCAAAAGAAGACATACAAACAGCCAACAGATATATATAAAAAAAGTTCAACTTCAGTAATCATCAGGGAAATGCAAGTTAAAATGACAATGAGATATCACCTCATACCTGTGAGAATAGTTTTGAACAAAAAGACAAAATATAACAACTATTGGGGAGGGTGTTGGGGAAAATACTGTTTGTACACTGTTGGTAGCAAGTAAATTGGTACTGGCATCCTGGAAAACAATATGGAGGTTCAAAAAACACTACAATGAACTACCCTATGATCCAGCAATCCCACTTCTGGGTACATATCCAACAGAAATGACATCAGTATGTCTAAGAGATCTCTGCCCTTCCATATTCAGTACAGCACTATTCACAATAGCCAGGATACAGAATCAATCTAAGTGTCCATGGAGAGATGAATGGATAAAGAAAACGTGATCCATACATGCAATGAAATAGTACTCATCCTTAGAAAACAGGGAAATCCTCCAATTCAGGACAAGATGGATGAACCTAGAGGATATTATGCTAACTGAAATAAGCTATGCATAGAAATATAAATACTGCATGGTCTCATTTATATGTGGAATCTAAAAAACTTCTAATTCATAGAAGCAGTGAGTCGAAGGTTGATTACCAGAGGCTGAGGGAACAGGAAAAGGAAATGGACAAAAAGCTGTTGTTCAAATGGTACAAAGTTTCAGTTAGACAGTATGAGTAAGTTCTGGAGACTTGTACTTCAAGGTGCCTGTAGTTAATAACAATGTATTGTATACTTGAAAATTACTATCAAAGATCTTGAATACTCTCATCACAGAAAACAAACTATGTGAGGTGTTGGATATGTTAACTAGCTTGACTGATAAGCATTTCACAATGAATACATATATCCAAACATCACATTGTGCACCATAAATATATACAATTTGTATTTGTTAATTATACCTTGATAAAGACAAAAAGTCAATCACAGACCTCTCTGCCTATCCCACTTCATTTAGGTTCCAAGAGAGGAGATAAAAATTTCTATTCCCCTTCAGCTTCAAGATGAATAGTTCCTCTCTCCTAATTTCTGTACATCCTCTCTCATGTCTATAGTACACTCTTTTAATACCATAATTGCTGAATTATTAGCTAAGGAATTTACAAACTCTACCCATTATTCCTTGGTGATGAAGAGAAATGCCATAAACATGAACAACACAATTTTAATAAGCACAGCAGCCTTATTAGTCAGTGTTTAGTCCGATTTAAATCTGATAAAAATGGAAGCTCCAGCAAGGGCTAATAATGAGATCATTTAAGACACATCAAACAGTTCTGTCCTCAGAAGAAGAGGAATGGCAAAGTCTGTCCATAACAGGTGTTTCCAAGTTCCTCTGTGGGGAATGCGACCTGCCCCTGGAATTAGCCTGAATCAAAATGAGAGAGCCAAGTGCCCAGAATGCAGATTCCATCAGTGGGGTCTGGGAAACTGCACCCCAAGTTTAACAAGGTTCATTCTCTAGGGAGGCTCAGTAATTTAAGCTTCAGCATGCTAAAATGTTGTGCAATGGACAGGGTTTCTAGATTTCCATTCTGAAAGACAGACCTTGCAAAGTTTGTCTAAAGATCCAATTCAGGACCAGTTAGAAAAAGGTGGCTAAGGACTTGAATGCCTTGTCTAATGCTTTCTTCTTACCAGACAGGAGGAAAAACAGACATGCAATTTTTGTTCAAGGCCTTAGTATGAACTATCCAAGTATCTGCAGGTAGGAAGTTCCCTATCTGTCCCCATACTCTCATTATATACTTGCATGTCTAGGAGCAGGGACACAGTGATTTAAGTCATATTCCTGCCCCGAGGAGTTTACAGTCTAATGGGCAGAAACATGCAAGTAAAAGAAAATAAAGGAACATCTGTAAAGGCGAAATAAACAAGCAGAAATGATGCAGCAGGATTCCTGGGCAAGATCGCCGAATAGAAACAGCTCTAGTCTGCAGCTTCCAGCCACACCAACACGGAGGTGAGTGATTTCTGCATTTCCAACTGAGGTACCCGGTTCATCTCACTGGGTGCATCATCACAGTGGGTGCAACCCATGGAGGGTGAGCAGAAGTAGGGTGGGGCATCGCCTCACCCAGGAAGTGCAAGGGAACTCCCTCCACTAGCCAAGGGAAATCCTGAAAGACTGTGCGATGAGGGACAGTGCATTCTGGCCAAGATACTATACCTTTCCCATGGTCTTTGCAACCCTCAGACCAGGAGATTCCCTCAGATGCCTATTTCACAAGTGTCTTGGGTTTCAATAACAAAATGGCAATGCCATTTGGGCAGACACAGAGCTAGCTGCAGGAGTTTTTTATTTGTACCCCAGTGGGGCCTGGAATGCCAGCAAGACACAACTGTTCACTCCCCTGGAAAGGGGGCTGAAGCCAGGGAGCCAAATGGTCTAGATCAGCAGAACTCACCCTGTCGGAGCCCAGCAAACTAAGATCATTGGCTTGAAATTCTTGCTGCCAGCACAGCAGTCTGAAGTCGACCTTGGACAATCAATCTTGGTAGGGGGGAGGAGTGTCCGCCATTACTGAGGCTTGAGTAGGCAGTTTTCCCCTCACAGTATAAACAAAACCATCAGGAAATTAGGACTGAACAGAGACCACCACAGCTCCCCAAAGCCTCTGTAGCCAGACTGCATCTCTAGATTCCTCCTCTCTGGGCAGGGCATCTCTGAAAGGCAGCAGCCCCAGTCAAGGGCCTAAAGATAAAACTCCCACCTCCCTTGGAGAGAACCCCTGGGGGAAAGGGCAGCTATGGGAGCAGCTTCAGCAGAATTAAATGTGCCTGCCTGCCGGTTCTGAAGAGAGCAGCAGATCTCCCAGCACAGTGATCCAGCTCTGCTAAGGGACAGACTGCTTCCTTAAGTGGATCCCTGATCGCCATGCCTCCTGATGGGGAGACACCTCCCAGCAGGGGTCAAAAGACACCTCATACAGAAGAGCTCTGGCTGGCATCTGGTGGGTACTCCTCTGGGATGAAGCTTCCAGAGGAAGGAGCAGGCAGCAATTTTTGCTGTTTTTCAGCCTCCACTGGTGATACTCAGGCATACAGGATCTGGAGTGGACCTAAAGCAAACTCTCACAGACCTGCAGAAGAAGGACTGGACTGTTAGAGGGAAAGCTAACAAAAAGAAAGCAATAGAATCAACATCAACAAAAAGGATGACCACACAAAAACTCCATCTGAAGGTCACCAAAAGTAAACACCAAACGTAGATAAATCCATGAAGATTAGGAAAAATCAGCACAAAAAGCCTGAAAACTCCAAAAATCAGAAAGTCATTTCTCCTCCAACGGACCACAACTCCTTGCCAGCAAGGGAACAAAACTGGGTGGAGAATGAGTTTGATGACTGATAGGAGTAGGCTTCAGAAGGTGGGTAATAACAAACTCCTCCAAGCTAAAGGAACATGTTCTAATCCAATGCAAGGAAGCTAAGAACCTTGATAAAAAGTTAGAGGAATTGCTAACTAGAATAACCTGTTTAGAGAAGAACATAAATGACCTTATGGAGCTGAAAAGCACAGCAAGAGAACTTCATGAAGCATACAAAAGTATCAATAGCCAAATCGATGCAGTGGAAGAAAGAATATCAGAGATTTAAGATCAACTTAATGAAATAAAGCATGAAGACAAGATTAGAGAAAAAAAGAATGAAAAGGAACAAACAAAGAAATATGGGACTATGTGAAAAGATGAAACCCACATTTGATTGGTGTACCTGAAAGTGATAAGGAGAATGGAACCAAGTTGGAAAACACTCTTCAGGATATTATCCAGGAGAACTTCCCCAACCTAGCAAGACAGGCCAACATTCCACATTTAGGAAATACAGAGAATACCACCAAGAAAAAGAAAATTTCAGGCGAATATCCCTAATGAACATTGATGAGAAAATCCTTAATAAAATACTGGCAAACTGAATACAGCAGCATGTTAAAAAGCTTATCCACCACCATCAAGTCGGCTTCATCCCTGGGATGCAATGCTGGTTCAACATATGCAAATCAATAAACATATCCATCACATAAACTGAACCAACGACATAGACCACATGATTTTCTCAATAAATGCAAAAAAAAGGCCTTCGATAAAATTCAACACCCCTTAATGCTAAAAACTCTCAATAAACTAGGTATTGATGGAACATATCTCAAAATAATAAGAGCTATTTATGACAAACCTATAGTCAATATCATACCGAATGGGCAAAAGCTGGAAACATTCCCTTTGAAAACCAGCACAAGACAAGGATGCCCTCTATCACCACTCCTAGTCAACATAGTATTGGAAGTTCTGGCCAGGGCAATCAGGCAAGAGAAAGAAATAAAGGGTATTCAAAATAGGAAGAGAGGAAGTCAGATTATTTCTGTTTGCAGATGACATGATTGTGTATTTAAAAAACCCCATCATCTCAGCCTCAAAACTCCTTAAGCTGATAAGCAACTTCAGCAAAGTCTCAGGATACAAAATCAATGTGCAAATATCACAAACATTCCTATACACCAATAACAGACAAACAGAGAGCCAAATCATGAGCAAACTCCCATTCCCAATTGTTACAAAGAGAATAAAATACCTAGGAATGTAACTTACAAGGGATGTGAGGACCCTCTTCCTGGGAATTACAAACCACTGCTCAAGGAAATAAGAGAGGACACAAACAAATGGAAAAACATTCCATGCTCATGGATAGAAAGAATCAATATTCTGAAAATGGTCATACTGCCCAAAGTAATTTACAGATTCAATGCTATTTCCATCAAGCTACCATTGACCTTCTTCACAGAATCAGGAAAAAATCTACTTTAAATTTCATATGGAACCAAAAAAGAGCCTGTATAGCTAAGACAATCCTAAGCAAAAAGGACAAAGCTGTAGGCATCATGCTACCTGACTTCAAGCTATACTACAAGGCTACAGTAAGCAAAACAGCATGGAACTGGTACAAAAACAGAACTGGTATGAAAACAGAAATAACACCACACATCTACAACCCTCTGATCATTAACAAACCCAACAAAAACAAACAATGGAAAAAGGATTTCCTATTTAATAAATGGTGTTGGGAAAACTGGCTAGCTATATGCAGAAAACCGAAACTGGATCCCTTCCTTAAAACTTATACAAAAATTAACTCAAGATGGATTAAACATTTAAACGTAAGAACTAAAACCATAAAAACCCTAGAAGAAAACCTAGGCAATACCATTCAGGACATAGGCATGGGCAAAGACATCATGACTAAAACACCGAAAGCAATGGCAACAAAAGCCAAAATTGACAAATGGGATCTGATTAAACTAAAGAGCTTCTGCCTAGCAAAAGAAACTATCATCAGAGTGAACAGGCAATATACAGAATGGGAGAAGATTTTTGCAATCTATCCATCTAACAAAGGACTACTATCCAGAATCCACAAGGAACTTAAACAAATTTACAAGAAAAAAAAATCAAACAACCCCATTAAATGTGGGCAAAGGATATGAACAGACGTTTCTCAAAAGAAAACATTTATACAGCCAACAAACATATGAAAAAATGCTCATCATCACTGGTCATCAGAGAAATGCAAATCAAAACCACAATAAGATACCATCTCACGCCAGTGAGAATGCTGATCATTAAAGTTAGGAAACGACAGATGCTGCAGAGGATGTGGAGAAATAGGAATGCTTTTACACGGTTGGTGAGAGCATAAATTAGTTCAACCACTGTGAAAGACAGTATGGCAATTCCTCAAGGATCTAGAACTAGAAATACCATTTGACCCAGCAATCCCATTACTAGGTACCCAAAGGATTATAAATCATTCTACTATAAATACACATGCACACATATGTTTATTGCAGCACTATTCAAAATAGCTAAGAATTGGAACCAACCCAAAAGCCCATCAATATTAGACTGGATAAAGAAAATGTGGTGCATATACACCATGGAATACTATGCAGCCATAAAAAAGAATGAGTTCATGTCCTTTGCAGGAACATGGATGAAGCTGGAAACCATCATTCTCAGCAAACTAACACAGGAACAGAAAACCAAACACCACATGTTCTCACTCGTAAGTGGGAGTTGAACGATGAGAACATATGGGCACAGGGAGGGGAACATCACACTCCAGGGCCTGTTGGGAGGTGGGGGCAAGGAGAGGGATAGCATTAGGAGAAATACCTAATGTAGATGACGGGTTGATGGGTGCAGTAAACCACTATGGCATGTATATACCTATGTAACAAACCTGCACATTCTGCACATGTATCCCAGAAGTTAAAGTTGAAAGTAAGAAAGGAAGCAAGGAAAGGAAGGAAAGGAAGGAAGGGAAGGAAGGAAAGAAGGAAGGAAGGAAGGAAAGAAGGAAGGAAGGAAGGAAGGAAGGAAGGAAGGAAGGAAGGAAGGAAGGAAGGAAAACGAAGGATGCAGCAGAGGAAACAGATCCTGAAGTCTCCCAGCAGGAGTCAGTGAACAACTTAAATAAAGGAAAGAGCTTGGGCTGAGACTGAAAGGCTTGTCTGTGTAGATGACAGATGCTAACAAGGATGTCATCATTTTTTTTTTTTTTTTTTTGAGACAGAGTCTTGCTCTGTCACTCAGGCTGGAGTGCAGTGGCCAGATCTCAGCTCACTGCAAGCTCCGCCTCCCGGGTTTACGCCTTTCTCCTGCCTCAGCCTCCCTAGTAGCTGGGACTACAGGTGCCCGCCACCTCGCCCGGCTAGTTTTTTGTATTTTTTAGTAGAGACGGGGTTTCACCGTGTTAGTCAGGATGGTCTCGATCTCCTGACCTCGTGATCCGCCCGTCTCGGCCTCCCAAAGTGCTGGGATTACAGGCTTGAGCCACCGCGCCCGGCCTGGGTGTCATCATTTATTGATCATCCTGCCCCAGATATGGCCCTCCATGCAATACATGGTTATCTCAATTAATCCCCACCACATCCCAATAACAGAGGCTCAGAAAGGTCATATGCTTTCTGGAAATGGTAGAATTTGAACCCAGATCTCTGACTCCTAAGTGTAGATTCTCAACTCCTATAGGATTCTGCCTTTTGAAATTGAAGCAGGCAGGCACAGTTGCCATTTTTTATTGCCCAACAAATGAAGCTACTCATAGTTTTAAGTAATTGTCAAAGGAAAAGGAATACCACAGAGCTAAGACTTTGTATGGGCTGCGTGAGGCAGGGAGGGGTTGTATGGTAAGATTTGAAGCAACAGATGTTGCAAGCAGTTTGGTCACCATGATGAGATTGCCACCATGTGCATGTGGAAAATAAGCAAACACAGTGGGTGAACTAACCATAAGTGTAGCCATAGGAATTTCAGCAATAAAGAGACATGAAAATTCTTGCAAAGGGAAGGAGAAAGAAAATATAGGGCACCGTAGAGTAAAAGATGGAATTGAAAAGAAATGTTGATCAATGTCAGCACATTTAAGGGTTTGTGTTTTATATATATTATAGATATTTTCTGGGTTTTATATACACCCATCTATATAGATGTTTATGGAAAGTAAACACTAGTTTGAAAATTACATGGCATTTATATATTTTTTTAAATTGTATTTTCAGTATTTATGTATTGCTGTGATACTCCTGTGAAATCTTAAAGGAAAAACTCTGTGAGGATTAATGAGATCTTAAAACATATCTGCATGGTATGTGTGCTCTAGGGAGATAAGCGCTACATAAATACGATATTATAACACATTCTTCTCCAACGGGGTCCAGGGAAGACTGGTGGCTAGGTATAAAAGGGGGTCACTGAAGATTTTTCTCTCCTTGGAAAGAATTTGGGTGAACAATATGCTACTTTGGTTGATTCTTTCAAAGATAGCTCAGAAGGATTCTATACCTAAAGCAAACATTTTTTTGTAAACCCAGTCCCGCTCTCCTAAAAATTAGTAGAGTGGTTGCAGGACTTTCTAGAGTGTTGGTACCCCCACACCCTGCCACTGATGAGGCATGGTAGAGGCAGCTGGGGCCTTTGAAGCCCTGATCCCAGGCTATAGCCCAGACCAATGACATCAGAATCACCCAGGGTGGTTTGTAAAGCTCCCTGAGGAGCTGAGCCAAGGTTGACATCCACTGACCTAGAAGGCATTTGCTTAGCTCACATCCCAACAAAGAAGAAAATAAGATCATATCATTCTTTGAACTTCTGGGCTGGAAATCATTTGTTTGGGTACTGAACTGCCAGTTCTCTCACATGGGTCAAATTCGACGGAAGCAAAATGCAAGGTTAATAGTAGAAAATAGCAAGTGGTTGTGACCCAAGAGGCAGAGTGGTATACAGACAAGAACTGGAGCAGCTGCTAGGAGCCCAGGAAAGGATGCGTGAGGTCAAGAGTCAATGGCACAGAACTAGCACTAAAGGAACTAGGAAATCAGAGACAAGCATTTAAGGAAAAGCGGCAAGGAAGGCCAATTAATTCTGCCAACCTTCATCTTCTTTGCCTTGGCAGAGTATCTCAGACTTCTCTGATGGTAAGGATTTCCTGGGGTATATGTTAAACTTGCAAATTCCCAAGTTCACCTCAGGCCCTCTGAATTCCTGTCTCCAGGAGGGGTACCTGGGAACCTGGGAAGCTGTATGTTTAACAAGAACCATTGTTTTTTGTTGTTGTTGTTTGTTTTGCTTTTTTAAGACACAGGGGATTGTTCTGTGTGTTGCCCAGACTGGTGTGCAGTGGCTGAATCATAGCTCACTGCAACCTCAAACTCCTGGGCTCAAGGAATCCTCCCGCCTCAGTCTCCCAAGTAGCTAGGACTATAGGTACTTGGTATACCTACCACTATGCCTGGATTTTTTTTTTTAATTTATTTTTTGTAGGGACAGGGTCTTTCTATGTTGCCCAGGTTGATTTGGAACTCCTGGGCTCAAGTAATCCTCCCATCACGCCTCCCAAAGTGCTGGGATGATAGGTGTGAGATGCCTATCATCCAATAGCCTCCTTTTACTTTTGTAATGGTGCAGTTTGTCCCTTGACATCTAAGAAGCTGCAAGTGATACCTAAGACCAGGAGACCAAATTCAACCAAGTATCAAGTAAACACTCTTCTATAGCTGAATCTGACCAGTCTGGCCCTGACCAAAAAAAAAAAAAAAAAAAGGCCCAATTTACAAGCTATTCTCTCTACTTGTTTCAGAAGCAGGAAGATTTTGCCATCGATTATGCTCAAGCCTTGATCCTAAATTTTTCCTCACTTCTAAATTCTCTGGAGTTTCCATCATATAGCAAATCACTAGGCACTGTAGCTATGTAAGCTGATTTCATCATAAGAGTAGCTCTATCTATTGGGCAATAAAAAATGGCAACTGTGCCTGCCTGCATTAATTTCAAAAGGCAGAATCCTGTGGGAGTTGAGAATATACCCTTATGGGTCAGAGATCTAGGTTCAAATTCCACCATTTCCAGAAAGCATATGACCTTTCTGAGCCTCTGTTGTTGGGATGTGGTAGGGATTAATTGAGATAACCATATATTATGTGGAGGGCCATCTCTGGGACATCATAAGTGATCAATAAAATCATATAATGGAATCAAGACCTAAACCGGGAAAACTTTTATAAGATCTTAAGTTTTTTATTCCCAAATCTTTTTTTACCCAAACTGTTTAGGAGAATAAAAATTATGAAATTTATGACCAATGTTTGATATAAGCATATTGAATAAAGATCTAATCACCACATGTTTTCAGGCAAGCTGAAACCAGAGAAAGCAGTATTGTTATTCCAGTCTCAAACCTGGGGACAAATGAACATTTGTCACTCACTGTGGCTTCGGTTTCCCTCAAGCATGTGAGTGTATGCTCCTGGTCTAAATGACAGGAGGCCAGAGCAAAACTGGTAGTATAAAAGTATGATTCCTATTGATCTTACCACATTGGCAGCAAGCTCTATAAATGTGATATTACACTGAAAACAATAACACTGCAGCTGTTCTCCTTGAGGTGGGCACTATTCGAGGGAGCCTGTTATACTCACATGATTACTGCACATACATATGCTCCATGTCAACACATGTGAATATAAGCCAGAGAGAAGCAGAACCATCTAGTTTCTTGGATTCAACTATAATTTGTAAGCAAGCATACAGAGGAGCAGTAGTTCATTTGAGGATATATATGACATTTTACCAAGCTTTAAAGGCAAAAGATGAGTACAGTGATACGTTAGTAACTAATGAGACATGTGGCATATAATTAATTCATAAAGACTTTGAGCAGTGCACAGTGGGACCTTGATATGTCTATTTGCCTCACAAATCAGCTGCAATTTCCATTCTATTTTCTTAGCTGCATTTTCTTCATAGCACTTAACTACACAGGATAGCCTGCAATAAACCTAAAAATTATCACCTGGGTCTGCAACCCAGGGTACTCCCTCTGCAGTGGGCACTTAGTGATGGTGTGCCTTTGGTGAGCTCTATAACCTTCTCTGCCTTAACATTCTCATCTCTTAAATGGGACAGTAAACGTATTGCTCACATACAACTATTGAGATAAATATGTTAGAAAATTGATATGACCAGACTATTTAGAAAGCAGAGTTCAGCTTGTTCAGTGACAAATGGTGTTAGTGTAAGCTTTGTTCTCCATTCACAAAAAAGATAGCTCTGATAGAAACAATGTAACAGACTGACTACAGTGGAATGAATGGTATACATGCTTCTATGTATTAGATCCAATTGTAACAGAATCAGTTTACATTAAATCTGTCATTTGGTGAGAAAAAAAGAGAAAGAAAATTGATGCAAAATGGATAGCTCAATTCTTGGCACACAAACGTAAATTATTATAATACATCATCATATAGATTATATATGGCATAATATATCCATTACGAGATTATATTTCATATAATAAAATTAATTTTAGTTATTTCATTTTATAGTCTACTTCTTAAAATTTTGATTTTTATTTAAAATAAACTCTCTTCCAAATATTGGAAAACACAGGCTTGATTTTTGTACATTTCTTCAGATTGTTACTTAGTCATACTAGTTGACCTCATTTAGGCCAGCCTTCTGAGCTTCTGAGTTTTTTAACTCATTTTTTTCAAGTGGCAATATACCGGGACAGTCTATCTGGCTTCCAAAATGGAAAGTAGGACAATCTTTCCTCTCTATTCAACCTGCATTGTCTTCACTTTTATTCCATCAGCCTTCCCTTTATACTAGACTACCCCTATGATTGAAAGCACTGAAAGTCGAAAGAGGCCAAGGGCCCCACATGGAAGAATCTGGGGCACTCACTAATCCCAGGCCCAGAGAGGTCTAAGAGGAATTATGAGAAGCAACGGCTGAAGTATGTGTGTCTAGCATTGCCCTCTCTTTTGCTGGTAGATTATTAACCTTTAACTTTGTCAAATTGGATAATTTATATAATCCCTTGACATCCTCTTAACCAACAAAGTTGTATCATCCTGTGTAATGTGACTACTAGGAAGACATATCCTGGACTTCTTCTCCAGAGCACTTCTAATCTGGTTTCATTTTAAGATTATTTGGTCTTAAATCTTTCTACAAGATATGAAGCTTAAAGCATAGTGGGGACACTTTTCCCAAGACATGGATGTTCTAATCATACTTTCCTGACTCTAAAATCTTCCTGAATAGATTAAGACAAAACTTCATGACAATCACTCTTAATGTCAAGTATTCTCTGGATGTCCTGCCCTCTTCAGAAAGCAGAGAATATTTTGGAATTGGCTCCCAGTGGGGTCCTGGGTGCAGAGGCTGCAACGAACCTGTTGAGTGAACCTCCTCTTTACCAGAGGGAAAAAACCTTAGTGTGTCAACTATAGCCTGATTGCAAACCAAATGCACATTTGAAGTGTATTCTTAAATTTTGAAATTTTTTTTTGAATGTGGTAATATTAGCTAGGCTGCATAATGAAAGGGATTTTGTCCATTTTGTTTACTAACAAGGCAAATAATGGTGTGTTCTTTCTCTACATATATAATTTTTGAAATGAATCCATAAGGAATACCTAATAAATGTATCTGTCTTCAGAATGTAGGTAATCCTTTTGAAGGATATTCAAATGTTGGTCATTCCACCTAGTCAACACAATAGCAAAGGTTATAAAATCTGAATAAGAGAGCATTGTAGATATGCTCTATTTTATAAAACCAATCCAGTAAAACTGACATTTCATTTAAAAAAAAATCACAATTCCTTTCTTAAAATGAAGCATCAAAACTGACATGAAATACATAAACTGTATTTGCTCTAGAGACATGTTTAATCGCAGTTTCCTCACCGAAATGTTCTAATCAATGTGTGGCTTTTATCAGACCTCTTCTGAACTTATTCTCCTTGGGGACTGTTGCCCCAAATGTAAGATCCAGCCTACAGACATGCATGTCAATCTGAAGAATAAATCTCTCTGGACCTTTAAAGGCTTCTCCTCTGAATACCACAATGGCTAGAGGTTTTTCTTCTCAGCTGCTCTCAAAGGCATCATCATCTACTGTGCCCATGCTGCCTGGTCACTGGGAAGAATACTAATGAATTTCTGGCCATAAGCCCTTAAGTATTGAATTGAGGAGTCAAAATTTGGAAACCCAATGCTAGATTTTTCCAACATATTTTTAAGAGAAGGAAAAGAGAAACAATATGGATGGAATAGGTAAGAGAGCTTTCTAGAGTAATGAGTCCTTTGTGTCTTTTTTCAGTTTAAGAGAACATTATTCAGATAAATGTGATGGGACTTATTAATGCAAAATTTACCCAACTCAGATTGGCAGCAATAAAAGACAAGCCATGCCATTGTTTTGTTTGTTGTTATCGTTTTAATCTAGAGGAACAGTTTCTATTCTGAATTTTAAAATGGATTGAAATTTCAACTGACATACAGAAAACTATACATAACTTGCAGTCTGTTCATCTACATAGAACACCAAAGTGAATGACAATGAGGTGAGGATATCACTGAATGAACATTATTTGTCAGATGTATTGCAAGGAAAAATGCTAAAAACTAGTGTTGTGGGGATGGAAGCATGGAAAGATGGATGGATGGATGGATGGATGGATGGATGGATGGATGGATAGGTAGGTGGGTGGATGCATGGATGAGAAAGTATAGGGTAATGACTATGAGAGATTTGAACAAAAACCATTTGGATTCAAATCCTGGCTCTGCCACTTACTACCTCTATAACTCAGGGGAAAAAATTGCATGAACTCACCTATAGAATGAAGATGTTGAAGACAAAGATAAGACAATGATGATGATATGTAGCTCAGAGAGTTTTTGTGAGAATTAAGTGATTTTATAGACTCCACAGCACTTAAAACAGTGTGTGTACATTTTAAGCATAAATGTTAGCTTTTATTATGTTAGGAAAAAAGAAAGCCAAATTTTATGCTAAGCCATATTGCTTATATCTTGTTTTTCTACAAAGCGTTGGAGTTTACAAAGATTGTTCACATATTTAAATTATTTGATTGCCAATACGGGCATATGATTTAGATATAATCATAACAATTTTACAGTAAAAAAATAACCCAACCAATTGGGAAGCAGGATATCTTGCATTAAATCACAGTTTAATTTAGTGGAAAACCTAATGCTAGAGACCTGGGCTCGAAAAATGGCTTTGAAATCTTTTACCTCAGAGATTTTGGAAAAGTCACTTAACTTCTCTGACCCTGGGTTATTTATCTATAAAATGGTGATAAAATGGTGATACATTCATTTTAACATTGTTATAAGTTTTGTTCTTCTATCCAATAAATATTTATGGTGTGCCTCCTATGCACCAGGCACTGTGCTAAGAACCAGACACACTGGCACAACACTACAAATGCCAGATATTTTAACAAATCAATAAACAGTCCCACTGTTTTCATTGCTTTTATCATCAGTTGCTGTTCTCCCAGGCAGAGGCCAGCAAAATCAGATCTTGAATCAGAGCTTGCTCTTTGTAATAATTTAATGAAGTTTCCTAAAATTTTCCTGATGGGTAAATGGTCAGTAGTGTCTTAGTGAGGCAACAGTCTGCTGTAGACAGACGGCTTGACCACTGAAGATTTCAGTGGGAATTGACATCAGACATCCATTATTTTTGCTTTTTTGTTTTTATTTTAAATTAAGATTATTGAGGTTCAATTTACATACAACAAAATGCACCCATCTAAAGGGTAGTTTGATGCATTTTCACAAGTGGGTACATCTCTGTAATCACTCCCACAATCAAGATATAAAATTTTTTCATCACCTCAAAAAGTTTCTTCACTCCCCTTTGCAGTCAATAGCCCACCCCTGTTTTGAGAAAACCATCAATTTAGATTAGTTTTGTCTTTTAAAGGATTTCATAAAATAGAATCATTCCATGTGTAGTCTTTTTATGTTTGGTTTCTTTGGCTAATCATGTCATTGAGGTTCATCCATGCCATAGCATGTACCAATATTTTGTTCCTTTTTATTGCTGAATAGTATTCTATTGCATGGATTTGCTGCAATTTGCTTATTCATCCATCTGTTGATAAATATTTGGTGAGTTCTCAGTTTGGGGTGATTATGAGAACAACTGCTATGAGCAATCATGTGGACATGTTTTATTGCTCTTGGGGAGACAGTGGAATTCACTGAATCATATGATAAGGGTATCTGTAAACTTAACTTCAAAAATGTTTTCCAAAGTGGCTGTATATGAGTTCATCCCAACTGGCCATGTAAGAGAGCTCCAATCATTCTATATTTTTGCCAACAATTCGGTTCATTTTTAATGATGAAATACGCAAAAATAGTAAAAGGAATTCCATGTGGACAGGCACAGGACTCTCAGAAGCCTCTCAGAAGTCCTCTCAGAATCACCTCTAAGGGGACTTTTCTAAGGTTCATCCAAAGATTCAGAAATAACAGAGTCTTCCATACGTAGTGAAGAGAGTGAGAAAAAGACACACAGATGGGTGAGGGCAATTGAGGAAAACAAGAAAGAGTGAAAAGTAGCAGACTATCCTAAAAATGGCAAGTTATATCTGTCAATGACCAAGGTGGAGAAGAATGGAAAGAGAAGCTCCATAAAATTTACAGAATTATTTTAATTGTCTATTCACAAAACAAATCTATTACAAAATATCATATTTTAAAAATACTACACACAAAAAAGCCGATTTATTTTTCAGTGGGTAAGGCTGGGGTTTTGTTGGTGCTTTTATTACAAAGCTTTACTCAGACATCCAGGGGTTGGCAATAGCTGCCAAAGCTTCTTCATTAGCCCACCTCTAAGAATGTAAACACTGAAAACAGTTATTTTAGGGTCAGGCACTGGAAAAGATGCTAATAAAATAAATTGACCAGCTTTCTATGGATGAGAAAACTCTAAAACCTGACAGCTTTCTGCTGGTAACTGCAGCAGTAAATTCAGGCAATCCTGGATAAATGTCAGGCTGCTTTTGGGAAGAAAATGCCTCCATCAAGCTACCAAAATGTTATGAAAAGGGGTATGGAATTGCTGTAGGGAGAAGTGTTCGGGCTGTCTCCTCTCTTTCCCCAATCTCCTTCACAAAGCAATGCTAGACATGATGTATTTTGTATTATTAATACCATTGTGCCTGTATTGGATTTGAAGATTCCGGAACATTCATCTATATTTAATTTAGGTATCTGTCTGTTTCTGTAGAGAAGGGAATATGAATGGCTGGTGGGAATAGCTATCTATATTCAATAGTGCCCAACATAATTATTCTACATGTTTTGTGTTCCCTTACATCCTTTTATTTCTTTAGCATGTATTCATTCACTTAACAAACAGTAATTGAGTGCCTACTGTGTACTAGGCATATTCTAGAAGCTGAGGATAGAGTCGCAGACAAGACAAAGTCCCTACCCTCATGGAACTACCATAGAGAAAAGGGCAAAATGCAATAAACACACCACTGAACATATATCGTGTAACATAAGGCTAAGGGCAGTGGAAATGATTAAGAAGGTTAAGGCATATAGGATGTGCTATGTAGAAAGCACTTTATAATATCAGATAATCAGGGACCTAATTAGGTTATTATTGAACAGAGCAGACCAGGTACATACTAGGGGAAAGAGCAATTCCAGCAGAGGGAACACTCAGGGCAAAGAGAATGAATCTGGAACATTTGTCACTTTCTGGATCACCGGGATGTCTCAGAAAGAGCAAGGAGGCCAGTGGGCAAAAATAGCAAGGTGTGTCAGGGACAGTGTGAGGAGATGTGGGCAGAAGGGCAGCAGAATCACATCTTAGAGAATATTTTATTTCATTCAGTAAGAACATTGGTGTTTACCATGACTGAAGTGGGGCCACTGAAGTACTTCTGTGTTGAGAGCTTCCTTGTGCCCCATCTTTCTCTGTGCACTAGGATGTGACAAGGTGTGAATAGGATAGGTAAGGTTTGCACCATCCCTGAGCCTCTACACTAGCTAAACATGTGCTAAGGACAGGTGATAAAGATTTGGAAGGCTCAATTTTTCCATGAAGGTGTTCCTGGTGTAGTTGAGACAGGGAGAGTAAATGGAAATTACATTACAGTGTCATAAGGTAATAGTCAGTGCATCAAGAGGTTACAAATGAGAGGCACCTCCCACTCACTAGGAGAAATCAGGAACAATTTTTCTGAGACAAGTGTCCTGGTGAGAGTGGTCAGCACTGGAGAGAGATTGTGGAATGACACTCAAGAAAGGGAATACCATGTACTGAGGGACAAACATGTGACCACTTGGCCTGCCTGAAGACCTGTGAGTTTTTCAACATGATGGACATACAGAGCATGCCTATAATAGGGAACGGAGAATATTCCAGGAATGTTAGGAGATGAGTCTAGAGATTACGCTTAGATTATTCCTAAGATTTCTAATGAGTCTATATAATGTGTCCAGGCAAAGCTACTATGGCTGGCATAAAGCTCCTCCACCAATCCATGGAGGCTATCTTTAGGATATAAGAGTCAATTCATTGAACAGCTAGTTCAAGTAGAAATTTCTGAATAATAAAATCATCAATGTTGGTAAAAGACAAGATTTTTTTATGGTCTTGAATGCCAGGCAGAGGAGTTCAAACTTTATCTAGTGAGGATTAGAAATGACTGAAGGTTTTAAAATATGGTAAATGTACCTTTTGGGAAGTTTAACTTTACAGACATGCAAATCATATAGAATTGGGAGAAAACAAAAAGGAGACAGGAAAGCACATTAGAACAGTGGCCAAGGCCTGGAGAAAAAGGGAGACATGGGAAAGACATTAAGAAGGTGGTCTCTGGCAGGTAATGGAAAATGGAAAAGGGGACGTGAACTGCTCTTACCTTCCATTATTCATTTCTCCTTTTGGTAGGTAGCAGCAACTGGGTTTTCCTTTGGAGTAATTACCTCTATCCCATGGTATGCCAAATTAATACAGCTTTTAATCAGAATTCCAAGACCTCTCTGGCCAAAGTGTGGTCATATGACCACAGGTGAAAAGCAGGAACTAATTAAATATTCAGAAGCCTAAGAAAGGCTGTTTTCTGAGAGATTCTGGTAAAGAAGAATTATAACACAATTTCAATTAAACAAGTATTTCTTTTTTTTTTTTTTTTTTTTTTTTTTTTTGAGACGGAGTCTCACTCTGTCGCCCAGGCTGGAGTGCAGTGGCCGGATCTCAGCTCACTGCAAGCTCCGCCTCCCGGGTTCACGCCATTCTCCTGCCTCAGCCTCCCGAGTAGCTGGGACTACAGGTGCCCGCCACCTCGCCCGGCTAGTTTTTTGTATTTTTTAGTAGAGACGGGGTTTCACCGTGTTAGTCAGGATGGTCTCAATCTCCTGACCTCGTGATCCGCCCATCTCGGCCTCCCAAAGTGCTGGGATTACAGGCTTGAGCCACCGCGCCCGGCCCTAAACAAGTATTTCTTTTAAACAAATATTATAAGTATACCAGAATGTAAAGAACAAGGTATCTATCCTCAAACTTCCTATATTTTAGATG
Organism: Trachypithecus francoisi; assembly: GCF_009764315.1. Taxonomy (NCBI): domain Eukaryota; kingdom Metazoa; phylum Chordata; class Mammalia; order Primates; family Cercopithecidae; genus Trachypithecus; species Trachypithecus francoisi. Next base: position 102,808,410 of record NW_022681468.1, read on the forward strand.
TCTCTAAGGTCCTTCTTTCCCTCTGCCTTCATTTGCACTCTTTCTCTTCTTAGCTTACATGACCAGCAGCGATAGAACAAAATAACAAAGGCAATGGGATGCCCAAAAAGTACTGAGAAAGTCACGCATGCTGAAATTTAGTGGGTGGGAAAGAAAGTGTCTAACCAGTTCAAGTATGGCAAAAACATAATCTCAAGGCATACAAAATTGTTCCATAATGAGCCTGTATATTTAATAAGTCAATAACTAATTATTTTGAGTATGTCTGTACATATGTATACATGTCTAAATTAATATTTTCTAACAAAGAATGGATATCCATTAAAACATATCCCGGAAGATATTATTAGCTGATGACAAACTCCAAGAAAACTCCAAGAAAAAAATATCAACTTAAACCTATAAATATCTGGATAGTGCAGTAAGAATATCTATTGATTAATCAGTAACTAATGAACATAAATAAAATATTACTAATAATGGCTCTATTTAAAGCATATTCCATGCCTAGGTACTAAGCTAGAGAATTTTTATGCAGCATCTTCTTTAACACTAACCACAAACATGTTATATAGGTGTTGCCTGCATTTTATAGATGAGGTTCATAGAAGTGAATTAGCCTCTTCAAAGTCACAGTCAGTACATAACTAAGCTAGAATTTGAGTCCAAATGTCTCTAACCCCAACTGTATTATTCTGACCCTATTCTTAAATAGTACTAGTCAAAAAAGTTAGGTTTTGGATAAGAAAGTAGTCATTCTCCAGTCTGAATACACAGAATGAATACTGTTCAAAATTTTTGTAGGTTGAGTATAAGAGACAGAAAGCGTGTGGCCCCAAACACTTCATTCCAGAGCAAACAGCCAACCAACAAATCCAGTTCAACTTTTCAATGACTTGACTCCTTAAATGTGTGATTTTACCACTGTCTACACATCCAACTTAGTCAGGGAGCCTTATAAAAATACATATGTCCCAACTTCATACCTAAAATTTATAATGCATTAGGTCCAGGGTAGGGACTTGACAAGGAAAAAATGTAGAATTAAAAAAAAAAAGCCTCTCCTGGGAGAATCTAATGGATAGTCAAGGATAAGTATTACTGCCTTAGATAGCTAACAGTCAAATCCATCATGAAATGGACCCCAATCATCACGGGAGGTAGTTGAACTGAATGGCTTTATGCCACAGTCAATTTATCAAGATAAATAGAGACATGATTTTTATCAGGCCAATGTTCATGGAGTCAGAAGTCACTGGGCATTGATGGCAGGGGTATTTATGAGCTGCTGGAGTAAGCTGACACACAGGACTATGGGTAGGTGAACAGATGGCACACAAAAGGGAATCTTGAAATGCCACAATTTACTGTTAACTTTAAAAAAAAAATAGGCCAGTGAAAGAGAAAGGGGGTTTATTTGCAGCTTATTTCTTGGCATACAGAGCCACGGATGTCACTTACTATCATAGCAAATCAAAGTATGGCTCTCCTGGGTGGAAGGATTGGACATGCCATTCCTCAGTCACTCCACTCACAGGCATGCATGCAACAACCCAGAATCTGCCTCACTGAATACCAGGAGGCTGCCCTAGCTGGACACCTAACAGAGTTCTGCTGCCTAGTCCCAGCTAAGGCTTCCTACCTCCTCCACACTCCTAACAGACATCTTACGCTGAGAGCTGTACCAGGTGGTGGTCCGGATGCTTTATGTGCTATTCATTACTTAATCCTCGCCATGAGCCTGTGTGGTAGGTAAAATAGCTCCACATTTTTACAGAGGAAGAAACTGGGCCACTTGGCCAAGAATCCACACAGATAGTTAAGTACAGACCAGGGTTTCAATCCCAGGTATTGCCATCTTCATAGTGTAGACTTTCAACCAATGTACCACTGTTGAATATGCTTCGCAAGGACAGAACCCCATTCTACCAATTGAAGATCTCACAACCCACTTCAAAGACAGCCAGTATGAGTTGCCTTGGATTTTTCTGCAATTACATCTGTCCTGTGATCCTTTTTTCTTTGCCTGGGAGAAAAAAAAATGCCTTTGATCCTTCTAAGATATATTTTTGTAGTGCTTAAGTACAGTGTCTGGCACTTAGTAAATTAGTTATCACTGTGGCTGTTGTTTTGTTGTTATTACCATTGCCTCCTTGACCAGCCTATCTCTATTTATTTTCTGAGTTCCATTTCCTCCTTTTGCTTTAGAAATGTACTCATATTTTGGCATTGATCCTCATATTTTCTCTCTATATACTCCTTACGGGGCTTTGTATCTATTCTTCCAGCTTTAACTTTTTGTGTTACCCTCAAAAAACTGCACCTGTAACCTTGACTTCCCTTCAGTGCACCACATCCTTATTTCTCATATACTCGCCACAAATATCTCCATACAAATATCTTGCCAGCCAATGAAATTCAAAGTATTTGAAACTGAAAGAATTATATTCCTTCTGAAATCAGCTTTTTTCTTTTGAGTTAAATTTTAATGGCACACTATGTCCCATAGTAACTCAGGTTAAACATTTCATAATTACATCTAATTCCCTCCTCTCCCTTTAACCTTCATAACCAATCAATTACTGAATATTATTGAGTCTACCTGGCCTCAGGCCTCTCCCTGCCAATCTGATTGCCCCCACATTCAATCAGAGACTAAAGAGATGTTAGCCTAGATACTTGAGGGACCTTCCTTTCTTCTGATTCACTTTCCTCTAAGACACTCTAGACACAACTGTCATATTAATATTCCCAGATAGGCCAGGTGCATCTCTCCACTGTTAAAAATCCAAAGTGTTGTTCCTTAACTGACAATGGGTGGGGAGTTGGATCTTTAAGTAATTTTTAGATGAGTAATTCATGTAACCTCCTCTTTGTGCTAGTCACCTACACATGGCTCTACCCTCAATGATATCAGCATGCTTAACTCATGAGTGGGGATTCCTGTCTGACCTGAGATAATTGATGTCTTATCTTCTCTTTGGTCACAGGAGTTACCCAAGAGAAGCCCAAAAAAGGAGACAGGAAATGGTGTTCGTAAACAAATCCAAATACTACCTTCTCTACATCTCTGGCCCATGATGAGCTTTGGTTCTTACTCCTCTAACTTCCTTTCATTTATTGATCACATTTATTCTGTTTTGATACTTCTTGTTTTTGTTTTTGAGACAGAGTCTTGCTCTGTCATCCAGGCTGGAGTGCAGTGGTGTGATCTCAGCTCACTGCAACCTCTGCCTCCCAGGCTCAAGTGATCCTCCCACTACGCCCTCCTGAACAGCTGGGACCACAGTCCCGTGCCCCCACCACTGGCTACTTTTTATATTTTTTTGTAGAGTCGATGTCTCATTATGTTGCCCAAGTTGATCTCGAATTCCTGAGCTCAAGCGATCCTCCCACCTCAGCTTCTCAAAGTGCTGTGATTATAGGCATGAGCCACTGCACCCAGCCCTGTTTTGATACTTTTGTGTTGCCTTCCATTATTAGTTCTGTTAAAAAGCACAGTGTCCTCTCTTTTTTTTCAGAAAATCTCATAAGAACTGGCCTTCTCAACTCCAGATATCCCATGCTGGCCTTAAATAGTGCTTGGCCCTACCAGACACTCAGTAAGTATTATTAGAATCTAGTGTGTGGTTGATGCTCATTTTGGATTTCCTAACTATTTGGAATGAGATTTTGAGCAAGGTTTCCTCAGCATGGCTATTTGTATCAGGTGGCACTTTTTTGGCTTTGAGTGATTTAAAACACAACTCATCTTGACTTAAACACTTTGACTGATGTCGCTGAAACACCTAGACATAGATTTCAAGTCAGACAAGCCTGATCAAGAAGCTCAATTGATATATAAAGGATCCAATTTCTCTCCATCTCTCCTCTCTGCTTTCCATGGTGTCAGCCTCATTCTCAGGCTACACACAGCAGTGCCCAATAGCTTAAGGCTTTCCCTGGCTATAGCAAACAAAATGTCCACTACAATTTCGGGGCTCACATCTTTATCCACTGTCTTCAGAGGAAAAGAGTCATTTGCAGTACCTCTAGGTTTTAGGATTTACTCTCTACCGTTGGCCTGAATGGTACAAATGTGGATCTATCTTTTTAAAATAACCACATGGTGGAGAAGAGGCAGAAATTAAATACACAGAAGGAAATTTAGGTACTGGTGGCAGGAAAGGGGGAAAATTAACTTTTAGGTTGAAACCAATAACTTTACTACACTGATCATCAGAATCACCAGATAAACATAAAAATTCAGATTTATGGGCCCTATATCAAAACTTCTGAATCAGAATCTTGTTCTAAAGTATAAGATCTGCACTTTATAAAACGTACTCAGGTAATCCAGACTGTGTGATCAAAGCATATTGCTTCTGTCTCTTCCTTTATTGGTTTCTGTAACACAGAACAACAATCCGGATATATATTTAAAGGATATAAAATAATGCTTAGAAAGAAATATGAGTACCAAGGAAACTAACTCTGTAAATATAACAGTGTAATTATTTTCAAAAACCACTTCTGCCTGTAACCTCATCTAAAATAAAAGCATATGAGCCACAGGGATGTCTGATTCTGATCTTTCAGACTCACTAACACAGATTTATTCTCTTAGATGGCATGATGAGTAGTTGCATCTTTGAGGGGAGTAGAAATCTATCCTCCTGGGTACCCTGGCCCCATTGTGAAAGAGTCACAGATATAATATCACAAACAGAAATTCAATATAAATGGAAGTTTCCTCTGATGATACAAAATAATCAGAAACTTTGCAGGCATTTGCATAAGTGTGACAGGAATGTTAGAAGGATGAAGTGCTAAGAAATCCAAGTTCCCTCCTGGCACAAAACCTGCTCTCAAGCACTGGCTTCAGAGCATTCACTTGAGCAATTCTAATACGGCTTGCCATGCCAATGAAGTTGCAGAATGCTCTGTTGAGCTTGTCTGGCCCAGGAGAGATCCTATGCAACACCAGAGCAGTGCGTCTGGAGAGGGAAAGGAACAGAACAACGGCAGCCAGCTCCAATTCCTCACCTACTGGAATGAAGGTTTAATATCCTCAACTGATTAAACTTAAACAAATCAACATGCAAACATAAAGGGAAGACAGATGTGAGGGACAGGAGAGTGACAGGTTGCTGGAGGGACTCACTTTAGCTTATCCTTCTGAATCATGTCTGCTCTCTTATGGTGAGCAGGTCATTTTCCTGTCTTCTCCCAGCTGTGTATAGTCTTGCTTCCTTTTCATTCACCCACCTCCCAGGCACTCTCTACCAGTCTCTCTCTCTCTCTTTTTCTTCTTCTTCTTCCTCCCTCTCTCCAACCCAAGTGCTCTGAGGAAGCCAACATGATGGATAACAGATGTTCTTTGACGTATTGTGTCATTTATCACACAACAGCCCCAATCCTGCTAACAGAGCCTTTCCCATATGTCACTGTCGACTTTTACATGGCCCCAATGCATCAAAAAGAAATGGTTTAATACAACGTGCTGTAATTCCTGAGTCACAGCTCAATGGAGGGGTTTGGGACACAGAGCTCCCTTTCCTTTCCACTTTATTTATTTGTTTCAACTGGCTCTTGTGCCTGATAAATGGATGAATGAACTCATCTGAGGTCACATGGAGGGAAAAATCATCCACAGAATTGTGCTTCAGGTTGGAAGAAAAAGGGAAGGGAGGTCTAAAGTGAAAGGCAGGAAATGCAGGCTGCACTCTATTACCACACTCCCTAGCAGACTCTTGCTTATTTTCTATGGAGCAGGGCATCTGCCATGCTTAATAACAAGGAGTGCTCAGTGGTGAAATTCTATAAATCCAGACTGACAAGGGAGTGCCCCGCTGTGTCCCCACAGGGAAGAGAGTTGACCGCATCAACTGCAAGGGAAGTTCCTCTGACCAAGTCTTCACTGAGGGCTGCTCCTGCTTTGGCTGAAGCAAAAGGGTTTTGAGGTATTTCCTGTTATAACCCATTCATCCCAGAAGCATCGCTATAGCAACAAGTCACATCTTTGTAAGCACCAAAGGCTATCGCATGTTCACACTTTATGGATTTCTTTCTCTCCAGATCCTCATGGCCGACTTGCTACTCCCGTCAGCTTGCCAGTGGGCTGCATCTCCCCCAGGGTGATAGCCTTCAAGTCAAGCTGAGTGCCAATGTGATTGTTCCTGAACCCATCTGAGGCCTTTGATGCAAGCCACATCCATTCCCATGGGAAGGAGATGGGAAGATGCACACAGTAATAACACAGATTTTTTTAACACCCCAACTCAGACAGGCAAAGACAACGTGGTTTCCACCTTTTTTTTTTTTTTTTTGAGACGGAGTCTCGCTGTGTCACCCAGGCTGGAGTGCAGTGGCCGGATCTCAGCTCACTGCAAGCTCCGCCTCCCGGGTTCCCGCCATTCTCCCGCCTCAGCCTCCCAGTAGCTGGGACTACAGGCCCCCGCCACCTCGCCCGGCTAGTTTTTTGTACTTTTAGTAGAGATGGGGTTTCACCGTGTTAGCCAGGAGGGTCTCGATCTCCTGACCTGGTGATCCGCCCGCCTCGGCCTCCCAAAGTGCTGGGATTACAGGCTTGAGCCACCGCGCCCGGCCGGTTTCCACCTTTTTATATATATGAACACCTACCCCACTGGATAATGAAAATCTTAAATTCACATTTTAATGTATCTCAATTTATTTTTTTGTTTGAATTGTCTTTGGGGTTAAAACAACTTTTTGGGAAACCAAATTAAGTGAACTCAGAATTTAACTCAGTTAAATTTTCTCCTCTCCTTCCTTTTTCCCAAGATGGGATGTGGTTGTCCTGGGACTGTGAAGGCATGGGGAGCAGGTGGCCCCTTGTCTTGTGCTGGTCTCTTGACTGCAAAGGGCTGGGCTGGCCTTTAGGTGTGGGCTGTTGGCCCTGGGGCTGACCCAGCACACTCTCCCTTTCTGTCGCTGGATGTTACTGCTGGTTTTCTTGCTGTTATTCATAGCTCTGCTTTTGCTGCATGGACAATGCTCCCCAGGATCCTAAGAGCCACCTTGGTTCTTAGTACCTGGGACTCCCATTCAGGCCTTAGGCAGGATGGCCTGTCCCCAGATAGCTTTTGGCCCTAGACTCACACTACCCCTGTAGTGAGCCCTTCGGGCCAGCTCTCCAGCTAGATTTCCAGGAACTCTTCATTTCTGACAGTCATGTGAAAACTTTCAGGTCCTTTCTCACCATGCAATAGCTGAATGAATCCGGGTAGGGCTAACCCCAACTCTCCTTCTCCCTGAACACTAAAGTAAGAATTCCTATCCAAGTGACTTACTGGGGCGGGATATTATTTGAAGAAAAGCGGAATGAGGAAAGCCAGCAAGAGGGGAGAAAAAAAGCCAGTGAGATTGTGTTCTCCGACAGATATATAAAAAAGAAATCCCAACATCACTAATTAATCATCAGGGAAATGCAAATCAAAACCACAGTGAGATATTATCTTACCCCAGTTAGAATGGCTATTATAAAAAAGACAAAAGATATCAAGTGCTGGCAAGGTTGTGGAGAAAGGGGAATGCTGGTACACTGTTGATGGGAATGTGAATTAGTACCACCTGTATGGAAAACAGTACAGATATTCCTCCATAAACTAAAAACAAATCTATCATATGATCCAGCAATCCTACTACCGAGTATTTACCCAAAGGAAAGAAAATCAGCATATCAAGGTGATACCTGCACCCTTATGTTTATTGCAGTACTAGCCACAATAGCTAAGATACGGAGTCAACCCAAATGTCTATCAATGAATGAATGGATAAAGAAAATGTGGCCTATATATATAATAGAATACTGTTCAGTCATAAAAAGAGTGAAATCCTGTCATTCATGGCAACATGGGGGAGTTTGGAGGACATTATGTAAAGTGAAATAAGCCAGGCACAAAAAAAGAAATACTATGTTTTCTTTCACATATGGAAGCTAAAAATGTTGATCTCATAGAAAGAGTGCATAGAATAGCAGTTACTAGAGGCTGGGAAGGGTAAGGGAGAAGTGGGGAATGGTGAGAGGTTTGTTAATAAACACAAAATACAATTTGACAGGAGGAATAAATTCTGGTGTTCTGTAGCACTGTAGGGTGACTATAATTAACAATAATTTACTGTTTGTTTTTAAATAGCTTGAATTTTGAATGTTTCCAACACAAAGAAATGATAAATATTTGAAGTAATAAATATGCTAATCACCATGATTTCATCATTACACGTTGTATACGTGTATCAAAATATCACATACCCCATAAGTATGTGCAACTAATGCAAATCAATTAAAAGTAACAAAAATGAAAAAAAAAAAAAAAAGAACGTTGTCTCAATAGGAGATTCCCATCCATCTGATCATACAGGGAAACTGAGAGCACAAACTGTACCCACAGCAGCCATGAGTCCCATCTGGAGATCCCTGGTGCCCTGCAGCAGCTGGTCATTGGCCAAGGGCCACAGGGGGCTGAGTGGAGAGAGAGCCGCTAGGTTTCTCTGGCTCAGTGACTTCTGTCTAGCTGAGGGCAATGTCAGAAGAGAACAACAGTTTTTCCTTGTCAGACAATATAACATCCAGGGAGAGATGCACAGGCTGGTACAGGAGATCCAGACAGAATAGCAGTAACACCCACGACACTGCCGCCATCACTTTTACTTCCCTGCAGCCACCTTGCCTTGTGGGCAGGAGCAGGGGGTTGGGGGAGAGACCCTCCTGCACAGCAATTGCATCTCTCTGCTTTTTCTTCCAGAGTTCTAAATAGAGACAGTCACATCTGTCTCCTCTGCTTCCTCTTTACCCTTCTCTAACACATTTTCCCCAAAACACTTCAGCCCTGACAGTGGAGGCCAGGAGGCCTATGATGAAGCACTTGCTTTTCTTGCTGTTGTTCTTTTGCTTCCTATAATCCACCAGGGCTGTAAGAGGTGGCTTTTTATTTCTCTCTCCAGCACTGATTCTCCTGCTATTATATTTAGTTCTTTCTCAAAGTTAATTCATTCCAGCCATTTCCTTGAGCCACAATGGTGCATTGAATGAAGGAAGAGAAAGTGGCTTACAACAATGACAGATCTAAAATGATCCTTTATTAGGATTGTTATTGTTATTAAAGGCAAGATTAAAAATATACTTTGAGTCAGGCTCTGGGGTTGACATTCTCAATGAAATTTTGAAAACCGTTGTGAAGTAGATATGATTAGATTCACTTACAAATGAGGAAGAGGCATCTAGGCCAGAAAAGTAAATGGTAGGCTGGACACAGGTAACAGGGAATGAAATCAGAATGTGAAACCTGCTCTGTCTGATTCAGTGGCTCAGGCTCATTCCGTTATACTGTAGCCCTTAGAATATTCAGAGATGGGGGAAATCTCTCCTTCACTCTCAGCCTGATCCTCAGATTCAAAGCCTGGGATTTTTGTTTTCTTTTTCTGACCTGACCACACGCCTTTAAAACTAGCTGAATACCACACACCACATAGCTGGTACCCAGTGACAAGGCACAGCCTCCCAGTTCCTTGCAAACAGTTGTCTCAAGCCAGGCTTTGCTTCTACCTTGGCTCTTGGCTCCCTTCTCAGTTCCTGAGGGTACTGGGCTCGTAACGTTCTAAATTTCATCAGTTGTATTATCATCTACCCCACCCCTGTGGATTTGGCAGCTTTCCCTTTGATACGCAGAGCTCTTTCAAGCATGACCTTAACTTTCCTTAAGTTATTCTGATCCTTCCCTGTCCAAGAACTGATCTCAGTCCAATACCTGGGAGGTCAACTGGGCAACAGGCTGCTGGGTTAGCATCCCTGCTGGGCTTGTCTCTTCCTTGTGATCAATGCAGACAGAAGATTCTGGTTTAACTCCTGCTGCCAACTCCATATTATTACATTCATCTCTTGTAATTGACCCTTTGGCTGACAACAGCTATGGTTAGACTCTGGAGAAGGGAAGCTACCCACCCTCTTCTGGTAAGAAGGATACAATGCCCCCTGCCCAAGTGCACACACTGTTATTTAGTCATTTAGTCCTTTTAGGAATAATGGTAATGCCTTGGCATGGGCCTGCTGTCACAGATACCTGGATATTCTCCCAGAAGCATATCCATGTCATTGGCACACCTACTCTCACACCGTCTTCAATGGTTCTCAAAGTCATTTATTAAACAGAATGAGTCAGTAAAAGCAGTCCATTAGGTGTGTCCTTCACTTCTTAAAAGGTGATAAATTTTGTTTGAGCAGGAATTGGAGAAAGCCGCTCAAGAATTTTTTTCTTTTCCACAGCATGAGATGTTGAAGATTTTGGTTCCAAAGGAAAAACATTAGGTCAATTTTTTTTTAAAGTAAGATTTGGACTTCACTAATTTAAAGGGTTCTTCAATGACCAGTGATAATTACATCCATGCATCCAAATTTGCTATAAGAACAATCATCACTCTCAGGGCTATGTAATACAGTCACATGGCACAATAACGACACCGGCATCATTTATGATACAGCTCTTGCCAGCAAGCCTTCACCTACCAGATTTGAGAAAATCATCTTTCTTGAGTCCTTATAGTAGAATGGATGGTTTCTGTCCTTGTTCTTCAACTGTATTTCTAACTCTAAAGGTTAGGTCTTTACTCCATCTGTCCTGACGCTTGCTTTAATGTATGACTCTGACCCCAATGTCCACTCCTGACACGATGTTTGATCTTTTTGTTTCTTGAGCTTGTTTCTGATGCCTGATTCTGATTCTGATGCGTGTGCTACTCAACTTTTGTATCTCATGTCCCAGTAAAAGGCACCTTACTTCAACTATGTTCCGTTGGTTCAACTGCACAAATGAGAATGTTCTCAAGTTTGATGGCAGCTCCCTGGCTTCCATTCCTACTGTGTTTGTGCTGCAGTATTACAGCAGGAGACCATGTCAAAGGCACAGTAGGTACATACTCTATCTTGGATTAAAGCGTCAATGATATCATTCACGAATATGTGTCTTGGAGCTAACTACTGGGCTCATTTCCTTGTCTAGTAAGAAAATCAACCTCATAGGATGGTTATGAGGAATAAATGAGATTGTGTCTATGAAATGGTAGGCACAGTGCCTGGAATAAATTAGTTAACTTCCATTACCTATTGTTGTTGTTGTTGTTGTTGTTATTATTATTATTACTATTATTATTGTTCACCATCCCATGGCAGGGATAGGACAATCACACATGTCAGTTTAGCCCTGGAAAACAGATTCTTGATTATAATTTCAACTTCTCCTTTCTTGATGATCTAAAAAGGCTTTTACAAAGATATCAACTTCTGAGTATAGCCAAATAATATATAAACCAACCATAAGTGATTATGTATTCTTAAGCATTTCTCTGGTTAGGCAGATTCCCTTATTATTTTTTAAATTATTCTACCCATCCCTCATGAAAATAGCATTAAAAGTTTCCTGACCCAAAACGTCTTAGATCCCAATGAATGATTTTCAAAGTATCATTTGCTCTTTTTCTTTCATTATTATTCAGCCTACAGTATTTCCATTTCATAAAAACACAACATGGCAGCACAAGAATCAAACACAAATTATGGTGGAAAATTAGTCAATAAACCTTTATTATATTAGTTCTTAATGCTGTTATTAATATTGAGGGACTTAAAATTAATTTCTATCCAGGGAAAAAATTATGGCTAAAACTTCAGATATAAGGCTGGCTAGGGCACTAATGAAGACCACTTCAGGAACCCTCTGGCTGTTCTCACTGGGACTGTGTGCTCTGACATAAGGATTCTCCCTAAGTAAACTGGGAATGCTTCTGTATACACAGCCTACCTGCTGTAGGCTGTTGGAGTGATTGAGGCCTGAGGAATGCAGCTGTTGGAGAGAGAAGGAATATACTCATTTCATAACACCTTAAGCAAATGTATTTATTGGAGAACCACAAGGAAATGGGATCAAGTTGTTGCTACCTGGTCATGGTTTGAAAAGTGTTGGATTTCTGTGCTTTGCTCAGTATTGCCTTGTCTTACGCCTGTTGTTGACCCTGTTAGTGATCTTTGCTGACTCCTGCTGAATTGAAATGCATTTATTCATTTATGCATTCTTTTATTCATTCTTTCAACTGATAATGCATTAAATACTAAGCCTTGGAGAATAAAAAATGAATGAACATTGTTTCTTCTGTCTTCAAATTTATAGTCTACTTGGAAAAAATTAAAATGTACCATACTGGGCAATTAATACTGAGCCATAAGAATGCAGCTCCCTATAGGGAGTTCAGCTGAACGAGATGTCGTCTCTAAGTGTGGCATATCAATGAAAGTCATGTGGGGGGAAATGTAATTATCCCAGCTGGAGTTTTCAAATTTGTGACCCATCAGTGATTTTTAAATTAGTTTCAACATTTAAATATTGGCAGATAACACACACTTAATTTTTTGAATTTCTGACTACCCTTAAATATTGGGGACACTAGAAACAAGCAGGAGATGAGATGCTGCTACCCTGCATACACTGCCCCGTTATGACATCCTCACCAGGACTCTTCCACCCATCAGCATTCCCCACCTGGTTGAGTTTGCCACCCGCGAACAAGATTTGCAATAGCAGATAGGGCTTGGTAGGCAGGAGACAGTGGAGAGGGGAGAGGTGCCAGATAAAAATGCATACTATCAGGCCATGCACTGTGGCTCATGCCTGTAATCCCAGCGCTTTGGCTGAGGTGGGTGGATCACTTGAGGTTATGAGTTCAAGACCAGCCTGGCCAACATGGTGAAACCCCGATTCTACTAAAAATATAAAAATTAGCTGGATGTGGTGGCAGGTGCCTGTAATCCCAGCTATTTGGGAGGCTGAGGCAGGAGAATCGCTTGGACCCAGGAGACAGAGGTAGCAGTGAACTGAGATGGTACCACTGCATTCTAGCCTAGATGACAGAACAAGACTCCATCTCAAAAAAAAAAAAAAAAAGACAGACTATCAGTTATATATGAATTTAGATAAGTAGATACATTTTTAGGATAAGCATAATCCATTAAATATTGCATGGGACATACTTGTATGAAATATGATTGGTTGTTTATTTGAAATTCAAATTTAACTAGATGTCCTGTATTTTTACTGGTTAAATTTGGTAACCCTGGATGGTGATAGAAGAATTGGGGGATAAGGAGGTCATTTCTGATAAAGTAAACGTTATTTTTAAAAGTAGAGAGAGAGAGATAAGGCATATTCCTGAGAAAAGGAGTATTCCAATCTGCTCAGAGCATGTGACTGGGGAGAATTAGGAGATAATAAGATAATAAAAATAGGAACTTAAGTATATTGAGCATTTCATGCCAGATCTCATGCAAAACAGTTTACCTAGATTAGCCTGTCTTTTGTCTCAAAATCCACCTATAACATTCACCGTTTTATAAGAAAACTGAGACTTGGCCGGGCGCAGTGGCTCAAACCTGTAGTCCCAGCACTTTGGGAGGCCAAGGTGGGCAGATCACGAGGTCAGGAGTTGGAGACCAGCCTGGCCAACATGGTGAAATCCTATGTCTACTAAAAAAATTACAAAAATTAGTTGGGCGCAGTGGCACGTGTCTGTAATCGCAGCTACTCTGGAGGCTGAGGCAGGAGAATCGCTTGAACCTGGGAGGCAGAGGTTGCAGTGAGCCAATATTGCGCCATTGCACTCCAGCCTGGGCAACAGAGTGAGACTCTGTCAAAAAAAAAAGAAAGAAAGAAAGAAAGAAAGGAAAGGAAAGGAAAGGAAAGGAAAGGAAAGGAAAGGAAAGGAAAGGAAAGGAAAGGGAGGGGAGGGGAGGGGAGGGGAGGGGAGGGGAGGGGAGGGGAGGGGAGGGGAGGGAAGAAAGAAAGAAAACTGAGGCTTAGCTGGATCATGTGCTTTGACCTGTGACATTTGGTTGGCAAGTGAGAGAGGCTGGGTTTGACCTCAGACGGCATGAGCTCATCCACTCTACACAACCACCCATGATAGAAACAGAAGAGTGGGAGGAGACAGAAGAAGAGAATGGGAGCTCATAAGGGTAGGATTAGCACTTTTTAAAGCCTAACCTCCATCCTGAAGTGCTCACTCCGTGTTAGTTGAAATTGTTGATGCTCTTGTAAGAGGCTTAGCACTTTAGTCACCAAGCAGGATTAGGATCAGCTGAGATTGTGACAGACTAGGTGGCGGGACCCAGATGAGTTGGGGAAACTGCATGCATATTGGGAAAAAAGGGAAATGAAAGGTCAGGATAAGGTAGTTCCTTAAGAGCACCAGACTGTGACGAAGGGACTACATCTTACTGTGATTTTTAAAATTATGGTGCTCAATAAATGTCTCATAATGGTAACATAATGGAGCTCTGAAGCAGGAGCAGTGCCTCCTCAATCTTATTTAAAGCCCTTTCTCTTTTCTCCATTGGAGAGAAGAAGTAGCTGATCATTGGGCTAGTGCTTCACAAAAAGCCAAAATTATTTCTACAAATACCAGGACTCAGGGAGGGGAGTTTTGGTCACAGCACCAAGATATTTAGAATTCTATCTAATATTTGACAGCAATATTTATTCTCAGTCTTTCTTATTTAGATTCTCTAGTACATATCTTCATACATACCCTCAGTGTCCTATTGACACTGAGCTAACTTATAAAATTATAAAAACCACTCTCTCTGGTAATAGCAACTAGGGGAGAAGCTGTTTTAAAAATAGTTTCAATGGAAAATTCCCAAGAAATTTTGAGTCATTTTATGGAAAAAAAAAAAAAAAGAAGAAGTCCTACTCAAATCCCTCTGTACAATGATGCTTTTTCAAGATTTGGCCAGGCCAGTTTGTTTTATTTTGATGAGTCACAGGGTCTTGAAACATACTAGAAGTCCCAGCTTTTGTGATTACTTACTCTTTATTGCCTTGTAGTTATTTTCCAGAACCATAAGCAGTTCTTTAGGCACTGTCTAAAAAACCTATATATACATCCTGAGTCTCTCCTCAGCTAATCCATTAAACTAATTAACTTTTGGTCCCTATTCCTTATTAACAGCTGCTGCTCTGCCTATTTGCAAAATAATAAATTTGAAATCATGGTTGTCAACTAATATTATCACTAATATAAGTCTTCCCATTAACTTAGTGTAATTGTTATGGCAGCAAAGGTCATGTCTCTGGTCTTTGTCACTCTATACACAATGCTTAGCACAGTGCTTGTCACCTAGTGGGAACACATTAACTATTTATTAAATGAATGGCATGAGCTAGAGTTTCCTGGCCCTGACACTCTTCTTGCACATTAAGCTAATCCTGGATAAGACCATCATTCTGAACAAGAACCTTGCTCCCACACACCCAACAGACACACTTATCCCATTTTTACATCTATTTTTTTCCTTAGCTTAATTTCATCGTTCTCCATATTTACTTACTTTCATTATTTATTTTAAATCTCTTCTTTGGTGTATCATTTGTTGCAGTCTTGCCCTTTCTCCCCCACCCGACTCCAGCAAGGCATAGTGCTGGGCAGGAGATGAGACTTTCTCTAAGCTTAGCCCTCAATAGGATGCTACTAGGTCTCCCTACATACCCTCTCCAACACCACAGAGAGGGGTAAGACAATAATTTTCTATATGCATGCAAGGCTTAGAATTGAGGATTTCACTAAGAAATGGGGGGAAAAAAGAGAGAGAGGAAAGGGATTGAAGGGGAAGTTAAGAAACTCCATTGCAATCATCCTGAAGTACCATCTTAGGGAAAGAAAACTGAATGTAAATATTCCTTAGACTATTGAACCACTGTGAGAAGAAATTTTAGTTAATATAGGATTAGTTAATGATAGTTGTTAATAATTATTGTGTTGCTATATATTGGTAACACATTCGTAACTATAATAACAATAGCTGAAGTTGTACTGAGCATTTACTATATGCTAGAACAGTGTTAGGCACTGTACCTTATTATCTCATTGAATTAACGGGTTCTGTTATCTTCATGCCTTTACTGGGAAGGAATTCGAGCCTCAGAGAGATAAACAAATGCACCTGAAGTTGCTAGCTAGTTTGGGAGTTTAAGAATTCTGGCTCCAGAGCCCATTTGCTTCACCTATATACTACACTGGGTTAGTGACCAATCTGAAAATTAACTTCAGATGCTCCAAATTCTAAAGAAGCTCATTGAATTTTAATAAAATGACACAGAACCTTAAATCTCTAATTTGGCTTGAACTTCTGATTCACATGGAGGTGATTCTTTTAAAATTAGCCTAAATGGAGCGCCTTTCATGGCTTAAAACATAGGATTCTTCAAAAATGTAAATTTACCAAAAGTCTGATTAAAGTGAAAATATTGACTCTCATCCGGTGATATCACCCTGGTTCTTATCTAGTAACAATAATCCTCACAATACTTAGTAGAAAATCTTCATAATTCACAACTTATCTTCTCCCTGCCTGATCTCAGTCGCCCCCAAGTGCCTTCAGCATAACCTCAACTCAGAGCTAAAACAGTGAAAACATCAAGAACATAAAAGGTAAAAGGGACAGAAAATTTAATATGCAAATATTTTAATGTGGGACTCATATGTCCTTATGTAGAGATTTACTTGGTAGGTTAATGACAAATATGTATTTCCTTCCCTTTCTAGTTCTTTCCTCCTAGAAATTATGAAAAGAACCATCTGAGTTGTCCGATCA
Organism: Trachypithecus francoisi; assembly: GCF_009764315.1. NCBI lineage: Eukaryota > Metazoa > Chordata > Mammalia > Primates > Cercopithecidae > Trachypithecus > Trachypithecus francoisi. Next base: position 102,825,046 of record NW_022681468.1, read on the forward strand.
GTATTTCTCCCTGTCCTACATATTTCAGTTGAATGGATTTACAATAGCTCAGGATCTTTCAGGCTATATATTCAATAGAAAATCTTACTATTGGACACACACCCTAATTTGTAAGCTTTAGTAATTGCTGTGGCTATGTGAGCAAACCAAATTCAGAACAATAGGACATATAAGCCCTGAATGTTCTGTGTTCATTTCTTCTACATCAATTACAGCTGGACTATAAACCTCTTCTGAGAGGAAGCCATGTCCATTTAATCAAGCTTTGCATACTACCCTGGATGAATCCAGAGACACACCTGGCATTAGCTGCAATGCTACAGATATAGTTCCCTTATCAACTCTGACATTCTCTGGTATCAGATATTTTGGCAGCAGGTAGAAATGTAGCAGAGAGAGGACCAACTAATGGATTCTATTTAAGGACGTTTGATGAAAATGTTGACTGGCCCATGACCGATTTTATTCTTAGTGCTTAAATGTTAGTTAGTCAATTTGAATGTTAATTAGCCATAATGACAAGGAGTGTCTCTTTTTATGATCCTCTTAAAATGTATCCAGGGGCTAATAAGTAATGGGTGCATCCCATAAATATAATAAGTAAATAAATTAGCATCAGTTAATTTAAATGTAAGTAAACTGCACTCTCTGCTCTCCCTGCATTTCAGTTATTTTCCTCTCAGCATCTCTTCTCGCCTCATCAGTTTCAAGATCTAAACAATATACTCTACAGCTGAAGAGCAAGGTCAGACATTATTGAATTCAGTGTAAAGCAAGTGGACCTTTTTCACTTTTTAGCCACATGTTGTCAGATAACTGGGTGGTTAGAATAAAGGTCAAAGGAAATGAGACTCGTAAAACTCTGTTTATGCGGACAACTGCTTTCACCACGGTGATTAATCCAGATGGTTAGCACAGTCATCAAAAAGGTTAATTTGGTCAAATAACTACCTAGACTCAATTTTTTGAAAGCTGAAATGACTAGGTAAGTGAAAACTGGGTCTTGATAGCTTTTGTCTCTGTAAATTACTGTCTCTTAGAGGAAAAGGCCACAGGGACACATTCCAGTTAGAAAGGAAGGGAAGAGAGTTATTTGAGAAAGATGCTGTTATTTCATCCCTGCCCCTGCTTACTTATTTACTTGTTCACTCAGTATTAGCTTCTGGATTGCATTAGTGGATACATTAACAAATTTAGCACATCTAACAGAGACAGGCTGACACTTGGAGACTGAGTGGGAGTAGACACTAGAAGCTTAAATTGAGGGGAACCCTCCCTGGAGGGTACCAATTGCCGCACAGTGCATGCCAGAGTTCTCATGGAACATCCCTACTGGGCTTTAAAAGTAGAGACCCTGACAAATTTCTCTCTACAAGAAATGTGAATGGCAGTCGAAGCTGCTGCTCTGTCAGTCAAGGGGCAGGATTTGGGAGCAATTGATTTTCTTAGATAGATATATTTCATTGAACATTTTATTCAGTCTTCCTTGCAGTAGAAACGCCAATGTAATTTCCAGGGAACAGCCTGAACAGGGGCCTTCATCTTCCTCCTTCTAGAAGGGGCTAAACAAGTTCATTTAGAATGATGCAATCATCCTGGTTCTATTTAAATTTCCTCTACCCATCATCCATTAACTATGTGGCTAATGGCAAAAAAAAAAAAAAAAGAAAGAAAAAGAAAAAAAGAAAAAGAAGGAGAAGAAGAAGAAGAGGAAAGGAACTTCATCTTCTTCTAGGAATTTATTCAGAATCTTCATCTTTTCAAGGCCAGCAAGTGGCTTCTTCTCAATCCTCCCAGGCCATTGACCTTTGGCTTTAGCTCCTGCATCCACCCTGCTCCGGCCTAACAGACTTGCCCTGACTTGAGCACAGCTGAGTCATCCTTGAGCACTTTGTTCTTAGATCTTGAATGTGCACGCTTTCCCTGATGTGATCACCGGGACTGGACCTCAGCATGACCCCTAGCAGCCCTGCAGCCAGGCCCTGCCAGAACCCTGAGGAAGACATGGGGACAGGGGCCACTCCAGTCAGTGCCACCTGCCCCTGTGCTGACACACTGGCTTACAGGAACCTGCCAGGGGCTGCTCCTCATTGTTCTCAAAGTGAAAAAAACCTCTTTCAATTTTTCACATCACTGGACCCAAGAAAAAAATTAAACCCAAAGCAGAATAGCCTTGGGCTTTAGATCTCCCTACCTCCTTCAGGCTTTTATCTAAGTTCCTTTATCTCTGCTATCCTTGGTGGTGACCTGATATTATTTAAGTGAAAAAGGTTGGTCAGCAAGAGTAAAGTATAAAATGAGAGGGAAAGAGTAACTCTACAATATAGAAACCCAGCAAACATTACCTCAGCAAGATCAACATCAATAGTGATAAGTTGTATTGATATAGCTCTCTTAATAGAATACAATAAAAATGGCACTTTACATCTATGGTCTTTTTCCCAAAAATACACACTAACACAGGCTAATTATGAGAAAAACATTAGCTCAATCCTAATTAAGGGTCATTCTACAAAGTATCTGACCAGGGCTCCTCAGAACTATCGAAGTCATCAAAAACAAATTCCAAGAAACTGCCATGGCCCAGAGTAACCTAGGGAGATGAGAGGACCAAATGTAACATGATATCATGGGTGGAATTCTGAGAACAAAAAATACCCTAGGTAAAAACTAAAGACATCTGAATAAAGTATGGACTTTACTTAATAGAAATGTATTAACATTGGCTTACATTAATTGTAGTTTGACATGTACGTAGTTGTTTGTCAGGAGGTCAAATCCCAGGGCAAGTTGGACTCAAGCCCTTATACCAGGTCCTTAGCAAACAGAATCCCGAGCCACAAAGCTAAAACCTGATCCTGGGAACCGGAGTGCTGAGAATCACAAGGGCCCCACCTTAGCAGAAGGATGGGAGGATAAGAGGTGAGTCCCTGGATTCTAGGGCTGGCTGGTGGGAGAGGGGATTCAGAGCTATCATGTTGCCAGTACACAGCCCAATAGCCCTGGGGTGTTCAGATCTGCTGGAGGGAGGGAAAGCCTTTGAGATTATTTAAAACTGACTTTCCCATGTCACAGCAACCAGGAGTCTCAACCAAGTAGAGTCAAGGAAGGTAGTAGGGTCAGAGAAGTCAAAGAGGGGATAACATCATTAGCACTGTAATAGGGTCCTAATAAAAATGACCACAAATCAGTCCAAAAGCTGATACAGTGTATTAAGTAAGTATTAACATTTGGAAATGCTTGTGGAATCCTTTGGCTTACCAGACATTGCATAAACACTCAGGATTACTAACAAAGTAAAATAAAAGCTTATAAACCAAGACTAATTAGCGTGAAAGTCAGTCTAAGTTACAGAAATATTTTACACACAGTTCTTTACTTTATCCTACAGAGACAGAAGCAGACATTATGGGTGGCATTAGTGCAAATGTTGGGATACTCCGAATTGCCCTATTGCAAATTATTCAGAAATATATGTGGTAACAGACACGTTCATGAACACCATATTATGTGCCCTGTGCTTAGCACTGTATGTTTAGCCATCCAGGTGTATAGGTTAAAGGTAACCCTACTAAATACTTCATAACGGAGGGAACATTATATTCATTTTACTTATAAGAAAGTAGGGCTATTCAATTTTATGTAACTTGTCCCAAGACCACTTGAGTACTGAAACTGACACTGAAAGAAACAGAGAATCCCCAGATGCCAAGTCAGGCACTAATCTCTCCTGTCATGGTTTCAGGTCAAGTTCTGGACAGCGAGGTTCATCGTGGGATCTTACGAGGGGTTAGCAAATTAATAAGGTCACTGTTAACAAGCAAATAGGCCCACTAAAATACTGGGACTTTGAGCCAGGTAGACCAGGTTCTAATCCCAGTTCCACCACTTGGTAGCTGTGAGAACTTGAGTAAGTTACTTAACCTCTCTGCGTCTCAGTTTCCTTATCTATATAAGGCATTTTAGTATTACCTCTCCCATAGGATTGTCACAAGAATTAGAAGAGATTTTGTACTATAAAATGCTAGATACTATTTACTGTTACATAGTAAACAACCAGTTTAAGAATTTATTTTAAAAATGTATATGTATCACAAAGTTACACTGTAATACAACCTACATTCTCAAAAGTGAGTGCTGTGAAGTCTTTGTTCTCTCAAAGTCCCACTCAAACTTCAATTATCACCTGTGGACTGTTATACCTTTGTTGTCCTTCCAGAGCAAAGTTAAATCTCAGTGTGCTTCTTCTTTGCTTCCACAACAAGTTACTGATGCATCTATTAAAACATCTATCCTATGTGCAATGGTTAGCTCTTCTGGGTCTTCAAGCTTGATGTGGCTTTTGAGAATAAGATTATATCACTGCTTCCCTAAGATCTAGAACAGTGTCTAGCACTTGGCAAAAGTTACACACACACACACACACACACACACACACACAGAGAGAGATATTTCTTTAATCACTGAATTCTCCCTCAGGGTGCTTAGTAAATCCTATTAAGAAAACATTATATATCACAACTAAAACATATGCACTGAAATTATGATTTGTCTTTTCTAAGTATACTCTCCAACATATAACATTGATATAATGCTTTGATTTGCAATGTCTTAGAAATTCATAGATTGGCTACATCAATGTAGACACTCTAAAATGTTGGAATTGAAATAGGCTCTATTCCATTGTGCTGTCCCCCAGAAAAGCAGCTCCAACCTTCATCATTGAAGGCTAAAGAGCTGACTGAACTCCAGGCCAGCGTGGGCAAGGGCAAAGAATATTTATCAAAGTCAATGCATTGTTGCTATTTGTTTCAACTACGAATTTCTCTTGGGTTCCTTTTAATGTCTCTGGCTATCTTAGAATTACAAGTGGCAATGCTCAAAGGCCATGATAGGAAAAATGCCTGATTTCACATACAACATGTCCTGCAAGGAATTCATTTGCCTGAAATAAAATGAAAAATGCAGACATGGTTCAAGGTTGTATTCACCTACATGGTGAGAACAGAGCCTGAAATTATAGGGGCATGAGTATTCAGGAGAGTAGACCTTTTATGTTGATTCCTCAGAGATGAATTGAAGTTATGGTCCCAGGAGGCATTTGTGCAACACTTCCCTGTTGCCCTAACTGTCAGATTTACATTGTGAGTCTGCTGGGTCCAGCTATAATTTTAAGTTTGATAGCATGGCTGACAGTCTATTATGCTCAATGCATTTTTTTAAAACTTTTACTTTCAAAGAAAAATCACAGCTTTCTTATTCTTTTCTCCTCATCATACGTCCATGTGGCTAAGGTGGAGTCTTGGAATTTTCTTGGTCTCAATGTGGTAGAACAGGCCCACCCCATGGAGCTTTGCCACAAGACTGGCCCTGGAGAAAGGCAGAGGCCAAGATCCCACATGTGGCATGTTTTAAACCAGTTCTGAGAAATACCATTGCATATCTGTTTTCTTACCATCCAGAGTATGATAGGAACCTCCCAACAGAGAGAGCACTCTACTTTCTATTCTAGACCTAAGGTCCTCACGATCTGGTGATCCAAGGAATAGGGTCTTCGTGACACTCTTTGGAATGTCTTTGTGAAGAGGCAGAGTGAAGGGAAAGGATATTGTCTATGTGTTTCTTGAATCTTCTGTGAAACCAGCAGTCATATTTTCCCACCTGTGTCTATTATATTTCTCAATATTCACTTGTCAGTAGCACTGGTCCCAAAGACACCATCTCGTCAGGGACACACCATGGAATCAGGAACTTCTGGGAGATAAACATTTCCATTATTTTTTCTTTCTTTCTGTAATAGATGAGAACCTGAGTCTCCAAAAGGGCAAAGTTATTTAATCACAAATCAAGAAAGGGTTTCATGTATTCCTTTGCTTTTAGAAAGACTCAGTTTATTCATAATTTATTCCAGGAAAGTAGAAATCCAAGTAAAAATTAATGGCCTTCAGATATCATTCTGCAAACTCTATTATTAAACCATCCTCATGATTGACAGCCCCAGTGGTCAATATATAAGCCCTTAATTCTAGTCATAGTGTTCCCTATTACAGAGTTCCTCTTGCTTGGTTTTCTCAGAGGAGAGGTAGAACTCAAATGAACTCATAAAATAACAAACACATATGAAAAATGCAATGCATATCTTTTACTGGATTTGTCCAATAGACAATAAGGACTCTGAGGAGTAGATTATTTCTGGTTGGAAGTTAAAGAAGTCCGTGTATTTAGAAAAAAGATAGGGGAAAATAGGACTTCCCTGGAGTATTCCTCTCTACTATATTTCCCCTACTTTGGGATAGTTAATTGTGCTGTCATAGGAATGGTTCCTCAAGCCCAGGTACTGCAGGTGGCACCCTACAATAGCAGGAACTCCATCTTGTGTCTTCGTTTAGAAGTCTTTCTACCCAAAGCTGCCTCGCTTGAGGATTCCAGATACCCAGGGTTTCATTTGGATTTGTATAAAATTCCACCTTCATGTTGGCTTGGTTTTTCAGATCCCTCCCTTTTAGTGAGTTTATTTAGGACCCCTTTTAAATACTAATTAAACTGAAAAGCATGCTGGTCTAAGAGACAAGCCATCCACGGGCTACACCCATTATACCCCCTTTGAATCTCAGTTACATCATCTACAGAATGGAGGGTCAGAGACACCTGAAGAAGTATTTGAGATCTATCACATTTTGTATGTTACTTCTCTCTACAAGGTCAACAATAATAAAGGAAAAGGGAGAGGGTATATGTCCGTAAGCTTTGCCAACTTCTATCATGTTCACAGTATTTGGATCCCAAGGAAAGACTGGGAACATGAGCCTTAAGTCCTGGAGAAGACACAGCTGGGAAGAATAGGCCTAATCAAACACAAAAACCACTAGTGTTGAAGTTAAAGTAGTTGTGACTCCATTAACTACATTAAGGGATGCCACATAATAAATCATCTACAGTTTTTGAGAATAAACTGGTATACTATTAAATAATTACACTGGAAAACCAAATATAAACTGGGGCTATCCCATGAAAACTACTATAAATGGTCAAAAGTTTATGAATGGTCACCTTGTTAAATGCCAATAGGTGTCCTTTTTTTTTTTTTTGTAACCATGCACTAAAATTGAAGAATGTATTTTATCATGAACTGTGGGTCTCAATGCTTCAAACAGACTGAAAAAAATAAAATAGCATAAAAGACACTGAATGGCAACATAAAGCTGGAAATGTCATTTAGGACTCTGGAGATGACCTAGTTTCAAACTCAGAAATATTGCCTAATTAATGACACACAGTATGTACTAAAACATCTTATGAAAGACACTAATATTCATCCTTATGCAATTTCTGGTTTTTGGCTGTGGATATTACAAAAAGGTCTAGCACATTTGTCATCACCCTTATAAAATGAAACTTTTATAATTTCATTTCATAATTTGTTCCTCTTTTTCCCTCCTGCCTATAAAAAAAATAAATTGTATGCAGTGTCTATCCCAGTAATTCAGTCAAAAACAAAGTCATTTAGTGACAAAGAAAACATGAAGTCAATTTTTTTTCCTTAGGTGATCTCCATTTGACTCAAATTGAAAAAAATAAGGTCAGGTGCAGTGGCTCATGCCTGTAATCTCAGCATTTTGGGAAGCTGAGGCAGGCAGATCACATGAGGTCAGGAGTTCAAGACCAGCATGGCCAACATGGCAAAACCCCGTTTCTACTAAAAGTACAAAAATTAGCTGGGCGTGGTGATGTGCACCCATAATCCCAGCTACTTAGGAGGCTGAGGCAGGAGAAACACTTGAACAGGGAGGCGGAGGTTGCAGTGAACCAAGATGGTGCCATTGCACTCCAGCCTGGGTGACAGAGTGAGACTCTACCTCTTAATAAATAAATAAAATGCAAAATACATAACAAAGTGCACAAAATAAATATCTAAGCAACCGTACTTTGGCAGCTATAGGATATGATCCACAAAGGTTTTCAACTGATGTGTGCATTTATATTATAATGTATTCTTACAGCAAAACAGCCTAGGGCTACATTTAGACAGGGCCTCACTCATGTCCACTGCTCACTTTGGCCACCATGTTTGAGGCTTCAGTTGTTGGCTGGTTTCATCTGGCTCAAGTTGATACCTCCTGAAAGAACCTTCGTAGTTAGAACCAAAGGTATTTAGACAGCATTGTCCCTTTGTTAATGAACCCACACTGTGAAACCATATACAATTTCTCTTGGTGCTCACTTAAGCAAATAGCTGATAGACACAAAATATATGTAAAATCATTTGACAGACCTGGGAAAAGAGATTTTCTTTGTCCTGGATCTGCCAGAATCTCTTTCTTTGGTGACAAAGGTTCTAGGTTTTCCTTTACTCCTTTTGTACATCATACGAATTTGTCTTAGACCCACCCATGGCTAAGCTGATATTCCTTTGTATGAGGGCTTTTACATTAACTTCAGAGAATTCTCAGTCTTTCAGAATACAAATCTTCAATGTTCAAGATCTAAATATAGAGTTTTAGCTAGCTTTATTTCTATATTGGTTCCTGTTTTCTACTACATGTGTTCTGCTATATAGTAGAGAAGTAACAATACTCCAGCTGATGCTTTGAAAAAAAATGTTTGCTGCCTCTCACACGGAGTTGGCATTTTTCTTCCTGTTTCTCTTTGTGAATTATCTCTGTGTGTTATTTTTATGTCTCTCTCTCCCCTACACACAAACACATATCTTTATCCATCCATACCCACAACCTCTCTCCACAATCATCTGTGTGACAGTCAAAAGGATTATACAGATGAAGAGCACAGAGTTGGCCTACTTTTAGAATTGTCTAGTATATTAAAAATACAGACACCTAGATTGTTGAATTTTATCGAAGGCCTTTTCTGCATCTACTGAGATAATCATGTGGTTTTTGTCATTGGTTCTGTTTCTGTGATGGATTATGTTTATTGATTTGCATATGTTGAACCAGCCTTGCATCCCATGGATGAAGCTGACTTGATCGTGGTAGGTAAGTTTTTTGATGTGCTGCCGGATTCAGTTTGCCAGTATTTTATTGAGGATGTTCACATGGATGTTTATCAGGGAAATTGGGCTGAAATTTTCTTTTTTGTTGTGTCGCTGCCAGGTTTTGGTATCAAGATGATGCTGGCCTCATAAAATGAGTTAGGGAGGAGTCCCTCTTTTTCTATTGTTTGGAATCATTTCAGAAGAAATGATATCAGCTCCTCTTTGTACCTCTGGTAGAATTCAGTTGTGAATCCGTCTGGTCCTGGGCTTTTTTTGGTTGGTAGGCTATTAAGTACTGCTTCAATTTCAGAACTTGTTATTGGTCTATTCAGGGATTCGATTTCTTCCTGGTTTAATCTTGGGAGGGTGTATGTGTCCAGGAATTTATCCATTTCTTCTAGATTTTCTAGTTTATTTGCGTAGAGGTGTTTATGGTGTTCTCTGATGGTAGTTTGTATATCTGTGGGATCAGTGGTGATCGCCCCTTTATCATTTTTTATTATGTCTATTTGATCCTTCTCTCTTTTCTTTTTTATTAGTCTGGCTAGCACTCTATTTTGTTAATCTTTCCAAAAAACCAACTCCTGGATTCATTGACTTTTGAAGGGTTTTTCATGTCTCTATCTCCTTCAATTCTGCTGTAAGTATTTTCTTGTTTTCTGCTAGCTTTTAAATTTGCTTGCTCTTGCTTCTCTAGTTCTTTAATTATGATGTTAGCTTGTCAATTTTAGATCTTTCCTGCTTTATCTTGTGGGCATTTAGTGCTATACATTTCCCTCCAAACACTGTTTTAGCTGTGTCTCAGAGATTGTGGTACGTTGTGTCTTTGTTCTCACTGGTTTCAGAGAATTTCTTTATTTCTGCCTTAATTTTGTTATTTACCCAGTAGTCATTCAGGAGCAGCTTGTTCAGTTTCCATGTAGTTGTGCAGTTTTGAGTGAGTTTCTTAATCCTCGGTTCTAATTTGATTGCACTTTGCTCTGAGAGACTGTTTGTTATGATTTCCATTCTCTTGCATTTGCTGCAGAGGGTTTTACTTCTAATCATGTGGTCAATTTTAGATTAAGTGCTATGTGGTTCTGAGAAGAATGCATATTCTATTCTGTTGATTTGAGGTGGAGAGTTCTATAGATGTCTATTAGGTCCACTTGGTCTAGGGCTGAATTCAAGTCCTGAATATCCTTGTTAATTTTCTGACTTGTTGATCTAATATTGACAATGGGGTGTTAAAGTCTCCCATTATTATTGTGTGAGAGTCTAAGTCTCTTTGTAGGTCTCTAAGAGCATGCTTTATGAATCTCAGTGCTCCTGTATTGGGTGCATATATATTTAGGATAGTTAGCTCTTCTTGTTGCACTGATTCCTTTCCCATTATGTAACGCCCTTCTTTGTCTTTTTTAATCTTTGTTGGTTTAAAGTCTGTTTTATCAAAGACAAGGATTGCAACACTCTTTTATTTCATTTTTTTACTTTCTATTTGCTTGCTAAATCTTCCTCCATCCCTTTATTTTGAGCCTATATGTGCCTTTGCATGTGATATGGGTCTCCTGAATACAGCACACTGATTGGTCTTGACTCTTTATCCAGTTTGCCAGTCTGTGTCTTTTAATTGGGACATTTAGCCCATTTACATTTAAAGTTAATATTGTTATGTGTGAATTTGATCCTGTCATTATGATGCTAGCCGGTTACTTTGCCCATTAGTTGATGCAGTTTCTTCATAGTGTCGATGTTCTTTACCATTTGGTATGTTTTTGCAGTGGCTAGTACTGGTTTTTCCTTTCCATATTTAGTGCTTCCTTCAGGAGCTCTGGTACAGCAGGCCTGGTGATGAGAAAATTTTTCAGCATTTGCTTGTTTGTAAAGGATTTTATTTCTCCTTCACTTACAAAGCTTAGTTTGGCTGGATAAGAAATTCTGAGTTTTTTTTGTTGTTGTTGTTGTTTTTTAAGAATGTTGAATATTGGCCCCACTCTATTCTGGCTTGCAGGGTTTCTACAGAGAGATCTGCTGTTATTCTGATGGCTTCCCATTATGGGTAACCCGACCTTTCTCTCTGGCTGCCCTTAACATTTTTTCCTTAATTTCAGCCTTGGTGAATCTGACGATTATGTGTCTTAGGGTTGTTCTTCTTGAGGAGTATCTTTGGGTTGTCACTGTATTTCCTGAATTGGAATATTGGCCTATTTTGCTAGGTTGAGGGAAGTTCTCCTGGATAATATCCTGAAGAGTGTTTTCCAACTTGGTTTCATTCTCCCTGTCACTTTCAGGTGCACCAATCAAACGTAGGTTTGGTCTTTTCACATAGTCCTCTATTTCTTGGAGGCTTTGTTCACTCCTTTTCATTATTTTGTCTCTAATCACATCTTCACATTTTATTTCATTAAGTTGATCTTTAGTCTCTGATATCCTTTCTTCCACTTGATTGATTCAGCTATTGATACTTGTATATGTTTCATGAAGTTCTCCTGCTGTGTTTTTAAGCTCCATCAGGTCATTTATATTCTTCTCTAAACTGGTTATTCTAGTTAGCAATTCCTCTTTTTTCAAAGTTCTTTGCTTCCTTGCATTGGGTTAGAACATGCCACTTTAGCTCAAAGGAGTTTATTATTACCCACCTTCTGAACCCTCCTTCTGTCAATTCATCAAACCCATTCTCCATCCAGTTTTGTTCCCTTACTGGTGAGGAGATGTGAGCTTTTGGAGAAGAGGCATTCTGGTCTTAGGAATTTTCAGCATTTTTGTGCCATTTTCTTCCTTATCTTCGTGGGTTTATCTACCTTTGTCTTTGATGTTGGTGACCTTCGGATGGGGTTTCTGTGTAGACATACTTTTTGCTGATGTTGATGCTATTTCTTTCTGACTGTTAGTGTTCCTTCTAACATCAGGCCCCTCTGCTGCAGGTCTGCTTGAGTTTGCTGGAGGTCTACTCCAGATGCTGTTTGCCTAGGTATCACCAGCAGAGGCTGCAGAACAGCAAAGATTGCTGCCTATTCCTTCCTCTGGAAGCTTCATCTTAGAGGGGCACCCACCAGGTGCCAGTTGAAGCTCTCCTGTATGAAGTGTCTGTCGACCCCTGCTAAGAGATGTCTCCCCATCAGGAGACACACGAGTCAGGGACCCACTTGAAGAGGCAGTCTGTTCCTTAGTAGAACTCAAGTGCTGTACTGGGAGATCCTCTGCTCTCTTCAGAGCCAGCAGGCAGGAATGTTTAAGTCTGCTGAAGCTGCGCCCAAACCACCCTTTCCCCCAGGTGCTCTGTCCCAGGGAGATGGGAGTTTTATCTATAAGCCCCTGACTGGAGCTGCTGCCTTTCTTTCAGAGATACCCTGCCCAGAGAGGAGGAATCTAGAGAGGCAGTCTGGCTACAGCAGATTTACTGAGCTGCAGTGGGCTCCGCCCAGTCCAAACTTCTGGGCGGTTTTGTTTACACTGTGAGGAGAAAACAGCCTACTCAAGCCTCAGTAATGGCTGACACCCCTCCCCCAACAAAGCTAGAGCATCCCAGGTCGACTTCAGACTGCTGTGCTGGCAGTGAGAATTTCAAGCCAGTGAATCTTAGCTTGCTGGGCTCCATGGGGGTGGGGTCCACTGAGCTAGACCACTTGGCTCTCTGGCTTCAGCCCCTTTACCAGGGGAATGAATGCTTCTATCTTGCTGGCATTCCAGGCACCACTTTGGTATGAAAAAAAAAAAACTCCTGCAGCTAGCTCGGTGTCTACCCAAATGGCCACCCAGTTTTGTGCTCGAAACCCAGAGCCTTGGTGGTGTAGGCACCCGAGGGATTCTCCTGGTCTGTGGGTTGCGAAGACTGTGGGAAAAGCATAGTATCTGGGCTGTAATGCACTGTTCCTCATGGCACAGTTCCTCACAGCTTCCCTTGGCTATGAGGGAGTTCTCTGACCTCTTGCACTTCCCATGTGAGGCAACAGCCCATCCCGCTTCTGCTCAGCCTCCATGAGCTGCACCCACTTTCTAACCAGCCCCAATGAGATGAAGATGAGCCAGGGACCTCAGCTGGAAATGCAGAAATCACTGGCCTTCTGCATTGATCTCGCTGGGAGCTATAGACCAGAGCTGTTCCTATTCAGTCATCTTGCCAGTCACTCCCCAGATTTTGCTATTTAACCCCTGAAAGCTTACCATATGTGGACAAAAGTGCCTAAGATATGCAGGACATATCTTAGTCACGTATCTTTGATAACATGTCACACTATAAAAACATTTTCAGTCTTTGCCTTCTAGGATCTACTCATATCCAAGAGGGAACTTGGTTAGTACTACAGAGCATTAAGTCAATGGAAGTAAAACAATGTAGTGTCATAAAGCATTTTCTAGATTAAAATACCTGAAGTTACAATGATTTGAGCTCATATGTTACCTGTCAGTTCAGTGAACCAAGGTCAAGGGAATCGCAGTTTCACACCCCCAGACTAAATCATCCAGATAAGCATGATGAATGATCTATTCTGGGGACAAGAAAGACTAAGTGCTGCAAGTTCTCAATTATGAGAGGTGCCTGTGGGAAGTCTGAATCATCCTAAGTCAGGAGTTGGGGTCTCCTCTTCACTCTTCAAAGGCAGTGGCTGAGCCCACCCTTAGCTTGAGACAATGTCAGTAATCTATGGAAAATTATCAAGACTAGGGATGGGCAAATATCTCTCCATTTTTGAAAAAGGAAAAAATGGCAGATGAAACCAGTGAGCTTGACACCAATCTTCAGCCAAATCCTGAAACATATCAAAGGGGAAATATGGGATCTCTTAGAAAAGGAAGTAGAACTCATAAACCCAGCACCTGTAACCAAGAACAATTTTGTGAATTGTTCCAGCTGTGCCAACCCAACTTTGTTTCACACTTTGACAGGTTATTAGATAAGGAGACAGAGTTTAACAGGCCTTCAGTGAGGAATTTGCAAAAGTCTCTCAAGATATCCTTGCAAGTTTTATAAAGAAAGATGGGTTCAGTGGCAGCACTAAAATAGATTAGAAAGTGGTTGAATGATCATAACTGAATGTACATGTACCTTTGGTGATATGTCTTCTAGTACTGTCCTTGGTTCACTCAAGTTCAACAAATGTATCAATGACATGATAAAAAGATAAAAGAAATTCTTGTCAGCTCTGAAGATTCCATGTAAATTAGTAGAAAGCCAAATGAAATGGATAGGAGATTCAAGATCCAAAGTGGTCTCGTAAGAATGGAATCTAATTGGATGAAACAGGGAAGAGTGGGATTCAAGACTTGATCCATCTAGATCAATTATGGACTGATACAGCAAGAAACCTTCAGGTTAATGGCAATTAATATAAAAAATAAATTAGAGGCTTTGACAATAAGCTGAAAATGAGTTAGCAATAGGATTAGGCCATCAAAAGAGCTTAAGACTTCATGCTTCAGGCTTCATGAATAGCAGTTGGGTTTTCAGAATAATAATGGTGGTCATCTGGGAATTCCATCATAATAAAAACCTAGATATTCCTGGGGTCTGAACATACCGGTCTCCCATGTAGACTGCATGCTCTGACACCTCCCTGCTTCTACTGCTCACACACTCTTTGCTGCTGGCTAACCCTTCCTTCAGCTTTCAATGTAGATGCTACAGGAAGTTGTCCCAGACCTCAGGACCAAATTAGGCCCCCTTTCTCTGGACATCTGTATGGCTAACAGTCATCAGACGATGTCTAACACTGTATGATACTATTTTGAATTGTCTGTTTCCACCTCTCTACTGTAAACAGCTTGCTCTGTTCAATGTTACATCCACAGGTTTACCAATGTTTCTTACTTAGGATATGTTCAAAGAACATTTATTGGATTAATGAGTGAGGTAATTCAGATAACAATAAGGATGATGGAAGGATCCAAAAATACATCCCAAGACAAGTGATTGAAGAAACTACAGATTCTTACTCTGGAGAAAGGAAAACGTATGGGAGTGATATGAGTGCAGTCTTCAGTTGTGTGAAAGTCCAAAGAAGAGTAATTCTACTTATTCTATGTGGCAGAAAGGATAGAAGCTTTGAGAGGAAACATATTAACATGGTTTAAGAAATGATTTTCTAAGAGGACCATCAAAAATGAAATAAGTTTGCATGAGAGGAAATAAGTTCACACACTATAGAGATGCTAGAGCACAGGCTGTTTGGCCACGTGTCATGAATGCTATAAAGGAATTTTAAGTGCAAGTTGAAAAACTGGACTAGATGTTAAGTTCTCCAAGATTCCATGGTTGTATGATCAAGTCACAGAAATATATTCATATAGAGCTCACACTGTCTTCCTCTGTGGAATAACAGGGATAAAATCTTTGTCCAAGAGAAATTGCATATCACTGGAATGGAAAAGTCCATTGTCTTTTGACTTGATCTTATCTGTGCCAGCAAACTGGGTAAACTTTTTACATAGCATGGAATCTCTAAGCCTATTTCTTTTTCCACACAATGAAAAACTAGGTTGAACAAAATGATTCTGAATACTATTATGGATATATAATCTATTTTATGTTATTCAATGCCTTTAAATAACCTAGCCAAGGAGAACAACTTGTTGTTTCAGATTATATCCATTACATTACATGCATTATGGCTGAGTCTCTCAGTGACCAAATCCACTGAATTAGAACACTCAGTAATGCAATTAGAACACTCAAGATGGTTAGATTAATAGCTAGATATTGAATTACATTTTTTTATAAAAAAGTGTTCCCCACATGAGATCAGATGGACTTCAATGGCCCTGATTACTGTTGAAAGGAGTCTTGCTGGCTGAGTTTCCACAGTTACTATCACAAATGGCAGGTACTAATGTGCTGCAGTCTCCTTCTAGGGAGAAGTCCAGCCTGATGAGGACTCATAAACACTCGAATTTTTTGCCCTGACATTGGAAAGCTTTGGACATTTTCATTTAGCACTGCACTTAGGAAAATAAAAGAAAAATTGATCTCAGCTATGCTAGCATCAAATCTCTTGACATTATATTGGAATAGGCCATCTCTTCCATGAATACAGTTCCCTTTAGGTCACGTCAAAATCACAAATCAACTTCTTAGAAATGAGTCAATATTTAGTCATCTCTACTCAAATTAGATCTTGGCCTGGACTGAACTTTGTTTGTTTGTTTGTTTATCAAATACATGAACTGTCCGAGGGGGTGCCTTCTGAAAGAGTGGACCATTCTTAGCACAGAGATATCTACATTATTAGGGAAAGAACATAGTAGAAAATGCAGTAATAACCTCTTTGTCCAAGGCTAAGAAAAAGCTATGAAAAAAAAAGTCATGTGAAAATACTATGACATATAGGCATTTGTTTTTAATAGACTAGGAATGAAGGATATATTTTCTTTGTTTTTTCAGTTTTCATTGTCTTAACTATAAATGTGAATAATCATAACATTTATAAGAGCTCTACTTAGTGTATGAAATGGATGACAGATTAAAGATCCAAAGTGGTCTCAGAAGAATGGAATCTAATTGGATGAAATTGGGATAAGCACGGTTTGACGACTTGATCCATTTAGATCAACTACAAAGTCATATACCAGGAAACATTCAGGTTAATGACAATTAATATTTTAAAAACTTAGATGCTTTATTTGACTATGAACTAAAAATAAGTTAGCAATATGATTAAGTCATTGAACGAACTTAAGGCTTCATGCTAAATACACTATTTAGTGTATAGTATATTAGCTAAATACACTATTTAGTTTATTTAATAGTGATTTTTATAAGTGTTAAAGTATAATAACTGTTCTTATAAGTGTTATTTACTTTAACATGTATAAGAGCACTATTAAGTATCAGGCATATTATATAGTAACTCACTTAACTTATAATGGCCTTATTAAAAGGTCATTACTTGCTATTATCACCATTTTACAGATGAGGAAACTGAAGCACAGCAGATACTGTGGTGTATCCCTCAGAGTACCGTTAGGACCAAGGAACTCATTCCTCAGCTCATTTTGGCTGCTGAGGCTCACAACTGAGTACTTCCCCTAGGAATTGCCCTCAGCCAAAGGGATCTTTTTTCCCTGTGGTTGTATCCCCTCCCCAGGGGAAGCCCATACTCAAGAACTGATCATTGGTGGGGAGTACAAAGTAAAGGCTCAGTCCATTTGTCTTAATTCCAGACATTGAAAGGCCATTGGGTAAAGAGGCATCCCAGCTTTAGAGGTACCCGCTGATCATCTGAAACCTTTGTAATAGCAATTGCATCAAAATTCAACTGTACTCTATGCCCAGTCCAGCTTCCCTTATGCTCTCATAGGTGTTATTCCCAAGAACACAACACAATTAATTTCCTACAGCAAGTCTCCATCTTGGAGACTGTGTTATAAATAACCCAACCTATGACAAGTTTCTTGTCCAAGGTCACACAGCTAATAAGTGGCAAACTCAAGCAATACAGCTCCATTCTAAGTGTTCTTAGCCACGATGCTAATGTGCTTCTTTTTAAGTGGCTTAATTTTATGTCTGCATCTCAGTTAAAAGCCTGGAGAAACATTGCCCAAGTTGAGTGATCGTTAATGTTCCTCTAGACAGTTTAGGTGTACTTCAACAAATGTGACCCTGATCAAGTAAGTTCAGGAAATGGCATATATTTTTTCCCATCTTGGAGAGTCCCCTTGCATGTAATATTTTAATGGCACTGAACATTTCTACAATTAAAAGAAAACTTGTTTACCCAAAATTTTTTGAACTTTTCAAGCCATAGCACCCTCTTGTGTGAAACATCTATTAGCACCAACCTGCTAGCGTCCTGCAGAAGCCATTAGGAAATGCTGGTCTGGAGATACTATCACTCTTCTTCCAAAGGTCTTCTGCTTCCCCTTTTAAAGCACCCTCAGACTTTCAACTGCCTCTGGAAAGCTATATTAGACAGGCTAAAATATTTCTGATATTTTAACCATCTCCATGCAGAGCTTTTTGCATTCTCTCTTTTTTATATAAATTTAAGGGGTACAAGTGCAATTTGGTTATATGAATATATTGCAAAATGATGAAGTCTGGGTTTCTAGTGCATCCATCACCTGAATAATGTACAATGTACCCATTAAGTAATTTCTCATCACCCACCTCCTCCTCACCTTCTTATTGAGTCTCCAGTGTCTTTCATTCCATACTCTATGTTCATGTGTATACATTATTTAGCTCCCACATATAAGTGAGAATGTACAGTATTTGTCTTTCCATTTCTGAGTTTTTTTCACTTAAGATAATGGCCTCCAGTTCCATTAATGTTGCTGCAAATAACATGATTTAATTCTTTTATATGGTTGAATAGTATTTCATTGTGTATTTATATCATATTTTATTCATTCAATCATCCATTGATGGACACTTAGGTTGATTCCACATCTTTGCTACTGTGAATTGTAAATGGCAAAAGTAAACCAAAAAGCTTCTGCCCAGTGAAAGAAATAATCAACAGACAACCTGCAGAATGGGAAAAAAATATTTTCAAACTGTCCATCCAAAAAGGGACTAATATCCAGAATTTACAAGGAACTCAAACAACTAAGCAAAATAAATAAATAACTCCATTAAAAAGTGGGCAAAGGATATGAATAGACACTTTTCAAAAGAAGATATACAAATGGGCAAAAGCATCTAAAAAATACCCAACACCACTAATTATCAGAAAAATGCAAATTAAAACCACAATGAGATAATATCTTATACCAGTCAAAATGGCTACTATTAAAAAGATTTTAAAAAAACAGATGTTGGTGAGGAAACAGAGAAAAGGGACCACTTACAGACTGTTGGTAGGAATGTAAACTGTCATCCCTATGGAAAACAGCATGTAGATTTCACAAGGAACTAAAAATAGAACTATCATTCAATCCTGCATTATCTGTCTTAATGTCTTAATGAAGAACTTATCTTTACTTTACATTCCCAAATGTCATAATATTATGCATAATAGTTTATATAAATGTCTGCCTAGGTTGCAAATATGTTATCCTTGCTTGTAATGGAGATTCAGTGGGGAAAGTTTTAGGCCTGGACTTCAAATTCAATTCTAACATTGTGGAGATTTAAGAACCTACTGTCACCTTACTGAGCATCTTTTCTTTTTATCTTCTATAAAGAAAGGGTGGGGCTGGTTTGTTGAAATGTAAGATGCCTTTCACCTCTAACATTATAGAATTCTATAACTTCTGATTTCATATATAATGTAGTGGTAAGTGGGCAGGATCTAGAATCAAAACAAAAAAAAGAATACTGAATTGAATATTCTTTTTATTCAAATACTATCTGTGTTCCGAATGCCCTGGGATACTTATTTTGCTCTTAAAATATTACTTTTTTCATTAGTAAAGTCAAGATATTATTAATATTTACCACAGAGGGTTGTGTGAGAATTAAAAGACAATGTATGTAAAGTGTTTAGCATTGTCAAGCATGTGTTAAGTGCTCATTCAATATTTGCCATTTTCTTGTAATGTCATTGATGGTGGTGGTGATAGTAGAGATGGTGGTGATGGCAGTGGTTGAGGGAAGAAGTGTTATAGTAACTGTGTCTAAATTTTGTCATTGTCCTATATTTCAAATGTGTAGATGACAAGGCCACTTGTTTAGAGCAACTTAGAAGGCCACATGGCCACATGAATTAATAAATGCATTTGAAGTTTAAGGATGGTGTTGAAGAAAGATGTTAAGAGGCATTGGAAAGCCACTATGCTGCACCATCTCATCCTTCCACACTCAAGAGCAATTTGGAGAAAGTTAAGGAAACCAAACACTGACAATTAGAGTTAAAACACTGTGTGTCGGGACTAAACACTGCACATACAAGATTTAGGATCAAAAAGAAAGACAAGCAACTCAAATACCAAAAGAACTTGGAAAGATGACTATCAGAAATAGGATAATAGTCATGATTAATGAAAAAGAAATAAGTATTCCACACTTCCTCTGTGGCCATATAAAAACAAATGGACATAAATTGCTTTTGGATAAAATTAGATTGGCTATAAAGAAAAATAGTTTAACTCTAAGATTGGTCAGCACCAGCGTTTTCTACAAAAGGGTGTACTGTGTCCTCGACTTGGAGATCCACAGATGATGGGGTGAATGCAAGTCTGTGTAGACTAGTTAAGAGAATATTATCTACAGAGGGAAAAATGCCAAGTAATTATTTGCAATTCCCAAGCTTCAATGATGATGCAACTTAACATGCTAAATACTGCTGTTTTCCAACATTGGGCTGCTGACGAAGAGATTTTTCAAGGGATTCCTTGGGCCAAATTTCCCCTTTTAAGACCTAAGGGATAAGTCAGCTAGGAGTGGGTATTTTCAAAGAGCAATAGCAGCCAATCCCTAATTAGACACAATCTCCTAAGCAGGGTATGAACAGAGTGGCAGAGACTGGCACTAGTAAATTAAAATTTTAAAATCCTGCTGTAATCACTTCCCTGCTATGTCCCCTCCTTTAAGCTCCACTCTCAGTTATTTTTTATTTATTGTAATTAGTTTAGTAATAAGATTTGTTTCCATATGTATTGTTTCCATATATATATATATATAAAACTCTGCAGAGTAACAAAAAAAAATGGGCAAAAAGAGTTATGTTTCTTATTTATCTCCCTGGTCATTAGTTATTGGACCAGGGGAAAGGGTGAGGGGCAGAAAGAAGCTGGAAATAGAGAAGAAAGCATTTTCTGTGGAGTGAAGATGTATGGGAGCATATTTGCAAGATGAAAGCTGGGCAATGAAGGAGTAAGGCTAATAATCCAAAAGGGCTAGGTGGCTCAGAGGGACGAATCGCCAAGGAAAAAGCAACCTGGAAATTGGGGCAAGGAGGTGGATCTGCATTATTAAAGTGTATGTGCTGCCTTTGACTTTCCTGCTTATAAACTCTGGACTGCCAGGCAGAATAATCCAGAACAGGGAGCAGAAGGCTCTCAGGCAATTTTCCAATGCCAGCCTTCGAGGTACAATTCCTTCTAGTTCCTGATAGGGTGTACTTTTCCAGGAAACTGGGCTTCTGTGATCTTGGGGCTTGGGTACCCACCCCAGGGAGGCAGTCCCTAGGCTGGGGAAGACAGGCTCCATGGACCACAGATGCTGCTCATTATAGACACCCTGAAAAGCTCTTGGAGATGCCTTAATGGAGGCTGATGATAGGCTAGCTTCTGAAGGCAAGAAGCCAGGGTTTTTGTCCATTCCAAGGTGCCAGTTAAATCTATTTGATGAGTAAGCATGAGGAAAAAAGGCATTAGCTGAACTCCCCAGTTCCAAGCTTTCTCTGTTGCTGATTTTTTTGTACAATCTATTCAGTTCTATACTTGCCCCATAATTTTAAAACCAAAAGGATAACCAAAACTTTAACAAGATCTCTATATATGAAATATGTATACATATTTATTTACTTGACCTTGTCTCTTCCTCTGCAAAATTTAGAATTTCTAGCTTATTACCATGGCTTATCCTGTATCTCTTTGCAAAACTAAAAAATGAAAAGCAGGAAAAAGATTATTAAGACTGCTTGGTCTGGCCATTGAGAAGAGTGTAAATGCCCTACCATCGAAATTTAGGCATCAGAACACAATAAAAGGGACGATTACCTTTGTTCAGTACTTAATAGTTTTGAAGTACTATGGTACTTGATTGTGATATTAATCAAGTGAGGTGCAGTGGTTAGGGCTTACTACTCCCTTAAAAAGCAGAGCAAACAGGGGTAGAGAAGTTAAGTATATTGTCCAAAGCCACACAGCTATAAAGAAGCTAATTTTGACCTAAAGTGGGTCTTCTTCTGACTGTCTTTTGGGAATTTTTTTATACTACATCACCACTACAATCATCACAGATGAAAACAAAGCAAAAGCCAGGGAGAATGAAAGAGAAGTAAAAATTGTTTCTCCTCGAGAAAAGAAATAAGATTGCATTATAGTTCTGATAACACAGGGACAGGCTTTTCCTCTTCCTCTGCAAAATCAGAGCACCCCTGAGAGTAAATACCAAAAGGAAAAGCTTCCTCAGTTTTGGCGGGGGTTGTCAGGGCTATGCTTCCTATTTTCCCTTTATAGACTTTCATGTATTTTAGGAAGCCATGTATAACATTCATCCCTAAATACATGATAGATGTGATGGAAATTGAGAAATAACATATCTATATTATACCCAAGGGTTTGCTTTATAAAGACTTCTAAGTTTATGTTGAAATAAAGTGTTAGAAGTGGGGATGCTAAGAAGAGAGATGTCTAAAAGAGAGATGTCTAAATTTAGAATAAAAGAATAGATGCTTATCTGCCTCCCTCTATCCCTGCATCCCTGCCCGGATTTCTTCCTCCTATAGGAGGACCAGAGGAGGGGAGGAAGGAAAGGAGAAACACTGGAATGCAGACAGATATCAGAAGCTGCCCAGCCAATGAAAGAGCAAAGCATTGAACAAAACAAATGCATTTCCCGAGGAGCCTCAGCCCCAACTTGATCAATGATTCTGTTACACTGAATCATTTTTAATTTAATGCTTCTGAGAAGTGACGGGGGGAAACCCATCAACTACAGGCACAGTTGGCAAGAGCTGGGTATTAGAATTTGGCAGCATTTATTATCGCTGTTTATGACGACATAAATTAGGTTTATGCTGATATAATTAATAACTCTAAATTCGGGAATAATAAATAGTAATATTTATTCAAAACTGCAATGTCTGAGGAAGGCAAATGGAGTCCTCAAGCTCCTGACGCCTTCTGTGTATGCAGGCGGTGGTGGGAATGGGGTATAAGTGAGGAAGCCCTTGGGAACACACTCCCAGAACCCAGCCCCAGCACTATGCATCATTTAACACTATGCAAATGACTTAGCAGCAGGACCTTAAGAGTTTCCAGAGCAAATAATTTCCGTTTTGATCTCTATGAACAAGTTCATCAGCAAGATTGAGTGTGTTGCCCGCTAGAACCAGGGCCCTCAGTGCTCTCTGAGTCCATACTACGTCTGTGGTTTACGGACAGAGGTTTGGACGGTTGCACCAAGTGCCATGTTCTTCATGGGTCTCTCCACCTCCTTCCACTTGTCTGAAGACGCATTGTGGATGCCCTGCAAATTCCCTACAGACGATGATTTGGGAATTACTGACAGGAATTTGTCAGGCAGGAATTTAAGACAGAAAACAGTTACTTCTGCATATTTTTTAAAATTTAAATATGTGTCTTTCATCTTATAAAGTTGTAAACAAAAGCTGGGAGATTAGACTATTCCTACAATGTTCCTTTTTTTTTGTCTAGGAGAGTATCTTCGCATTCAAAATGGCTGAGACCTCCACCCCTACTTTTTTCCCAGTGAGGGCAGGAGAAAGTGAGGAAAAATTATAGTTCCTCAGACCCCTTCTGAATCAGAAAAACAATTTTCCCCATTTTTAAATACAAGGAAAATAACACAAAGGAAGATTAAAAACCCTTTTGCCCATCTCCCCTTAGAGCATCTTGACACAGAGATGAATAAACAGGGTAGAACCAGAACCCAGATTGACATTTTCACCCAAACATTCAATCTCTGCTTCATGTCTCAAAATTCTTAAATTTGTCTAAAAACCAAATAAAGCAAAAATTTCCATCCACCAATAATTCTGCTCTGTTTCAAACAGTACAAAATAGCAAAGCAATCTAAATTAAAATGTGAGGAATGAAACTCAGGAATTAAACATGATTGCAAGTTTAAGCTCCTTTGTCAGCTCCCAGGAAGAGCAGTTGAGTTCCATGTGGAAGGAACAGATGACTGGTAGAGGTTAAGCTTTAACTGCTAAGAGATTGTGATTTTTCGGATAGCAAACATTTCACAGAGAGATGTTACAGCAGGAGCTTCGAATTGCCCTGGCCTATGCCTGAAAGGAGAAGTTTGCAGCTGAAACCTTGGAATGAGAATTCACAAGGGAGTCAGGGGAATATTACTCCCCCGTCTTTTCATTAGCATCATTTCTACAGAAAATATCAACAGAATTATTCATGTCCCAGAGGCCACAGAACATATAGAACTTTCTCCTACAGGTTCTTCAGCTTGTGATCATGTGAGCTTTCAGAGGGGATGCAATGCCTTGATGAGTTACGGATTGAAAAATATTGAGAAACAGAGATAGAGACAGGGAAAGAAAGAGAGACAGAAACGCCTTCTGGGAGCTCACCCTGTGACAGCCAGTTTCCCTCTGCCCTTGCGGGTCTGCCCTGCTTCTTCCTGTCACTCCTTCTCCCTCCTGCAGAGGAGTCCTGGTCCTCTGTCCTAGCTTTGAGGGTGAGCACTGCAAAACTCACACCCATAGGCATATAGGGAATGTGCATTTCAGAAGCCAAACATGGACCAGTGAAACATGGGAAAGGGAATCATTCCTCCACATGATCCAAGAGTCCCAAAATCATAAATCCAGCTTGGAAGGATCCACGGACCCCAGGCTTATTCAACCTTAGCCTGTTGGAGAATGCCCAGACATAAAACAAGGCTCCCCAGTATGTCTTCAGTAATTCTTTCAAGACAGTAAATGATGACTAAAAGGAGAAAAAGGAAATTAAAAATGCTAAGCGATTGTTATGCCCACAAGTACAACAAAATCATAACTTCAATGAGTAGTACACAAACTTTATCTTCCTATCTGACCTACAGTAAAACATTTTAGAGTCCTTCTGTTCTGGAATGACCTTACCTGGAGGGCCACATTTTCAGAGACTTTAGAAAGATTAGGTATACTCAGAACTAGACTTACAAAACATATATTGGGCACTTACCACTTCCCAAGTTCTATGCTGGAAACATTCAAGAGGAAAGACACCAGCATGATTGTCTAGAAGCTTTGACATAGTGGGGCTGTATAGCCCTAATGAAAAGAACAAGAGATTTGCAACCAGATGAACCTGAGTTTAATTTCTGACTCTGAAACTTATTAGACATGGGACTGACCTTGAGTATGTCACTCAATCTCCTTTTGCCTCAGTTTTATTTTTTGGTCTGCAAAATGAAATTAAACTATTTACTTTTTCAGGTAGTTGTAATAATTAGAAGTTATAAATATAAAAAAATTAAAAATCATAACTTTATCCAATCAGATTGACAAAAAATGAAAAGGTTGATAATGTGTAGTGTTAACAAGGATATGAGGAACAGTCACTTTTATCCATTAGTACAAGGAATATAAACTGTGAATTTTCTAAGGAGGGTAATATGGCAACAATATGTATCAAATATAAAATATGCATAACATCTGACTCAACTGGCTACTTTAAAACTTTATCTTAAGAAAATAACCAGGGGGGGGGGGCGCCCAAGATGGCCGAATAGGAACAGCTCCAGCCTCCAGCTCCCAGCATGAGCGACACAGAAGACGGGTGATTTCTGCATTTCTAACTGAGGTACTGGGTTCATCTTGCTGGGGTGTGTTGGACAGTTGGTGCAGGACAGTGGGTGCAACCCAACAAGTGAGAGCCAAAGCAGGGCAAGGCATCACCTCATTTGGGAAGTGCAAGGGGGAAGGGAATTCCTTATCCTAGCCAAGGGAAACCATGACACACAACACCTGGAAAATCAGGTCACTCCCACCCTAATACTGTGCTTTACCAAGGGTCTTAGCAAACAACACACCAGGAGATTATATCCCACGCCTGGCTTGGAGTGTCCCATGCCCACAGAGCCTCCCTCATTGCTAGCACAGCAGTCTGAGATCTAATTGCAAGGTGGCAGCGAGGCTGGGGGAGGGGCGCCCACCATTGCTGAGGCTTAAGTAGGTAAACAAAGCAGCAGGGAAGCTCCAACTGGGTGGAGACCACTGCAGCTCAAGGAGGCCTGCCTGCCTCTGTAGACTCCAACTCTAGAGACAGGGCATACCAAACAAAAAGCAACAGAAACCTCTGCAGATGTAAATGTCCCTGTATGACAGCTTTGAAGAGAGTAGTGATTCTCCCAGCACAGAAGTTGAGATCTGAGAACAGACAGACTGCCTGCTCAAGTGGGTCCCTGACTCCCGAGTAGCCTAACTCGGAGACATCCCCCACTAGGTGCAAACTGACACCTCACACCTCACAAGACCGGGTACACCTCTGAGACAAAGCTTCCAGAGCAACAATCAGACAGCAACATTTGCTGTTCAGCAAAATTCTCTCTTCTGCAGCCTCTGCTGCTGACACCCAGGCAAACAGGGACTGGAGTGGACCTCAAGCAAACTCCAACAGATCTACAGCTGAGGGTCCTGACTGTTAGAAGGAAAACTAACAAACAGAAAGGACATCAACACCAAAACCCCATCTGTACGTCACCATCATCAAAGACCAAAGGTAGATAAAACCACAAAGACGGGGAAAAAGCAGTGTAGAAAAGCTGGAAATTCAAAAAATCAGAATGCCTTTCCCCCTCCAAAGGAACACAGCTCCTCGACAGCAACGGAACAAAGCTGGACAGAGAATGAATTTGACGAGTTGAGAGAAGAAGACTTCAGTTGATCAAACTTCTCAGAGTTAAGGGAGGAAATACAAACCCAGTACAAAGAAACTAAAAACATTGAAAAAAGATTTGAGAAATGGATAACTAGAATACCCTAATGCAGAGAAGTCCATAAACAACCTCATAGAGATGAAAACCATGACACGAGAACTATATGACAAATGCACAAGCATCAGTAACTGACTCGGTCAACTGGAAGAAAGAGTATCAGTAATTGAAGATCAAATGAATGAAATGAAGTGAGAAAAGAAGTTTAGAGAAAAAAGAGTAAAAAGAAATGAACAAAGCCTACAAGAAATATGGGATTATGCGAAAAGACAAAATCTATGTCTGATTGGTATACCTGAAAGTGACAGGGAGAATGGAACCAAGTTGGAAAACACTCTGCAGGATATTATCCAGAAGAATTTCGCCAACCTAACAAGGCAGGCCAACATTCAAATTCTCAAAATACAGAGAATGCCACAAAGATACTCCTCGAGAAGAGCAACTCCAACACACATAATTGTCAGATTCACCAAAGTTGAAATGAAGGAAAAAATGTTAAGGGCAGCCAGAGAGAAACATCAGGTTACCCACAAAGGGAAGCCCATCAGACTAACAGCAGATCTCTTGGCAGAAGCTCTACAAGCCAGAAGAGAGTGGGGGCCAATATTCAACATTCTTAAAGAAAAGAATTTTCAACCCAGAATTTCATATCCAGCCAAACTAAGTTTCATAAGTGAAGGAGAAACAAAATCCGTTACAGAGCTACAGACAGGCAAATGCTTAGAGATTTTGTCACCACCAGGCCTGCCCTATAAGAGATCCTGAAGGAAGCACTAAACATGGAAAGGAACAACCAATACCAGCCATTGCAAAAACATGCCAAAATGTAAAGACCATCAATGCTAGGAATAAACTGCATCAACTAGCGAGCAAAATAACCAGCTAACATCATAATGACAGGATCTAGTTCACACATGACAATATTAACCCTCAATGTAAAAAGGCTAAATGGTCCAATTAAAAGACACAGACTGGCAAATTGGGTAAAGAGTCAAGACCCATCAGTTTGCTGTATTCAGGAGACCCATCTCACATGCAGAGACACACATAGGCTCAAAATAAAGGGATGGAGGAAGAGCTACCAAGCAAATGGAAAACAAAAAAAGGCAAGGGTTGCAATCCTAGTCCCTGATAAAACAGATTTAAACCAATAGAGATCAAAAGAGACAGAGGAGGCCATTACATAATGGTAAAGGGATCAATTCAACAAGAAGAGCTAACTATCCTAAAT
Source organism: Trachypithecus francoisi (assembly GCF_009764315.1). Taxonomy (NCBI): domain Eukaryota; kingdom Metazoa; phylum Chordata; class Mammalia; order Primates; family Cercopithecidae; genus Trachypithecus; species Trachypithecus francoisi. Next base: position 102,852,751 of record NW_022681468.1, read on the forward strand.
ATATATGCACCCAATACAGGAGCACCCAGATTCATAAAGCAAGTCCTTAGAGACCTATGAAGAGACTTAGACTCCCACACAACAATAATAGGAGACTTTAACACCCTACTGTCAACATTAGACAGAACAACAAGACAGAAGGTTAACAAGGATATCCAGGAATTGAACTCAACTCTGCACCAAGCAGACCTAATAGACATCTACAGAACTCACCACCCCAAATCAACAGAATATACATTCTTCTCAGCACCACATCACACTTATTCAAAAATTGACCACATAGTTGGAAGTAAAGCACTCCTCAGCAAATGTAAAAGAACAGAAATTATAACAAACTGTCTCTCAGACCACAGTGCAATCAAACTAGAACTCAGGACTAAGAAACTCAATCAAAACCACTCAACTACATGGAAACTGAACAACCTGCTCCTGAATGACTACTGGGTACATAACAAAAAGAAGACAGAAATAAAGATGTTCTTTGAAACCAATGAGAATAAAGATACAATATACCAGAATCTCTGGGACACATTTAAAGCAGTGTGTAGAGGGATATTTACAGCACTAAATGCCCACAAGAGAAAGCAGGCAAGATCTAAAATTGACACCCTAACATCACAATTAAAAAGACTAGAGAAGCAAGAGCAAACACATTCAAAAGCTAGCAGAAGGCAAGAAATAACTAAGATCAGAGCAGAACTGAAGACCATAAAGACACTAAAAAACCCTCCAAAAAATCAGTGAGTCCAGGAGCTGGTTTTTTGAAAAGATCAACAAAATTGATAGACCATTAGCAAGACTAATAAAGAAGAAAAGAGAGAAGAATCAAATAGATGCAATAAAAAATGATAAAGGGGATATTACCATGGACCCCACAGAAATACAAACTACCATCAGAGAATACTATAAACACCTCTACTCAAATAAACTAGAAAACTTAGAAGAAATGGATAAATTCCTGGACACGTACACTCTCCCAAGACTAAATCAGGAAGAAGTTGAATCCCTGAATAGACCAATAACAGGTTCTGAAATTGAGGCAATAATTCATAGCCTACCAACCAAAAAATGTCCAGGACCAGACAGATTCAAAGCCGAATTCTACCAGAGGTACAAAGAGGAGCTGGTACCATTCCTTTGGAAACTATTCCAATCAACAGAAAAAGAGGGAATACTCCCTAACTCATTTTATGAGGCCAACATCGTTCTAATACAAAAGCCTGGCAGAGACACAACAAAAAAAGAATTTTAGACCAATATCCCTGATGAACATTGATGCAAAAATCCTCAATAAAATACTGGCAAACCAAATCCAGCAGCACATCAAAAATCTTATCCACTATGATCAAGTGGGCTTCATCCCTGGGATGCAAGGTTGGTTCAACATACGAAAATCAATAACCATAATCCAGAATATAAACAGAACCAAAGACAAAAACCACATGATTACCTCAATGGATGCAGAAAAGGCCTTTGACAAAATTCAACAGCTCTTCATGCTAAAAATTCTCAATAAATTCGGTATTGATGGAACATATCTCAAAATAATAAGAGTTATTTATGACAAACCCACAGCCAATATCATACTGAAGGGGCAAAAACTGGAAGCATTCCCTTTGCAAACTGACACAAGACAGGGATGCCCTCTCTCACCACTCCTAGTCAACATAGTATTGGAAGTTCTGGCCAGGGCAATCAGACAAGAGAAAGAAATAAGTGGTATTCACTTAGGAAAAGAAGAAGTCAAATTATCCCTGTTTGCAGATGATATGATTGTATATTTAGAAAACCCCATCACCTCAGCCCAAAATCTCAAGCTGATAAGCAACTTCAGCAAAGTCTCAGGATACAAAATCAATGTGCAAAAATCATAAGCATTCTTATACACCAATAACAGACAAACAGAGAGTCAAATCATGAATGAACTCCCATTCACAATTGCTTCAAAGAGAATAAAATACCTAGGAATCCAACTTAAAAGGGATGTGAAGGACCTCTTCAAGGAGAACTACAAACCACTGCTCAGTGAAATCAAAGAGGACACAAACAAATGGAAGAACATTCCATGCTCATGGATAGGAAGAATCAATATCGTGAAAATGGCCATACTGCTCAAGGTAATTTTTAGATTCAATGCCATCCCCATTAAGCTACCAATGACGTTCTTCACAGAATTGGAAAAAACTGCTTTAAAGTTCATATGGAACCAAAAAAGAGCCCGCATTGCCAAGACAATCCTAAGTCAAAAGAACAAAGCTGGAGGCATAACATTACCTGACTTCAAACTATACTACATGCTACAATAACCAAAGCAGCATGGTACTGGTACCAAACAGAGATATAGACCAATGGAGAAGAACAGAGCCCTCAGAAATAATACCACACATCTACAACCATCTGATCTTTGACAAATCTGACAAAAACAAGAAATGTGGAAAGGATTTCCCATTTAATAAATGGTGCTGGAAAACTGGCTAGCCATATGTAGAAAGCTGAAACTGGATCCCTTCCTTACTCTTATACAAAAATTAATCCAAGATGGATTAGGAACTTAAATGTTAGACCAAAAACCATAAAAACCCTAAAAGAAAACCTAGGCAATACCATTCAGGACATAGGCATGGGCAAGGACTTTATGTCTAAAACACCAAAAGCAATGGCAACAAAAGCCAAAATTGACAAATGGGATCTGATTAAACTAAAGAGCTTCTGCAAAGCAAAAGAAACTACCATCAGAGTGAACAGGCAACCTACAGAATGGGTGAAAATTTTTGCAATCTACTCATCTGACAAAGGGCTAATATCCAGAATCTATAAAGAACTCAAACAAATTTACAAGAAAAAAACAACCCCATCAAAAAGTGGGCAAATGATATGAACAGATACTTCTCAAAAGAAGACATTTATGCAGCCAACAGACACATGAAACAATGCTCATCATCACTTGCCATCAGAGAAATGCAAATCAAAACCACAATGAGATACCATCTCACACCAGTTAGAATGGCAATCATTAAAAAGTCAGGAAACAACAGGTGCTGGAGAGGATGTGGAGAAATAGGAACACTTTTACACTGTTGGTGGGACTGTAAACTAGTTCAACCATTGTGGAAAACAGTGTGACGATTCCTCAAGGATCTAGAACCAGAAATACCACTTGACCCAGCCATCCCATTACTGGGTATATACCCAAAGGATTATAAATCATGCTGCTGTAAAGACACATGCACACGTATGTTTATTGCGGCACTATTCACAATAGCAAAGACTTCGAATCAACCCAAATGTTCATCAGTGACAGAAGAAAATGTGGCACATATACACCACGGAATATTATGCAGCCATAAAAAAGGATGAGTTTGTGTCCTTTGTAGGGACATGGATGCAGCTGGAAACCATCATTCTCAGCAAACTATCACAAGAACAGAAAACCAAACACTGCATGTTCTCACTCATAGGTGGGAATTGAACAATGAGATCACTTGGACACAGGAAGGGGAACATCACATACTGGGGCCTGTTGTGGAGTCAGGGGGCGGGGATAGCATTAGGAGATATACCTAATGTAAATGATGAGTTAACGGGTATAGCACACCAACATGGTACATGTATACATATGTAATAAACCTGTATGTTGTACACATGTAACCTAGAACATAAAGTATAATAATAAAATAAAACTGAAACAACCAAAAAAAAAAAAAGAAAATAACCAGAAAAAGATAGCTAAGAATAAACAAAAGATTTATCTCTCTACAGTTTATAATGAGGAATTGTTTACATTAATTATGGCCCCATCTATACTAAAAGATGGTTATTTTTAAAACTGATCATTTAATTTGTATTTTTGCCATAGGAAGATGTGGTTAGTTTATAAATTATACTTCAAAATATATTATCCAATGAAAATTAAAATAGAATATTATCTTATGAAAGTTAAAATAGAAACATACTTAGATTTAGCTGATATACCTAAAGCTGTCAATTTATAGACAAATGGCTAAAATATCTCCTTCAACTTGCTAATAATGTTTTTCTCTGGGCAGCTTGACTCAGGAAGACCCTCTATGTTACACAATTCCAGAGGCACTATGTAATTATAATAGATTATAATGTAAATGATGCCCTTTGGAATTATACAATGCAATAGTTGTGAATTTAGGTGCCTTTAAATTTCTTCCTTAAGCTTTTTCTATACATATTGAATTGTTTATAATAATACTGTGTTATTGTTTCCACTGGAAACAATAAAATCATTTTGTTTTTGAAAACAATGAAGTCACATAGACACGGTGCTAAGAACCATACTAGGGCATGTTGAGTACTCCGTAAATAGATATTTTGCACTTATTTTCACCTGTTGCTAAAACTCTGCAGTCTACAGTGCTCAGATGCCCTTGACAGTTGACAGTAGGTTCTGCCAATGAGAAGCCCTAGAGAAAGATAGGAAGGCAAGTTGAGAAAGAAAAACACACCCTTTCTGTTTCCCAGTTCCAGTTAACAAGGCCAGAGCAACTGCCATCTAATGTGTCAATCCCTACTCCTTCAGCTCCCACAGAACCAACATTGCTGCACTCCATCAAAGGCATTAGCAGCAGGAAGAACCAAATGGTTATTTGCTATTTGGATACAGGCCACTCTAGACTCCTTCGCCCTCTAGGCTGTGCCTGCTGTGCACTGAAGCCCTAGCCAGATCAGTGTCCTTTCACAGAGTTCCAAACACCAGCCTCATGGAGCCCCTCAACCTGCTAGGTTCTGGTAACTCCTCCTCTTCCATTTGCGTCCTCCATTATTACAGGCGGTAGCTGCCTCTGCAGTTCTGGTAGCTGCCTCTGCAGTTCTTAATCTCCTGGGTTTTCTTTGTTTGTTTGTTTGTTTGTTTTTGCATCTCCTTTTGAACTTAGACTTCTACCACTTGCATGAAACTTGTATTCGATTTGTACTAATTCCTTTTATTAAGTCTTATTTTTGAAACACCTATTATCTTGGCTGTATCATGTATCATTTTTATAATTAGAAAACAAATGTATTTTATTTTCTCAAATGTTCTCATTTTACTGAGTACAACTCTTAAAATGTATTAGCCATTGTACTGTTCCCACTGTTCCCTTAGGAATTTCGTTAAGTATTAGTGCCACTTTTCCCCTTCACCAATCTTAGGCACAGGCACTTTCTTTAAAGCCCAGTAGCATAGCTGAAACAAGACTAGAAGACTGATTAACCCTTAAATGGTCAATGATATAGCAACAGATAACTACTCAAAAGAATTAAAACTGATTATTAGTATAGCTGTTCTCATTCTCAAGAGGCTACTTGTCTCCTCTGGCCTCCTCCATAGGGCAGATGCTGTCTTTCCTCTGTGACCTACAGGGACCCCCTGGTTAGACCTGAGTATTCCCAATTTAAGGCTCAGGAGCATTGCTTCTTTCCCTTAAGGGCCCATTTTTCAGGCACCTTTTCCTGTTCCAGAATTTTCTCTGTTCCTGGAACAGGATGATTAACAGTGAGAATAACTAACATACTCATTGACTACACACTTCTTCCTGTCCACAGAGAAGCCTTCATGGATATCAGCAGCATGGATTATAGTGAACATGGCAAGTATGCTCATTGCCATGATCTACAGGCCCAGCATCACTTGCTCCTGGGTTATCTGCATGATCCCATGTAGAAAAGGCAGCAGCTCAAGAAACAAATGAGACTGAAACTTTCCCCAGTCAATTCTTTGGGGTCTCAGAGAGTATCTTCCATTCTTACTTGTTCAAATAAAAAGTGACATACTTACTAATCACTCCTCTGTTTATTTAAATTCAACAGATCTGTGAAATCCAAAAGTCTGAGGACCACTGCTGCATGTTATTATATCAAAGGACTTTAAATACATTCAAAAGTAGAGCTGAGGTCAAAATGGGAAGGAAAAGGCATGGTCCAGCCCAGAGGTGGCAGTCTAAGCCCCTGGTGATCCTGGAGAGTTGAGTGAAAGCAGGTCGTGGAACAGAAGCCCCATGACAATAAATATTCACAGTCAGCTGCGTAGTGTTTGCAGCCAAAAGCTGGCAGTGACAGGGAAGGACATGGCATTCTCTAGTAGAGAAAGCTGGAAAGTCAAGGTAGAGTATCCAGGATCAAGCCAAGCTAGGAAGTGAAGATGAACCAATTCATTCATCCTGGGCAAGAATGACAGAAATCTGGGCAAAGTTGCGCCATGGCTTCTTCCAGGCACCCTGGATATGAAGGTCTGAGTCAGCAAGACGAATTTCAGAACCAATCAGGTGATGGGCTGAGACTTTATTTATTAATCTCCATCCAAGGTTGGGAAGACCTGACAGACCAAAACGAACAGGGATTTGAAGTTAGCTCTCCCACAAGCTAGTCATATAACCTTGGGCATGGGTGTGTGTGTGTGTGTGTGTGTGTGTGTGTGTGTTTGGTTGTTTTCATTACCTAGACGATTTCTTATACCAGTTCCACCTTGAACTAGCTATATAATTGTGGATAACTCATTTACTTCTTTAGTCTGTTTCTTTATCATTTGAATGACTGGGACTAAATAATATACAAGAATCTGCCCTGCAAGAACATGTTAAGGTTCTTACATTCTAATTCCCTTAAATAACTACAGCAAAGTAATGTAGGATAGACTTAAGTTCCTGGTTCTGTAATACCAGCTGTTTAAACTGCACTCAAAACTGAACCCCTGTGTGCTCCAGTTTTCTTATCTAGAAGTTGCATAGAAGATCTACATCTGTTGGGCTATAGTGATGATTAAATAAGACAATATATGTAAAAGAACTAGCTTCTTTCTTGGTCCATAAAAGGTGCTGAATAATTTTTTAGATAGATTCTGTGAGTGCTCTTATTGTAAAGTCTTCACAACCCACAGTGGAGTAAACACTACTGGCACTAACTTTAAATGGTCCCAGATTGTTAAAATGGTCAAGATTTTTTATCTGATTTTTATAGTTTGATTTGTTTCCTCTAGTGCATTCAGCTATTATGTTTTAATACCTTGGTGTATTTACTTATAGTGGAGTCTTTGCTCTTTATTGCTGTTTGCTTCTGTTCCACAATGGCCTTGAAAAAAGATAATCAAGTTTTTAGAGTTGTATATACTCTAAGAATCAATATGCCCTGGTTCTCCTGTAAATAAAATGTTAGACTGTGTGTTGACTTTATAAAAATTATTTTGTCACTACCGCCCAACAACCAAGATAAAAAGATTGGGAATCATGCTTGAATTTCTTCTCCCTCACCCGGTGCTCATTATACATCATTTCTACCTTTGATGCAGTTCAGGAATCACCTGTCTTCACCCCACTCACCACTCTAATCCAGCCACCAATTATCACTTCTGCTCTAACAAAATCTGTTGACTGCCCATTCTTTTTTTACCCCAACTTGGGAAGATTTTTAAGTGTCAAGGAACCGCTGGATCAGTCCTGATTTACTTAGAACTCAGCCCAATTCAACACAAACTTCCAGGCCAGAAAGATGACAAAATGTTTGTTTGTTTGTTTGTTTTTGAAAATAACATAACCTTTCATATTTGTATTTTCTTTTCCTCTTCAGACAAGTTGCTAAGAGATCCTTGGCTTGGCAGGACTCCCTAAATTTTGCTGGGAAATCATGCCTTTATTCCACTGGCCACTCTTACCAAAAGCTATCAGCCACTCTCAGAAGCTCCATCACCATCACCACAAAAGGAAACTGGTCTGCTTTTACTCATTATTGCAAGCTCCATAAGGTCCATTTTTATTTGTGAGAGAGAAGTAAAGCTTTGTAGGTTAAGTGCCAAGTTCAGGTTTTGGTTCTCTAATCTTTATGCAAGGATTGCCTCTTTGCTGATCAGACAACACACAGTCCACATTAATCACATCTATTGAACATAGTACTGGAAGTCCCAGCCACATCAATCAGACAAGAAATAAAGGGCATCCAAATCAGTAAATAGGAAGTCAAACTGTCACTGTTTGCCAATGGTATGATTGTATACCTAGAAAACCCTAAAGACTCATCCAAAAAGCTCTCACATCTAATAAATGAATTCAGTAAAGTTTCAGGATACAAAATCAATATACACAAATCAGTAGCACTGCTATACACCAACAGCAACTGAGCTGAGAATCAAATCAAGAACTCAGTCACTTTTGCAACAGCTGTAAAAATAAATAAATAAATAAATAACCTAGAAATACACTTAACCAAGGAGGTAAAATACCTCTACTAGGAAAACAAAACACTGCTGAAAAAAAAAAAATCATAAGTGACACAAACAAATGGAAACACATCCCATGCTCATGGATAGGTAGAGTCAATATTGTGAAAATAACCATGCTGCCAAAAGCAGTCTACAGAGTAAATGTAATTCCCATTAAAATACCATCATCATTCTTCAAATAACTAGAAAAAACAATCCTAAAATTCATATGAAACAAACAAACAAAAAAGAGCCCGCATAACCAAAGCAGTACTAAGAAAAAAGAACAAATCTGGAGGCATCTTTTTACCTGACTTCAATTATACTATAAGGCTATAGTTACCAAAACAGCATGGTGCTAGCATAAAAATACGCATGTAGACCAATGGAACAAAATAGAAAACCCAGAAATAAAGCCAATACTTAACAACCAAGTGATCTTTGACAAAGCACACAAAAGCATAAAGTGGGAAAAGGACATGCTATTCAACAAATGGTGCTGGGGTAAGTGGCAAGCCACATGTATAAGAATGAAACTAGATCCTCATCTCTCACCTTATACAAAAATCAACTCAAGATGGATCAAAGACTTAAATCTAAGACCTGAAACCATAAAAATTCCAGAAGATAATATTGTAAAAACTCTTCTAGGCACTGGCTTAGGCAAAGAATTCATGACTAAGAACCCAAAAGCAAATGTAACAACAACAAAATAGATGAGACCTAATTAAACTAAAAAGCTCCTGCACAGCAAAAGAAATAATCAGCAGAGTAAACCGACAACCCAGAGTGGGAGAAAAATCCTTGCAAACTATGTATCCAACAAAGGACTAATATCCAAAATCTACAAGGAACTCAAATAAAATAGCAAGAAAAAAACTCCTATCAAAAAGTGGGCAAAGGACATGAATAGACAGTTCTCAAAAGATATACAAGTAGCCAAGAAACATATGAAAAAAAATGCTCAGCATCACTAATTATCAGGGAAATGCAAATTAAAACCACAATGAGATACCACCTTACTCCTGCAACAATTACCGTAATTAAAAATTCAAAATGTAATAGATGTTAGCGTGGATGTAGTGCAAAGAGATCACTTTTACATTGCTGATAGGAATGTAAACTCGTACAACCACTATGAAAAAACAGTATGGAGATTCCTTAAAGAAATAAAAGTAGAACTACCATTCGATCCAGTAATCCCACTACTGGATATCTACCCAAAGGAAAAGAAGTCATTATATGAAAAAGACACTTGAACATGCATGTTTACAGCAGCACAATTCACAATTGCAGAGATATGGAACCAATCTAAGTGCCATCAATCAATGAGTTGATAAAGAAAATGTGATATATATATATGTATAGATAGATAGATATAGATAGATAGATAGATATATCTCACCATGGAATGAAATGGAATGAAATAATGGACTTTGCAGTAACTTCGATGGAGTTGGAGACTATTATTCTAAGTGAAGTAACTCAGGAATTGAAAACCAAATATCATAAGTTTTCATTTGTAAGTGGGAGCTAAGCTATGAGGACACGAAGGCATGAGAACGATATACTGGACTTTGGAGACTTGTCGTGGAAGGGTTGGGGGGTGAGGAATAAAAGACTACATATTGGATATAATGTACACTGCTCGGGTGATGGGTGCACCAAAATCCCAGAAATTACCACTAAAATGACTTCTCCATGTAACCAAAAAAAATCCTCTTTCCCCAAAACTGTTAAAATACATTACAAAGGACAAAAGAACACAGTGTCACAAAAAGGAACCTATTAATAAGAATATACTCAGAGAAAATCGCGAAGATGAGAACATCAGAAAAAATACCATATACAGAAGATTTAGGTGAACCGCATCAAGGTTGGAGAGAACTTCACATGGGGAAGTTCAGGCATGGATGAGGGGGATTAGATTTTATCCATGGGATATCCTAAGGGAGGAATGATTAAAATGGGTGAAGCTCACAGGACAAAGATGAAAACACAGTAAGACATAAATCCACCTGATTATACACAACAGAGTAGGCATGCCCTGAAGTAAAATGTCAGTCACAGAACTAGTTCAAGCAGAAATTAGATAAACCATGTGTTAGGTATGTTCTAAGGAGGGCTCAGGCACTGAGACTTTTAAGCTCTTTTATGATGAGACATTATACATTCAGGCAGTCTCAAGTTTTTTCATAATGTTGTGCTATGACCTGTGGATTTTTCCTTCAGTAGAATAACACAACGATTTCCAAGTCCCTTTCAGCCAAAATTGTTTGGGTAATCCAAGTGATTTACAAAGTGCCTTGAGCTCCATGATGAAAGATGCTATATAAATAAAAAGGTAATTTTAGTCATAATAAATAATGGTAATGATGATAAATGCCAGTGTCATTAAGAAGAAGCTGGCCTGCCATTTGGGAACCCAAAGCAATCAGCTATGAGCTGGAAATAGTGTGTGTCCAGGCCAGGACGATACTCAGTGACTGAGATCACATTAACCTTTAAACCAGAGATCTGGATAAAGCCCCTGATTTGGAGGTGTAAGCACTTAAAATTGAAGAAACTACAATACTTAATCCCTGAGCTTGAATATTGCCTTGGGCTTCTGAGACCTTTTCCAGAATGGTCAACAGGGAGCATATTGTCTTCCTCTTCTAACAGAAGAGAAAACTGACTAGGGCAGGAGAAAAGCCAGAATTCCCAACGAATCTTATGACTCTATATCCAGGGCTCTTTCATTCTCTACTGGACCTCAGACAATTGCAGCAAAGGAGAGATTCGGAAAAGAGCCAATTTGGATGAGAAATGTCAAAATGGGATCATGTCCCTCAAGATGCCTTGCATAACTGTTTTTCATCCATTTAGGCTGAGAAAGCTTGCTAGTAAAATCCTTGGCTGCTCAAGCAGGGAGGAGCCATTCACTGATGTCCCAGAGCTGTTCTCTGCCGTTAAAGGAGCACATAGCAAGAGCCAGCTGAGTTCTGTTTGACCAGGAGTGAACACTGCTTTGGGGCCTTTCAAGCTTGAGAGCTCAGAAGGCTAATTGCTTTCCAAGGTCTGATCGAGTTTCTTAGTGAAGGACTTGGCCTCCCATTTTCCCATGTGCTTAAAGGCCAATCAGTCACCACAGAGAAAGAGAAGAAACCCTGCTCTCTGCCCAACATTCTCTGCCCTCAAATAATCACCATAAAAAAATTAAATAAAATGAAATCCAGCAACTGCTAAGCTGGGAGGAGCTCACCTGTGAAGAACACATAGGTGTCTTATCTCTCTCTCTCTCTCTCTCTCTCTATCTGTGTGTGTGTGTGTGTGTGTGTGTGTACTGAAATATTATTTTTATGGTCTGTAGTTTTTACTTGCTTTCCTTTAACATAGTTTAACATATTTCATCATTTGGAATTTATGCTTTTCATCTTTTTGTAATTTATCATCTTCATAATTTTAACCTTTTTAATTTATCTATCTTTGGTGCTTATCTTTTGAAGCTAGTCTATTCTCGGCTGTTTAACACTTAAATTTTTTCTTAAAAAATAAATTATTTCATTTTTCTTACATCATTCTTATTTAAGTCATTTTCATTTTATCTCTTTGATGTTTTTGGTTTTGTTTAGTATTTCTTTGTAATTCTCATTTTATCTCTTTCATTTAACAATTTTAATATTGCTATATTTTATAGTTGTCTAAATTCTTTTTTGCTTCTTTGATACTATTTTTTTTTAAAAAATACATTTTCCATTTGTAGATTTTGAATTTTTTTCCTTCAATATTTTCAGTTTATCTTGTATTCTCTTTTTCTTATAGGATATAATGTCCATTCCTATAGTAAAAAGAATCATCTATTATCATGGCAAGGGGCTTTATCCTTTGCCCACAAAGTTTGAAAGATGTCTTTGTGGACGTTAATCCTGTCACCCTCATGCACCACCTATGTGACTTTGGATGCCTCATCTGATGTCTGGGCCTCAGCTCACAAACTCTGAGAATGTGGCCCATTTCGATGGAGCTCACCAGGCATGGAAACCATCTTTCCCATCATATATTTCGAAGATTTCCGTAAGGGCTAGGTAAAGAGAAGAATGACCTCAACCTTCTATTTTTCAGCCAACATTTTATTTAGCTAGAGGGACACCATTATTATAACTGTATCCTATTATGTCTGACTGAGAATAAAGATTTCCCTGTAGTAAATATTAATAAGTAAATAAAAGCGTTGGTCTTACTCTGAAGAAATCACAGTTTGAGCCCTGACTTTGTCATTAACCCACCATGTGATTCGGACAAATCATTTGATTACCCTGGACACCAGTTTCCTCCTTTTTAAAAGAAAAATGTTAAACTAGATTTTTCCTCTGCTATTAATTGCCTATGATTCTACAGCTTCCTATTTTTTTAACTTATTTATTTTGAAGAGACCAGGTCTCACTGTGTTGCCCAGACTGGTCTTGCACTACTGGTCTCAAGCGATCCTCCTGCCTAGGTCTCAATTCTATACTTTTCTATTCAGAGAAACCATGAGACTGACATCAGTGTGTATGGAAAGTATACTGTTATTTGTACCAGAAAACAGAAAACCAAGAGTTTATTCCTGGCAGAGTACTGAGGCCTCTCCAATCATGCCCACTTGGTGAAATGACAGTGTTACTATGGTAGCATAAATGCAGTTGGGCTGAGCCAGGTGTCTGACATACTTGCCATTGATGACACCGTCTGGGTTGAGCATGGGTATGATCTTGAAGATGAAGTTTTCCCTCAAGAGCCTAGCCACAGGGTCACTGCTGACCAGGAACTCCAAGGTACCCTTCATCACCCAACTGGCATTGCTCTCTCCTGGATGAACTCGAGCAGTGATCACCTGATATGGACGATGTCCTGCAGAAAAAGGGACATAAGAAGATTAAACCCAAATTTGCTTTCCATTTCCATCAAGATGGTCTCCAGAGGACCAGATTTTCACATGATTGGCACAAGGTTTTAATTGATTGATTGTTTCTAACATATATCTGATCTATGTTTACCCATTTTCCATCTGCCTCTGTGGTCTGCAAGACTCAAGAAAGTATGAAGGTACAGCTCAAGGCTGTCATCAAAAATGTAACTACTTGGTGGTATGAAAAGAACCCAAAAAACAGGTTTTATCAAGATCACAAAAAAACAACTAACTCTCCAGAGTTCAATAGCATGATGCCAGATGTCACAGATCTGAGATTAAATATTATCTTCATCCCTCACCACCTCTGGGATCTCAGGCAAATGAATTAATTTATTTGACACTATCTCCTATCTATAAAATGGGGACAATAATACTGACCTTATGTGGTTGTTATAAAACACAAAAAGATGTAAATATAAAGCACTCACTATGTTGACTGCCATTCAGTACGTGTTAGCTATCTCCCTCCTCATTTGTAAAGTCTGTGGGTGGGATGATCCCTCTCATTCTTTAGCCGAAATAGAAAGCAAGTAACAGAAGCAGTGTGTTTGGAACTCCATGATTGTAAGACATTGAACCCAATCCTTGAGAGAGATTTGACAGAAGAGTTAAATACGTGGAAGCTCGATCTTGGAGTCACAATGCTTGCTTCACTTTGCAAAGGGAGTCAGGAAAACATTCTCCACCCAGTTACAGGTAGTATATTGACATGAACAGTCTTTATGGAGAATGCACTGATGAGGGAAAGATAGGAATGTCTTCCCTCCTTTGTTTATAGAAGATAACTGGAGTATCGTACTGCTGAAATGCATTCTAAAGCCATGTCTGGGCTCAGGTGAAAAATGTGTTTTGATTGATTTAGTGATGTCTGTCTTCCATATACTCAGGGAAGAAAGGGTAAGGTTGCAGCATCATATCAAGAACTCACCATGTCTACTCTAACCCTTTGTTCAATTTTGTGGTTTTTTTATGACTACTTTTTCTTTTTGTATTCTCATCCAATTCCCATTGCTCCTAAACTTCCTCTAATGACAAGTACTAAGTATTTGCTAAGTGTAAATACACCAGCCGCTGAACAACCTAAAAGTTAATAAGCTAGTAAATTCTTTCCGTATTATTCAAACCACTTTAAGTTCAAATGTCTTTTATTTCCTTAAACAGTAACATTTTTATTAATTTATTTATAATTGACATACAGTCATTAGACATATTTATGTTTATGGGATATAACGTGATGTTTCAGTGTATGTATACATTGTATAATGACCAAATCTGTGTAATTACCATATTCATTATTTTAAATAGTTATCATTTCTTCGGAGTGATAATATTCAAAACATTCTTTTTTAGCTATCTTGAAATGTGCATTACATTATTATTTGCTCTAGTCACCCTACTGTGTAACAGAAAATCAGAATTTATTCTTCCTAACTGTAATTTTGTACACATTGACCATCTTCCCCTGTTTCTCCCTTGCCACTACCGTGCCCAGCTCCTGGTAACCACTATTCTACTCATTATGGAGGTCCCTCAAAAAATTAAAAATAGAACTATCATATGATTCAGCAATACCACTACTGTGTATTTATCCAAAGTAAATAAAATCAGCATTTTGAAAGATATCTGCACTCCCATGTTTATTGCAGCCACCTTGATCATGTTTACTGAATTTCTGTGTTATTCACAACAGACAAGATATAGACTCTACCTAAATGTCCAACTACAGATGAATATGTGTGTGTGTGTATATATGTAATATATTATATATTATATTATGTATTATATATTATACATATACACACATATATATCATTGTATGTATATGTGACTATATGTGTGTGTATATACATATATACATACATATATACACACACACACATAGATAAAATGGAATACTATTCAACCATCAAACAAAATGAAATTCTGTCATTTTCAGCAACATGGATGAGCCTGGAGGACACTGTATTAGGTGAAATAAGACACACACAGAAAGACAAACATGATATGATCTTACTCATATATAGAATCTAAAAAACAGTAGCCTTTTTGAGGATACAAATTGTGTCTCAAATTGTGCACAAAGAAAGAAAAAATTGAATATCTCTTGATAACAGAGCTAAAGAATAGGCAATGGAAGATATAAAGAAAACACCTTTAAGTTACAGAATTATGTTATTATCATCAACTAAGACCAAAAAAAAACTCAACACTATATGTCTCTTCCATATTTCTGCTGACAGCCATTAATCCACTGAGGTCTAGATTTAAGGGGTATAGATCAGTGCATTTTTACTGACTATGGTGAAAACAGGTCACTTCAGCTCCTTGTAGGTCACCTATACACTGGAGGTAACACTCAGCTATATTTTCCCTTAAGCAGATGTCTTGAGCATATTCCAAGAACTGCAGGAGCACTGGGTAGAAAAAGTTGAATAAATTATAGTCCTCGTTCTCTAAGAGTCCATAGCGTATGTCAGTAGTGACAAATATGAAAGAAAATAATTACAAGTGAGCTAATGGAGGTGTATACAAAACACCAAAATCGATATGACTGAGAAAGTTAAGGCCATTTCCAGAGATGTGATGGTATTCACACTGGGTCTTGCAGAATAAGTGTTATTTACCAGCTGGAGACAGTGAGGAGGGTCTTCTGAACAAAGAAAGGGACATATGCCAAAACCAGTGGCGCAAAAGTCGGTGAATTAAAAAATGAAGACAAGTTACGTGTGACTTAAGCAAAGGGCTAGAGAAGGTGGAACATAAATTTTAAAAAGTAGGCTAGTATTAAACTGGTAAGATCCTTTCTTATATATTTTGTTTAGGGATTTGGACTTCATCCTGTAGATCAGACACTCTCAACCATAGAGTCAGTGTCTCACTGATATCCTGTGATAAGTAACAGGGTATATTGCAGAGTCATCAGTTACCAATAAAAGTGCCAGTGTTTGCTTATGATATTACATACATGGTACAAACTGCCAGTCACCTGCCCAGTAGCCTTTCTCCCTTTCTTTCTTGTTACCAGAACCCTGATTTTTGGAGGGGAAGGAATTTGCCCATATTAAAATACTAGCTTCATGGATCCTTTTGTAGGTAGGAGTGGCCATGTGACACAGTTGTGTTCAGTGAGATTTAAATGTTACTAGACTGTGAGTCTTTTTGGAAAACTAATTAAAGGGAACAGTTTCATCTGGTAAATGTCTACTTGGTTTTTGTGTCTTGTCCTTTGCCCTTCTTCTTCCTCCAGTTTTGCACATAGATGTGATACCTTCAGATGAGAAAGCCAACTTGAGAATCAAAGTCACATGCTAAAGATGGCAACCATAAAAGTAGAGGGAGCCAGGGTTCCTACCAAATTCCTTAAGCAGCTATACCACATTTTCACCAGCTTCTTCATTACTTCTGGATATTTGAGAATAGTAAACCAATATTTGGTTAGGCCACTGTACTCAAGTTTTTGCTACACCCTGTCAAATTCAATGTAAGATCAGATTTAAAGTCATCCCTATAATAATATTACCTTGAATAACATGCATTCATGTGTGCTTTCTAGATTGTGGAGAAGAGAGTGATATAGTTGTAGGGAGAATGATATTTGACATGTGTGTTTTAGAAAAGAACAATTGAGAACCACTATCTTAAGAAAAAGGGAGTTGATAAATTTTCATCTGAAGCAATATATGCCAAAGACTGCTTTATAAAATTAATTCAGAAATTATTGTAGATGACACGTTTACCCAATCAGAAACAGTACAGCATAGTGAATTAGAGAACAACTTTAGGAGCCGTATTTCCAGGGTTCAAATTCCAGCCTCACCATTTTTAACATGAGATGAGTTATGTAAGTTTCTGAAAAAACTGAGCAATGGATTTGTCTTACTTTTTCCGGGCTTCCATAGCAGAATACCATAGACTGGGTGGCTTATAAACAACAGAAATTTCTTTTTCACAGTTCTGGAGGCAGAGAAATCCATGATTAAATCCAGCAAACTCTGTGTCTGGTGAGGGTCCGCCTTCTGTTTCTTAGATGACCTTCTTTTTACTGTTTCTTCACATGTGGAAGGGACAACTGAATTCCCTCAAGACTCTTTTCTTAAAGTACTAATCCCATTTATGAGGCCACTACCCTCATGACCTAATCAACTTCCAAAGGCTCCACCTTCTAACACCATCGCTTTGGGAATTAGGATTTCAACACAGAAATTTTGGGAGGACATACATATTCAGTCCATAGAAGATTAGGTGTTCTGTATATAGGACTAATGACTCACTAACTGAAACTTTCTAAAAAAAAAAAAATGCTGGAAAGAAGGAGATGTACAGTTAGCTAGCTGGGCACAACTGAAATTAACTGGAGGTCAACTTTCCCACTGTATCATTTGCTCACAGTTCCTTTTGCTTCTTCCAAAGCAAGCTGTGTTGGCATGCCAACAAAAAGCTTGTTTCGAAATAAAGAGGCTTGATGAATTTGTACCCAATCAGTATCCTATTTTCAATTCTATAACTCCATATCACTCTCTTTGTGATTTTTGAACTATGTTCATTTGCAGCATATTGGACAACAATGGTAAGTGCTTTCAGCCCAGCAAGAAGAAATAAAAAATGGCTTAAGCTCTTGTAAATTTTTTACACTAACAAAACACTTCCATTGTCTGGGCCAGTTGGCTTCCATTGCCTGATATACCCAGTACAATGCAGTACATTAATCAATAAACCAAATGCAAGCTCTAACAGAGAGCCATCAACAATGTGTTTCTTTCCATTGGAGAGTCAAGTTGATAATCTGCTGTGTTGTAATACACCACAAGACCTTGCAGGCTGTTCTAGTATCCTGAAGAAGCAAATGGGGAAAACGATGGATTCTCATGAAGACATAAGCAGTATTTTAGCCAGTTCTAGTTGGCTTTCCACTCTTCCCCTCTGTGATTTAAGACAATTTTGCAGTCACGTTGGTAAGTTAAACTTACAAGACCATTCAGTTGTAGCAGAAAATGGTACTCCAGAGAACTCATAATGGACAACAGCCGTAAATAGCATGCATCACACATACCATGTGATTTTTTCTTGCAATTGACAATCTCAGTCTTAGTAACTCATGTCTGCTTAGGGTTAGGCAAAAAGTGCCAGATATTTGCATTTATTTTTTTCTGCAATTAATAAAATGTGTTTCAGAGACCACCATAGTCTATGGGGGAGTCATGGTTTGGACAGATTTTAATTCTTAAAGCTACATATTGAATTTATAGTGGTAATGACATCTGTAAAGAGAGATTAGGAACAAGTAGGGGATTGAATAATGCCTAAGAGATATCTGGCCTTTAGGCCAATGAAAAGTTGAGTAAAAAGTGAAGACATGTATGATGATAAACATGTGCCCAACTATATAAACATCCATTCATTCATTTCTTCTTTCTTTCAACAATATATATTAAGCTCCTACTGGCACTCTGCAGGGTTCTGTAGATTACAAGATAAATAATGGTTTTTTTGCCCTCAGGAAGCTAGTAACAGTCTGGTAGGAAAGACAGGCACACAGATAATTACAATCCAATGTGATCAGGGACATTCATCAGGATATTTTCAAACATAGTGGAATAATCATTGTGACATCATTTATACTAATGCAAACAACTGCAAATGACTTAAACACACTTTCATAGGAAAGTAGTTCAGGAAACAATATGCAAAACAGAATGCTATGCAGCCATTAAAAATGACACATAAGTTTTTTTCTGTCAACACAAAAAGATATCTGTGATATAATGGTGACTGAAAAAAAAAAAAACAGAGGATAGAGTACATCACAGAAGGATCCTATTTGTATGTAGCTGTAAAATTTATCAAAAGGTATCTATATATAGAGACAGCTGCAAGTAGAGGTAATCTAGGTGATTTTTAGGTCATCTTTATCCCTATCTGGAATGTTTGCTTTTTCAGAGAATAATAATCATATGTCAATTTCACAAAGGCAAAGTATTTTCAAATACTAAGGCACCACAGGAGAGGAAGAGTAAAAAAATGAATTTTCACAGAAAAGGTAACATTTGATCTGGTCTGTCTAGTTTAAGTGTTTGCCAAGTAACGAAAAGAAAAGTAGTAGAAATGGCTTAAGTAGATCTATTTGCAAACAACTGAGGTCATAAAGTGCATAATACCCAAGGAAAAGTGAAGTGGTTTAATGTGACTAAAGCACAGGCCATTTGGAAGGCAAGAGAAGGAATGAAGGTACAAAAACTAAGTTTGTCTCTGCTTCTGCAGCTCTTTCTGGGGCATACTAAGGGTTTGGGAGCAATCTTGCATGCTATGGAAGTACCACAAAAACAAAACAAAACATAAAAAACATTATGCAAAGGTATGATCCTATGGGGCTTCTTGGAGTTGAAGAATTAGATAGTGGAATTAAGGGGCAGAAGAAATGGCCAGGAGAGCAGGTTTGATTTCAAAGTGGAATCATGCAGCTAACATGAAGTCCAGCAATCCTAGAAGAGAGTGTATATGGACCTGATAGAAGGAAAACAGGATGAGGAAGGATGGAGACAGGAAACAGGAGTGGAAAAGGAAGTGGAAAGATTCTGAGAAAAAAGAATTAAAATGAGAAAAATTTGTATATATAAGACACATGCTACTATGTTTTCCAAAAAAGGTATATACTATGCACATTTTATGCACTGTGCATTTTTCATTTACCAATATATCTTGGAGATGTTTCCATATCAATATTAAAAGATGTTTCTATCTTTTTTATTAGTTTTATTGTGATATAATTTACACAAAATAAATTTTACCTATTTTAGTGTTACAAGTCGATAAATTTTGACACATGTATACAGCGTCGTAAAACCAAATGAAATTATTGTTATCATCTCCAATATTCCCCTCATTTCACTTTGCATGCAATCCCTTCACCCCACCACTAGCCTCTGGCAACCACCAATTTGCTTTTTATCACCATAGTGCTTTCTTTTCTGGAATGTCATAATAATTAAATCATACAGTGTGGGTAGTGATGGCTCACACCTGTAATCCCAGCACTTTGGCAGGCTGAGGTAGGCAGATCACCTGAGGTCAGGATATCAAGACCAGCCTGGTCAACATGGCAAAACCTCGTCTTAACTAAAAAAATACAAAAATTAGCCGGGCATGGTGGTGCACACCTGTAATCCCAGCTACTCAGGAGGCTGAGGCAGGAGAATTGCTTGAACTCAGGAGGCAGAGGTTGCAGTGAGCCAAGATCGCACCACTGCACTCCAAGCTGGGTGACAAGAGCAAAACTCCATCTCAAAAAAAAAACAAAACAAACGAAAAAAAAGCATGCAGTATATAACTTTTCTGCCTGGCTTCTTTAACTTAGCATAATACTTTTGAGAGCTATCTATATTGTTGGATGCATCAATAATTTATTTTAATCACTGAGTTGTATTCCAGAGTACCACATAGCAGTGAATATGCCACAATTTGTTTATTCTCTCACCTCTTGATAGACATTTGAGTTCTTTCCGGTTTAGGGCCATTATGAATAAAGTTGTTACCATCAAAGAATGTTGTTGGGTACAATGTTCCATATACAACAATTAGGTCAAGTTTGTTAGTCATATTGTCTATATTCTAACCAATATTATATCTGCTTGTTTTGTGAATTATTGAGAGGGGTATGTTAATATCTCCAAAGATGATTATGGATTTGCCTATTCCACATTATAATGTTGTCAATTCTTTCTTTATTTTTAGGCTATGTTATTCACTGCATGCAGATTTAGAATTATTATATTTCCCTGTTTAACTGAACTTTTTGTCATTATAAGATATCTCTCCACTTCTCCTAAAGCATTGCCTTAATGTCTCCTTTGTGTGTATAAATACAGCTTTTCTGGCTTTTTTTGGTTAGTATTTAAAATACATATATTTTTCATCACTTTACTTTCAGTGTTTCCATATCTTCACAAGTATTTGTCTTTTGAAGCACCATATGGTTGTATATTGTATTTTATTTAGTCTAGCACTGTTTTATTTTAATTGAAGCATTTAATCAATTTCCATTTGATATAATTAATGATTTATATTGGCATAATGCTATCAATTTACTATTTGCTCTCCATTTGTCCTAACATATGATCAATTCTTTTTCCCATCTGACCTTCATTTGGATTGATTGTTTTCTTCCCATTGTTTCTTTTTTCTCCTCTATTAGCTTAAGTTATATAGCCTTCTATTCTTTTTCAGCAGTTACCTTAGAGATTACAAGGTACTTCTTTGATTTATTATAGTGTAATATAATCTACTATATTTTAGTTTCCACTACATATCCTAAAATCCATAACACATTTACATGTATTGTGTAATAAAGTCAATATTGATTTAAACCACATATTTACTCTTTTAGTTACTCCTCACTCCTTGCTGCATCTACAAACTTTCATCAGGTTTCATTTTTCTCCTGCCTGAAACTCACCTTTCAGTGTTTCTTCCGATATGAATCTGCTGGCAGTGAACATATGCATGTCTTGTTTGTCTGACAGTGAATTCAATTTATCCTCAGTTTTGAAAAATATTTTTGTTGGGCATAAAATCCTATCACCCCTGCTCATAACCTCTCCATTTTCCAAATCTCTCTCTGTTTCTTCCACCAGTGTGCAAGAACTTGACAGCTTTTAACAGTCTTTAGGTACCTGGAAACTTGTCTCCTCATTTTACAGAAATAGAAATGTGTCTTTTTGTTTTCTGTTGTATGTGTTCTTTTTCATGTTTTCCAAGATAAGAAAAAAAACTTTTACTGAAATTTCCAAATTATGGAACTTCCTTATACTCCTTATTTTTTTTATTGTTTTCTGTTGATTCTCTTAAAGTTTCCAGGAAGATAATCCTAGCACCTGCAAATAATAAAGTATTTTCTTCTCTTCAAAAGCTGTATCAATTATTACTGATACCTTTCTAATTTCTTAGAATTTCCTCAATACCGCAAAATAAAAAGAATCCTTTAAATTCATGCCATGTTATTACAACTGGTAGATATATAACACAGTAACAAATAATTCTGACTAGCTCTGTTCAAATGTGTGGGATTGTATGTAAACATATTCATGGCATTTTTATAGCACCTTGCAGCAGAGAAGGCCTTTTCACCTGTATTATTCCTTCGGTATTGTAAGTAAATCTGTGAAGTAGGCAAGGCAGGAATTATCACTCTCTTGCTTGTAAGGCAAGAAAAGAGAGAAAGCAAGGGAAAATCTTAGGTGTTCTGAATCAAAATCCAATATTCTTTTCATTTCATTATGTATTCTTTTGCCTGTATACATTTAAGAGGGAGGCCAAAATGAATCTTATTGAGACAAAATATGATATAGTGAAGAAACAAGTACCATGTAAATCATGAATTGGAAGACTTTGGTTTGAGATCTGGTTCTGCCTCTTACTGATTGAATGGATTTGGGACAATTAAAATATTTTGAAATCTCTGTTCTCTACCCATAAAGCAAGGCTCTCTTAAGTCTTTGCTGCACTAAATTTAATGATTATCAATGGCAATGTGAAACAGGGTAGATGAAAGTCAAACTTTTTAGCCAGTGGTTTCAATCTGCTTTAATTCTATTGGTTCCTTCAGTATTCTTTTAGTAAAGCTGCTAACAGGAAGCAAAATTACATGGAGCTTCTTCATCTCTCTTTTGGTCTTTTCCAATATTCAGATGCAAGTGCTAATAAGCAGAAAAGTGGTCCAAAGTTGGGTGGCAGCAGAAGAAAATAGAAAGTGCAGGTAATTGCGGCTAATAATCGGCTTCAGAACAACCAAGTGTGAGTTGGCTTTCTCTTGCTGGGACACAATTCCTTCCCAGATGAGCAGGGTTTGTCTGCACCCAAGCTGTCTTTTACAAACTCTTAAGCTATGATCTTTCTGACCCATATACCACCGGAATAAGAAACTGACCAGATTATCATTTCCAAACCATTTACCTTCGCCAGAACTTGTTCATCTTCAGCCCTACCCACCTTCCAGTGGCAGGAAGTGGCCCCAGTCCCTGTCCTTCCCAGAACTTTGCACTCTGCCTTTTCCCCAAAACCTGACGTGTGACCTTCGTTACCTCTAGATGGCAAGGAGCCCAAGAAGCTGTGATGTCTTTCTGTGATGGGATGGATTTGCTTATTTTTCACCAAAAAGGTGTGGGGATTCATGCATTGGCAGAGGGGGTAACAGAGATTCTGATGGTCCTACTCACCACACTGGGGATTCCTGGGGGCAGCAGGGAGGAAAGCATGGAGGCAAAGGCTGACCATAGGCCCTTTGTAGCTGATAAGCTTTGGAAACTGATCGAAGGATAATGAACATTCTATTGGCAGCCTCCAAATTTTTTTCTTAACTCTTTTCAGCTTCTTCACAAATTGTAAGTAATACACACATTTTCCTATTAATGTCCAAGACCTTCAAGCCCCGCCCTCTCTCTTTCCTTCTCTCTCAAACATATATCTCCCTTTCTTCTTCACTGCATTACTACAACCTCTTCCTTAACATCTGGTCCAGCCACACAGCAGCCTATGAGGTGTAAAAACAAAAACCTAAAGCTGATGGTATCACCTTCCAGGTAATACACTGTAGTAGAATCCACAGTTCTTAGTCTCCTCATTGAAAGTGTACCCCACTCCAGCTGGTCCAGCCAATTGGTCTCATTTTCTGTCACTCCTGAACCAAATACCCATCACTCTGATTTTTACTGTTCCCAAAACACACAGTGTCCTTTCCTTTTCATCCTCACTTCTTCTGCCTAGCAAACTGTCATTGTCCTCCCACCTGAAGCTTTTCTTGACGCCACAAGCAGAAAGTGCAGGTAATTGCGGCTAATAATCGGCTTCAGAACAACCAAGTGTGAGTTGGCTTTCTCTTGCTGGGACACAATTCCTTCCCAGATGACCCTTTTCCTGGGTCCCATGGCACATCATCTATGCAACTGCATACAACTCACCATGTGACCTACAGTCCATTTTCTTTTTTTTTTTTTTTATAGTCACAGCTCCTATTAGAAGTTTTTCCATTTTCATATTTGGTCTCTTCCACCACCCTGCCTGCTTTCCATATCTTATTTCTCTGTTGTCCACATGGGAATTATTCAGAAAATACTTGCTGATTAGATAGGTGCAATTAACTGTAATTAGCTCCTGTCATTAACTCCTCCATGCCCAGTTATGTCACAACATAATCACTCATTTTTTATTCATTCTTTCATTCAAAGAATATTTATTTATTGAGGTCTTGAGATGCAACAGGCACTATAATAGGGACTATAGTTAAAGAGTTAAAGTCCCAGCCAAACAAGGTCTGGGAAGTGGAGAAGGGAGACAATAACATCATGGAAGTACTGTGAAGGTCCCAGGCTTGAGGTCCTGGGCATTAGTAGGTATTTACTTAAAGCAAGGCAATGGATTGAAAGAGGAGGAGTGGAATCATCATCTTAGAAAAGAAGGCTCTGGGGCTTCTCTGCCTATCAAGTAGCTGTTCTTTATTCCTTTACTCCCTTAATAAACTTGATTTCACTTGAAGAAGAAGAGGAAGAAGAGGAAGAAAAGAAGAAGAAGAAGAAGGAGAAGAAGAAGAAGAAGAAGAAGAAGAAGAAGAAGGAGGAGGAGGAGGGGGGAGGAGGAGGAGGAAGAGGAGGAGGAGGAAGAGGAGGAGGAGGAAGAGGAGGAGGAGGAAGAAAGAAAAAGAAGGGGAGGGGGAGGGGGAGAGGGAGAGGGAGAAGGAGAAGGAGGAGAAGAAAGAAGGAGAAGAAGAAGAAGAGGAAGAAGAAGAAGGAGGAGGAGGAGGAGGAGAAGGAGAAGAAGAAGAAGAGAAGAAGAAGAAGAAGAAGAAGAAGAAGAAGAAGAAGAAGAAGAAGGAAGAAGAAGAAGAAGAAGAAGAAGAAGAAGAAGAAGAAGAAGAAGAAGAAAGAAGAAGAAGAAGAAGGAATTTTTAAAAGTCCAGATAGGAAAACCAGTTAGGATCCTAACATATGAAAATAAAACACAGCATACTACAACATGCTGGGAATAAAATATAATACATCTGTGCTATAATGATACATAATATATACAGTATAATAATAAAGTATTTGGATTGGGTTTGAGAAATTTACTACACACATCTGTGCTTCAAATATCCGAAGGACACACACATCACTTTAAACTATTTGGACTGGATAGTGGTCACCCATCAGGACCCTTCCCTTTATGTGACCATTGAGAGTCTTCATCCATGAAGTGGCAGACAGGACCATGTGCCCATTAATGTATTCAACATTTATTGGGTATCATGTTCTGTGTGCCAAAGACTATACCAAACCCTGAGGATGTCAAGGAGTATTAGACAAAGTTTCTGTCCTCAAAGAACTCCCACTTTCCCCATGGGAAACCGATAGGTATTTATGGGAAGTGAAAGAATTTAAGCCTTTCATAAATTTTCCTCTACTAGAACAGTGTTTCTCAAACTCCAAAGTGTGTGTGAATCCTCTGGAGATCTTGCTGAAATGCAGATTCTGCTCCAATGAGTCTGCGGTAGTGCCTGAGACTCTGCATTTCTATCAAGCCCCCAGACGGTGCCAAAATTAAGGAATCAGACTTTTGAGGAGCAAAGCCCTCCCTGTTCAACAGAGATATAATACAAGCTGCATCAGTAATTTTATATGTTTTAGTAGCCACATTTTTAAAAAGCAATGTAAGGTGAAATTAATTTTAATAATATGTTTTAACCCAATAGATAGTAAAAATGACTATTTCAATATGCTATCATATGAAAAATGATGGATGAGACATAGGTATTGAGTGAAACTTTTTGGTGCTAGCAGACTTTTGGGGTGTACTTTATACTTGTAACACAGAGCAATTTGGACTGATCACTTTTAATTACTCAATAGCCTCAGATGGCTCATGGCTGCTGGATTGAATGATACAGCCCTAGACCCTCTGCCAACTTCCTAACTAAAGCCCCTCACCATGCTGAATAGTAAAAGTTTATTATACCCCGGTGGAACAGAGCTGAGACACTGAGAAAATGAATAACAGAATAAGGTTTTTTCCCCTCAAAATATTCTGTTTTGTTGCCTTCTTTCTCACAAAACTATCCAATTTCAAAATATTACAAACTCATATTTTTTTGCAAAGGGTAATCTTGCCTTCTTATTTTGTACCCTCTGTCTCTATACTATAAGAAAGTGAGCTCACATAATGGGGATAAATGAAAAGAAAATCAGCAAATCTATTCCTGGGCAATTTTCAGATAACCAAGAGGAAGTGGTATAATCGAGGCTGAGATAACAATTTTAGACTCTGCATAAAGATGAGCCAATCCATCTGCATTCCCTCATTTGCATCAAACTGTACAGATTTTTCTGGAAATTTTGTTATAATATGCTGGGAATAAAAAATAATACATCTGTGCTATAATGATACATAATATATACAGTATAATAATAAAGTATTTGGATTGGGTTTGAGAAATTTACTACACACAGAAATGGCAGTCACTTGGGAGAAATGTGTAATCGCATCAGGAAAATTGCAGACAGATGCTGTGCACCCACCCCCATCAGTCTATCAGCTGATTTCACTTAGGGATGTTTGCAACTGTGCCACAGACCTGCCGGCTGGCTCACTTGTATCCCATGCTACTAGCTCCTTTGCCCCCAAATCTCCCTGGTAGAATTAACATTGCCAGGAGGAAAGCATTAACTGCTTCCCTCAAGCTTCAGGAGTTCTCATGAAAGCTCCTGACACCTCAAGGCTACCAAGGGTGGGGCCATATCACTTCTGTTTGGCTGTTCATGGCCAAGTCTCAAGCAATCTCCTTCCAGAGCTCCTGCCCTGAGCACTACCTCAATGAAGCCACGTGGTACAGCAACCTCTAGACACATAACCAAAATGAGATGGGAAGGGGACCGTGACATGCTCCACGAAGATTCATTCAACACATCCCACCCTGTTACACTTTATTACATTTCGCCAGGCTTAGACATATTATAAAGCACTGAGAGATAATAATCTTGAAGAAAGAGAAAGCTATTGATTTAATTCAGAAAACTTTGAAATACATTCTAGCAAATAATTTTGCTCTCAGGTCAGATACGTTTCTTGCTCTGCTCTTTCCACATTATTTGCCTGAAAAAAAAGTATTAGAACAGGAGAAGGATCCAAAATCCTTGAGGAAGCAGGCTCTGGGCTCTGGGACAGAGTTTCCTCTAGAAGCAAGTATCTTCCCCTGCAGCACTGCAGTGGGCTGAAGTGGGTCAGCTTTGTTACAGGATGCCATTACACGTCAGCAAAGAAGGGCAGGGAATAGGTGAGAGGAATGAGAGGAAACAATGTGAACTCATGTGCAATGAAATGTTTCATTATTTTTATTTTTTTGAGATGGAGTCTCACTCTGTTGCCCAGGCTGGCGTACAGTGGCACAATCATGGCTCACTGCAACCTTCGCCTCCCAGGTTCAAGAGATTCTCCTGCCTCAGCCTCCCAAGTAGCTGGGATTACAGGAGCCACCACCATGCCTGGCTAATTTTTCCCTTTTTAGTAGAGGTGGGGTTTCACCATGTTGGTCAGACTGGTCTTGAACTCCCGACCTTCAGTAACCCACCCGTCTTAGCCTCCCAAAGTGCTGGGATTCCAGGTGTGAGCCATTGCACCCGGCCCAATGAAGTATTTCAGATAAGCAAAGAGGATTTTTTTTTTTTTTTTACATACTGAACTCCTACTCTCTTCAGTGCAGCATCTCTCAGGAATCTTGCACTTCCCCCAAACCCTTTCCAGCTCCAGCTATTTAAGACAGCTGACTTCTAGACAGCAGAAAAACCATCACATGAGAACAGCACAATGAAGAAATGACAATCCTGAGCCATAAGGACCAATAAGGTAGAAGGTGAAAATGTAAGAGTCTGAAACCGAAAAACAGATGTCACCAGCTGACACCAGAGCAGAGCCATTCAAAACGGAAACCGTGCCAGGAAATTTCTATATCTAGGTTACTTGCTTTGAGACGTGGATTGTTTTACTCTCACGAAGCTTAGCATAGTTCAGGTCGTTTGCAGAGTTCTGGAGGTGTTCAAGGAATGAGGGAAAGTCAGCAATAGGGAAGTGGCCTTGCTGCTCTGTTACTCCACAAACAGAATTACGAGCTGTTTTGGGCTTATGTGAATTTAAATAGAGCTATTATATTTTAAAATTAAGGCTGAGCTGCTGGTTTATGGTAAGAAATAGAAGGAGGGAGGAAGGAAAGAAATCAGAAAAAAATAAAAAGAAAGAGAATGAGAATTATTATTATTGTTATTGTTACTGCTGCCACTGTTCCACTCAAAATGACTACAGTGGTGGCCTGCCAGTTCTCCACTTACATAACCTGACAAGGGTATTTCAGATTCGCAGTTGCTTGGCAACCTGCTTTTTATGTTTAAGCCATTTAAATATATTCACTTTTTGAATTAGGTATATTCACAGATGACTGGGCAACAAGAAAGGGCCACTGGCAGGCAAGAGCTCCTAGGATGTGTGGAATCAACAGAGTGTGTGGGGAGCAGGTCTGGTCAGAGAGCCTGACGGAGAATATTAGTGACACATTTAGGCCTGAAAATGGGAAATTGAGATCCGCATACAAAGTCTTTTGCTGCTTGCAAACAGTCTCAAAGACTTATTTCTGGCCCCTTCTTTTCAAAGTTTACTTCTGCCATCCTTAAACCTTCTTGTGGGTCTCTGCGGCATACCAGCAGTGGCCTGAGACAATGGCTTAAAAACCCAGCACTTGGGCTGAGATGGGTGAGTTACTGAAGGTCGGGGAGTCCAAGCCTGACCAACCCGGTGAAACCCCACCTCTACTAAAAAGGCAAAAATTAGCTGTGCATGGTGGTGGCACCCGTAATCCCAGCTACTCAGGAGGCTGAGGCAAAAGAATCTCTTGAACCTGGGAGGTGGAGTTTGCAGAGAGCGGGGATTGTGCCACTGTATGCTAGCCTGGGCAACAGTGAGACTCTTTAAGCCATTCTCTGTTATCCTTCTCTGTTAAGGACTGTCCAAGTTCAGGCATGTCCCCCGCTTCCCCACCCCCCCATTCCCCTGGGCCTGATGTGGGGAAGGTACCCTGCATCACCACCCTTCTAGTCAACTCTTCTGGAAATGGGGAGGGGGGTCCCACAAGACATCTATATCACAGAGGTACCTGGCACCCAGAGCAATACTAAGTCCCATCATTTCAATCTCCTAAATACCTTTTTGGGTATTTTCCATCCTCTCCATTCCTATTTCTTCCAAATATTCAGTAGCTACCCACTGGCCTCAAGATAAAATCAAGACTTCTTATTGAAGCACAAGGCCCTTCATGATCTGCCTTCCCAGTGGGGAGATAGATGTTCACCCCATGCCACAGACCCCCATCTGCACCCCCACAGTACAATTTGGTTCAAATATTCTGTTCTGCTCCTGATCTTTGTACAGGCCCCTCCTTCTGCAGGAAAGCCC
Organism: Trachypithecus francoisi; assembly: GCF_009764315.1. Classification (NCBI taxonomy): domain Eukaryota; kingdom Metazoa; phylum Chordata; class Mammalia; order Primates; family Cercopithecidae; genus Trachypithecus; species Trachypithecus francoisi. The sequence continues at coordinate 102,882,339 of NW_022681468.1, forward strand.
TCTCATGCCCTCTCTTCTTGACCAGCTCCCTTGGATTTCGTTTACCTCACATTTCACCCATTCTGGGATTCCTTTCTTTCCTCCTTTAGAGACTGAATTAAGTACTCCCGTGCCTGTGCTCCTACGCTATCTGGCCCTGATTTCTACCATGGCATAGGTCGTTTCAGTCGATCCTGCCTTGTACTTCTAGATTTCTCTATCTATCTTGAGCCAGAACAAGCCTCAAGGCAGGGAAGACACACAGGGTCCTTTATCCCTAAGTTTCTGGTCTGCCTGGAGCCAACACACTTTGTAAGATTCAGAAAAATATTTGAGATCTGAAAAAAAAAAAAAATGCATTGGCTCCAAAATATGAAAAGAAACTATTAAATTGAAATAAACATTTAATTGTCCAAAAAATAGAATATTATGTCAACTTCATTAATTGTTAAATTTAGTATTCATAAGAATGTCATTGACTTTGAAAGCAATTTGTAGGTAAGATTTCCACACTTCACAAGAATTCCCAATTACAGACAATAATGGCAAAAGAATCACTCATAAATTAAATATCATCCATAACCAAACAGTTGTAAAAACAAACATGAGATTATTTCAAATTCAGCGACAAAAAGGATATTTAATGTGGGTTGTGATTGCATTTTATTATGTTTAATATGCTATATGATGGGCCCTCCAATTCTTAAAGAATCTCAGGCCTACAAAAGATTTTAAAAGGGCCCTGAGTATATGTGTTTAATTCAATTTTGTTTCCCCAGTAATTAGAAACCAGCACAGTGACTGGTACACACATACACACATACACACACACACACATGCACACACATATTATAAATAATGTAGATTAGAACAACAAAGAGTAGTGAGTAGAATATTGCCCTTTCTGAAAATAAGGCAGACATTAAAGGCAAGAATTTTAAAAGTTCTACTGTGTAGCCATTAAGAGACGTGGCTCCAGAGACGATTCATATGGGAATGAGTAGCTTTCAAAGGACACAGTTTGAAAGTTGGAGCCTAATAAAACAGATTTTTAAGCCATGCATGGGCATGAGTGGCCTTGTAAATGAACAGGAAGTTAATGGAAATACTTCTTTTTTCTTTCAGGGTTTAGAGACAGAGAGAAAGACAAACACCAAAGAAACAGAGAGAATGACACAGATGGATGGATAGGGTATAGGGAGGGAGAGAAGGAGGGGGGAGGGAGAGAAGGAGGGGGGAGGGAGAGAGGGAGGGGGGAGGGAGAGAAGGAGGGGGGAGGGAGAGAGGGAGGGGGGAGGGAGAGAGGAAGGGGAAAGGGAGGGAGTGAGGAGGGAGGGAGGAGAAAAGGAAAGAAGGAGGAAGGAAGAAGGAAGGAAGGAAGGAAGGAAGGAAGGGAGGGAGGGAGGGAGGGAGGGAGGGGAGGGGAGGGGAGGGGAGGGGAGGGAGGGGAGGGGAGGGGAGGGAGGAGAAAAGAAGAAAAGAAGAAAAGAAGGAAGGGAACAAGGAAGGGAGGGAGGGAGGAAAAAAGGAAGGAAAGGGCTGGGCCCAGGTGGCTCACACCTATAATCCCAGCTACTCAGGAGGCTGAGGCAGAAGAATCACTTGAACCCGTGAGGCAGAGGTTGCAATGAGCCAAGATTGCACCACTGCCCTCCAGCCTGGGCAACACAGCAAGACTCTGTCTCAAAAAGAGAAAAAAAAAAAAGGAAGGAAGGAAGGGAGGGAGGGAGGGAGGGAGGCAAGTAGGGGAGGGAAGGAGAGAGGGAGGAAGGGAACTCTGGGCCCAAAGTATCTATCTGTGTGGCCAAAGTTGTCTATCATATGAGAATTTTTTGGTCATCAGTTTTTCCTGAGCAGTACATAGATTTAAAAGTCCCCAGGAAGTCATTTAATACAATCCTAATGACATCCCTCTAGTGCCTTGGTTTAAAACAATCCCCTAGACCATGCCAAAGGATTGTGCCAGAGATAGGACTTATGGATTGCATGTAAATGGATATTTTACAAATCAAGTCATCATTTAAATTTACTTTGAGAGCTCCCAATTTTGAAGCACCCTGCTATGAATCTTTTTGAAAAGTTAAGAGTTCTCACAGTTATTTTCTAAGTGAGATACAGCTACATGGTTAAGATTGGACTGCTCTGCTGCAAAGCCCTTGAAGCCAGCTCTGAAACTCTGTAGAGAAGGGCAAATAAGCTGTGTCTTAATCACTATGTCCTGTGTCAATGAGTAGCCTTGACTTGGGTTAGAATCTTGACTGCCCACTCTCTATGGCTAGTCATTGAAGTACACTGAGCTTCACAGCTTTACTCACAAAACTGGGGAAAATAATGGTCCCTATCTCATGGGACTGTTGTCAAAATTAAATATGATAATGCATGTAAAGCATTTTGCAAAGTATATGCCACATATTAATTGCCCAATCAATGCAATTAGTTAAGTTGTATAATTACTGGCATTATTATTAAGAGAATTATGTTATTATTATTCAAACTGTACTCAATCAAATGAATGAGTGAATACATTATTGGTGTGTCCATATATAGTTTGAATGAAAACCACTCAAATTTGACTTTAAAGTTTTCTGTAAAACATAAAAATTTAGAAAGATGGAAATAATGAAGAATGGATATTATCGTATTAATTTATGTAATATTATCATATTCTGTTCCATGTGGGTAAGGCAGTATCCTTAACGGTTAAGAATAAAGGTTTTCAGGTAGTCAGATGGACTGAGATCTAAACTAAAGTGACCGGTCAGGCACGGTGGCTTTACTAAAAATACAAAAATTAGCTGGGTGTGGTTGTGGGTGCCTGTAATCCCAGCTACTCAGGAGGCTGAGGCAGGAGAATTGATTGATCCAAGGAGGTGGAGGTTGCAGTGAGCCAAGATCGTTCCATTACACCCAGCCTGGGTGACAAGAGTGAAACTCCATCTCAAAAAAAAAAAAAAAAACCTAAAGTGATCAACTATCCTTCTTTGTTAAGGACCGTCCAAATTTTAACCCTGAAAGCCCATGTCCAGGTGAACTCCTCCATCCTGGGAAAACTGGGACAGTTGGTTGCCCTGAACCCTCACCCTGCCACTGAATTTGTGGCTTGACTTTGTGTGTTACTTACACCCGGCCTCAATTTGTTCAGCTGTGAAGTGAGTATAATAATAATAATCCCATCTCACTGCATTGTAAAAATTAAAGGAGACAGAATAAAGAGCTTAGCCTGAGCCAAACACATAGGAAATGCTCAGTATCACCTATTTGTAAGGCCCTGTGAAGTCAGCATCACTCTCAGAATGGCCCAGTTGGAAGTTGAAGCTACTCAGTGCTTCTGTGAAAAACAGCACTGGATTACCAGGGCTGGCTGAGTGATTGTATTTCCTCTGTTCTGCTGAGGCAAAGGGGTCTCCAAAAGACTGGCCCCTGGAGACAGACCCCCAAAAGAAAGTGGCAAGAGAGGAAGGCTGATGAGAAGGGAAAAAATTTCCACTAACACAGAAATATCTTCTGTGGTAATCAGCATTGATGGGAAAGGGAAATAAAGGGAATTTATGTGACAGTTTAATAGGGTTTTGTGAAATATGGTATTATTTTAAAGTTTGCCTGAGTGGGGCAGACAGCACATTAAGGTAACTCCAGCTCTAAAAAAATGACAATATTGCATTTTAAACTCTGAAATTCGCCCCACTCTTTCTTTGCTGTATTATGCAGGGTTTTATATATTTGCATTATACATACATATGTACACACTGTGGTGCGACCTGTTTTAGATGCAAAGTTGGCAAAATGTAGCATGAAGCCCAGGTTTGTAACGCCTGGATGCCACACCAGGACTTAAATTCCCATCCAGATATTACAATCTATTTTTTTCCTACCATTGTTATTTGTTTTAATGGTCTCTATTCTACCATGGGAAAGAGGAGAGGACCACAGCAGATATGTATCTTATGAGCATGAGACTTTTTTGTTCAGGTAATCATACAAATAACACCTGCTCACATTATCTCTAGAGGATAAAAACAGAGAAATCAAAGATGACCTCCAAATCACCAGGTCCTGGAATCCCCGGTGTAGGAAGGGGCTGGCAATATCTGGCTCCCGGACCTAGTGAGCATGGCAGCCCTCAACTGAACGAGAGCAGCCCTAACCTACTCCACATGGTAACTTAGAGTTCGCTTAGTGAGATTAAAGTACTAGGAACCAATTACTCTGAGATGTCACTTATATAAAATAAGTTTGTAAATTATAATACAAAATAAAGTAATGAGAGAAGCCTTTGGGACCTGATAAAAAGTAATGAAAATGGAGACTTGGAAAAACAGGACTTGTTAGCACTGACCAGGAAAAATTGTGCTCTCATTTTAGGAGTCTGAAACAGTTATTTAGAGCAAAAATGCTGCTAGAATAGGCAAGGCCAGTCTTCAGGCTGTGAGAACTACCGTATCTTCAACAGCCAGCTCCCTCTGCTCTGATTCTGTGCTGAATAAGCTGCCTTCTGCGATGTATTTCAGTGTCCTGAGTGGCTCACCTCAACGGGACTGAGACATACCATGTGAGTGACCTCTTCTGGTTCTTAGTAAAGGTATGCACCTATGTGAGTAAATATTTAATGATAAATTAATAGATTTGATTGTGATTTTTAAAATCCACCTCTTGGGACATTGGTCCATAAAATCCAAACCACCTGGATGAATGGATGAAATCAAGTATCTGAGACTGCAAAGAGAAGGCTAGGGCTGGGTCCATGGTGGTTCTGCACCATTAGGCCCAGCCAGAAAAACCTCACCAGCATAATCCTGACTTATATTTACCTGGCCCACTCTATCTGGCTTTCCCATACAGACAGGATCATAAATTAATATGGTCTAGCTCTGTAGAGTCCCTATAATCTGCTTTGCCCTGTGCCACCATTTGCAGGGTAATTTCAGAAAAGGGGAATTTAAGAGTTAATAATCATGCAGTGAAGCATCAGTTTGACCCAAAGATAAGTCTGGCCTTTGCCTTTGGCTACTTAGAGGAGACTCACTGTGCCCCTAGAATGTCCCACCTGACTGGAATATATTTGCTTGGGTGCTTTGGCATCAGGACTGTCTAACAATGTGACTTAAGATGAGAGCTTGAGCCATGCCCTAGCCCTAGCAGTTCTAAGCTCTGGAGGAACTGGAGACTAAAGGTATTAGCCCAACCTCTGCAAGGAAAGAGACCACAGGTCAGCCACATAAGCAGTATGCAGTCAAGCCCCAATGTAAACTCTAGACACCAAGAATTGGATGAGCTTCCCTGGTTGGCAATAATTTACACCTGTTATCACACATCATGGCAGTGAGGAGGTAATGCCAACCAGGATTCCACAGGGAGAGAAGAAGCAGAATCTCCGCATTTAAACTCCTCCTGGACTCTGCCCTATGCATCTCTTTCTTTGCCTCGCTCTAATTTGAATTCTTTCCCTATAATAAATTATCATTGAGTGTAGTAACTTTCAGTGAGATGTGCAGTGCTCCAGCAAATCATGGAAACTGAGGGTGATTCTGGGAAGTTCCTAAACTTGCAGTTGGTACAGAGTGAGTGCAGTTTTGCAGGAACGGTTCAGACGTTGAAGTTTGGGTAAAAATATATCCCTAACACTGACCTTCTTCTCATCTAGCTGATAACTGTCTCTGATTCTGACATCAGTGACATCCTTCTGACATCTTTCTCCTTTGTCCCATTGAGTCTCTAACTTGGTAGGAAGGTTTAAAACATGTACCATATTCTCAGCTAAAACCTTGGCACCTCTCTAGCATAATTCTGCTCTCCATATGCTCACATAGCCATGAACTATATTAGATAAATGTCTACTCAGATCCAACTTGATGTAAGGCCCACCAACTTGTCCGTAGCAGTTTGGCTGCCTGGCTCACCAGACTCTGAGAATGTGAATGCGTCAAATAGGACCCCACCCTTCCTTTCCCAACATGAGCCCTGCCTAGCCATTGGCAGTGGCCCAGAAGAATGCATTTCTTTATGGTATTCTTTCACTTCTCCTTCACCCATGGCTCCCACACCTAGGTCTTCTACCCTTTGCTCAAACTCAGTAAACTATAAAGCAACTGAACACAGAAGAAGCAGCAGTGCAAAGTACAGATTTTTAGGGCCAGTTCAGAGCTACATAAAAGACTGCGTTTCTTCCCTGTATGTACTTGCTCATGGGGTCAGCACATGCCGAGTACCTTTTTTGCATTAGGTACCATGCAAGGCACCAGGGATGGATTAGTGAAAAGGCCAACATAACATGAGAACAGGAGAATTCAAGGAGTTTAATATGATGCTACAAATGAAGATCACAAGTTCTGCACCTGACATGGTTAGGCTCTGTGTCCCCTCCCAAATCTCATCTTGAATTGTAATTCCCATAATCCCCATGTGTTGAGGGAGGGACCTGGTGGGGGGTGACTGGATCATGTGGGGAATTTCCCCCATGCTGTTCTCATGATAGTGAGTGAGTTCTCACAAGATCTGGTGTTTTTATAAATGTTTGGAATTCCTCCTTGGTGCTTCTCTTTCCTGCCGACTTGTGAAGAAGGTGTCTGCTTTCCCTTCTGCCATGATTGTAAGTGTCCTGAGGCCTTGCCAGCCATGTGGAAATGTGAGTCAATTAAACCTCTTTTCTTTATAAAGCCAGTGTGAGAATGGACTAATATAGCCCCTTTCAAGGCAAACCCATACCCAAATATCATCTTACCAGGGGTCAGATAGGCTGCCTTGGGTCTGACCAAAAGGCAAGGGAAGAGTTGAACCCAACTGACCAAGTAGAGAAAGAGTGTGACAGATTCCACAAAGGGAAACTAAGAATCTGTAGCTTTAGGACCAGACAACAAATTAAGAAACATTTACTATGTGTTCATCATTGACTAAGCATTGTGGTTCTTTTGACCCAAATTATCCTCAGAATAGCTCATGATGAATATGCTACTGTAAGCACCACTTCACAAATCAGAATACTGAGACTGGGAATAGTTAAGTGACTGGCTCAAGATAATATGAAAAAAAAGTCCTAAAGGCTGTGTTCTAAAGCAGGCAGTCTGGTTCCTGTATGCCACATTCTTAATTAAGCCCTGCTACATTTCCAAAGAAATAGTTTCATGAGAGATAGCCATGGAGCAAATCAGGAGCTAAAAGCAGAGTCAAGAACTCTGAGGTTCTTTTGGCCAGATAGATGCATGAGGCAAGTGTGTGACTGATGATCCTCAATTTACTGGTTTTAGATAGACAACCCTAGCTCACTCCATTCCACAGACTGTGCTCTAACTCCAATCATTGTCATGGCCAGAGGGACTGGGAGGGGAAAGCAGATAAATCAAAATGATCCATCACCAGCAGTGTATACACAAGACAAGTCACATGCCCTGAAGAAGGTGCTGCCTGGTTCTCATCATCTCCTTCATATGGTCTTCCTATTACTTTTATGATATTTAGATAAATGCAAGCATTAAAGTCAAACATGCAGACCTGTAGGGCATCCATTAAGATGTATCCATGAAACATAAAATAACACTTATCTTCATAGGCTTTGTAATAAATCCACAGACGTTTCCTCGCCAAGATACAAATCTTATTTGGCTCAAAATATCAATGGAAACCAGTAAGTATTTACACACTTAATTGGAGAGACCTACGGATTAGAATTTAGAAAAGCTGAGTTACATTTCTGGGTTTGTTTCTAACAATTGCTGGAACCTTCACCAAGTCAAGTAAGCACTCTAGACTTGAGTTTCTGTCTAAACATGCAACCAAGTCAGACTTAGGTAGGAAACCCACAGGAGTTCCTCACCTGCTAACCTCTGTATGATGGTCAACTTTCATTCATACAGCTCATGCCACAGGACCTTGTCTAGGGCAGGGGGTAGTGAATTAAGTTAGTAATAGCTCCTATACAGCAAGCCTTGTATTTAGCATGTTACACACTTAATTTTACTTATTCCTCACCATAACAAAAGCAAAGGGGTTTTATAGGTTCCACTTTAAGTAAAATATAAATGGCTACAGATGTTAATTATGCTCATGGAGAAACTCCTTGTAAACAGAACGATAACTTCAACCAAGACCTAATGTGAGACTTAACCCCTGGTCCTTCCAGCATGCTGTGCTTTGCCTACAGTTTTTCCTCTGTTACCTTTGTTTTTGTCCAAGGGCCCTTGACTTGTTTTCCCCACAATCTCCACCTGAATCTTCAATTTTCCTTTGCTTGGTTCTCTGGTCTGGATTCTCACTCTGGTGCCTGCTCTCCCTGGACTCCTGGCCACTGGCCTGCCTAGTGTACCTTCTCCTCAGATTTGCTAAAAGACTTAGATTTCATCTCTGGCATATAGTATTTTCTAAAACCCTCATCCAATACAGCCAAGCTCCTGGTCCTGGCCTTCAGAGCAAGCCTTCTACGGTTCGCATGCCCTCCACCATGCTGAGCCATTCCTATTCTGTCCCTGCTCATGCCCCAGCATGTCAAGGTGATTTCTCTGCCCATGAGAGCAGAGCTTCTAAGTTGAAAGGGTGCCAAGACCTCTTCCGGGGAAAAGTAATTAATTACATTATAAGAGGCACACACTCTAGAAGAAAATTGCACATAAAAATTTAGACTAGAGAATTTCAAGCAAAATATCATCAACCTCTTCCTAAGGATATGTTGATTAAACCACAAGGAGTTATTTAGGTGAGGGTCAATGAGGTATATTTGTAAAGGTAATGACCCATTAGGCTGCATGCTATTTGAAGGGGATGTGGGACTAGTTTCAAAACCTCTTATTGCTTTGACCATTTAATTACATGCCAGAAACTATAAACAAAAAGAAGGAAGAAAGAAAAGAAAAGAAGAAAAGGAGGGGTTACAGGGGTAGACCAGTTCTTCCCAGCACTTTAACTAATATTTACTCTTCTGGAATTCAAATTTCATCCGTAACACCCAGTAACAGCTTGATTCCCTGGTCTGTAGCAGCAGCAAGGGCTGGAGGGACCTCTTCCTCACTATAGCTACCTTGATACCTTCTGCTCAGAGCCCTATATGCCCTACCCCTTGTCTTCTTAATTTTTCCAGAGAAGCCTTTGTAGCATCTAGAATCTAGCCAACCAGCCTCGGGTGAGACAGAGAACAACCTCCCCGATGGAAACAGTTTCTCAGGTATCAGTCCCAGGTGACATTGTAGAGGTAGCCAGGAAAATTACAACCATAAGAGAAAAAAAACAAGTCTGTATTCCAAATCAGAATGAAGTATATAAGCATATATTTGCATTTATGCAAACATGTGCATATGTATGAATGGAGACAAATAGAGAATGAATGAGAGAGAAAAAGTGGCAGGCAAAAAGACAGAAAGGAAGACAGATGAGACACTCAAAGAAAAGACACCAAGGGAGGAAATGAGGGGTAGAATGAATGGGAGGAGGGAAGGAGGGAAAGAAGGGAAAACAATCTACATTTGACCTTAACTTATGTTACATTTGAGGCCAAGACTAAGCCAACCAAATAGGCGCTACTCTTGGCTGAATTGGGACATTCTCATTCCAAATCCTGGAAACGCACAGCATGGAGTCTGCACAGAACTCATATGCACATCATGCCCAGGCATGCTGATGAACGTGAGGGTCTGTCCTATCTACCATCTCTGCCTGGCCCCAGGCCACATTATACCAGGATGAAAAGCCCAGCAGCTATGGGTCCATTAGCATTGCACTTTTGGGGAAATGCTGGGAGGGTGGGGAGGCAGAGGAGCATAAGATATGTCTGAGGGATGCCTGGTACCCCAGCCCCAGATTGAAGTGACCACTGCCAGGAATACAGGCAGATGCTGCTCTGACAGTGGCTCTGCACACCTCACCTCCCACCTACAAGCAGCCGCTCTCTACCACTTTAGCATAGCCAACCAAAGTTGTGCCAAAACACATTAGAAATGGCGGAAAGAGGCAGCATTGTTGCCTTAGCCTCTCCTCTCACCACTCTACCCCCTTTGTGGGTCTCCCACCCGCCTAAAATTATTTTCCATTAAGGGAAAGATAACACACTTCTGCACACGGTGTTGGAAACTGGGATGCACACATAAATGGTCTTGACCCCAAAACCTCAGATTCTCAGCCAGGGTGAGGTATGAGAGTCTGCTCACAAATAATGATGATGTATTATGATGTGTAGTAGTAGAAATATATGTATATGTGTGTATGTTATTTATATCTTATATATGCAATGTGTTAATTATATATGTATAACTATATATAATAAAATATATGATATATATGAAGTACATGCAGAGGACAGGCTGAACCAAGACTTGAGGGGTGGAAGAAAAGACACTCCAGGCAGAACTCTTCATGCACAAAATTATGCAGGCAGCTCACTCCAATCTCATATCCAACTCCACCATTTCCTTAAAACTGACTTTGCTCCAGGCCCCAATGACTGCCATTGTTTTTATTCCTGTGAACTCCTTTCAAATCTCTTTGTTCTTTGCCTACCAGTCGCATGGAGCACAACTAAATTTTTTTTAAAACACTCTTTTCTCCACATTTGCAGGCACTTAACACCCCTCATTTTCCTCTTACCTCTTCAGCTAGCCCCTTCTCCAAATCTGTATTGGACTATGCTGCCATTCCTTTCTTCTTGAACCTGGGCTTTCTTTGCTCACACCAGTCAATGCCTAAGTGATCTTATCCATTTCCAGGCTTTATATATCATCTGATTGCTGGTGATTCTCAAAGTCAGGTCTACAGCCTTGAGCACTGCTCTGAACTCCAGACCCATAGACCCAAGAGCCTTCACATGCTTCACATGCAGAGGCACAATGTGTAGGTGCCTTCTGTGATTACTTTGGCACTCAAGTCAGTGAACACTTACTGCACACCTACTATGCACAAGTCTCTTACATGGAACAGGGCATATACAGAACCCTTCCCTCAAATAGTTTACTGCTAGTGGAAAGAGGAGAGAGGATTAAGCAAGGTCACGAATAATGCTACACCAAGAAAGATGGAGATGTAAGAGCAGATAAGTGGTGGCAAAGTAGTATAGATCGGCTCAGGTTAGATATCACGGACTATGCTCTGGGCAGGTGTCACTTGTGCTGGCATTAAAGAATAGAAACAGGTCAGGCGTGGTGGCTGACACCTGTAATCCCAGCACTTTGGGAGACCAAGGTGGGCAGACTCAGGTCAGGAGTTCAAGATCAGCCTGGCCACATGGTGAAACTCCATCTCTACAAAAATTAGCCGGGCATGATGGCGGGTGCCTGTAATCCCGGCTACTCAGAAGGCTGAGGCAGAAGAATCGCTTGAATCCGGGAGGCGCAGGTTGCAGTGAGCTGAGATTGTGCCATTGCATTCCAGCCTAGGCAACAGAGTGAGACTCTGTCTTATTAAAAAAAAAAAAAAGGAAACAGTGGGAATGAGGCTTACTAGGTAGCTGCAGATGTGAATCCTCACTCTAAGACATCAGAATATTACCCAGGGTGGCTAATACTGGTTTAATGGCCAGAAAATCTTTCCTAATTACCGATTTAGCTGCACATCATATGTTTTTATATGTAATGTTTTCATTGCCCTTCAGTTCAAGACATTTTTAAATTCCAGGGTGATTTCTTAATGAAAAATTAAGTTTCTAAATATTTTTTATGACAGAGATGGAAGTAAATTGCTCTCTGCTCATAAAACCGGTGACTGATTTTTTCAATTGCCGATAATTTTTTTCTTCTGTGACCCACAACATGGTTAGATTTTGTAAATCCATTTGTTGGGTGTGAAATTCTATATATGCCAGTGAGACATATTTGTTTAAATCATCCATTTTATATGTTTGTTCTCTACCTCCTTGTAATTCTATCTGCTTTTGCTCTGTTGATAGGGGCTTGATAGACCACACGACTGTATTTTTTATTATGCAGTAGCCCTTGTTATCCCTATCATTAGATTTTCCATAATTTTTTCTCATTTAATATTAATATTACTGCACAAGCTTGTTTGGTGTTTATATCTGCAAACCTTCTTTGAGGGTCATCTTAAGTATGTCTTTTGTTAGCAGAGATGGAGATCGATTTCATTTTTCTCAAACTGTCGATTTTAGCCAAAAATAATTTACTTTAACCCAATTATTTTTATTGGTATTACTGGTTACGTACATACACTCATTTTAACCAACTGATTTTGTGTTTATCAGTCTATTTTTATTCCTTTTCCCCCCTACTTTCCAGTCATGCTTAAGTTGATGGGGTTTAATGTATTCTACTCTTTGATTTAGCTATTAGTGTCAAAATTATAGATTTTATGTCTTGACTTTAGTGGTTTTCTTTAGCCTATAACTATTCTGAACAAAATTTATGTATTTACAATGCATCTGCATCCCCAAAATATGACAAAAATTTTAACATATTTTAAGTACCCATTAAACTTAGTCTTCCATATTGGCATTGCTGTCTATAGTTTGCTTTATCAAATTAAACAATAAATTAGTTTTTGTAGCCAGTCCTTTCTGTAATTTCTTATAAAATGTATCAATTTCTATATTCATCATCATTCCTTGTATAACATGCCTGTCATCTCTTGTTTACTATTCTTCTTGCTGAAGTGCATCCACTAATTATTCCCTTATTGAGTGTCTTGTTGGTAGACTTTTTTCATCTTCAATGACTGAAAATATCCACTTTTAACTTCATTCTTTTTTTAAAGACATTGTGCCTTGTTGCCCATCCCTTTCTTTCAGTCTAACTGTTGTCTCTTTGAAAGTCATCTGTTTTATTATCTTGCGTAGATTCTCAAATTTTCTTTTTATCCTGTTGTTCCGTTGATTCAATATGATGTTTCTAGGTGTGGATGAATCTTTATTTCTTTTGTTTGATATTCAGAATACACTTTTGAAAGACAAATCTTTCCTCTATTTTACAAAAATTTCAGCTATTGCATCTTATAATACTCTTTCTCCACCATTCGCTTCATTCTCTTCTGGAAGTTCTATCAGATAAATGTGCGAGCCTCTCAGTATATCCTCATGTCTACTAACTGTGCTTACAGAGATGTTTTATTCCATTCCTCTTGTGCTGCCTCTGAGTAGATTTCTTCCACTTCATTAACTTCTTCTTTAACCTTGTCTAGGATTAAATTTATCCCATTTACTTTTTTTGAATAAACTGTATTTATTTCATTTACAAGATTTCAAACTAGTTAATTCTCACACTTCTTAATTGACATTATTTCTTCATTTATCACTTTGAGCATCCTAAATGTAGTAACTTTAAAATCTTCATGTAAAATTTTTATATATTTGATATCACATAGAGTGAATTTGTGGTTTTCTTACTGGCTTTGTTGGCTGTTTTTCTCATCACATATTTTGGAAGTTTTATTTGTTATAGGTTCATGTTGAAAGTGGATTTTCCTTGGTTGTTGTTTCTCTCTCTCTCCATCCCTCTGTGATCATCATACCTATCTAGTGGTGCTGTTTTTGCCTTCCCTCACCTTCAGACCCCCAGTTCAGGAATACGAGGGAGCTCTTTGCCCATGGTGATATTAGGACTATGGCATCTTGGTGCTATTCCTGGATGCATCTTTATCCTCCTGACTTTGTAGGTCCATTGATTCTGAAAAAAACAAATTCCCAAGTCCTGAATCAGTACTTATTTATTTTTTTTAGTGTACTTTTCTTTGTGGGAGGGGAACTGAAACCAGTTCCAGCCTCTGACATCAAACAGTGAGGCTTACTCTAGAACCCTAACCCATGTGTATTAGTTTTAGCAGAAATAGCCCAGGAGTAAAATGCTAGCTACTATGTCTCCTTCTAGTCTTAGAGCCCAGCAGGCCACTGACTTAAGCCTTCCTCAGCAGTTTATATTTCTGGTCTATTTGTGGTCATAATAACTTATTTCTGAACTTATGTTCTTTTCACGTGTTTAAATTGTTATATTTTATCTACCAATGTCATATGTTTGGATGACAAGAAAAGTATCCTAAAAGCCTCTTTTTCTGAGATCATACTTGTAAATATGGGAGAAGGAGGCTGAGCTTCACATACGATGGATTACGTATCTTTTCCTGCCTTTCTCCCTACCATCCATCTCTTTTCTTCTGGTAAAAAAAAAAAAAAAAAAAAAAAGGCCAGTAAAAACTGGCACCAAAATCAGTCTTCTAAGAGGTAGTTCTAGGACTTGTATTTGACCTAATAGGAAAGATGCTTCACGCAATTCCCTTCATACTAGAATTGCTAATTAGTAACATATAAACTTATATCTCTAGGAGTAAACTAGGCTATTAGAATTCCCTGACAAAATACATTCCACACAGAGGGGAGCACAGCAAAAGACTAAATTCTAAGGGCATTGTTTAGTTTTTGGATAAAACCATGCTTAAAGATTCCATTTCCCCAAACTTTTGATTTACATGAGCCCATAGATTTTTCTACTTTGCTGAAACCATTTTAAACTGGGTTTTGTCACTTGGTTCTAAACAGTTCTTAACTAATGATCAGGCTTCCCTCGAACTAAATGAAATTAAAAGACACATATTCACACATATAGACACATTATTTCAGATTTGGTGAAAAGTTTGAGCTGACCCAAGTCGGCCCACCCCTAGAAGATAGACTGGATATGAGAAATATTTCTAAGCATAGTCCACAAGCCCCAGTGTCATAAAGTATGGGGTCAAGGCTAACACCTTATTGCTGCAACAAAAGCAACCACTTAGCCGAGCCTCATCTTATTTTATACATGGACAAGAAAGACGGTAAAGGAACTTTATTCCTCTCGAGATCATACAGTTTGTTTCGACAGAGCTGAGACTGCACCTCTGAGGCAGAAGTAATTCTGGGATTTGGGAGTCTGGACATCTCCTGAATGCTTCTGGCATAACTTGTTTGGGGAATGTAAAGAAATACGACTGGTAACATCCTTCCAAAGAGTAGTTCAGTGACTGAACAAATAAGAATGGGCAAGATGTCTGGGAGAGACAGGCGATGCCAGGGTAGATGCACACCTAACTGAACAATTTAATGTGGCGGCAGCAGAGTAGGTGATTAAGAGTATCGATCCTAGCTGCATTTGAATCCTGGCTTTACCACTTGCTGGTAACTTGAGTCATTGACAATTAATCTCTCTTTGCCTCAGTTTCCTCAACCATAAAATGGGGATTAAAAATAGGATCAGCATCATAGGATATTATGATCATTAAATGAATCAATATGTAAAGATCTCTGAAATGTTGCCTGACTCGAAGTAAACCCTTTATGGATCTTCATTAAATAAGTACTACTTTGTTCCTCTCTAGCCTTAACCAAATTCTAGTGTGTTAATTTAAAAGGTCAGTTTTCAGCCATTGTCTCAGATTCCTTAAGTCTTCCTTCATTTAAAAAATGGAGCTGAATGAAGAATGTAGGGGAGGATTGTGTCACAGCCTTTTCTAGATAAATTTCTTGGCAACAACCAGAGATTAAACCAGAAAGCAACACATTTAATCAAGAACCTGAGCAACTTTATGAAAATATTTGCTGCCAGACTTGGGGACACAAAGGGCTAAAGAAATATCAGGTGCCTTTCTTCACTATGTGCACAGAATCCACTCTGCTTTGATTCAAGTTTCTCAGGGGGAAAAGAAGATTTTTTTCTAACAAATCATGAAAAGGCACTACAATCAGAGTCTTCCATTATCACACGGATAAAATATCAATTTTTGTCAGGATAAAACGAAGCACAGATTGGCCCTGATAGGGAAAATTAAATTTCTAGCCTCCACTTGATTTGATATTTATCATTCCCTTACCCCAGAAATGTTCTGTCACAAAACATTTTAAAAAATATATTCATCACACACCAAAAAAGCTTAAAGGCTCTTGTAAAGCAGAACTGAAAAATAATGGGTGTGACTGAGAAAAAAATCAAAGGTTTGAGTGAGAAAAAGGGATAAAAAATCAGAAATATGAATAATTTCAGGCAGCTCTGTAAAGAGATAAATGGGTATAGAGAGAGAATGTAAGAATAGGTTTCAGATAAGAGAGGCAAAAATTCGATCACCCACTCTCTGAGACAGGGCTAGCAAATGGTAAATTTCAATTTTATTTTTCCAAACAGTTGTTGAAACAGTTGCACCCCTCCATCTTGGGTAACAAAGACATGGAGCAAGCAGTCAAATGCCCATCACATCCTTATTGTCAGTTTCTCCCAATCAAAATGTTAAGATCAGAAGAATTCAGATAACTCAAAATTAGTTCTTACAGATGAACTTCTCTGTAGAAAAATTTCAGACTACTACACATTGACTTGAATAGCTTAGATGAACCTCTTCTGACTAATGTAGGAGATCAAAACTAGGCTATTAATTCTAATTAATCCAACTTTAAAGTTTTTTTCTTCTGTCTGGACATTGCTGTGACACTTTTTCAGTTGCTACTGCTTGTCTCTTATGGAAATGATACTTTTCTTTCCCTCAGTTAGCAGGGCAGTTCTTGAGATGTAAATAAATCAATGATATATATATACATATATGTGACATATAAATCAATGTGACTCCTGCTGGCTATCTAAACACTAATGCAAAAAGTAATAATCATAAAAGCATGGAAAATGCATTGTAAGGAATTAGGACAAGTTCTGATATTCAGTTAATGTGCTACCAGCCAATTTAATTCAAATGAAGACACTACCATGTTAAAGGTAAGGTACTCTTCTAAGTAACTTAAAGAATAAAAAAAGGGATTGAAACATAGTTTCTGTCTCCATGGAGATAATAAATATTAAAACTGAAATGCTAAGGGCACACATTACTACAAGAAATCAATACAGTTGTATATAAATGTACAAAGTAAATAATGTAAGATCTCAAATATGAGACAGTGGTCAGGAAAGAAGATATTTTCTAACACAACATGTGTAGAAAAACATTCCAATCAGTGGGAGGTAGGACAGCAGTCAATGGCAGACACATTAAAATTCCAGATTAAAGCTTCATGTGGTACAAGTAGGTGATAAGCCAATAAAATACCAAAATGGTAGCAGGATCTGGAATCACCTCACCTAGGCTCAAATACTTACTAACTCTATGACTATAGCACATAATTAATGCAATTATCAAATTATAATAATAGTACCTACTTCACTGGGTTACTAAAATCACTTAGCACAATGCCTGGCCCACAGTGAGCTCGCTTTCATGTTCACTATTATTAATGGCTGCTATTCGTGGTGGTTAAAGTATGTAGAGAGCTGGGTCCTACATTGCGGAGGATCCTGAATTTCACACTGTATTTAATTTTTTCAGCGAGGGAAGCTAAGTGATGGTGTCTGAGGAAAACAGTGATTAATCTAGAGTATGGAAGTTATGACGGAAAAGAACAGAGACTTTGTGCATGGTGATTATGAGTGAGAAAGGTTCAGACGAGAGGTAATAGGCATCGCACTAAAATAGAGATGGGGGAATAGAAACGCAGGATGCTCACCTGAAAGAAATCATAGTAGAATATAAAAGCTGGGCACTGATTATGGAGTAAGAGAAAGAATCAACTCTGATTACTAAATTTTGAGCCTGAATAGTGTGGATAATGGTGACATAAGGATGAGCAAGTCAAGAGGGAGCAGGAATTGCCAAGTAGGGTAGGGGGAGGGTTATCAATTGGGTTTTCACCATGCTGGCTCTGAGGTATTTAGGGGAACCAAGGAGAGCTCTCAAGCAGGCATTTGGAAATATGAATCAGGGATTTGGGAGATAAGTCAGGCCTAAATTAATGAATTTGAGAGCCATTTGCACACAGGTCTATAGCTAAAATGGAGTAATCATAAACGTGCCTGAAATACAGAGAAATAAGAAAAATAGGTGAAGATCGTTCCCTGGGGAAACTACGGTTAGAAATGTGAGAGGGAATAGAAAGGAAATCAGTATGATCCTGCCATGGAGGTCAAGGGAAGAGAGGGCTTCCAGAGGGTGAGGAAATGTATCATCCATACAAACGGGTCATGAAGAATTCAAGTGGGGACAAAGACAGAGAAAATGTTGTTTGATTTGACAAGGAAGAGATTCTGGAGAGGCTTATTATCATGAGAACTATTTTAAACCGGAAAGTAACAAAGAATATGAGAACAAACCTCTAAGTACCCATCACTCAGTAGAATGATGATGGAAGAGTAGTATGTCTCAATGACACCAGTAAGATAACAGAAGAGGAGGTGCCCAGTTTGCATCTGCCCACACAAAAATTGATCTGGCAATCATCCACAGACAAAAGTGCCTTTGTCTTTAGGATCCAGATAAGCTTTAGGATCCAGATAAGAGACTGAAAAACCCTGGCAATGCTCATAACCAAGGAGATCCCCTTTGAGAAAGCAGGCCCCTGCCCCAGTGGCAGTCTTACCAAGCCTGGCCACAGCTGCAGACCAAAGAAGCCCCATTCCCCTGTAGACTCAGCTCTGGCCCCACTTGGCCACCATTCTGCAACCAGCTTGATGTGTCGAGAAACTCCGGAAAAGCCACACCTGTCCATGTCCCTGGTATTAAACCCTTGGTTAAAACTGCAAATCCTGAGGCAGTCCTGTGACTCATTTCTAGCTCCAAGCTCCACCCTGCCAGTCCAGGAGCAGTCCTGCCCACCCAGGAAACTGGGTGAGGGCAGCAGACACATCCACCTCAACTCTTGGTAGCAATCCAGCTGACTTTGGTCCCTACTGCAGATCCTAAAGTAGCTCTGTGACTCAGCTCTAGCCCTGCCCTACCCATAGTCCAGAGTCAGCCCTGCCTGCCTGGGAACCCAGTGACTCACATCCATGCTTCTGGTGGCAGGCCCTCCAACCTCAGTCTCAGCTATGGAGCCTTAAGCCTTAAGGACTCCTAAGGGAGTCCTCTGAGTTGAAACAAAAGAACATTAATTAGTAACATGAAAATATATGCAAGTGTAAAACTCACTGGTAAAGATAAGTATATAGTAAAATTCAGAATACTCTAAAATTGCAATGGTGGAATGCAAACCAGTTTAACTCTATTATAAAAGTTAAAAGACAAAAGTATTAAAAATAACTAGATATAATAATTTGTTAATGGATACAAATATTAAAAGATGTAAATTGTAACTTCAATAACATAAAATGTGAGAGAGAGTAAAAGTATAGTTTTTGTGTAACTGAAGTTATTAGCAGCTAAAAATACTGTTATAACTGTAAGATAATTTACACACATTTCATGGCAGCCTCTAATTGATACACAAAAGAGAAAAAGAAAGGAATCAAAGCATACTGCCCCCAAAAGTCATCAAATACAAAGGAAGGCAGAAGCAAAGAAGAAAGAAAGAAACCATGAAACAGTTGGAAAACAATTAACAAAATGGCAAGACTAAGTCCTTACCTATCAAAATAAGTAAATGGATTAAATTCTCCAATCAAAAGACATAGAATGGCTGAATGGATTTTTTTTTTAAAGATGCAACAATATGCTGCCTATAAGAAACTCACTTTAGCTTTAAGGACATACATAGGCTAAAAGTTAAGGGGTAGAAAAAGATATTCCATGTGAAAGTAACCCAAACAGATCAGGGATAGCTATACTTATATTAAACAAAGTAGACTAATACAAAAAAAATTGTTACAAAACACAAAAAATGTTATCATATACAAAAAGGTCCATTCAATAGAAAGA
Organism: Trachypithecus francoisi; assembly: GCF_009764315.1. NCBI lineage: Eukaryota > Metazoa > Chordata > Mammalia > Primates > Cercopithecidae > Trachypithecus > Trachypithecus francoisi. The sequence continues at coordinate 102,901,932 of NW_022681468.1, forward strand.
TAAAACAATTAAAATTACATATCCCCCCAATATCAAAGAACCTGAATATATAAAGCAAACATTGACAGATCTAAAGAAGAAAATAGACATCAATACAATAATAGTAGGAGACTTTAATACTCCACTCTCTATAATGGATATATGATCTAAACAGAATATCAGTAAGGAAAAAGCAGAACTGAACAGCTCTACAGACCTAATGAACCTAACAGAAATATACAGAACATTTCGCCCAACAACAGAATAGAAGACTTTCTTCTCAATTGCATGACAGATCACGAGTTAGGTCACTAAACAATTCTTAACAAATTCAAGAAGATTGTAATTATTCCAAGTATCTTTTCTGAACACAATGGAATAAAACTAGAAATCAGTAACAGTAAGAAAAAGAGAAAATATATGGAAATTAAACAACATACTCTAACAACCTTTGGGTCAAAAAAAATGTTAAAAATATTTTGAAATGAACAAAAACAAAAATGCTACATAACAAATTTAATGGATACAGGAAAAGCAATACCAACATAGAATTTTGTAGCTATAAATGTCCACATTATAAAAGAAGAAAGATCTCAAATGAATGTTATACCTTTAAGAAACTATTAAAAACAAAAGGCCAAAATTATTAGAGGAAAGAAAATAAATATTAGAGAAGAAATAAATCAAATAGATAATAGAAAAACAATTAAAAAATTAACAAAACTAAAAGTTTGTCTTTTGAGAAAATATGCAAAATCCATAAACCTTTAGATAAGTTAAGAGAAAGAAGACTAAAATACAAATTGGAAATTAAAGAGGCGAAGTTACAGTAGATGTCTCAGAAATAAAAAGGATTATGAGGGACTATTATGGGCAATTGTATACCAATAAAATTGATAAATTCCTAGAAACATACAACTACCAAAACTAAATTAATAAGAAACAGAAATCCTGAACATACCAATAATGAATAAGGAGATTGAATCAGTAATCAAAAACTTCACCAAAAAGGAAAGACCTGGAGCAGAAGTCTTCAGAGTTGAATTCTACCAAACACTCAAAGAAGAATTAAAACCAGTCTTTCTTAAACTCTTCCAAAAAAGATAAAAGAGAGCATACATCCAAACTCATTTTATGAGGCTAGCATCACTCTGATACAAAAGACACAAAAAGGAAAGGAAACTATAAGCAAATATCCCTGATGCACATAGATTTTTAAATCCTCAATAAAATACTAGCAAACTGAATTAAAAGGCATATTAAAGGGATCATGCCCAATGACCAAGTGGGATTTATCCCTGAGATGCAAGGATGGTTCAACATACACAACTCAATCAATGTGATACACCACATTAACCAAAAAAAAGGAAAAAACCCTACATTATTATATCAGTAGATGCCAAAAAAGCATTTGACAAAGCTCAATATCCACTCATGATTGAAACTCAACAAAATAGACATAAAAGGAGCTTACTTCAACACACTAAAGCCATATATTAATTGCCCACAGATCACATGATAATCAATAGGGAAAGCCAAAAGGGTTCCCTCAAAGATCTGGTACAAGGCAAGGATGCCCACCCTTACACCTCTATTTAGCATATACTGGAAGTCCTATCCAGAGCAATTAGACAAGAAAAATAAATAAATAAATCACATCCAAATCAGAAAATAAGAAGAAAAATGATGTCTGTTTGCAGATGATATATGATATATGTAGAAAGTCCTAAGCATTCAGCAAAAAACCGTTTAGCACCAATAAATAAATTCAGTAAATTTGCATACAAATATTAGTCACACTTCTATACACAAACAGCAAAGTATCTGAAAAGAAAATTAAGAAAAAACCCCACTCATAACAGCAACAAACAATAAAATATTTAGCAATAAACTTAACCAATGACTTAAAAGACTTGTACACTTATTTTATAATTACATATAATTACAAAATATTGATGAAGGAAATCAAGGAAGACAGAGATTAATAGAAAAACATTTCATATTCAAGGATTGTAAGAATTAATATTGTTAAAATGTTCATACTATCCCAGTGATCTACTGATTCAATGCAATCCTTATCAAAACCCCAATGACATATTTTACAAATATAGAAAAAAATAGTCCTAAAACTGATATGGAACACAAAAGAACATTGAATAGCCAAATGAATCTTAAACAAACAAAAATATGAAAAGTTGGAGGCACTACACTTCTAGGTTTCAAAATATATTACAAAACTACAGTAATCAAAACCACATGATAGTGGAATTAAAAAAAAAAAAAACCATATGGATAAAAAGAATACAACAGAGAGCCAAGAAATAAAACTGAGGAAGTACAGTCAATTGAATTTCAAAAAGTGTGCTGAGGACACTAAATGAAGAAAGAACAGTCTCTTCAGCAAGTGTTATTGGAAATACAGGATACCCACATGCAGAAGAATAAAATTGGACACTTATGTTAACCACACATAAAAATCAAATCAAAATGGTTTAAAGACTTAGACATAAGGCATGAATCTAGAAAATACTAGAAGAAACTAAGAGGAAAAGCTTGTTAATATTGGCCTGGGTGATGACTTTTGGATATGACTCTTAAAGCACAGTCAACAAAAGCAAAAACAGACAAGCAGGATTACACCAAACTAAAAATGTTCTAAATAGCAAAGAAATCAATGGAGTAAACAACCTACAAAATGGAAGAAAATACTTGCAAATCATACATCTGATAAATGGTTAATATTCAAAATATATAAGGAACTCAAACAACTCAATAGAAAAATTAAAATACAGCCAAATTTAAAAATAGGCTAAGGACCTGAATAAACATTTCTCAAAAAAAACCATACAAACAGCCAACAGATGTAGAAAAAGATGCTCAATGTCAATAATCATCAGAAAAATGCAAATGAAAACCGCAAAGAGATATAACCTCATACCTATCAGAATGGCTATTATTAAAAAGAGATAAATATTAGCAAGGATGTGGAGAAAAGGGACCCCTTGTACACTGCTAGTGGATATGTAAATTGGTAATGCCATTATGGTAAACAGTACAGAGATTCCTCAAAAAATTAAAAATAAAACTACCATATAATTCAGCAATCCCACTTCTAGCTATATACTCACAGGAAAGGAAATCAGGCTCTCGAAGAGATATCTCCACCCCCATGTTTATTGTAAGATAATTCACAACAGCCAAGATATTGAAACAACCTGAGTGTTCCTCTACAGATAAATGGAAAAAGAAAATGTGTATATATATATAAAAGAGAATATTATTCAGCCTTAAAATGAGGGAAATCTGCCATTCATGACAATATGGATGAACCTGAAGGATATTATGCTAAGTAAAATAAGCCAGAGTCAGAATTACAAATACTGCATGATCTTACTTTTATGAGGATTCTAAAAATTTCTAACTCATAAAAACCAAAAGTAACATGGTGGTTTTCAAGGGGTAGAGTTTGGGGGAAATGAGGAGATACGGATTAAAGGATACAAAAGTTCAATTAAGAGAGATGAATAAATTCTGAATACCTACTGTACAGCATGCTGACCATAGTTATTAACATAGTTATTAATAGACTGAGTTATTAATATACACTTGAAATTTCCTAAGAGAGTTTATCCTAATTGTTCCCACCACAAAAAATTATAACTATGTCAGGTGATAGATATATTAATTAGCTTAATTGTGGAAATTATTTCACAATGTATCTCCACATCAAAACATCATGTTGTATACCTCTTAAATATATAGAATTTTAATTCATCAAATATACCACAATAAAGCTGAGGGGCAAAAAGAGTCATACGTTAAGAGTTTAAGGCCTGTGCATGAATTGGGGAAGCAGAAATGCCAACTTTTTAATTTTAAAATTGTTAACAAATTATTACTTCATGGAAAGATTCAGATTGGAAATGCAAGGAGTAGCAGAGTTAAGGGAATATCGTTTTAGTAAAGAAGCACGCTATGTTAAAGCAAAGAATGTGCCCTGGAGAAGATATTAGAAAGGGAAGGGAGGGAAGTAGATAAATTTATGAGTAAATCAGACAGAAAATGAAAAAGAGAGGACTGAATCCAGGAAGGTAAGTTAGACTTTGCTAACCACAAGGTCCTTTTTTACCCTACATAGAAACAAAAGCTTAGATGGAGAGTAGAAATCAAAGGCAAATAGGAAAGAATAAAGAGAAGTTCAGGTGGAATCATTTTAATTTTGATAGAAACAGTGAATTTTAATATTTGGGTTATCAAGCACAAGCCCACTTCACTGTTGTGCCAATTCTATAATTCTCTGTACAGCATCCTGGCAAATAATCATTCAGTTTTGACTTAATTACTTCAGAAGACATAGAATTCATTCTCACACAAATTAGCTAATTCCATTTTAGACTCTTCTAACTGGAAGAAAATTCTTTCTTATCCCAGGTTGAAATCTGTTTTCCTGTTGCTACTACTCCTTAATCCTGCATCAGCCCTCTGGGACCACAGGGATTTAAGTAAATCCCTCTTTTACGTACATGACTCCCTGTTATGTGAAGATAACAATCATGTTCCAACTGAGTTACTTAGTCCATGTTAAAATATTCTGAGTCCTCAAATGTTCGTCCATTCACAAATAAGCTCTACACTGGTAGTGCCAATGTTTGCCCAACAATGAACACAAAACAGGAAACAAGGTTATTCTCAGGCAATAGGGGAACAGAATTGTTTTAGAACTTGAGAAAAATGGAAAGTATTTGTATCAGTTGGTATGGATGTTGCTAAAATGTTGGACAATCCTGGTACCCATGTGGGACTCAGCTGACTCAAACGTAAAATGAATCTGCATCACCTTGCTTCTCCAGCATGCTCCACAGAAGAGCTACAGAGCAAATTGCCGGGGATATCACCAAAAGGAATACCTCCTCATTTGCCCATGGTAAAGATAGCCTTAACTCTTGCTCTAACTCAAAAAAAAAACTTGATCTCAGGAACTGTAGCCCTGCTTCTCACTTCCTTCCAGTACCATTCTCAGGGTTAAAAGCCTCAGAAGATCATCAAACTCATGGGACACAGCATGGGATCTGTGCTGAGTCCATCTGATCCACTCTAAGACATCTGCTTAGATTGTAGCCTAAGACTAGCAAGCTAGCCTCTCATTTCCTCTCACCTTCAGAAAAAATAAGGCCACCCTTATTATTTCTCAGGATATAAACTCAAGGTTTGGACATTAGTTGATCTTTCAAGAAGGTATTTAACTCCCTTAGTTATTTTTTGTTTCATTTTCCCTATTCTCTAACAGACACATGCGCGTGCACGCGTGCGCACACACACACACACACACACACACACACGTCTGTCTTCCTAGATATAAATCCAAATAGCTTTTTCTAAGTTATTCTACTAAGCCTCTCTCTGGGTTAACTCTAAACCATTCTATTTTTAACCTTTTTGATGTTATTCCGATCAGTCTATATTTCTCACTTCCATTTCCATTACCCCTTCCCAGCCTCACCAAATGGCCTCTCCCTCTGCTGTGTGCTTCCTGTCAATCCAGCTCTTGCTTACCATAAATTAGCATTTTCTAGTATCCACACTTAGATTTAAAAAACAGAAGATAGCTCTGTTGACTACATAAGGAGTGCACACGTACTGCCCAACTGCCTAGGGGGACTGTCCATCCCAGTCTGGTGCTGAAAAGGCAAGCAGAGTGGTGGCTCCCATGAGTGCATCATTAAATTCTTATAATCAGGATGTTTGCAAAGAATGAAGCAGGAGCTGTTTTCTCTGGGTAAAGTCATGGGTGAGCTTTCAAAACACGGGGAAGCACAAATAAGAAAAACCTCCAAGAGATGTCACTGGAAAAGGACACTGGAAAAGGACAGGCCCAGTGTTGATAGAAACCAAAGCTTCATGCCCCCTTCACCTGCTGTTCCCCAACCCATAGAAAGCAGACATCTCAGTGTTTCAGCAGGACCAATTTTCTGTTGTATTCTTAACACATTATAAAATTGCTTTGAAAATGGCAACTATATATCTGCATGTATATACACCATAGACACATAAACACAGACACATACATATATATTGGCTGGAAGATTTGTCAAGTTTGGCAAAAGCTTGGGTGAAGGCTGAAGATGGGTTTGGATTTCTGACAAAATTTAGGAGCCAGCAGCCCTCAAAAGTGGATAGTACGATAATTTCACACATGGAATCTCTCTTCTTAATTTATCATGGAAGAAGTTTAAAATGGTCAAAATGCATCATGCTTCCAGACCAATCCTTGGTGGTATGTACCAGAAGCAACTGACCATAAAGCTATGTATACCTGACCCATGAACCATTTATTTACTCTAATATGTTACACAGTATGTGATACTTTTCCTGAAATATCTGTGTATGTTCACGCACCAAAGAAGAACACATATACCTTTATGTAAACACAAATATGTGGATATGTTAGTTTTCTATTGCTGCCATAACAAATTATGACAAATCTAGAGACTTAAAACAATACCCATATATCTCACAGGTCTGTAGAATAGAAGCCAAACATAGGTCTTACCAAGCAAAAAATCACCTGGCCTGGGCTCTTATTTGGAGGCTAAGTGGAGAATCTTCTTTGAGCTTATTCAAATTTCTTTTTACTGTAGGGCTGAAGTCCCCACTCCCTTGCTGGCTGTCAACTAGGAGCCTCTCTCAGCTTCCTGCCTCCATCTTCAAAGTCTGCAACAGCACATCAAGTTTGTTTCATGCTTTCAGCATTTCTGGCTTCCACATCTCTTCTGCCTCCTTTTCTACCACACCTGATTCCAGCCACAAAATGGTCTGTTTTTAATGGCTTGTATGATTATATTGGGCTTGCTTTAATAATCCACAATAATCTCCCCATTTTAAGATGTGTAACCTTAATTATATCTACAAAGTTCCTTTGCTGTGTAAAGTAACCCATTCACAGAATCAAGGGATTAGGGCAAGGACATCCTTGAGAGACCATGATCTGACCTCCACAATGGATGTATCATCTGAATTCCTTGATATACTAAACTTCAACAGTCATTTCAAAACTATTGGCTGATTATGCAGATCTATGCATATCATGCTAATATGTCTCTCCTCTGTTTTCATATTTCACATGTTTGTACATCTGCTTAACCTTATTTAATTGTTGGTTATCATTCCTATTGATGTCTTCTACCTCAGCCTCATTCAATTCCTGGTCCTTTTCTGACAATGGCAAAGGGTACAGGTTTGTGGTTTGTGTTACAATCTAACCAACATGAGTGGACCATGCTAACTGGTCTGTCTCTTATCCAAGATGTCAAAGACTTGTCTTTGATTTTCATCCACTCTCAACAATCCTACCATAAACCATCTAATGCCTTAGCAGCTGACTGCACTGGTCCTCCACTTATATTTGCCTACATAATCAAATGAATTTCTTCTTACCTATGCCTACCTGAATCATACCTTGGAGCAATTTTACCTTAACAGCCTATGTGGATGCCCTCTCAGGGACCAGTTTCTGGGAGAAAAGATCTGTTGTTCCATGTACAAGGTTTGGGAATACCCCTGCTCAAGTATATGGAAGTCATGATAGCCATGCCATTGAGCATCTGCATCTATGCAGAAGTGCAAATCACTTGCCTCATTAGTGTCCTTCACAGAGCTACACTCTCTGAAATTAAAGTATTGTTCTGTAATATATCAGCAAGCTGTGTCTTGAGCCATGCATGAAAGAAAAAAAGCACCAGCTTTTTCAAGAATACATCAAGTTTATTATAACCACAACACTACTCTAGTTTCTTATCGTCCAACATAACTCAGTGATTGGGTTCTCATACGACTCTCATCTCTCAGGTGTTTTTTGAGACATCTGCTCCCTTGTTTCTAATTTTACTTCCATTCTTCTCTAAAAGTCTGGACTCTGTTTTGGGGCATTCTCTCTATCAAATCTGTCTGTCCGAAAATGAATTCCAGTAACTCATCCAGATGATAGGTCTTGTGGTTTCCAAGATAAACCTCTTTTATATCTACATTTCTCTGCTACTTTCATTTCCCTTATTCTTCAAGTGATTTTATCGTAAAATCACACACACTGCAAAATAATTAGGAAATCTTTCTAAATGCGAAGAAATTGGAATGGCATGTATTTCATTCTCCTGGAAAGGCAAGGCCTTCCACTTTGGAATCATGATGGCTTTCATTAATGTTCTCCACAGTCCTCTCTTTTCCTTTCATTAGGAAATGAAACTTGACCTAGAGCTGACCTCAGTGGCAGCCCATTAGATACATCCTCGCTGTTAAGAACATTGCTTTGTATTGATGGTCCTTGTTTATAGGCATGCAACCAAATTGAAGCTGCAAGACTATCTTGGTCCTGGCCAATTTAATTTCACAAATAGAGTTTTGTGAAACTGTCTTACTCTTTTCCTGGCAACAGCCTGAATATTTTCTGATAGCCCACTGCTGATCCAACTCACTTCCCTCACTCAGCTTTTCTGCAAACCATGGTAGAAAAGCTACAATGGATATATGAATTGTTGGACCAAGGAAAACTAATTGGAAATCACATCTAAACTTTTTGGTCAGCCATCTTTCCATCTTCCTGAGTTTCATATATACTGCAACAGATGCTTTATAAAAATAACAACATATTCTGCAAGAAAAGAGATTTTTAATATCTTTTTATATCATTGAAACAAAAACTTTTTATTTTTTCTAACATATAAAACACAATCCAAAGCATGATCCTCTTAAGACTATTAAGCTACTTTCCAACTTAAGAGGTTGTCATAATCTGAGGTCTCTAGAAAATAGAGACACAGGCAAGAAATAAAGTGCTAATCCTTTCTTTGAGAGGCCCAAACCATGGGCCTAAAGAGTAAAGAAAAAGTTGCCGGGCATGGTGGCTCATGCTGTAATCCCAGCACTTTGGGAGGCGGAGGCAGGCAAATTACTTGAGGTCAGGAGTTTGAGACCAGCCTGGACAACATAGTGAAACCCCGTTTCTACTAAAAATACAAAAATTAGTCAGGTATAGTGGTGCACACTTGTAATCCCAGCTACTCGGGAGGCTGAGGCAGAAGAATTGCTTGAACCCAGGAGGCAGAGGTGGCAGTAAGCCGAGATGGTGCCATCCTGGGCAATACAGCAAGACTCCATTCCAAAAAAAAAAAGTAAAGAAAAAGTAACAGGAGACAAAGAAAGATGCAAAACCGTGAAAATATTGCACATTGATTCACAACATTCCATGAGTAGACAGAACAGATCACTCAGCACATGAATTGTCTACTAACAAGTTGCAAAGATCAACCATGTTTCTAAGAGGTCAATAAAAGGAAGAAATGGGGAATAATTTCTAACTGTATCTTTCCTGTCTTCTGTTTTTAGTTGGTCAGAGTTCATCTCCCAGGGTATTAAGCCCTTCTCTATATCATAGTTGCCTTAGTGACTCAAGATGCCACAATCCAAACCTTCATTGTGCGGTTCTGTTCAAGTCTAGAAATGGCGGTTAAGAACCAGGAACTGCAGTCTTGCTACTGGTCAGCCTAGCCACTCAGAAGCAGCATTAGAGCAGGAGTCTGGCCTTCACAGAACAAGTGACCTGTAATGTTGCTCAGGCATTGGGCAGCACTTCCCACAGGAAGGAGGTAGAATATCTGAGTCCTATAAATCATGTGCCTGCTACACTAGATGTCGCTTTTAATATAAGTTAAAGGCTCAAAGAACACCCTTGGTCTATGTTTTGTCAAAACTAGGTAAACCAGAAAGGAAGGATATGTGAAAACATTTCTAATGTCATCTTTATACAGAAATAAGTGGTCTCAGCTTGTAGAGAAGACAGAAGGTGAACAGAAGGACAGAGAAGAATCCCAAAGTGACTTGTCCCCAGTAGAAATAGATGTAGAAATATATTTTATATTTGATCTTCTGGATGTAAACTTATAAAAAAAAAAAATCCAGAAATGTGAAACCTATGAAGTGAGTCATTAGTGGCTGAATTATTATTAATCTGATAAAAGGGTAGTAGGAAGCTAACCTTTCTTCCTCTAATGATCAAATATCTTCTCTTGTAGCACCTTGGCAAAAGAAAAATACTTTAAAACATTTTCAGTGATGATTACCATAAGTTCATTCCCCAACAGCCTTTTAAAAGGTGTACAAGTGTTACCCTGAATATCCACACATGATCAGATTTACAGATGCCACATTACCTAAGCTGGATCTTCCAAAGGCAAGACTTACAGCACCATGTGTGCAAGGGAGTGGCCTTCAACCTTCAAGGGTACCATTGGTACCCCACCAATGGTAGAGGAACACCATGCTTTCTCTTCATGTGGGCTTCTGACATAAATTCTCTGGATAGTAGGTACTATCATTTGAATGTCTGTCCCCTCCAAACCCATATTTAAATTTAATTGCTATAGTAATAGTATAATTAAATTGCTATAAAACAGTATAATTAAATAAGAGGGGGGACATTCAAGAGGTGATGAGGCCATAAGGACTTTTCCCTTATTAATGGATTAATGCTGTTATCATAGGAGTGGGTTTGTTATCTCAGGAGTGAATTTCTTATAAAAGGACAAATTCAGCCCCCTTTGCCTCTCTTACCTACTCTTTGTCTTTCCACCATGGGATAATGCAAGAAGAAGACCCTTGTAAGATACTAGTTTCTCTATTTTGGACTTCCCAGCCTCCAGAACTATGAACCAATAAATTTCTGTTTATTATAAATTACCTAGCCCAGCAGCACAAAACAGACTAAGACAGCAGGTCTGGCATAACTATGCACAAAGTGCTTAGCTCAGACCAGTGAAATTTAAGACAGGCTTTTCCTTGGCCTGATTCTGGTCTCTGATACAAAAAGTATTCTCTTGGGTATCACTTAAATGCACTTACTTTTTAATTTACTTTTTCTTTGGATTGTTCTGTTGAAAACTCTCCAATGGATTAACATAATTTCCATTAGGGCATAGGCCACCAGGGCATAAACAGTTTCACAGAGAAGCTGCCAGAGTATAAATTCCTAACAAAAGCATAACAAGAGGCTTTGGAATATTCTTCTGGATTACCACGTAATATCCTGATATGTTTTCCAGACCTTTAATCTTGTCATTCTCTAGCCCTGATAGCCAAACTTCTGAAACTAGCTAACCCAACAGAGTGCCTTGTAGGACTCCTGAGACCATAGCCCATCATCTTCTCTCCAGCCCGTGTTGGTATATACCACTATTAACGTATTACAGGCAAATCCTGGAGACCAAGCACATGTATAACTTACTACCACTACTAGAGAAAAACAGCCCATGTATATGGCACAGCAAAGTCAGAAACATTGTCTTACACAGAGATGACACCCTACCAGCACATGCTCACTTCATATTATCTTCATATATCTTCTGTTCCAATACAACACGAGTTCATCACCTTTCTTTGTCAAACAACCACTCAAGATTTCACATCAGCTTGAAAAGCAACATGTTCAGTTGATATATTTTGGGCTTTAATATGAAATCAGAGTCTGTCAATAGTGACAGCTCTTTGTGAGATTCTTTTTGTGAGTTTCACCTCCCTCATATTTCCAAACTGAGAATAGCAATTGCCACTTCATAAGGTTGTCCTAAAAATTAAAGAGAAAATGTGAAAACATCCCTGGCACACAGGAGGTGCACAATGTTAAGCATTACTCACTCATCCATGATTTCTATTTCCCAGGCAAAACTCACAGCTCCATCATGCACACATTTATGTCTCCTGGTATGTGACACTTTTATAACCAGGAGAAGATGCTTGTTCCAGTTTTTGCATGGTCAAAAATTTAAAGTATTGCTTAGTACTTTTGTCAAGCTCTTTATGTTATAAGCTGCTCGATCCTCACAACAACTCTATAAACTAGGTTCACTATTTTCATTTCATGGAAAGGAAAACTGAAGGTCAGAGAGAGCATGTGAGTTGCCCACAGACATATAAATTGAACCCTTTTATTTCCTTCCAGAGCCCTTTCCAATAGGCCATGCTTCTTCTATTTCTTGTTCACATCAGAACTTCCTTGCTGAGTTGACAGGATTTACACAGACATCTCAAACTTCAGGAACATCAATCACAACTTGGAAAAGTACAGCCTCAAGACCTCAGAATATGCTCTACTGACAGAAGTGAAGACAGGTTCACTGCAACTGGCTTGTGTGTTAACAGTCTTTGTTCATTTATTTAGGAAGCATTTATTGAGTTCCTACTATGTACATATCAATTAACATTAAAGGAATCAAAGAGGCAAACGCATGCCCCCTGGTCTTCCAAGAGTTAACAAATTAGTTGACATACCAACACACAAAGGCCTAAAAAGTTAAATAACATATAGGAATCAGGTGAGAAATTGCAAACATAGGAACATATATAATTAAGCATATATAATTAAGTATTAAGGAGACCTACAGACTTAAGCTCTACAGCAGGGTTTTTATATCTCATCATTCTCAACATTTTGGATCATATAATTCCTTGTTATAGGTGGTTGTCTTGTGCATTGTAGACTGTCTAGCAGCATTCCTAGTGTATTAGCTTCCTAGGAATTTGTTTCCACACGAATCAAGTGACTGAAAACAAAGGCTTTATAGTGTCACAATTGTGGAGGCTAGAAGTCCAAAATCAAGATGTTACCAGGCCATATTTCCTCCAAAGTCTCTAAGGAAGAATACTTTCTCATTTCTTTTAGTCTTTGGTGGTTCTTGGCAATCTTTGGCATGCTTTGGCTTGTAGCAGCACAATCCCAATCTTTATGTCTGTCTTCACATTTCATCTTTTCTCTATGTCTGTGTCTCTGTGTCCAAAGTTTCCTTGTCTTAAAAGGGCAACAGTCTTTGGATTTGGGCCACCCTGATTCAGTATAACCTCATCTTATCTTGATGACATCTGCAGAGACCTCTTCCTCAACATGGTCACATTCATAGTTTTCTGAATGCACATGAATTTGACTGGGAGGGGCACTATTCAACTCAAGATACCTGGCCTTAACCCACTGCAGCATCCTCCTCCTTTTTTTTTTTTTTTTTTTTGTCTTTTGAGATGGAGTCTCGCTCTGTCACCCAGGCTGAAGTGCAGTGGCACAATCTCAGCTCTCTGCAACCTCTGCCTCCCGCGCTCAAGCGATTTTCTTGCCTCAGCCTTCTGAGTAGCTGGGGTTACAGTCACGCACCATCACACCCAGCTAATTGTTGTATTTTTAGTAGAGACGGGGTTTCGCCATGTTGGTCAGGCTGGTCTCAAACTCCTGACCTCATGATCCACTCGCCTTGGCCTCCCAAAGTGCTGGGATTACAGGCGTGAGCCACCGCACCCAGCTCTCCTCCCTATTCTTACCACCAGTGGTGATCATCAAAAGTGTCTCCAGACATTGCCAAATGGAAATGTCTGAAGGAAAAATCACCAGTAATTGCGAAGCAGTCCCCTGCAGAGCTCAGAAGAGGGGGATACTTTTGTGAGCTGCCTATTCAGTAAGGTGAAAACACAGTAGGTGGGGGTTAAGGCGGGGCTGGTTTCCTTGACTTTTCACAATTGCGTCTCCCTTTCATTTTTCTTTCCCCTTTGTTGCTATTTATTTCTTCTGTTTTTTTATTTCCTCCTTTTATTTTCTTATTCTCGCTGCCTCTTCTTTTCTCTATTTTTCTTTCCCACCCACTTCGCAGCAAGTCCCTTCCTTTCCCCTTCCTTAAGAAGATGCTGTGGACTAGTGACAGGAGGAAAGTCAGCACAGAAGGCATCAGATTCCAGCTGGGAGGTGAAAGAGAGGTAGGGGTGAATTGGAAAGGCATGGAGACAAAACAGACTCACTCCTTCCCTGTCACCTTGTGAAGAATGGCTCTTACCCAGCCTTTTCTCATTCAATAGTTTATGAAATTAAAGCAATGAGAAAAAAAGAAGAAGAAACGTAAAAGGAATTATGAAGTCTTGAGGAAAATTACATTTTTTAAGGTTAAGTAGCATGACAATGGCAGCTGATAGAGCAAATTAAATTCTAACTGCACCAGTGATTTGATAGATATCATTTTGCTAAGTGTTACTAAGAAAATGCCTTCTTAGGGATATGAAGCTCAAATTCAGAATGAACTCTTGTCAGTTGTGGCATTTGATTCAATTAGGTGAAATTCATTAATATAAAGAGGAAAGGGTCAGATGGAAAACTGAAATTTGTAAAACATATTCAGAGCATTTTTACAGAAAATATACATGCAACATCTTCAGGAAAGCATGTATTTATTTCAGAACCAAGAAGGAAGGAAAATATTTTACCTTTGTATCAGTGAGCAATTATAGCTGTCACTAGAAAAAGTTCATTTCTTGCGACATTTGAAATGCTTGCATAAAATAGGCTTTTTCTCTGTGAACCCAAACAAAGCTTGCCAATGACTCACCCATTGCAGGAAAACATGCTCAGTCTACTAGGATGTAACCCCGTTGTTACAGGTAGCAAGATAAATCCAGCAATGACTACAATTACTTTGGGCCAATCCTGCATATCATGAATTTTGAACACCAAAGACAATTGCCAACTGGGAGTTTCCAGTAACCATCTAGTTATCCTTTAAAAAATTAGTAAGATAGCTGTTGTAAAATACTCTCCATGAAATATTTATCATTCGTTTAGTAGATCACTTCTCCTAAGGCATTCATGCAGGGCTAGCTAAAAGAGTTACAAAATCTTACTTTGCCTAGATGAAAGCAAGTCTGCCTCATTAGTAATCAATTACCAGCCAGGTCAGCCCTAAGAAGTCATTAATATATACCTTTTACTGTCAAATCCAGTAATTGGGCACCACATATTCAATAAACCGTCGGACATTATTATTAATAAAGCCCTCAAAGCTCCACCAGGATCCATATTGTGTAAACGAAGCATCAGATGAGGTAATTTTTCATTGCCTTCCAAGTTGGCCTACAATAGATCAACACAAAACAGCCAGTGCTTGGACTCAAAGGCAGAGTCTTGCTGTATGGCACACTGTGAGCATGGATTCTCAAAGCTTCCAACAGAAGTATACAAGCACAAGCTTTTTCCTGTGGATGTTAAGCTATGACTAATTATAAAAGGTCCATTTTTCAGAAGTTCCTGATTCCCCCTTTTCAACGTGTAAGATTTCCAGGTCAGCAGTGCTGCTATTCCCTTGACCATAAAGAATGAGCTTTCACTTGACCATAAAGAACGAGCTAGGCTGGGCGCGGTGGCTCACACCTGTAATCCCAGCACTTTGGGAGGCTGAGGTGGGCGGATCATGAGATCAGGAAATTGAGACCATCCTGGCTAACATGATGAAGCCCTGTCTCTACTAAAAAATATTAAAAAATTAGCCGTGCATGGTGGCAGGCACCTGTAGCCCCAGCTATTCGGGAGGCTGAGGCAGGAGAATGCCATGAATCCAGGAGGCACAGCTTGCAGTGAGCCGAGATCATGCCACTGCACTCCAGCTTGGGCAACAGAACTAGACTCCGTCTCAAAAAAAAAAAAAAAAAAAAAAAAAAAGAATGAGCTCATATCCTATATGAAGAAAATACTTTTTAAAAGGAGGAGCTATGGGCCGGGCGCAGTGGCTCATGCCTTATAATCCCAGCACTTTGGGAGGCCAAGACAGGCGGATCACAAGGTCAGGAGTTCAAAATCAGCCTGGCCAACATGGTGGAAACTGTCTCTACTAAAAATACAAAAATTAGCTGTGCATGGTGGCATGCGCCTGTAATCCCAGCTATTCGGGAGGCTGAGGCAGGAGAATCATTTGACTCCAGGAGGCAGAGGTTGCGGTGACCCAAGATCATGCCATTGCACTCCAGCCTGGGCAATAAGAGCGAAACTCCATCCAATAAAAAAAAGAAGAAACGGAATGAGCTCATATCCTATATGAAGTAAGTATTTTTTAAAAGGAGGAGCTATGGGCCAGGCACAGTGGCTCACGCCTTATAATCCCAGCACTTTGGGAGGCCAAGACAGGCGGATCACAAGGTCAGGAGTTAAAAATCAGCCTGGCCAACATGGCGGAACCCGTCTCTACTAAAAATACAAAAATTAGCTGTGCGTGGTGGCACGCGCCTGTAATCCCAGCTATTCGGGAGGCTGAGGCAGGAGAATCATTTGACTCCAGGAGGCAGAGGTTGCGGTGACCCGAGATCATGCCATTGCACTCCAGCCTGGGCAATAAGAGCGAAACTCCATCCAATAAAAAAAAAGAAGAAACAGAATGAGCTCATATCCTATACGAAGTAAGTATTTTTTAAAAGGAGGAGCTATGGGCCAGGCACAGTGGCTCATGCCTTATAATCCCAGCACTTTGGGAGGCCAAGACAGGCGGATCACAAGGTCAGGAGTTCAAAATCAGCCTGGCCAACATGGTGGAACCTGTCTCTACTAAAAATACAAAAATTAGCTGCGTATGGTGGCACGCACCTCTAATCCCAGCTATTCGGGAGGCTGAGGCAGGAGAATCATTTGAATCCAGGAGGCAAAGGTTGCAGTGAGCCGAGATCATGCCATTGCACTCCAGCCTGGGCAATAAAAGTGAAACTCCATCTAAAAAAAAAAAAAAAAAAGGAGGGGCTATGTATGTCTAGTGAAAAGAAAAGAGAGAATTGATTAAAGAAATTATAGCAGCCAAAAATCAGCAAGAAGAAGGCCAAGGAGTAAGGATGGTAAACAACTGTCTCTCTTCAACCTATTAAAATGTCAATGATCCTGACCCAGAGAATCTTCAGGATTTTTCCTAATGCAAGACTTTATGTATTCAAGCATTCACTCATTGAAGATGGATGATCTATCCATCTATTCATTCTGTCAAGCCCTAAATGGGAAAAAAACTTAACTAGAAAAATGACCCAACATCTTTATGTTTTAGAAAAAGTTAGAGATTTCAGAAGCTGCTCTCCCACTACCTGCCTTTTCCCTGCAACTCCTGGTCATCCTTCAAGTCTCAGTGTAAATGTCACTTCCACAGAAAAGCTTCCCTTGACTGCTTCCTCACAGTTAGAGGTGCTTCTTTTGAACATTTACTATTAGGTAAGTAATTACTTTCAAACTTTCTTTAATGTCTATGTTCATAAGAAACTGTAAATTTCTGTTGTGTTCATGACAGTATTCTTTGTGCCTAGCGCAGTGCCTGGAACATAGTAGGTGCATAATTAATGTTGCTGGCTGATGGACTATTGGTGCCACAAACTGTGGGAGGTCAAACACTAGAGGGATGGCTTAGCAGCAGCAGAGTCTCCTGAAAAAGAGCACAGAGTTAAGGCCTTTGAATAACAGTTATAGCTTTACTTTCAATTAAAAAAAAAAAAGTCTTCTCTAAATGTTCTCTCTCTCTCTCTCTCCTAAATATATGTTTCTTGCAGGTAAAATGAGATGGATAATATAAAGCTCAAGCAGGCCAGTAGAGGCTGTGTAAAGAATTTTGACATGATTTGTTTATTGTCTTCTTTGTTCACTGCTGTTCCCTAAAGTCTAAAACAGTGCCTGAAAAAGAAGAGGTGCTCAATTACTATGCTTTAAACAAATGAATAGATTGATTAAATAATTAATTACAGGAAAATTATGCTCCTCTGTTCACTGATGACATTATATGACTCTGGAAAGGAAAGGAGTCAAGCACAAACAGGGCTCTGAACAGGACATGGCAAATCAAGTTCCCTTCCATGTTTTTCCATTAATTATTATCATTTCTGACAACACTGGGTTCTGGGGCTCCAGGAAGAGCCTACATTTTAAGTAACAAAACATTAATAGTTAACATTGTGAAATTACTTATCATGCTGAGCAAGGTGCCTTATTTGCATTATCTGATTTTATAATCAAAATCACATATGGAGGTATTATTACCATCATTACTTTTAAAATGGGTACCAGAGAGGCTCAGAAAATTTGAAAGATATGCTCCAGGTCATACAGCTAACGAGCAGAAGACCTGTGATCCAACCCAGGACCATCAACCTCAGAGCCCTCGCTCTTAACCCCTGGACTATGCTGCCTCCTCCTAAAGCTGTGGTGTTATGAACTCAAGGCTATCCTACATGGCTGCACAGCCAGTACACTGCACAACTCTAGGGGTCTCCATTCACATAGATGTTGACGGGAATGGTGTCCTCTGGATCTTGGCAATGCATAGCACTGCTCAGACGTGAAGGGATAAGACCTCATGACACCAAGCTATTGGCTTCAACCTTGGCAGAACTTCAATACTCACCTCCCAAAGGAAGTTTTGGAAAAGAATGCTGCTGTCATTCATTGTCTCATCACACTATTCCAGTGATTACTCAGTGTGACAATAACAGTGGTTCTAAGGCCCATGGTACAATTCTGCTTTTTTGTCCAAATCACCTTGGCACAAGAGCCATGCCCCTCCAGCCCATGCTATGCCCATCAATACACATTTACAATAGATTTCATTCAACTCAAATGGCCCTCCAGTTAATTTACACAGTGCCAAACTGACCTTTCCAAATGTGTCCCACAGCACAGGGAGAGTGAGGGAAATTTACTGCCAGGAACCAAAAATATGCTACCTTGTGAAATATGGGTTTTTTCATGGCTTGATTTGAACTTCATATCAGAAACTGTGGAGTGGTTCAATGATTATTCACCATTTGAGGAAGGGGAAAGGCAGTTGAGAGGCCTTCAGGGGCTGTATTTCATAGCCCTATCAGACGTTCATACAGGTGATTAAAAGCCCTGCGAGCAGCGGCAACAGCAGGGTCTGCTGGTCACATTCTAGAGAAATAGATGGATTTCTCTAAAAGGGAAGAAACATAAGAACCCACAGGCACTGGAAAAGTTGGTACAAATTTCCCCAGTGAATTCATTTGAGAAGAAAAATTTCTCAAGCCTTCCCCTCCTCTCCTAATCTTTTGTTCTTCCATGAAAATCTATCACAGTCCCTTTAATCCATGCTTTTCTGAGCACAAACATGATTTCAATGCTATTTGGATTGAATCCACTCTACCATGAGGCATCTTCCCTGTGAGGAGATGCAGGAGCAAGAATAATTTCCAAGCCGACTGGGGCATCATTTCAAGCATTGGCAGGAAACAGCACATGAAACGGGAGAAATCAGCAAGGGATAGTACAGGATCCCGGGGCTAGCTGAAACACCCCTAGCCTCAACGCACAAGGGGAGGGAGCCATTACAGGTACTTAGAAGCGATGACAGGATGAAGGGGACCCCACCAAAAGCTGGAATCTTAAGAGGAGGGATTCATAGCCAAGGAGGAAGCTGGGAGAATAAAAACCATGCTGTCACTCTTCCTCCCTTTATCTAATCTTTTGTATTATCTTCCATTGGTCAAACCCAATCAAAGCGATTCCAGCAAAGATGTAGGTCATAAAGATTAGCCTCTCAATTCATACAGTCACTCTCCAGGACTAGAGAATAGATATGGGATATTGGGGAGGTGGGTAACATGAAAATGTCCAGCACGTCAAGAAAAATGTAAAAACCCACCTTTATCCTTGACCCCCAAACCTGTCTCTAAGTTAGTGAAGATCATTCATCTGTGTATGCCAATCTGAATGGTATGCAGCAATACAATTACATTTAAGTTATATAACCCATTGCCAGTTTGATGTGAGCTTTCTCCTTTGAATTTACAAAATGCTGCTGTCATAGGAAAATCTAAAAATGTTCTAATTACTTTGAACATATTCTTCCTTCTCTACTATACTATAAACTCCTTTAAGGCAGAAAAACATATTTTGTTAATAGCCAACATAAATCTAGTACCTACTTACATCAGGTATTCTATATGTTTGTTATTTCATTTAATCATCATAACAAACATACAGAGCAGAAAATCAAAGCTCTGAGAAGCTTAGTTTCACAGTGACACAGTTAGTATGGGGCAGATCAGAGATCCAAAGTCAGGACTTTCTGACCCTGAAGTCCAAGGTATTCAACATCCTGTCCCCCTGTTTCTTTTCATTTTTGAAATCTGTACAATGCTTAGTAAGGTACCTAATAAACAGCAGGCATCCACATGAGAGTTTGTTGGATGGATGAATGGGTGAATAATATAATTTAATTTAAAAACACACAATACTCAATCTCTATTACTATTGTCTAAGCCAGATTCTCTTTACCTCCTTCATTAATTCATTTCGCAATCAGTTATTAGGCCAATATTCTCTTCATCATCCAAAAAGATAGGAAAGAAGTAGGAAATACAGCCTTGGGTCTCACACAGTGTATAATATTTCTGAGAAAAACTAGTCCAACATATACAAGTCAAGGAACATAATTGAGTTCATAATCAAATTATATAGAGAAGACCAGAATTTGGCTATTTCCCAAATGTTCATCCTGTGAAAAGCTTAGACGGTGCTCATGAACACAGTGAGTACTGGGCAGCCAGAGAAGTAGCAATAAGGAAAGAATGTTAGATAACAAGAGGAGAAACATACAGAGCTGAGAACAAAATTGAGAAAGGGTTCATTTTCAGAAAGTAGCCTTGATTAGCACGAGAAAAGCGTGATGGAGGAGAACACTAGCCCACTGCCTTTCACAAACCAGTATTTCAGAAAGTAATTATTTATTTTAACATCTGGATTCATGACATATTCATATAACCTGAA
Source organism: Trachypithecus francoisi (assembly GCF_009764315.1). Lineage (NCBI taxonomy): Eukaryota > Metazoa > Chordata > Mammalia > Primates > Cercopithecidae > Trachypithecus > Trachypithecus francoisi. The sequence goes on from NW_022681468.1 coordinate 102,922,501, forward strand.
TAATATCTTATTCACTCTGGAAGGACTAGACTTTTTTGATAAATTTTAAAGTTAAATTCTAAAATGAAGGCTTTTTCTTTAAAAAAAAAATTACTGGCCGGGCGCGGTGGCTCAAGCCTGTAATCCCAGCACTTTGGGAGGCCGAGGCGGGCGGATCACGAGGTCAGGAGATCGAGACCCTCCTGGCTAACACGGTGAAACCCCGTCTCTACTAAAAAATACAAAAAAAAAAAAAAACTAGCCGGGCGCAGTGGCGGGCGCCTGTGGTCCCAGCTACTCGGAGGCTGAGACGGGAGAATGGCGGGAACCCGGGAGGCGGAGCTTGCAGTGAGCCGAGATCGCGCCACTGCACTCCAGCCTGGGCGACACAGCGAGACTCCGTCTCAAAAAAAAAGAAAAAAAAAAAAAAATTACTGCTAATGTTCCTTCCTCTTTAAAACAATGACTCAAGTGGCCTACTCCCAAGTAATGAGGAAGGACAAAGGACATTTCTGACCAAAATCCCATCAAGGTTCAGGGCCTTCCTGAGTTTGGGGAATTCGATTGGTCTCTAGCTCATAGTTACATTTCTAATCTAACAGGATTGCCTAGATCTTTGTAGTGCCTAAGAATGATACACATGAGGAAAGGGCATAAAATGATAAGTTCTACAATCTGGCAAGAATGAAGACATGAGGAATCTTTAAAAGGCACCTGAGGACTGCCATTTCTGGTAATATATAGTAGATGTACCCTTCCTGATTCCTCCCACTAAGTACAGCTAAAATCTCTGGTCATTACATAGAAAACAAATATAAAAAGTATCTGAAAAGTGAAGAGAAGCAGGTGGACCAGCTCAGAAACTCATGACCCAAGAATGACCTCAGGGGAGGTTGGTTGTTGTTCTTGTTTTGCTTCCTACATCCTAAACTTGGAGCTGAACAAGTCAGCAACCCAGAAATGCCAATTGTCACAAACAAAAAGACCCCCGTAAAAGCCTGTTCTGTCTAGTCAGGAAAAGAGCAGCCTAGCAAATCAGAAAACTTTTACATAACATTCCAGTCAAACACTACACAAAAAACCCAGGGAGACTAGACTTCCACTCTGGCCAGGTCCCAATGAGGCACCCTAAGTGGGCCACTTCCCAGCACAGAGGTGTGTCAGAAAAGGTCAGGTAGGGAACCCACAGTGTCAGCGGGGAGACCTGGACTCTGCACATGAGAAGCCTGGACTCCCAATTCCTACCCCAACAGTTAACGAGGAGCCTAGCCCTGCTCCCCACTGGGGTGGTATCAGAGGAGCCCTAGTGAGCACAGGGACTTTCACCACCATTATTACTTAATGAGGTGCCAGAAGACACCATGTGAGGAGTAGTGGTCTGCACCTTGCTCTCCCAGCCAGAGTGGTACCAGTGCAGGCCTAGTGTGGAGCCAGAATCCTCACCCTCAACCAGAGGCAAGGTTGAGGCCACCTCCCTTGGGGATCATCAGAGGGTTAGTGGAAAACCTGGATACGCAATTCTGGCAGTAACCGTGGCATCCCCACCCTTTCTCTGCCAGAGAGGTATAGAGGAAGCCCCTTTGTTTCCTAGGACTGCCATAAGAAATTACCACCAATTAGCTGGCTTACATCAACATTAAGTTATTCGGGCACACTTCTGGAGGCCAGAAATCCGAATCAAGGTTTCTTTCAGGGTCATACTCATTCTGAAATTTGTAGAGGAAATTTTTCCTCACCTCTTCCAGCTTCTGGAGCCTCCAGATGTTCTTTGGCTTGTGACAGCATAGCCCTAATCTTGCGCTCTGCATTCACATGTCCTTCCCTGTGTCTCTTTGTATCCTCTCCTCCACGTTCAAGGACGGATTTAAGGCCCACACTAAACCCAGGATGACTCCATCTCAAGACACTTAATTAATTTCATCCGCAAAGACCCTATTTTCAAATAAGATCATATTCTGAGGTTCTGAATAGACATGAATAGGGGGCAGTGGAGGCAATATTCAACCCACTCCACTAGCTAGAATAGAAGGTTTAAAAAAGACCCAAAGTCTCATAATATCATAGCTCAAAATGTCCAGGTTTCCATCAAAAAATCACTCATCATATAAAAATAAAAAATAAAAAACAGGAAAATTGTCCTGAAAAAGAGCAAGCAATAGAAGCTAACACTGAGAAGACAGAGATGTCAGAATTAGCTGACAAAGATTTTAAGCAGCTCTCATAAAAATGTTTCAACAGAAATGAAAATTAAAAAGATCCTCAGCAAACAAGTAGAATATATAAAGAAGGATGAAATAAAACTTTAGAACTGAAAAATACAATTACTGTAATAAAAAATAATTAATGAATAGGCTAAACAGCAGAATGGAGGGAAAGAAGAATCTTTTAACTTGATGACAGAGCAATAAAAATTACCTAATCTGAACAACAGAAAAAAATTCACTGAAATAAAAGAAGAAATCTCAATGACCTGTGAGACAAAATAGAAGATTGAACATTCATATAATTGGAGTCCCCAAATCATAGGAAAAAGATGGTGGAGCCAAAAAGGGAACTAAAAGAAATAATGGTTGAAAACTTGTCAAATTTAGCAATAAACAACCTACAGATTCAAGAAGTTGGGCAAACACCAAATAGGATAAGCTCAAAGAAAGCTAGAACAGGACATACTATAATTAAATTTTGAAAAATGAAGAAAAAATTCTTGAAGACAACAAGAAATGGGTAACACCTTACCTATCGGGGAAAAAACTGAATGGTAGTGTCTCTCTCATCAAAAACTAGAGGCCAAATGAAGTGTCACAATATTCTTCAAGTGCTGAAAGAAAAGGACTTTCAACCCAGAATTCCATATCTAGTGAAAATTTCCTTCAAGGATGAAAGATCAATAAAGCAATGTAATATCTACCATATTAACAAACTAAAGAAGAAAAACCACACAATCATATTAATGCACAAAAACACTGACAAAATTCAACACCCACTTATGATAAAAATTCTCAGAAAAATAGGAACACTTATAACCCTCTAGTAGAGGGTTACATCCTCAACTTGATAATAATCATCCACAACAAACCTACAGTTAACATGACAAGACAGGAATGTGCTTGGTGGGTTCTAATCAGGGAGGTCACGTGGCTGACTGGGGAGAACAAGATGGAGAGGCAGAGGTAAGTTCTGAGAGGTGACGAGAGCAGTTTCTGTGGACACTGGTAGCAGTTGTCGGGATGCTGGCTGGTAAACGACTGAGTGCTGTCCTCCTAGCATTGAGAGCAGAGCAAGGAGATCCACTCTCACCACTCTTTTTCAAAGGTCCAGGAAGCTCTAGCTTTACCTGGATGGCTGAGAACAGTCTCTACATCGGTTGTCCTCCCGTTTGGGCAGCCCATTCAAACCATTTAGCCTGGGTGTCATCCTTGACGACTTTCTTTCTTGTACATCCTTTGTCCAATCCAATAGCAAAATCTGTTGTTCTGCCTTCGAAATGCGTCCAAAATACAGCCACCCCCCTACCTTTGTGGTTCTGTTCAATGTTACCACTATGCTTTCCTGGATCAGGGCAAAGGATTCTTCAGGGGTCACCTTTATCCCGACACAGTGCCTTCATAACAGCCAGCGTAATTCCTTTAATAAATAAAACATACCATATCACTCTTCTACCTCAGGCCACCAATGGTGCCAAGTCACTCAAAGAAAAAGCCAGCATCCCTACAACTGCTACCAGTGTCCGCAGAAACTGCCCTCGTCACCTCTCAGAACTTACCTCTGCCTCTCCACCTTGTTCTCCCCAGTCAGCCACCTGACCTCCCTGATTAGAACCCACCAAGCACATTCCTGTCTTGGGGCTTTATAACATGTTGTTTTCAAATACACTTCTGCAATTGCTATTTTCTTTGCCAGGAAGAGTTCTTCAAGTCTCTCTCCTCCGTTACCTTTCACAGAGACTTCTCTGACCTTTTCTCATAATTCAGAGCCCTTGTCCCCCTGGCACACCTTATCCTCCATTTTGCTGTTCTTTCTTCCATTTCCTTTAGAACCATTTCAATTAATCTGTTTATGTGTCCCTTCACTAGAATGCAAAGTCAAAGGGCAAAACCTTTTCTTTTTTGCTTCCTGCTTACAGCTGTCTCTCCTGACTAGAAGTATCTGGCATATACCAGATACTTGATAAATATTTGGTAAATGAATGAATTAAAATAATACCCTACATGCATCTTTCTTATTTTTAAAATGCATGTTTTGTTTAGCTTCCAGGGTCCATGTGCAGGATGTGCAGGTTTGTTATATAGGTAAACATGTGCCATGGTGGTTTGCTGCACCTATCAACCCATCACCGAGTTATTAAGCCCAGCATGCATCAGCTCTTTTCCCTAATGCTGTCCCCACCTTCCACCCTCCACCCTCCCCCGAGAGGCCCCAGTAAGTGTTGTTCCCCTCCCTGTGTCCATGTGTTCTCATTGTTCAGCTCCCACTTATAAGTGGGAACATGTGGTGTTTGATTTTCTGTTCCTGCATTAGTTTGCTGAGGATAATGGCTTCCAGCTTCATCCATGTCCCTGCAAAGGATATGATCTCATTCTTTTTTAATAGCTGCATAGTATTCTATGGTGTATATGTACCACATTTTCTTTATCCAGTCTATCATTGATGGGCATTTGGGTTGATTCCATGTCTTTGCTATTGTGAAGAGTACTGCAATGAACATACATATTCTACATGCATCTTTCTTCCTCATTCTTTCCTTCCTTCTTTTCCTCCCTAGTTTTTTTTTCTTTTCTAGAGCTAACATAAAAAAGCCTACTGGTAGTACAAGACAGTGCACTGAATTCTTGCAAAACATGCGTGACTAGATTTGTCTGTTTTCTGCATAAATCTGTGTATGTAAACAAAATATCACATGAGAATCAAATAGCAACTCAGTTTATAAAAAGTGTGCTGGTGTAATTCTGTGCAAATCATTAGATGAACACAGGAAAGAAAGAGAGAGGCATTGGGAACACAAATGCTCCCGGGATTTCTAAATTGTTTTCTGTGTTCACCTAATGCTTCACCCTAGAGAGTGATGCTAATTCTTGTCCCCATTCCCTGACAGCCAGAGTCCTTAGGAGTGCTTCCTAACACTCTAGAAATACAGAGTCTGGTGCCCCCTTCACTCACTTAGACAATCTTCCTGTGCTAGAAGACTATCAACACATGAAGAGGTAGATGGCAAGGTAATTTTTACTTAGGTTGGGTATGCAAAGATCATGTGTCAGCATAGGAGCTTGCCTCTAGCACCTTTCATTTGTCTCTTTCTTAAGGCAGCAGCCAGCCTGGAACTCACTATCAGAGCTATGAAAAGCCTCCATTAAGTCTCCTCTCTAAGGGACTTAGCGGGATAGGTTTGTGTCCATAAGCAAAAGCCCTGATAATGGGCAGTGTCTTGTTTGCTGTTCCCATCTTGGTATAAATTATGGATCAGCGCTGGAAAGTGTCCAGCCAATCCAGCAACCCTACACAGGTGAAACACCCCTCACCCCTCCTCATGCTGAAGTCAGTCCTCTGGATAATAAAAGACAATCAAATGCCAACTTGCACGCAACAGTTGTTATTCCAGACAAGTGCCTTGTTCCAGTCTGCCCAAGAAGTAGGGAAGATTATTCACTTAGTTCCAAATGCAATTTATTTTCTGAGCTTGTTTCAGTTTGATTCTCTCATGCTTTATGCTTCATAATAAGTTTATATTCTGCTCTACTTGAATCAGCGAAACCTCAGGGACATCTCTTGCAAGTTACAGAGAGTGATGATTAGCAACTCAAAACTGAAGCATGTTCAAGACTTCCAGAAACAGAACCCAACCCCATGGAGTAAAATGTAAGTCACAGCCCGGAGCAGATGTAGCAAGAATCTGGTTTGAGACATCAAATGGGCACCTCTGCTCTGTGCAAACCACTTCCTTGCTGGCCTCAAAGCTTCAATTAGCCCTAAATGCCTAGGGCACTCTATCACAGGTAGAGGCCAGCAGTTTTGGCCTCTTCTTTGAATTCTGGATTTCTCTACCCTTTCTTTCTGCTGGACAGGAAGCTAACTTCATGCTTTCTCTCATCTTTGTGTCTAACACCTTCACAATACAGCACATTGGGCCTACTTTCAGTGGAAAATAAAAATCACTGTGCAAGAGGGACTGGGCTGATTGCTGACGGTTGAAGCTTATCGAAACAAAATCAGAACACATGCATGTTCTTATTCAGAGAAGGTAGGTAACTTAGCCAAATTCTCACAGGTAGTAAGTGACAAACCAGGAGTAGAGTGTCCTGAATCTAAGTGCTGTGATCTCCCCTATTTAACACTCCTGAAACTGTTCCCTTCTTTCATTTCTTACAGTTTCCTCTCTTTTTTTCAACATTTTCCTCTCATAGTTTTCTCCAACTTTCTTATAACGACACCTTATTTTACTCTTGAGTTTGAGAAAACAATAATCAAGGACTGTCATTTTATGTATTTTCTGTTTGGTTTCTTCCAAGCATTTCCCTCAATATTTGGCATTCTGCAACTTCATTTTGGTGTGTTCAAGTGCAGTTAATCCCATCCTCAACTTCAGGATTCATTTCTTTTGTACTTCTAGAAAATTATTAGCCAATTATTTAAGACAGTGTCCTCTTCTTCTTACTCTCTATTGTCATTCTGAAGCTTCTTCGAACTTCTCAATCTAGGCCAGGCGTGGTGGCTCACGCCTGTAATTGCAGCACTTTGGGAAGCCAAGGTGGGCAAATCATGAGGCCAAGAGATCGAAACCATCCTGGCCAACATGGTGAAACCTCGTCTCTACTAAAAATACAAAAAATTAGCTGGGCATGGTGGTGTGTGCCTGTAGTCCCACTACTCAGGAGACTGAGGCAGGAGAATCACTTGAAACTGGAATGCGGAGGTTGCAGTTAGCCAAGATCCCGCCACTGCACTCCAGCCTGGGCAACAAGAGCAAAACTCCATCTCAAAAAAAAAAAAAAACGAACTTCTCAATCTACCTTCCATGTCTCTCAGTCATTCTTCTGTAGTATCCATTTCTTTCTCTAGGTCATAAATTATAGGTTATGGTCCCAAATATGTCCTTCATTTTCTTAAGTTCTTCAAGAAACTTGAAGAACTTGTGTCTAAACTTGTGTCTAAACTGCTGCTTGTCTACCATGGTTTTAATTTCAATGCATATATCTTTCATTTCTAAAAAATGCCTTTTTCTTAAATATGGCTGTTGATTTTCATAGTTTCTTATTCTGTCTTCATAATTTTTTTTCTTCCTTCATCATCTTGGTCAATGGCATTATTTCTGGGCTGTTATGTTCCATTGGTCTATGTGTCTGTTTGTGTACTGTACCACGTTATTTTGGTTACTGTAGCCTTATAGTATAGTTAGAAGTTGGGTAATGTGATGCCTCCAGCTTTGTTCTTTCTGCTTACGATTGCTTTGGCTATTCAGGCTCTTTTTTGGTTCCATATGAATTTTAGAATAGTTTTTTTCTAGTTATGTGAAAAGTGACATTAGTAGTTTGATAGGAATAGCATAGAAACTATCAATTGCTTTAGCCATTTTGAAATTGATTCTTCCAATCCATGACCATGGAATATTCATCCATTTGTTTGTGTCATCTATGATTTCTTTTAGCAGTGCTTTTCATTTCTCTTATAGGGATCTTTCACCTCCTTGGTTAGATGTATTCCCAGGTAGTTTTTAGTGGCTAATGTAAATGGGATTGTGTTCTTGCTTGGGTTCTCAGTTTGAATGTTATTGATGTATAGAAATGCTACTGATTTTCTGTACATTGATTTTGTATCATGAAACTTTACTAAAGTCCTTTATCAGTTCTAGGAGCCCTGTAGTGGAGTCTTTAGGGTTCTCTAAGTATAGAATCAAAAGTGAAGAGAGATAGTTTGACTTCTTTTTTTTCCTATTTAGATGTCTTATATTTCTATTTCTTTTTCTTGCCTGAATGCTCTGGCTGGGATTTCCAGTAGTATGTTGAATAGGAGTGGTGAGAGGGGCATCCTGATCTTTTTCCAGTTCTCAAAAAGAATGCTTTAAGTTTTTGCATATTTATTATGATGTTGGTTGTGAGTTTGTCATAGATGGCTCTTACTATTTTGAGATATGTTCCATCAATGACTAATTTCTTTAGGGTTTTTATTATGAAAGGATGTTAGATTTTACTGAAAGCTTTTTCTGCATCTATTGAGATGATCATATGGTTTTTGTTTTAAATTCTGTTTATGCAGTGAATCACATTTATTGATTTGCATATTTTGAACCAACCTTGCCTCTCAGGAATGAAGACTACTTGATCATGGAGAATTAACTTTTGGATGTGCTTCTGGATTCAGTTTGCTAGCATTTTGTTGAGAATTTTTGTGTCTATGTTTATCAGAGGTATTGACCTGTAGTTTCCTTTTTTCATTGTGTCTTTGCCAGGTTTAGGTATCAAGGTGATGCTGATTTCATAGAATAAGTTAGGAAGGAGTCCCTCTTCTTTGATTTTTTGGAATAGTTTCAATAGAATTGAGACCAGCTCTTCTTTGTATGTCTAGCAGAATTCTGCTGTGAATCCATCTGATTCAGGAATATTTTTGGTTGATAAGTTTTTCATTACTGATTAATTTTTGGAACTTATTAGTCTTTTCAGGGTTTCAACTTCTTCCTTATACAATCTTCGGAGATAGTGTGTTTCCAGGAATTCATCCATTTTTTTCCAGATTTTCTACTTTGTGTGCACAAATATATTTATAATCATCTTAGGATCTTTTGTATTTCTGAGGGATTACTTGTGATGTCACCTTTGTTAGTTCTGAGTGTGCTTATTTGGATCTTACCTCATTTTCTTTCTTAACCTAGCTAGCAGTCTATCAATCTTGTTTATCCTTTCAAAAAACCAACTTTTGGTTTCATCAATTCTTTGTATGGATTTTGGGGTCTCAATTTTGTTCAGTTATTTTCTGATTTTAGTTATTTATTTTCTTCAGCTAGCTTTGGGATTAGATTGTTCTTGTTTTTCTAGTTCCTTTAGGTGTGATATTAGATCATTAATAGGGGATAGTTCTAACTTTTTGAGGTAGGTATTTGTCACTATAAACTTTCTTCTTAATCCTGCTTTTGCTGTATGTCAAAGATTTTGGTATGTGGCATCTCTATTCATTTATTTCAAAGAACATCTTGATTTCTGCCTTAATGTCATTGTTTACTCAAAACTTATTCAGGAGTAAGTTGTTCAATTTCCATGTAATTGTGTGGTTTTTGAGAGATCAGATGATTTTTATTCCACTGTGGTCTGAGAGTATGATTGGTATAATTTCTACTGTTTTTAATTTATTGAGACTTGCTTTATGGCAGAGCATGTGGTCAATCTTGGAGTATACTCTGTGTGCAGATGAGAATAATGTATATTCTGCAGTTGATGGGTGGAGCATTCTGTAGACATCTGTGAGGTCTAATTGGTAATGTGTCCAATTTAAGTCCAGAATTTCTTTGTTAGTTTTCTGCATCGATGACCTAACACTGTCAGTGGGGGTGTCAAAGTTCCCCCACTATTATTGTGTAGACGTCTAAGTCTCTTCATAGGTTCAGAAGTATTTACTTTATAAATCTGGATGTTCCAATGTTGAGTATTTAAGATAAGTCTTCTTGCTGAATTGAACCCTTTATCATCACATAATGTCCTTTGTTGTCCTTCTTTACTGCTGTTAAAGTGTTTTTATTTAATACAAGAATAGCAATCCCTGCTCTTTTTTCCCCATTTGCATGATGGATTTTTCTCCAGTCCTTTACTTTGAGGCTATGGATGTCATTATGCGTGAGATGAGTCTTTTGAAAACAGCAGATGGATGGGTCTTGTTTTTTTATCCAACTTGCCACAATATGCCTTTTAAGTGGGGCACTTAGACCATTAGTGGTTACTATTGATATGTGAGGCTTTCATCCTATTGTGAAGTTGTTAGCCTGTTGCTTTGTAGTTTCTATTGTGTGATTGCTTTATAGGGTCTTTGGGCTATGTACTTAAGTGTGTTTCTGTATAGCAGGTATAGTTATGTTGTTCCGTGTTTAGAACTCACTTAAGGAGCTCTTGTAAGTCTGGTCTGGTGATAACAAATTCCCATAGCACTTGCTATTCTGAAAAATAGTTTATTTTTCCTTTGCTTATGAAGCTTAGTTTGGCAAGATTTAAAATTCTGGGTTGGCATTTCTTTAACGATGTTGTAAATAGGCCCCCAATCTCTGCTGGCTTGTAAAGTTTCTGCTGAGAAGTCTACTGTTAGCTTGATAGGGTTCCCTATGTATGCAATCTGACCTTTTTCCCTAGCTGCCTTTAAGGTTTTTTCTTTAGTGCTGACCTTGGACAGTCTGGTGACTATACACCTTGGTGATTTTCATCAATGTAGCATCTTGCAGGTCTTCTCTGGATTTCTTGTATCTGGATGCTTACCTCTCTAGCAAGATTAGGGAAATTTTCTTGAATTATTCCCTCAAGTATGTTTTCCAGGTTGTTGCTTTTTTCTTCTTTCTCAGGAATGCCAATAATTCACAGATTTGGTCACTTTACGTAATTCCATATGTCTCAGACTTTTTTTTGTGTGTGTGAGATGGAGTCTCACTCTGTCACTCAGACTATAGTGCAATGGCACGACCTTGACTCACTGCAACCTCTGCCTCCTGGGTTCAAGTGATTCTCCTGCTTCAGCCTCCTGAGTAGCTGGGATTACAGGTGCACACCACCATGCCTGGTTAATTTTTGTATTTTTAGTAGAGATGCAGTTTCACCATGTTAGTCAGCCTGGTCTCGAACTCCTGACATTGTGATCCACCTGCCTTGGCCTCCCAAAGTGTCGGGATTACAGGTGTGAGCTACCACACCTTGCCTGTTCATTTTTTAAAATTCTTTTTTCTTTATTTTTGTTTGACTGGGTTAGTTTGAAAGGCTGATCTTCAAGCTCTGAAATTCTTCTGATTGGTCCAGTTATTATAAAGTTTTCAATTGTATTTTGAAATATTTCAAGTTCTTTTTTCTAATTCCAGAAACTCTGATTGATTTCTTTTAAAGATATTTATCTCTTCCTTCATTTCCTGGATTGCTTTAGAAGTTTCTTTGTTTTTATTTTCATCTTTGTCTTGGATCTCATTGAGCTTCTTTGCAATGCACATTTTGAATTCTTTATCTATCATTCCTGAGTTTCCATGTCGGTTAGAGACCACTGCTGGAGAGTTAGTGAGATCCTTTGGTGGTGTCACTACATTCAGATTTTTCATAGTGTCAGAATTATTGCACTGGTTCCTTCTCATCTGGGGATGCTGGCACTTCTAATTTGTGTAATTATTTTCATATAAGTAGAATTTTTTCTTTATCTTTCCTTATAATTTTTTTCTTGCCCTTTCCCCTCTTCTCTGTGGAATGTGACTGTAGAAAATGCTAGGCAGAGTCTTTTGGGTTTGCCAAAAATAGCCCTATTTATTTGTCAAAAATAGCCCTAATATGCACGTCTGTCGGCAAGTTTATTGGGCCATGCAGTTTCACCTAGAAGCCAGTAGATGTCACTTACAGGTTAGAGTCAGCTGTGGCCAATGCAGCTGGGTGTATACTTGATCCTTGTTTACTGGCAAAATTCTCTGTTGCCTCAGGAAATGGGCTGACTTATGGAGTACACAGTGGTCTGAACTCCCTGCTCAGCTCCCAGGGAGGCAGCAACCGCAGTGGGCGAAGCCAGGCTGAGCCAGCTCACCTACAGGTCTCTTGATTATAGTCACAAGCATCAGTGCTGAGGGAAAACCCCATGAGCAGCCACCAAGCACCCAGACATGTGCCTAAGTAGGAAACTGGAAAACCTCCTAGGCTCCAAGTCCTCTGCACAGTGATGTAGGGGGAAGCCTAAATTCCTAATTCAGGAGAGTGGCTGCTCTGGATGCCTGGAGATCTGCCTGGGCATAGAGCAGAGAAGGTTCCTCTCCACTTGGATCTCTGTACAGGAAAAGTGGGGCAGCTCAGCTAAACCAGGCAAACAGGCGCTCTGAATGCCTAGAGATCTGCTTGGGCACGAAACATAGAAGGCCCGCATTTACCCAAATCTCTTCACAGAAAGGGTATGGCAGCTAAGGCTGCCAATCTGTGTAATAAGGTGCTTTGAGTGCCTACAGATCTGTCTTGGCTAGGAATGTGGAGGACTCCACTGCATCATGATCTGTGTCCAGGAATAATGAGGCAGCTCAGGCTGCTCGACCAGGGAGCAGGCACTCCAAATACCTGGAGATCTGCCTGGGCATGAAGTGGAGAGGGCCTTGCTACACTAGGATCTCTGCACAGGAGAAGGGTGAGGTGACTCAGGAGAGTGGGTGCTCCAAATACCTGGAGATTTCTCTACATGTGGAATGGAGAGGGCTCCACTGCACCACAGTCTATGCACAGGAAGGGTGAGACAGCTCAGGCTTCTAATCCTGGTGAGGAAGTGCTCCAAACACTTGGAGATCTACCTGGACATGGGGTAGAGAGGGCCCCACTGCACTATGATCTATGTCCATGAAGGTGGGGTGCCTCAGGCTGCTGGTACTGGCAAGTGGGTGCTCTGAATGCCTGGATTTCTGCCTGGAAGTGAAGTGGAGAGGGCTCTGCTGGACCACGAACTCAGGGGAGCAGGCTGGGTTAGGCACCCAGCAATTACACATGCAGACTGATTCCAGTCTGCCAAGATGGCCCTGGCTGCAAGTCTCATCACCTAGGAGAAACCACAGCTGTAGCAGCTCTTCTTCCATCCTTCCACCCCAGGCCTGCAATGAGGAAGACCACAATTCTAACACCTACTGCTGAAGCACTTTCTACAGCTCTGGCTGTGGATGTCCCTAACCCCTCCAGAGCAGGTGCTTTAGTCTCTGGCCCAAGACTAAAATGCTTGCACAGCTATGCAAGTTGCCAAAGCATGACTGACTTTGTACAAGCCCAAATTAGAAACAGTGTCCTGTTCTTGGTCCTGAATCTGGGAAAATGCCTGCACCTTTTCCCAGTGTCTTTCCCTCATAGTGTCTTCAAGCCTCATTCCAAGTTAGCTCTAGGGTTTGGGAGAAACAAAATGTTCTCTCTCGGCCTCAGTTGCTAGGATCCCTAGTGGAAACGTGAGTCACAGAGGGTGACTCTCTGCCTCTCTCATGTACTGGGACTTCACTCAAATTTTACGAGACAGACACTGTCACAGGGGCTGTTTGCCCACATTGTCGTCCTCAGGATCTGGGGTGTCCTTCATGATTCTGGTGGATTCCTGTTTTCCTTCTTGAATTAAGGCACACAGAGTTTAACTTTGTGCACTATCATGCTATTTCCAAGTGGCTGAGGGATGCTATAAGCCTCTAATCTGCCATTTTGGAAAAAAAAAATTAAAACCGTTTTGTTTATAAACTGTAATTTTTTTAAGTTTTACTTTGAAATAAAAAGTTGCAAAAATAGTTCAAGAGATGTCCTTGTACTTTTCATCTAAGATTTTTCAAATACTCTCCACCATACTTTCCATATCATTCTCTCTAGATTTCTCTCTCTTGTTCGTTTTCTCTCAATTTATTTATCATTGTTAAGTTGGATTATTTTGACCCTGTAGTTTTTGCTCTTGATGTGGGAGAAGAATCACAATCAGCATTAACTTGATCTCCTATGTTTAGGAACTGGAAGTTTTGTAGCTGGGGGAAGCAGGTAGGGAATGAGAAAAACAAATATCCATAGGACCAGGAGCTAAGCTCTCTGCTTTAAATATTTGTTGACTCATCTTGTCTTCAGAATAACAGAAAATTATGTATTATGAGCTCCAGTTTTAAGAAAGAGAAAAACAGAGGCTTAATAACAAAGCTTGCTCACATAGGCATGGGGTCCACATAACTATGAAGCCAGGATCCTAAACCATATTCTTTTCTTTCCTCTACAACACACTGCCTGGAGCATCTCAGGACATACCCCAACACACCCCATCTGGCAGTTGCTGAGCCTCTTCATATCATTAGAGTGGGATGTAAATAAATTAGAATAGCTGTGATTTTTCCATCAGCAATTAATTAGGCAAGTCACACCTGCCTAAGGTTCATTTGTAAATATATTCTGATTCCTTTCTGAGTTTTATACCTGTCTCTTTGGGCAATTAACAAACTCAGCTGAATTTCCTATGACTCACCTCAAAATGCCATATGCTCACAATGGTTCGTGTATAGAAAAACAGCTGAGACCTCAAGGAAAACATAAGCAAACATTACATATACAAACACTTCTGCTGGGCACATATGCCCAGGATTTATTGTCTCTTAGTTGGCTTTCGTTACTTCTTCAAAGAAATAAGCTAAACTAAACTAATTTCTGGAGACATTTACATTCAGACCAAAATTTCTACATCCAAAGAATACATTTTATTATCAGAGAATGAATGAGTCAGAGATGTTGCAACCTTCAGGATCCTAAGTAAAGGACAACATATCTAGCTAATGTGTTAAGAACAAAATCATTACCTAGTGTTTGCAATGCCACCAGTTTATCAGATAAGAATTTAACTGGGGCTCTAACTCCACAAAACAAAGAGTTTACGACCCTAAGCCTCCTTTATTCCCCAATTTTCCCACTCCCTTTTCATACACACCCCCCACATTGGGTCAGTTCGCACACTGACTATCTCAGCTCCATCAGACCTGTTGATCACTGCTGGGGAAAAGTACCCATCCACAAAGGTTGAAGCCACAGAAATCCATAGTCTTCCTTACCACTGATCCTTTAACCTCTCTCTGTCACTCTTTGCTCTATCACTGGTCAGTTTTTTCTTCCATTCCCTTTAATGACTGTTCCTCCATTATTATTTCCCTCAAATCCTTCTCCTACTCTATTTCCCACCAGCAGATGACCTCATAATGCTCTGTGCAAAAATAAATAAATAAATAAATAATCAAGGATATGGGGATAACACCATTCTACCTCCTGCTCATGGATAGAATCATGACTAATCTATTCGGACCCCCTTCTAGCTTCTTTTAGATACTTCATCAGTTGTTACCGGTGTTGGCTACACTTCCGATCTCTTTTATCTCAAGACTGGCTTCTGCTCCAGACAGACATTTAAGGAGTTTGCTCAAATGCTGCTGTCTGTAAACACAACAAGTGAAAAATCAACAACAAGCAGCATATACATCCCTCAATCCTGAATACTCTAATTATTGCCCAAATGGTCTATTTCCCTTAACAATCAGGTTTCTTTAAAACAAAACAAAACAAAAACAAACAAACAAACAAAAACCACAAAAGCTATAGACATTGTCTTGTTTCCCACAAGCCAAACCCCTCTAGCCAAAGGAATGAATCATTACTTCTTCTGCATCCTCACCTTGGTTGGCCTTGTTATAATATTTGATAATTTTATTTACATTGTAGAATAAACTGAAAATAATTCTCTATACCCTTCTCCTATGTATATTTATATTTAGAAGTAAATACATAAGTAAAAAAGAATTTAATGAAACTGTTTTTCACTCACCCCAGATGTCTAAGAGAGATACACTCATGGCTAGTGTAGACCAATAATTCTGCATTTCTTGTTTTACAAGGAGGCAGGAAAATATCTTCTAGACTTAAAGGGTATACATTATGTCTATGAGACTGAACTGTGCTGTCCTGAACAAAATGAAAAAACAAAGTTCGCCTTAATAAAGTGTGCTGGCTTCCTAATAGTGAAAAAAATCAACTACTTTTTGATGGACAGAATGAGTGAGAATTGGAGCATCGATCTGCCTTCACATATGGGACCAGAGCTGCACTCTTCTCAACTGAACCTTTAGAAAAGTTATTTAGCATCTATTAAAGACTTACATGATCATATTTGGAAGATACAGAAGGGGGTAAGGGGATAGAACTTCCTGCTCATGTAGGAAGGGTTGGAATTTCTGAAGAAGAGAGCAGCTACTGGATATGAGGGCTTGAGTGTAGGAGGTCTGAGAGAAAATTGAAAAACTTAAGAAGTGGGAAGCCCCATTCCCACCAGCCCCCACGTGCACAGATGTACCACTCTGAGACCTATGTGACCCGTTGGAAAAATAGCAACCTATATTTCCAGCATAGTCCAATGCCTTGTCTGGTGAAAACAAACCAGGAGTTACTAAGAATCGGAAAAAGGGAGATTAACTGTTGTATGCTCACCTTGCCAGGGGGTTGGAAGATGGCCGTGCTGGCAGATACTGATCAGTCTCCGGAGTTGGCCCACTCAGTGATATAACAATGCCAGGCTGGCAGCAGATGTGAAGACTCCCCATGTGTGAAACCTGACTCCCTATTGTGTAGGTTAGCAAGTTACAGAAAAGGAGAGGCCCTGCCAAACCTGCATTTATCTCTAATTCAAGTCCTGATTGCTCCATAAGTTCCAAATAGAACTGCATTCCCCAACTCCAGGCTGTTCTCTTATCTCATGCTCTTAAAACCTCAAAAGTTACCCATTTAAGAAACTTGCCTTCCCACTGCAACATAGTTCCTCCTGCTAAATTTAGAGATTTGAAAAATGACACCATCATCTACTGATTACCCATGGATGTTATCTGCCATTCTTCCTCTTTTCTTGCTCAAATATTTTTCATATATTTACTCCTAGAATTCCCCATTATACTCACTATTTTCTGTCCATACTATTACAAAAATCACTTCGTGTTTTCCTTGCCTCTCTCTCTAGTCTTCTAGGCCTCCATCCTATCCTGCCTACTGATGGAAGAGTCACATTTCTAAAACCCAAAACCCTTTAAAGATTTGCCACTGACTACAGGATGAAACAAAACTCCTACTTAGCCTGGTCTGTAATGCCCTCCAAGATCTGTCGCTGTCTATCTCTCCAATGTCACTTCCTTCGACTCTCTTCCTTGCCCACTTTACTCCAGTCACCCTCGCTTCTTTTCCAATTCTGAAACACACCAAACTCATTCCTGCTACATGGCCTCCTCACATGCTAGTGAGCTAGGGAGATGTTGGCTCACTTTCTCTAACCCTCTTCCTTGAACTCCACCCTACTTCACCCACCTTCTCAAATGGCAAATTCTTGTGGTTGGGGTATTGGCTTAAATGTCTTTTCAAAGAGGTCATCCTGTTCTAAATGATTTTCCACTACACTCTACCATCTTCTTTATTACTACAACCCACTTTTTTTCTTATGGCTACTATCACATTATGTGAATATTTACTTAATTGTCAACTGGACAGTTTATCGTCTGTCTCCCATTAGCTCCAAAAAGTCAAAAAATCAGAAACTCTCTATAAATATTTTAGTCCCTGGTACCTAGTAGATGCCAGTACAAATTGGTTGAATGAATGCCATATAAACTAATGAATGAATGCAGGCTATGAGATGTTCACAGCTGCCTTACATCAGTGGACCTTTACTCACTATGACTCCTCAGCCTAGAGAAGGCCCTTTGTCTACTCCACCATACTGGGAAACACCTACCCATACAGCTTCCATCCCTTAGTGCTGGCATCATTTGCTCTTTTAAGTCTTATCTGACTTCCTCCTTTCACTCCTAGGTATAGTTTTAAGCTCCCTTCTTTATACTTCATCTCTAATTTGCTTCTATTGTAGTGCTTACAACACTTACACATTCTATTAGTTTGGATATTTCCTCCTAAGAAAATCATTAATTCTTTAAGGATGAGGACTATCTTAGTCATCACTGTACCCCTAGTATCTAGCCCAGTGCCTGACACTAAAGTTATTTTTAAATTAGCAAATAAATGGCTGAATGAGACATGCTTATGACTCTATTTTCTCTTGTACCACATGAAACATTTCACTGTAGAAATTATTGACAATCTTATCTGTGCACATCACCATCCATTAACTGGGGTTCTGGGATATACAGCAGTGCAACATACAGGTTAATACTTAGTAAATTACATCCCTTCCAAAAGGCAAGACATGCCAGACTGCACAGAGAAAAGGAAAGACACCATGAAGAGAGGTCAGTAGTAGTAGGTCCGTTAAGTTTGCAAAATACTGTGCAAAACTAAGCACCAATGGTCCACGACCTTAGTAGGGTAAAACGATAGTTTCAGAAGTCACACTGACAGTGTTGAATATAGAGATGGTCAAGCAAGGTGGAATCAGAGGAATTATTCCTTTTAGATTGTCTATACCTGAATATGAGGAGCATCATATTTAAACCTTAAGACCATTTAAACCACATTAAGCACTAAAGGGCAAGCAGGATTTTGCACTGGCAGTTATTTAACTCTCAATGCCCTTGCCTCTAGTCAAATTGCCCTTAAAATAATCTGTCAATGAAATGATTATCTCTCCTGATAGTGGATGGACCATTTATATTTAGTTATTAACATGACAATGCATAATATTGAGGCTTACACAGCCACCTTAGAATGAAGTTAGTTCATTTTTTTCTTCAAAATATGACTCTCCCTGACATGTTTTGCCTCGGTTGATAATGTTATTTGGGTATTTGCATAATTATGGAAAAGCCAAGCACTTTGTCATATATTATTTTCCTGATCCCCACAGCCACCCTAAGAATAAGACATGAAAATTAGTCATTAAATAGACTCTTCCACTTCTAGCAACAAGTAAATGAGATGCTCTCATTCAACCTTCCCACAGAACCAACTGAAATGCTCGATAAAATACAAAAACAAAACAAAACCAAAAAAAAATCACTATGCTGGCCTAAGAAGGAAAATGTGCTATACTCCAAAGTAAAGTAAAACCAAAAATTTGGGGAATAAGTGACTATTGAAGTCATCTTTGAACCTGAGAGTTTCCTGCCAACCCCTAGAGAATTTGAGTGTTGGTTTGACAACTCCACAGGTCACAGGAAATAGGAGAAACAGCCCAAAGCTTGGCCACAGTGGGAAATTTAATAGACCACTGCAAAAGGCTGGTACTCAAAAAAGCCTCACACATAATACAAAAGTAACCAGAAACAAAACACTTTTGCAAAGGGAATGGCAAGAAAAATTACTGGACGTGACTCTAGTGCTACTCTGGGAAAGTATCCATGTATATCCCCATGCTGGTGTTCAGTACAAATGCACACTACTAATGTGGTTTGATAGCCATGAAGCAAATAATTTAACTTCAACTGGACTTGTGTTGAGCATGCTGCTGGATGACTAGCAGAAGAAATTCTCTCAGGAATATAACTTAACCCGTTATAAAGTGTTCCCCCAGATGCAGTTCCAAATAGTCACCTTATAATCAATATTCATAAAGCATACTAGTAATGCAGTATTACAAATAAAAACTAGCCGAAACAACTGACATTAAAAATAGACCTCCAAAGACATACTCTAATTGGAAATAGATTTACCAGGTATGTACTGGTCCCCTCAAAATTTAAGGCATAAATATTAATATCAAATTGCCCTTTAAGGTGTTTAAGGTAAAGAAAATCACTACATAATGATCAATGTTTCAATTCATTAGAAAAATATAATATAATAATTCTAAATTTATATGTACCTAACATCATAGTCTCAAAATAGGTAAAGAAAAACTGTTAACTAAACAAGAAAAAATGATCAACTCTATTGTTGTAGTGGAAGATTTAACACAATTCTCTCAAACTGACAGATTAAGCAGTCAGAAAAAGAAGTCAATAAAGATATAGGAGATTCAAACAGCACAGATTCACCTAAATCAGCTCTATGGAACAATGCACCCAATAGTTGGAAAGTACACATTCCTTTCACGCACACGAGATATTTACAAAAATTAACCGTACACTAAGCCATAAAGATAGCCTTAACAATTATCAAAGGATGGGTAACAGGGAGATGACATTCTCTGTTTACAATAAAATTAATTTACAATCAACATGAAATAGATAACCTGAAAAACTTCACATACTTGAAAATTTTAAAGAAAATATTGAACAATTCATGGGTTAAAAAATGAACAATAATGCATATTAGAAAAAATAGTACTGACAGAAAATGAAAATATCACATAGAAAAGCCAGTGGTATAGAGGTAAAGTGTCATTTAAAGGGATTAAATTCTCTGATTTTTTTTTTTTTTTTTTTTTTTGAGACAGAGTCTCACTTCATCACCCAGACTGGAGTGCAGTGGTGCACTTTCAGCTCAGTGCAACCTTCACCTCCTAAGTTGAAGCAATTCTCCTGACTCAGCCTCCCAAGTATCTGGGATTACAGGCACCCGCCACCATACTCAATTAATTTTTTTTTTAAATATTTTTAATATAGACAGGGTTTCACCATTTTGGTCAGCCTCGTCTCGAACCCCTGACCTCTGGTGATCCACCCGCCTCAGCCTCCCAAAGTGCTGGGATTATAGTAATGAGCCACTGCACCCAGCCTCTCTGAAATTTTTATATCAGAAAAGAATAAGGTATGAATAAACAACATTAAGAATGAAAATAAAGACAATTACACAAGCTGAAGAACTTGAACAGCATATAGTCAAGGTTAAAATTTAGATTAAATAGAAACATTACAGAAAAAATAAGGACAACTTGTCAAACTTGTTTCAAAAATAAATAAGAGAACCAGAAAGCATTATTTAATCAATAATGAATCTGAATTAACAGGTTAAATAGTTTCTCACAAGAAAGCACCAGAACTATAGAGGCAAATTATCCCAAACATACAAGGAAGAGCTCATTCTAATGTTATTAATGTTACACAAACTCTTCAGATAATTTAAAAATAAAAGAATGTTATATCACTTCATTTTAAGGGAAAAGCAAAACCTTGATACCAAAAGCAGACAAAGACAGCAAAAGAAAGAAAATTATAAGCCTCTCACAACCGTGAATATATATGCAAATCCTAAACAAAGTAAAAGCAAATTTAATCAAGTAATGTATAAAACAGATAATATATGATGACAAATGGACTTATTCCAGAACTGCATGCACAGTTTAATATTATAAAATCAATTAATGTGATTATCTCAAGAGCAGATTAAAGGAGAAAAACTATCTGATAATTACAATAGATGCGGGAAGAAGTATCTAATAAAATTCAATATCCATTCATGTTAAAAATCTTCTAGCAAATGGGGAAGAGAAAGGCACATCCTTAACTTCATAAATGAATACATGCACACACGTACACATACACACACACACACACCCCTTCAGTAAATGTCATACTTAATGGTAAGATGTTAAGAGCATTTCTTTGAAGATCAGAGACAATACAAAAATACTATCACCACTTCTAATAAGCATTGTTCTGAATCATAAAAAAATAAAGAATATAACAGAAGCAAAGGGGAAAAAAACCTGTCAGTTTCAAATGATATATCAACATAAAAAATTCTAAAGTTTTGCAAAAATTCTTTAAATTTTAAAAGTATTCCATTTTAAAATACAAAATAAATATAGAAAAATCCATCACATTTTTCTATACCAGTAGCAATCATTTTTGAAAGAAATTATTAAAGAATATATTATTTGGAATAGGAACAGCTCCAGTCTCCAACTCCCAGTGCAAGCGACCCAGAAGACCAGTGATTTCTGCATTTTCAACTGAGGTACTGGGGTCATCTCACTGGGGAGTGCCGGACAATTGGTGCTGATCAGCTGCTGCAGCCCGACCAGCGAGAGCTGAAGCAGGGCGAAGCATTGCCTCACCTGGGAAGCACAAGGGGGAAGGGAATCCCTTTTCCTAGCCAGGGGAACTGAGACACACAACACCTGGAAAATCGGGTAATTCCCACCCCAATACTGCGCTTTAAGCAAACGGGCACACCAGGAAATTATACCCACACCTGGCCGGGAGGGTCCCACGGCCACAGAGCCTCCCTCATTGCTAGCACAGCAGTCTGCAATCTAACTGAAACGGCAGCAGGGAGGCTGGGGGAGGGGCGACCGCCATTGCTGAGACTTAAGTAGGTAAACAAAGCTGCTGGGAAGCTCGAACTGGGTGGAGCTCACAGCAGCTCAAGGAAACCTGCCTGTCTCTGTAGACTCCACCTCTGGGGACAGGGCACAGCTAAACAACAAAAGGGGAAGCAGCAGAGGCCTGTGCAGACGCGAACGACTCTATCTGACAGCATTGAAGAGAGCAGTGGATCTCCCAACACGGAGGTTGAGATCTGAGAAGGGACAGACTGCCTGCTCAAGTGGGTCCCTGACCCCTGAGTAGCCCAACTGGGAGACATCCCCCACTAGGGGCAGTCTGACACCCCACACCTCACAAGGTGGAGTACACCCCTGAGAGGAAGCTTCCAAAGGAAGAATCAGACAGGTACACTCGCTGTTCAGCAATATTCTATCTTCTGCAACCTCTGCTGCTGATACCCAGGCAAACAGGGTCTGGAGTGGACCTCAAGCAATCTCCAACAGACCTACAGCTGAGGGTCCTGACTGTTAGAAGGAAAACTATCAAACAGGAAGAACACCTATACCAAAACCCCATTAGTACGTCATCATCATCAAAGACCAGAGGCAGATAAAACCACGAAGATGGGGAAGAAGCAGGGCAGAAAAGCTGGAAATTCAAGAAATAAGAGCGCATCTCCCCCTGCAAAGGAGCGCAGCCCATCGCCAGCAATGGATCAAAGCTGGTCAGAGAATGACTTTGACGAGATGAGAGAAGAAGGCTTCAGTCCATCAAACTTCTCAGAGCTAAAGGAGGAATTACGTACCCAGCGCAAAGAAACTAAAAATCTTGAAAAAAGAGTGGAAGAATTGATAGCTAGAATAATTAATGCAGAGAAGGTCATAAATGAAATGACAGAGATGAAAACCATGACACGAGAAATACGTGACAAATCCACAAGCTTCAATAACTGACTTGATCAACTGGAAGAAAGAGTATCAGTGATTGAGGATCAAATGAATGAAATGAAGCGAGAAGAGAAACCAAAAGAAAAAGGAAGAAAAAGAAATGAACAAAGCCTGCAAGAAGTATGGGATTATGTAAAAAGACCAAATCTATGTCTGATTGGGGTGCCTGAAAGTGAGGGGGAAAATGGAACGAAGTTGGAAAACACTCTTCAGGATATCATCCAGGAGAACTTCCCCAACCCAGTAGGGCAGGCCAACATTCAAATTCAGGAAATACAGAGAACACCACAAAGATACTTGTCAAGAAGAGTGACTCCAAGACACATAATTGCCAGATTCACCAAAGTTGAAATGAAGGAAAAAATCTAAAGGGCAGCCAGAGAGAAAGGTCGGGTTACCCACAAAGGGAAGCCCATCAGACTAACAGCAGACCTCTCAGCAGAAACTCTACAAGCCAGAAGAGAGTGGGGGCCAATATTCAACTTCTTAAAGAAAAGAATTGTAAACCCAGAATTTCATATCCAGCCAAACTAAGTTTCATCAATGAAGGAGAAATAAAATCCTTTACAGATAAGCAAATGCTTAGAGATTTTGTCACCACCAGGCCTGCCTTACAAGAGACGCTGAAGGAAGCCCTAAACATGGAAAGGAACAACCGGTACCAGCCATTGCAAAAACATGCCAAAATGTAAAGACCATCGAGGCTAGGAAGAAACTGCATCAACTAACGAGCAAAATAACCAGTTAATATCATAATGGCAGGATCAAGTTCACACATAACAATATTAACCTTAAATGTTAATGGACTAAATGCTCCAATTAAAAGACGCAGACTGGCAAACTGGATAAAGAGTCAAGACCCATCAGTCTGCGGTATTGAGGAGACCCAACTCACATGCAGAGACATACATAGGCTCAAAATAAAGGGATGGAGGAAGATCTACCAAGCAAATGGAGAACAAAAAAAAGCAGGGGTTGCAATCCTAGTCTCTGATAAAATAGACTTTAAACCATCAAAGATCAAAAGAGACAAAGAAGGCCATTACATAATGGTAAAGGGATCAATTCAACAGGAAGAGCTAACTATCCTAAATATATATGCACCCAATACAGGAGCACCCAGATTCATAAAGCAAGTCCTTAGAGACTTACAAAGAGACTTAGACTCCCATACAATAATAATGGGAGACTTCAACACTCCACTGTCAACATTAGACAGATCAACGAGACAGAAAGTTAACAAGGATATCCAGGAATTGAACTCATCTCTGCACCAAGCAGACCTAATAGACATCTATAGAACTCTCCAACCCAAATCAACAGAATATACATTCTTCTCAGCACCACATCGCACTTATTCCAAAATTGACCACATAATTGGAAGTAAAGCACTCCTTAGCAAATGTAAAAGAACAGAAATTATAACAAACTGTCTCTCAGACCACAGTGCAATCAAACTAGAACTCAGGACTAAGAAACTCAATCAAAACTGCTCAACTACATGGAAACTGAACAACCTGCTCCTGAATGATTACTGGGTACATAACAAAATGAAGCAGAAATAAAAATGTTCTTTGAAACCAATGAGAACAAAGATACAACATACCAGAATCTCTGGGACACATTTAAAGCAGTGTGTAGAGGGAAATTTATAGCACTAAATGCCCAGAAGAGAAAGCTGGAAAGTTCTAAAATTGACACTCTAACATCACAATTAAAAGAACTAGAGAGGCAAGAGCAAACACATTCAAAAGCTAGCAGAAGGCAAGAAATAACTAAGATCAGAGCAGAACTGAAGGAGATAGAGACACAAAAAACCCTCCAAAAAATCAATGAATCCAGGAGTTGGTTTTTTGAAAAAATCAACAAAATTGACAGACCACTAGCAAGACTAATAAAGAAGAAAAGAGAGAATAATCAAATAGATGCAATAAAAAATGATAAAGGGGATATCACCACCGACCCCACAGAAATACAAACTACCATCAGAGAATATGATAAACACCTCTACGCAAATCAACTAGAAAATCTAGAATAAATAGATAATTTCCTGGACACTTACACTCTTCCAAGACTAAACCAGGAAGAAGTTGAATCCCTAAATAGACAAATAGCAGGCTCTGAAATTGAGGTAATAATTAATAGCCTACCAACCAAAAAAAGTCCAGGACCAGATGGATTCACAGCTGAATTCTACCAGAGGTACAAGGAGGAGCTGGTACCATTCCTTCTGAAACTATTCCAATCAATAGAAAAAGAGGGAATCCTCCCTAACCCATTTTATGAGGCCAACATCATCCTGATATCAAAGCCTGGCAGAGACACAACAAAAAAAATTTTAGACCAA
Organism: Trachypithecus francoisi; assembly: GCF_009764315.1. Classification (NCBI taxonomy): domain Eukaryota; kingdom Metazoa; phylum Chordata; class Mammalia; order Primates; family Cercopithecidae; genus Trachypithecus; species Trachypithecus francoisi. The sequence goes on from NW_022681468.1 coordinate 102,947,588, forward strand.
TATCCCTGATGAACATCAATGCAAAAATCCTCAATAAAATACTGGCAAACCGGATTCAGCAGCACATCAAAAAGCTTATCCACCATGATCAAGTGGGCTTCATCCCTGGGATGCAAGGCTGGTTCAACATTCGCAAATCAATAAACGTAATCCAGCATAGAAACAGAACCAAAGACAAGAACCACATGATTATCTCAATAGCTGCAGAAAAGGCTTTTGACAAAATTCAGCAGCGCTTCATGCTAAAAACGCTCAATAAATTCGGTATTGATGGAACGTACCTCAAAATAATAAGAGCTATTTATGACAAACCCACAGCTAATATCATACTGAATGGGCAAAAACTGGAAAAATTCCCTTTGAAAACTGGCACAAGACAGGGATGACCTCTCTCACCACACCTATTCAACATAGAGTTGGAAGTTCTGGCTAGGGCAATCAGGCAAGAGAAAGAAATCAAGGGTATCCAGTTAGGAAAAGAAGAAGTCAAATTGTCCCTGTTTGCAGATGACATAATTGTATATTTAGAAAACCCCATTGTCTCATCCCAAAATCTCCTTAAGCTGATAAGCAACTTCAGCAAAGTCTCAGGATACAAAATTAATGTGCAAAAATCACAAGCATTCTTATACACCAGTAACAGACAAACAGAGAGCCAAATCATGAATGAACTTCCATTCACAATTGCTTCAAAGAGAATAAAATACCTAGGAATCCAACTTACAAGGGATGTAAAGGACCTCTTCAAGGAGAATTACAAACCACTGTTCAGTGAAATAAAAGAGGACACTAACAAATGGAAGAACATACCATGCTCATGGATAGGAAGAATCAATATCGTGAAAATGGCCATACTGCCCAAGGTTATTTATAGATTCAATGCCATCCCCATCAAGCTACCAATGAGTTTCTTCACAGAATTGGAAAAAACGGCTTTAAAGTTCATATGGAACCAAAAAAGAGCCCGCATTGCCAAGACAATCCTAAGTCAAAAGAACAAAGCTGGAGGCATCACGCTACCTGACTTCAAACTATACTACAAGGCTACAGTAACCAAAACAGCATGGTACTGGTACAAAACAGAGATATAGACCAATGGAACAGAACAGAGTCCTCAGAAATAATACCACACATCTACAGCCATCTGATCTTTGACAAACCTGACAAAAACAAGAAATGGGGAAAGGATTCCCTATTTAATAAATGGTACTGGGAAAATTGTCTAGCCATAAGTAGAAAGCTGAAACTGGATCCTTTCCATACTCCTTATACGAAAATTAATACGAGATGGATTACAGACTTAAATGTTAGACCTAATACCATAAAAACCCTAGAAGAAAACCTAGGTAGTACCATTCAGGACATAGGCATGGGCAAGGACTTCATGTCTAAAACACCAAAAGCAACGGCAGCAAAAACCAAAATTGACAAATGGGATCTAATTAAACTAAAGAGCTTCTGCACAGCAAAAGAAACTACCATCAGAGTGAACAGGCAACCTACAGAATGGGAGAAAATTTTGCAATCTACTCATCTGACAAAGGGCTAATATCCAGAATCTACAAAGAACTCAAACAAATTTACAAGAAAAAAACAACCCCATCAAAAACTGGGGAAAGGATATGAACAGACATTTCTCAAAAGAAGACATTCATACAGCCAACAGACACATGAAAAAATGCTCATCATCACTGGCCATCAGAGAGATGCAAATCAAAACCACAATGAGATACCATCTCACACCAGTTAGAATGGCAATCATTAAGAAGTCAGGAAACAACAGGTGTTGGAGAGGATGTGGAGAAATAGGAACACTTTTACACTGTTGGTGGGATTGTAAACTAGTTCAACCATTATGGAAAACAGTATGGCAATTCCTCAAGGATCTAGAACTAGATGTACCATATGACCCAGCCATCCCACTACTGGGTATATACCCAAAGGATTATAAATCATGCTGCTATAAAGACACATGCACACGTATGTTTATTGCGGCACTATTCACAATAGCAAAGACTTGGAATCAACCCAAATGTCCATCTGTGACAGACTGGATTAAGAAAATGTGGCACATATACACCATGGAATACTATGCAGCCATAAAAAAGGATGAGTTTGCGTCCTTGTAGGGACATGGATGCAGCTGGAAACCATCATTCTCAGCAAACTATCACAAGAACAGAAAACCAAACACCGCATGTTCTCACTCATAGGTGGGAACTGAACAATGACATCACTTGGACTCAGGAAGGGGAACATCACACATCGGGGCCTATCATGGGGGGGGGGGGGGGAGGGATTGCATTGGGAGTTATACCTGATATAAATGACGAATTGATGGGTGCTGACGAGTTGATGGGTGCAGCACACCAACATGGCACAAGTATACATATGTAACAAACCTGCACGTTATGCACATGTACCCTAGAACTTAAAGTATAATATAAAAAAAAAAAGAATATATTTTTTGTAGTAGCCCACAAGTATATAAATTATTCAAGAATAAAAATATGATGTGAAAGCAAGGTCTTTACACAAAAAAAATAAATAAATAAAACTTTATGAAACCAATTGTAGTATCTTATCTAAATGGGAAAATATAACATGTTCTCAAAACCTTCAAGAGGAATATTAGATATCATAGGAATGTCATTTTTTCCCTGATAAAAATATCATTTCAACAAAATCTCAATGAAAAATCTCAATAGACACTTCACATTTTTGTTTTAAAAGTAGACAAGCTGATACCAAAATTTGTTTAGAAGTGAAAGAGGCCAAGAATAGTTAAAATACTACCAAAGAGGCCGGGGGTGGTGGCTCATGCCTGTAATCCCAGCACTTTGGGAGGCCAAGGCAGGCAGATCACCTAAGGTCAGGAGTTTGAGACCAGCCTGGCCAACATGGTGAAACTCTGTCTCTACTAAAAACACAAAAATTAGCCAGGCATGGTGACAGGTGCCTGTAATCCCAGCTACTCAGGAGGCTGAGACAGGAGAATCGCTTGAACCCAGGAGGCAAAGGTTGCAGTGAACCAAGATCATGCCATTGCAGTCAGCCTGGGTGACAGTGAGACTCCATCTAAAAAAAAAAAAAAAAAAAAAAAAACTACCACAGAGGCAAAACAAAGTACAAGACTACAAGACTTCCCCACAAGGTATCAGAATGTATTTAAAGTGACAGACATCAAGCTAGTAAGATATGAGGGCAGAGATGGACAAATAAAACACAAATCAGAACTTAGATAACAGAAACAGACCCACGTCTATAAAAACATGATTTATGTCAGAACTGGTATTACACGTCAGTGACCAGAAGGATTCCATATATAACGTGAGAGAAAGACAAACCAATAGCAAAATGTGGGGGTAGGGAGGAGGGAATGAACAGAAACATCACAAAAGAGGAAATCCAAAGGGCTAAAGAAACATTTGAGAAAATGTTCAACCTTATTTATTATCAAAGAAATGCCAACTAAAACTACAATGATATTCCATCACTACTCATTAGACTAGCAAAAATTAGAAAGTTAGCCAGGATGTAGAGCAACTCTCATTCACAACTAGAAGGAAGTTAACTTTGTATAATGACTTCAGAAACCAGTGCAGTATTCCCTAGTAAAGTTAAACATCTGCCTATTCCTAGGTACTATGATGCCCTTCTAAGTCTATACTCGGTTAGGAGAGACTTTTAATCACATCATAGCAGCATCCCTTGTAACAGCAAATATTCGGGAACAACTCGGATGTTATCAAAAGCAGATTGGATCAGTAAATGTCAGTCTGTTCATACAATGCAATATTATATAGCAACGAAGAAAAACTATAGTGATAAATTGTTTCTTTGCTGTTTCTTTGTTTTAATGCCCTTGCTGGTAGCAAGACTGTAAGGGGAAAACTGATAATTTAATCAACGTATATAAAATTCACCCAGACTCACAAGAAAAATAAACTATGGCCAATTCAGCTACAATGTACATCACAGACCATATAATAATACCACTTCATTCAGATCCATATATCCTAAAAGAAAACCACAAACAGACCTCTACATAGATTCATGCATTCTAAAGATAAACCCATTGACAATTTCAGCAACTCCTTGGCTTGCAAATCCTGATCAGTCCATGCCAAAAAAAAAAAAATTATATGACCAACTCTACCCTTCAAACCTTATAAATGCCCTCCCATAACTCCCCTTTGAAAGGCTCAGTGATTCTCCATTTTCTATTGCTGCAGCCAGTTAATAACGCTAACATTGTTTGACTACACATCTGGCCCTAGTGGTCTTTGGACCCAAGCTTTATTAATAGCTACACACATCTGTGTGGATGAGTGGAAAAAAAAAAAAAAAAACCTGAGTAAAAGATATATGTCAAAGGATAGTACTACATTATGACTCAAATAATTTAAAACATCAGAGGCAAAATTAAGCTATTTTTTTTAATGAAACATTTAAATGATTAAATCAAAAAACAGACAAAAAAGGAAATAACAAAATATTCTGAAGAGAAGAGAAGGATAGTGAGACCTGGGAGAGACACACTAGTGGCAATATTCTACTTTATGTTAACATGGATAGTGGGCAAATAGGTATTTATTTTATTATGTTTATGTACTACATAAATTGTTCTGTATATGTAATATGACTCATGATTTTAAAAAAGTACATCCCCAAAAGAGAAAGCTGGGGCTGACTTGGGTAAATGATTTGCCCAAGCTATACAGCTAATTAGGACATAAAACTTTTGATGACAGACATTCGTGTACTGCTGTATTCCCAATGCCCAGAATATTTCATGAAGCAGATTCACAATCAAGTTTGTTGAATAAATGAAGAAACTGGAACCGCAGTACCCATCTATTCTTTTTACTCATGACACTATAATACATGGTCCAGAAGTCTCGGAAGTGCATTTGGTGTCCATACAATCATCAAGGACCTTTCCATTTAAATATGAAACTTATATTCTACAGTCTTCCACTTTAAGAATTTCATGGGCCACTTCTGGCCCATTCCTATTTTATAAATAAAACTTTATTGGAACACAATTATACCCATTTGTTTATTTACTGTCTATGCCCCTTTTACGTGACAAAGTCAGAGCTGAGTAGTTGAAAACAAGATCATCTGGTACATAAAGGCTAAAATATTTGCTTCTGGCCCTTTACAGAAAAAGTTTGTCAATCCCTGCTCTATTTCAGCATTAATATCAACTCAATCCTCCTCCCAAAGCTAGTCTGTGAGGCAAATTATTTAGCCTCCCAAAGTTTTATTTCTTCATTGTGCATGTTGTTCATTATCCCAAGGGAGTGGTACAGATTCATCATTCGTACTGCCTGAAAGGAAACAAACATTGCTGGCAAGTGTTGCTAATTTTCACTCCTAATTTCTCCAATGCTGTTTGGAAAGGATTCTTCCTTTCTCTCACTGCTTCTTTATTTATCTCTCCCTTGCTCTTTATTACCAAGGAAATCTCTGTGCAGAGAGGATATTGTTTTCCTTTTCTTTCTTTACAAAAGCCCATCTGCTCCCTTGCCACCTAATTCCCACCTCAAGTCATCCCCCTCTGTTTGTGACATCATGATTGGTTGCTATGGAAACAGATGAGCTAGAAACTAGGTTGATTCTAAGTGTTTTGTGGACACTTCCTTTAAGAACAGTACTGATAGCCTGCCTTTGTGCAAATCCCTTTGGAAGAAAGGATGGAGAGGAAGAAGCTGTAAACAGATGAGAGGCAGGAAATACCCAATTGCATGTTTATAAATGCTGTGAAGGAATATAGCAAGAGGGGATGATGCTAGACTGGCAGCCATGGAAACTGAAGTCTTCTTTTTGTTCACAGGACAGCTCATAGCCCTGAAAGTCCTAGTACAAGCTTCCACAATCATCCTACTCAAGAGCACTGCTTCACTCAGGGCTGTCTCAGCCTAACAGGATTCAGTCTCCTGCTCTGAGGGAAAAAACAGGAAGTCAAGGATTAAGACCGAGTGCTCAACTGAGATCAGAAAGGAGGACACATGGTCACTTGGCCAAATGGAGATTCACACAGATGAGTGCTATCAGCACAGCTGAGGAAAACAAGAGTCAGGGTGCGATGGAAAATGTGGTCTTGTCATCTTCAGACCCTCTGACCCGTTTTCTCCTTACCATGAATCTGCTCCTCCACCTCACAGATAAAATCTATTCAGACAGGAAGAGCATTATTTTGGTGGCCTGAAGAAAGTCAAGAGACCCACTGATTACTGAATTCTCTGAAGTGGGGTCACCTCCACTATGACTGACCTCTGGGCTTCTCAGAGGAGGAGAAAGATGCTCAAATTATCAAGTGGCAGAGCAGGCATGAGAGCCGGGGCCATCAGGCTTCCAAACCCACTCCATTCACTCCTGCATTTGACGGCTTTTGCCTGTCCACCCACAGCATGAGTGGGTGTGGTTCTTTAGTATAAGCTGTGAGTGAGAGAAAGAGGAGGAATACAACAAAAAATGAATCAAGCACAGCTGAAACTTCTAAGGAATCATTTGGGGACTCTGGAAGAGTCTTTCACTCCAAGATGAGTTGGGCTTTATTTCAACTCGGAAACAGAGTTTCAGTCATTAAGACAGAACATTTCTCCCCTGTAATTTATTCTAAACCTTTTACACTACTGTAATGGGACCCTGTTGGCATCCTTCATGGGTCTATCTTTGGTAGACAAGCTGGGAATAAAGAAATAGGTAAGGGATAAAAGGAAATTCATTTGTCCAAACAAATATTAGATACATTTGGATTCATCTGAATAACATGAATGAGATAGTGCTTTAGTCTTTAACTTGGTGTGCTAAATATAGATAAGGTTTTTTCCTGAGAGCTTTAGGCTGAAGTAGGATGTTTTGTAATGCTTGCTATTTACTCCCCTCTGGTATTTTCTGAAACTACAAATGGGAAAGGCTATATCCTTCTCTTAGACCAGTGCCACTTTGGAGGTAAATGCTAGCTATAGTATTCCCATGTGAAATAAAAGGAAGGTAGAGTACTAATATTTTATTGAACATCTACTGTGTGCCTAGCACTGTGTTTTATATACATCCTTTTTTTTTTTTTTTTTGAGACAGAGTCTCACTCTGTCGCCCAGGCTGGAGTGCAGTGGTGCAATCTCGGCTCACTACAACCTCTGCCTCCTGGGTTCAAGCAATTCTTCTGCCTCAGCCTCCCAAATAGCTGAGACAGGTGTCCGCCACCACACTCGGCTAATTTTTTTTGTACTATTAGTAGAGACAGGGTTTCACCATGTTAGTCAGGCTGGTCTCAAACTCCTAACCTTACGATCCGCCTGCCTTGGCTTCCAAAGTGCTGGGATTACAAGCTTGAGTCACCACGCTTGGCCACACCATTTTTTTAAGCTTTACCATAGTCATATGTGAAAATACTACCGGTCTTTCATTTTACAGATGATGAGACTGAGGCTTAAAGAGGTTGCCCAACAGTCAATACCTTTAGAAGTCTACCTAGCTACTGTGAGAGAAAGCCCAAATGTAAGTGCAGATCAGAGTGACTCCAAAACCTATACCTGAGCTAGAACTCTTGACATTACATTCCAGTAGCTTGCCTATCCATTTGAGTTTCACCCTTCAAAAGCCTTTCAGGTTATCCTAGGTGTTAAAATGGCATTGTATAAAATGGGCAATTACATTTCAGCTTGCAATAACCAAGGAGGGTGGAGTGAAAGATTATGTGTATGACTATTTAACAAGCACCCTCTTTTTACGCTGTGTTAGGAAAATATACCTTACCTCATTAATCCTCACCACAACCTTATGAAGGTGGGAATATTATCCCTATTTACAGATAAGGAAACTGAAGCTTAGACAGTTTAAGCCACTTTCCAAAATTCAGAAAATCCAGATTTCCAATCCAAGTCTGATGACAAGTCCATGTTTTACAACTCTATCAAAATGCCTTATTTCCTGGAAAGCATGCCCTTGAAAACATGACTTTCCATGGAATTCACAACAAGAAAAGACAGAGCCTGAAGGTTAGATCTCACTTCCTACATGGTTGGTTTCTGAGTGAGGTGCTCAGGATCAAAGGGGCTTCCTACGGGGGAAGCAACGTCTCAGGAAAGCCAGTCGCTGTTATGAGTGGGAGCTCCAATTCATTCCTGAGTGAAGGGTTCCTCTTGGGCTAAGAACCAGAGGTGGTGATAATGATGCCTCCCAGGGTGTCTTCAATAAAATTAAGCCTAGGTCCTTCAAAAATGTCTGTGCAAAGAGACTCATCATAGAGGAAGGGGCCATGGAACTTCTCCAGTTGGTTCCTGCTCCTTAAATTTCATCCTTCTTTTGGATATCAAGCAGGAATTCACTGTGCTGCCATAACCAGGCTGGCCATGGGGACACTGTGCCCTTTTTTAATATGGATTCATTCCCAGCTCCTGTCTTGACTCCCCCGGCATAGACCAGGCTGACACTCTAAAGCAAGATCTTACTAGCCAGAAAAAATAAACAGAACTAGGCGAATTAAGTAGCATGCAATAGGCTATCCTGGTTTAGGTGTGGTAATTCCTCTTTGGCCAAAGGCCTCTCTCAGAGAGGAAGGCCATTTCCATGAATAGCTCCTACCCATCCTACCTATATCCAGGAGAGGTCAGATCCTTCTGCTAGACTCCCCAAATACCCTTGGGCATATCCAAACCTCAAAGATAGACTATAAGCACCAGGAGGGAGAGAAGGAATGATACGTGTTTACTACACATTCAGATAGCCTCAATAAGCAGAATCCACTGGCAGCAAGGATCTAGGTGTTTGTGATTCTGATATCACCCATCTCATTTAGTAGGGCTCATCATCTAACTTGTGTGTGGGTGCCTTCCAACCCTGTCTCTAATTCTTTGGACCTTAGCTCTAAAAATGCTAAATGCCTGCTCTCACTTAATGAACAATACAGGGTTGAAAAAGCCTAGCTCTTCTGACCAGCTCTGAACTAAAGATAATCTTGCTTCATTAAAAACCCCATCAGCTTTATCTCTAAAGTTATTCCAAGAAAGTGCTTGAGCATTTCATAATTAACATGTGGCAGCAGGTGCTATGAACAAAGCAGGGACAATTATAATAACTTGAAGTCAATAATTCATAAATGATAATGTATTATTAATCAATTATTGGGGTCTGAACAACAGTTAATGAGATTAAGCTGATTGCCAGACTGAACTGTTGGATACATATTGATTTAATCAGAGTGCTTAATTAAACTATGTAAGTTGCCCAGCAAATCATTACATCACAGTTTCCTTCAAAGGAAGACAGTTTCTGTTTCGCTTTTCATTGTGAGTTAGAAACTGTTATTGATTGAAAAGAAATTAAGATAAGGATTCTTGCTTTTCATAACAACTTAAGAAACTGCCAAAGCATCTGGCTACATTTCTTTTTAATCATAAGGAATAAATGCTGCTTGCGTAAGTGTGCTTAGACTGCAATTTGGTACGTGGGAATTCTTTTGTTTTTTTCTAAAGAGTTCAGAATCTGAATAAACAAGACTACATTATATACCTAAACAAAGAAGATAGTCCCTTACAACCCTCCATTTTAAAGACGAAGAAAATCGACCCCAAAGAAATAAGTCCTACAAAATATTGAGATAATCCATAATTCAAATTCAGTTGTCCCCCACTTCTTTCCATGACTAAAGTGTTCCCAAAACCTCAAATGAAGCTTCCATCTGCTGAAAACCAGAGAAGCATATCCATTTTACTCTATGGGTTTCCAATAGCACCTTCCAGAAGTTGAAAGCTGCTTCCCCAGCAGCTTAAAGTTTTTAGAATCACTCATTATTTACAACGACGCATACATCCTTTTCTTTTGACATGCAGGTCCTCCTTTCACTTGTCATGTTGCTAATGATGGGAGTTATTTTTGTTGAACATTGAACAAAATGTTTTTTGCTCAGTGTTTCAGCCCGATGATCCTGCCTGAGGGGAGACAGTGACAGCTCTGTTGAAGCATCCTGGAGTACAGAGAGCCCTGCTGGTCTTTCTAATTAGGGCTTTACCCTGTCAGTTTCATGAATAGCCACTTCCTAAGAGGATGTGCATCACTACATGTTGAGAATGCCCTTGCCCTATAAAATTCTGGGATGTCAAAATCCACAGCTGCCACCTGGACTCGTTGTTCAATGAGCCACAGAAAATCAGCTGCAGGGAAGATACACATAGGACACTGGGGTAACACCAATTCCCTCTGAGCTGCAGCATGCAAGCTCTTAATGCAATCATCTGTTACCGGGAAAGGCAACAATGCACACATTTGCTTAAGGGGAGAACTCGATCACTCGATCATTACCAAGGTGGCTCATAGACATACATTTTAATTATCACATTTGGGGCAGTTAATTTGCCCAATGACTCAGCTCATAACCTGTGTTCCTGAATCTCTCTTGTGAGGGGAATCAGTGAAGTGAGCTCCCAGCTACCGCCTCGAGAGGCTCCTATTGACAATCGCCTGTCTGGCCAAACAACTTCCTTTCTACAACTTTGTTTGGGGGAATGACAGTAGGAAAATACCACCAACAAACTGGAAATTGCCACATCATTTTTCCTCTACTAAATCCAATCACTACTTTCAAGAAGAAAGGAGTGGTAGTACAATATAATCTCAGCATTCTGTAATCTGGCTTGAATGTGACTAAGTTTTGTTTTGGGGTGGGGGGAAGTCCCTGTGGCCATAATCACTCATCACTAACAGAGAAATAAAGAATCCCACCAGATCATGAACATTCATTGTGGAAAAATAGCTGGATTCATCTCTGGGTTCTACTACATCACTCTATCCTGATTTCTGAGAGCATGGGGAACATCGATCAGCTATGCTGAGAACTATTCACTGTCCCAATTACTCTAATTACACCCGCCCTATACGTTACAGTTTAGAAGTTCCATCTTGGGACTGAGAGAATTTCCACCAGCTGCAAGGGAACAAGCTCCTTCCGCAGCTGAAGGTACCCCAAGCAAGCTTCACAGATCAGAACAGCTGGGTGTGGTGTATCAAATAACTCATCTTTTTTGAGGTTTCTGGTGTTGATATTGGATACAGGTGACTAAAATCACACACAGGAGGTGCCTCTGGGTAAATTAGTCATCTTACAAGCAAAAAAATAAAAATAAAAATCACACTGTTCTGTTGATATTCATGATGTCAAAAAAAAAAAAAAATAGGCAAGAAACCCTGGAGAAAATCCGGGTTTTGGTTGGAATCTTAATTCAGAAACTCCAAAATATTTCTTCACTAAAATTCTTACCGTCTGCTAAGGAAAAAAATTATTCCAAAAATCATAAAAGAAAGCATATTGTTTTCAGCAGGAATAATGGCAATTCTAAACATAGAATAGCAGATATGCTATTTCAAATTACAAACAGAACTTCAAATTCATATTATCCATTATAGCAAACGAAAAATAGACTTTCATTTCTCTTTCTAATGGAAAAAAAGTAGCATGTAAAGTGGAAAGATCAAGGGGGTAAGAACTTCCATTTTTCGCAGAATAATAGACTAAATATTCTGAACAATCTGCCAAAGGAAAAAACAAAAATGTTGACTTTTTTTTCAAAAGTCATTTTTGATGTATTGCTGAATTGGTCTGAAAGAATAAATCTGTAAGTGCCAAGAACAAAGTGAAACAAAAAGAAAACCTGGAAAATAAGCAAGCGTCAAAGCATGTTTCTCCCCCTGAAGGTTTCAACCAAGCCTTGGAGACCTTGAGCTTCTGCTTTGAAGGCTGCATGGGACACAGGGAACCAGGAGTGAAGCATGGGGCTCACCCATGGCAGGGCATCCAGTAGGAAAGCCCTGCATAAAGCTAAGTGCCCAAAGGTCTTTACTCTTAATTCACAGAAGGGGAAAGCAGGAACAGTTTTTTATGTCAAATTTTCCCTAGGAATTTATAATGATAAGCAAATCCTCACATACGTTTGAATTTCTGATCCACATGTGATCCGAAAAATCCATAGTAGAAAATATGGTCTTCCCAGTTTGCTAGCACTCTCAGTTGACTAACAGAAGCAAATACAAATGCTTTTGCCAGGCCAGCTTCTATAGCCCCAGGCTTTAGGCTGGCCCTCATGGCTCCATGCCTCAGCAGACCCACAGTCCAACTCTGTCTCAGTAAAGGTGCTCAGACCCTGAGAACACAGGCTCCAAGCCAGTCCCCAGAGATCGAGTGAAGAGGTCCACCCCAGGTACCCCCTGCACCAGGCTGACCCTTGGAGACCTAAGATTCAGGGACCCCCCCAGCAGATCCTAGCTTCAGGCTCCCCTCAGTGAATTCAGGCACAGACCCACTCACCTGCTGACCCTGGAACTAGCCACCTGGCCAAGGACTCTAACAGGAAGTCTGCCTGTGGATCATGCCAAATGCCCACCAAGAATTTTTGGATCAATGAAATTAAGAGTTGCTTAAAATTGACAAACCTTTAGCTAAACTAAGTAAGAGAAAAAGAGAGGAGGTTTAAATAAAATTATAAACAAGAGGCATTACAACTGATACCACAGAAATACAAAACATCATAAAAGACTACTATGAACAATTACGTGGCAACATTTTAGATAACCCAAAGAAATGAATCAATTCCTAGAAACATACACCTACCAAGACTGAATCATGAAGAAACAGAAAATATTAACAGAAGACCAATAACAAGTAAGGAGATTGAATCTGTAGTCAAAAAACTCCCAACAAAGAGAAGCTCAGGATCTGATGGTTTCACTGTTAAATTCTACCAAATATTTAAAAAATTAACTCCAGTCCTTCTCTAACTCTCCCAGAAAATTGATGACAAGGAAACATTTACAAGCTAATTTTAAAAGGCCAGCTTTACCGAAGCTAGATAAGGATATTATAAGAAAAGAAAATTACAGGCCAATATATTTGATAAACATAGATACAAAAATTCCCAACAGAATACTAGCAAATAAAATCCAAGAGCCCATTAAAAGATCATACACTATGATCAAGTGGGATGTATCCCTAGACTGCAAGGATGTTCAACATATGCAAATGCGTTACACAACATGAACAATAAATATTATTGTGATATACAACCTTAACAAAATGAAGGATAAAAATCATACGGTCATTATAACAGATGCAGAAAATGCCACAAAATTCAACATGCTTTCATGATAAAAAAAAAAAAATACTCTCAATAAATTAGTTATAGAAGAAACTTACTGCAACATGATAAAGACCAAATATGACAAGCTCACAGCTAAATACATACTCAAAGACAAAAAGCTGAAAACTTTTCCTCTGAGATCAGGAGCAAGACAAGGATGCCTACTCTCACTACTTCTATTCAATATAGTACTAGTGGTCCTAGCCAGACCAATTAGGCAAGAAAAAGAAATAAAAGGCATCCTAATTGGAAAGGAAGAAGTAAAAACTTTTCTGTTTGTAGATGATGTGATCTTATATATAGAAAACTCTAAAGACTTTCACACAAAAACTGTTAGAACTAATAAATTTGGTAAAGTTGCAGAATGCAAAATTAACATACAAAAATCAGTAGTGTTTCTTACACTGACAACAAACTATTTGAAAGGAAATTTTAAAAATCTCATTTACAGTAACATAAAAAGAATACTGAGGAATAAATTTAACCAAGGAGGTGAAAGAGCTCTACACTAAAAACTATAAAACATTGAAAAATAAATTGAAGAAGACACAAATAAATGAAAAGATATCCCATGTTCATAGGTTAAAATAATGAATATTGTTAAAATTGCCATATTATCCAAAGCAATCTACAGACCCAATGCAATCTGTATCAAAATTCCAATGATACTTTTCACAGAAATAAGTAAAACAATTCTAAAATTTATATGAAAGCACCAAAGATCCCAAATAGCCAAAACAATCTCGAGAAAAATAAAGAACAAAGCTAGAGACATCACAATACCTGATTTTAAAATATACTGCAAAGCTGTAGTAAACAACTCAGCATGGTACTGTCATAAAAATGGACTTACAGACCAATGGAACAGAATAAGGAGCCAGAAATAAATCCATGCATGTATGTTCAATTGATCTTTGACACAGGTGTCAAGAATACACAATGGGGAAAGGACAGTCTCTTAATATACATTTTTGAGAAAACTAAATATACAGATGCAGAAGAATGAAATCAATCCCTTATCTTACACCACATACAAAAATCAACCCAAAGTGAATTTAAAACATAAATATAAGACCTAAAACCATCAAATACCTAGAAGAAATATTATAGACTGGGTGGCTTAAACAGCAGACATTTATTTTATCCGTTTTGGAAGCTGGAAGTCTGATAGCAGAGTGCCAGCAAGGTCGGGTTCTGCAGAGGGCTCTCTTCCTGGCTTGCAGATGGCCACACTTTCTCTTGGTGCCTTCACGTGGCAGAGAGAAAGGGAGTAATCTCTCTTGTGTCTCTTCTTATAAGAACACGAATATCATCAGGGCCCCACCCATATGACCTTGTTTAACCTTAATTACTTCCTTACTTCAAATACAATCACATTGGGGGTTAGGGTTTCAACTTAAGAATTCTAGGTGAGAAACTGACCTAATTTCATACATAGGAATTCATTACAGAGCAATGAAAAATGAGTAACTCAGATGTCAACTCAAACATGTTAACATAGTTTAATCTTTAAAATATATTTAATAAGAAGCAATTATAAATAGAATTATATAATGCTTCTGTTTACGTAAATCTGAAACAGGCAAACTCAATAGATTGTCAGAGATATATAAATATGTGATTTAAAAGTATAAAGAATAGCAAAAGACCATTTAGCACAGAATTCAGGATGGTAGTTACTCTTAAGCAGTAAGAGTGGAGGCCATTGAGCAAATTGTTATGGGGACTAAAATATAGGTAAATGTCTGGCCGGGCGCGGTGGCTCAAGCCTGTAATCCCAGCACTTTGGGAGGCCGAGACGGGCGGATCACGAGGTCAGAAGATCGAGACCATCCTGGCTAACACAGTGAAACCCCGTCTCTACTTAAAAATACAAAAAAAAACTAGCCGGGCGACGAGGCGGGCGCCTGTAGTCCCAGCTACTCCGGAGGCTGAGGGCTACTCGGGAGGCTGAGGCAGGAGAATGGCATAAACCCGGGAGGCGGAGCTTGCAGTGAGCTGAGATCCGGCCACTGCACTCCAGGCTGGGTGGCAGAGCAAGACTCCGTCTCAAAAAAAAAAAAAAAAAAAAAAAATAGGTAAATGTCATATTTCTTAAATTGGATTGTATATACATAGATGTCCATTTATTATTGTTTTTTAATCTAGGTCTATGTGTTATATAAATTATTTTATAAGATACTAAAAACAAAACTATTTGTCTGATTAGAAAAGACTTAATTTTTTTTTAAGACTGGATCTCACTATACTGTACAGACTAGACTCAAATTCCTAGGCCCAAAGTGATCTCCCATCTCAGCCTCTCAAATGGTTGGGACTACAGGCACACACCTATGCTGCTGCAAGAAGACCTAAATTCTGATTTCTCACTCCATATTTAATAGCTATGCAACCATACACACCACTTTTATTCCCTATGTCTTACTTTCATCACCTGTAAAATGGGAAACATTTTTCCTAACACATTATGCTCACAAGTGTAAAAAATAGACTATTAGATTCCATGAAAATTAAGCAAAAACCTAACAAATTTAAAAAGAGGTGAGAGGGAGAAAATGTTCCCATATTTAGTAAAATGATCAATAATCAATAAATCTTTGCTAAATGAATGAATCCATGTTTAACAAAGAATAATATTCCTAATATTCAAAGAGCTCCTCATAAATCATTTGTAGAACAACAAATCTTCTAACATAATAGATAAATCAGACAAATGATTTTAAAAATAAACAATTTAAAAGGAAGAAATGAAAATAACAAACATTTTAAAATATGGACCACCTGAGTCGTGCCCCCAATAATACAAATTAAAATAACACTAAAATGGTGCGTTCTTTTTGGAGGGGAGCAAAAGACTTAAGATTTTTTAAAACTCCCCTCTGACAAAGAATTAATAGCCAGAAGATATAAAGAGCTTAAACAACTCTATAGGAAAAAATTGAATAATCCGATCAAAAACTGAGCAAAAGATTTAAATAGACATTTCTCAAAAGAAGACATACAAATGGCAAATAGATACATGAAAAGGTGCTCAATATCAATGATCATCAAAGAAATGCAAATCAAAACCACAATGAGATATCATCTTACTCCAGTTAAAATGGCTTTTATCCAAAAGACAGGAAATAACAAATGCTAGTGAGGATGTGGAGAAAAGGGGACCCTTGTGCACTGTTGTGGGAATGTAAATTAGTACAACCACTATGGAAAACAGTTTGAAGGTTCCTCAAAAGACTAAAAATTGAGCTACCATATGATCCAGCAATCCCACTGCTGGATATATACTCAAAAAAAAAAGGAAATCAGTATATCAAAGAGATATTTGCACTCCTATGTTCATTGCAGCACTGTTTTTATAGTAGCTAAGATCTGAAAGCAATCTAAGTGTCCCTCAGCATATGAATGGATAAAGAAAATGTGGTTACATATACACAATGGAGTATTAGTCAGCCATAAAAAAGAATGAGATTCAGTCATTTGCAAAAACATGGATAGAACTGGAGATCATTATGTTAAATGAAATAAGCCAGACACAGAAAGACAAATATTGCATGTTCTCACTTAATTGTGGGATCTAAAAATCAAATCAATTGAACTCATGGAGATAAAGAGTAGAAGGATGGTTACCAGAGGCTTGGAAGGTAGTAGAGGGTCACGGGGGAGGTTGAGATGGTTAACGGGCAAAAAAAAAAAAAAAAAGAGAGAGAGAGAATAAGACCTACTATTTGATATCCCAGTGGGGTGACTATAGTCAATAATAACTTAATTGTATATTTTAAAATAAATAATGTAACTAGATTATTTGTAATTCAAAGCATAAATGTTTGAGGGGATGGATATCCCATTGTCCATGATGTGCTTATTTCACATTGCATGCCTGTATCAAAACATTTCATGTGTGCCATAAATATATACACCTACTATGTACCCACCAAAAATTTTAAAAATAAAAAATTAAATTAAGAAAAATTAAAGGGCCAGGCACGGTGACTCATGCCTGTAATCCCAGCACTTTGGGAGGCCAAGGCGGGTGGATCACAAGGTCAGGAGTTCAAGACCAGCCTGTCCAACATGGTAAAACCCTGTCTCCACTAAAAATACAAAAATTAGCCGGGCATGGTGGCACATGCTTGTAATCCCAGCTACTTGGGAGGCTGAGGCAGGAGAATTGCTTGAACTCAGAAGGCAGTGAGCCAAGACCGCACCACTGCACTCCAGCCTGGCAACAGAGCAAGACTCCGTCTCAAATAAATAAATAAATAAATCACTAGTAAGTATAAAAATGCAGAAGACAAAATTGTTGACTGAGCCATGAAGGAAAATAATCTCTTATACTTTGTGGGAGTGTAAAGTGGTAGGACAGGATCTGGTGAGGGTGTTGAGTCTCAGATTAATGGGAAAAGAGATTTGGACTCCCAAAGGAAGTCACAGACTTCAATTGTCAAGGCCAATTTAAGTACATTTTACCTAAATATCAAGGCTCTGTACATATGTATTCATGCGTCAGTGTGTGAGTGTGCATGTGTGTGTGCATGCATCTGTATATTAAAGGATAAATTTAAAACTATTAACAGTAATTGTCTGAGGAGTAGTAATAGGAGGAATGTGGAGTTATTTTCATATTTCTAACTCTAATTTATACATTTGTTAGACAAGGATGACATGTTGGTACTTTTTAGCTTAATTTTTTAATTTTAGACATGAAATATAAAAATAGTTGGAGACAGAAAATAATATGACACACACCCATATTTAAAGTAATTAACATTTTTCCAGATTTTCTTTAGAACTCTTTTTCTTTAAGAAATACAAACTCCCCAATAAATGAGATTTAGGTTTCATTTTGCTTTCCCTTTCTCCTTCCTCACATGGAATCACTGTCTTGAATCTGGCGGTAGTTTTTGTTCAGCATGGTTTTATACTTTTTCTACACATGTAAATATCCATGAACAATAAATTGTATTGTTTTGTTTTATGAAAACCACATATTTTATTGGGAATTTTAATAGCAAACTCATGGTCATGCCTGGCTAGCACAGCCTTCTATCCTGAGTTTGGGGAACTGACAAGGTTGCTAATTACCCAGTCCTCAGGACATGTGTTAATAAGTATGGAAGACAAATCAGTTGTGTTTTTCTGCCTTAGGTGCAAGGATCCTGAAAGAGAAACACTGGTTGTGTTTTTATGCCTTGGGTATAAGAATCCTGAAAGAGAAAGGCGTCTGAACCTTGGAGGCATGGGGTTCATCTCATCCTCATCCAGCTTGTGATGATGGAGCTGTTTTCACCAGAAACGTGGGGAGACTCATACCACTTGGGGTAGTGTGGATGTGTGGCACAGTTTTAGAGAGGGCTATTCCTCTACCTTTATATGGAATCCAGTAACTCTCTGAAAACACAGCAATGGCAAAAGTCCTTTTCGAGACTGCAAGGACAACAAACAACTACCAAGAGAAGTCCAAGCTTCAGGGAAAAAGTGAAGTGGTGTGGAGACCGTAGCCAATAGCTGCTTTATGAGCACATTTGTGGCTACCCTTGGGGACCCAAGAAATAACCGGGTAAGAGGTAACTTTTCAAGAGAGGTTAAAGGGGCCGGGCGCGGTGGCTCAAGCCTGTAATCCCAGCACTTTGGGAGGCCGAGACGGGCGGATCACGAGGTCAGGAGATCGAGACCATCCTGGTCAACATGGTGAAACCCCGTCTCTACTAAAAAATACAAAAAAACTAGCCGGGCGAGGTGGCGGGCGCCTGTAGTCCCAGCTACTCGGGAGGCTGAGGCAGGAGAATGGCGTGAACCCGGGAGGCGGAGCTT